>NC_142419.1:11465000-12144375 GCF_059516105.1 Syngnathus floridae
CTGATCAATCTAGTTTGCCTGAAATGCAGTTTTATGTGATTCCCAGAATACTGTGAAGGCTTCATAGAATAAAATACATTGCATGCATGTGTCTTCTGTACCTCTGTAAGACAGCACAGTGTACGAGTGCAGCCTTTTGAGGCTCATTTAAAATGAAGCAAACAGATTGTTTGTGCATGGAAGAGACACCAGTCTGCTGCTCCGCTGCAGTCTAAAGTTTCATTAATATATTAACAGCAAAACATGACACATTAATTATCAGAAAGCAGTGAGCATATCATATCATGATGGTTATCTACAGGCTTCTCAGAGAGGAAACAATTCCATTATCTTTCATCATGTTCTGCTGATGCTCTGGGTCCCTTAGATTGGTAGAGAAACCTGTACAGCAAGCTCAAAGGATGGCCTCGGGTAGGAACCTGAACAGGAGAGCATTTTAACACAGGTGGGTGTCAGCTGGGATACGCTCCAATACAATAATGGGTTTTATATGTTGGCTTTACCAAATTTTTCCAGTCTGTCCTCCGCCCGCGATTTGGACACCTCATTCATCAGTCTAACCTTATATATTATATTATTTATATATTATATCGCACGAATATAATGACTCACCATCATGGAAAAATTGGAATATGGGGACTTCTATGCATGACTGAGTTCACACTGTGCACACTTTTGGAATGCTAAGCATAACATACTGTATGTGTAGCTGATTGTTGCTGAAGTTGATTGAGACATTAAATAATTAAACTCACAAGCTTTATAAGTGGTTATGTGTACAATTTGTGCAAGCACTTACAAATGACGTCCACTGGGCTGTTGGTTCAAGCACTGATTAACGATTAATTTGTTTAAGAATTACATAGAAAATGTTTTTCTACTGATGCATTGTGTTCACATTCGCACAAAGTAGCATGACTTCCCTCGATCCTATTGCTTTAATTAAAAAATAATGGAACAATCCGCTTAGTATGTGCCAGAGACACGGAGGCGTTTGGGAGGATACAATAGAAAATTAATGGAAAGAAAAACTTCCATTCATTCATTTTTTACTGTTAGTAAAATCATGTATGAATAAAAAATACCAGTAATAAATTGTTTGTGTAAATGTGTGTGAATGCGCAAATGTGTGGGAGTTATTAATGAAATACCATGCTACATGTATGCTGCAGGCATAAATTGGCAAAAACACATGTCAACAGGGGGCTTAATCTTGTTTTCATTTTGTTTTTGTAATTTTTGCCAGCAGAATTTTCCTCACCTAAAATCGACTAATGTGAGAACACAAAGTCCTCATTGCTACGATGCCACTTTTCTGCTAGAGCATAATGGCGCCAACAAATATATTGTTGAGTGTTTGTCTGTGCGTACGTTGGCCAGTGTGCCGAGAATAGCATGTTCACATTTTTTTTAGACTCTTGATTTAAACCTTTTTTCATTCTGTATTGATGTGATCTAGTGATTCAATAAAAACAACACAGGATTGAGTCAGTGAGAAAGCTACAAATGGTTAGAATCACAGAGTAATCAAATCCATCAAGAGTGAATTTAATCATAAGTTGTTATTCCAAACGCTTGTGCTTGTCGACACAAAGCTGGTGTTTTTTTTAAAACTAAAAACCCCCTCTCTGCCCCCTACATTATATTCTACATTTATTGACCCAGTTAATCACAGGTTGAAGCCACATATAGAGACAGACAAACATTCACACACCATTGCTGAATGGGAGCTGATCCCACGCTGGATGCGCCAAGTCAACACCACTCCGCCACGACAGGAACACAATAGTATTTAACATAAAAGCATAAAATGCATCGCCAGGACAAAAGATTTGTTTTGCAAGTAATTAATCTTGCTGTTGTCGATACTGGTGTCACACTCTTAGCTCTTATCGGTTCCATTATTGCAATATAACATAAATTAAATTCATTATGCTTATTGTGCACACACTGGCGAATCGGTTTTGTGCAAAATCCTCATATTAAATCTATCTGGCCAGGAATGAGTGTTTTTTGTTGAAGCATGCACGTTGACTGGGAAGGGTTTCTACATTGCATCGAGAAGTTGTCTACAAAAAAAGCTTTGCCCAAGTGAGTGACCCAATTGTGGTTTACAAGCATATTCTTTCCACTTAAAAATTAACAAATTTAAGCAAACACAAGCGTGTCAATTGACCGCAGAAAAGTTACCAGAAGGCTAGCCCTAATATTAGCAGGAATGAACTATAAAGTCTACCAAAATGGAAAATAGAGATTTTGTAGAAAGTAAGGATTATTCTGCTTTTGGATGCCATAAATAAATGCTAGGATGGGATTAGCCTGGCAAGCCAGACCTGATGGGGAGGTCATTTACCGCAGCTCTTATCGGCTCAAAATGAACCAACAAATTAAATTTGCTCACTTGCGCTGACGTATCCTGCGTGCACAACGTCACCCTTCTGTGGCAGAAGTGTTTGGGGCTGTGTGTGCGGGCACACAAAGCAGCCTCGCCTCTGGTGCACCTGATGATTTGGTGACAGAAAGTAACACTTCGTCATTTTTGTGCAGGGGCAATGTTTTAGTTTTCCGTGTTTGTGGATTTGGCAGAAGCAGAATGCTTCACAGAGTATTTCTGCCTCGTCCATTAAGGCATCTGCTAATTTAAAAAGCAGATCTAATTCCAAGCGCAGGCCGTCTAACACAATTTTAGCGTAAATTGGCACTCCACGGGTGTGAGTTGTAGATGACGTCATGTAGCCTATTTCATTCATGAATATAACGTGGGACAATCACTCTGAGTCATGAATTGAATGTATTATATTTGTCATCATCTTAAAAAAAAAAGTAAGATTTTAAAATCACCCTATGACTATTGTTTACGTATGTGTGTCCGTCTGGCGGGGAGGGATTCACACGAAGGTCTACAGTCTCAGAGAAGGCAATAAGATGAAAATAAAGCTGCCATTGCTTTTCTTACTTTACATTTTCATCTTCCTAACTGTATGTTCAATGAAAATGTATAGATAAAAGACAAGCATTTGAGAGCATAAAATATATATTTTTTGCATTTACTATACGTTTGTACTTCCTGTACATCCTGACCCTCATGAAACCAGAGAAAGTGGGAAATTGAATAGAATTCTTTGAGCTGGCTTCTCATTAACGCATGGCAATTTCAATCCAAAATAATTAAGGCACGACAAAGCAATAACTGTCAGCTCATTACAGCGAATAATAAAATCCACATCATAGTGTCACTCTCACAAATGCCAACTTCAGACGCCAACTGTCGTTAGGAAGCCAATCCCTTCCTCTTTAACGAAGAAATTACAAAGGGGCTTTGGGAAGAGCCCCATCTGTTTTGATTTCTTACCTTCAAGTCATCTGTCACTCTTGTAGCATTAAGAAGGATGACGGGAAAGGGATGGGTTACATTGATAATTCAAATGTAATAAAAGTACCGCCATCAACATCTCAAAATAACAACTTCAATCATGAATGTCTTTGCTCTAGCGCCACTATAATTTGTCTAGTTCTATAGCTTTGACATCTTGGGTCTGATTCTAGCTAAGGTGAAGCCTTTCCTTTCTCAACAGCACTTAGAAAGAGCAATCCACTCCTTCTTTACATCTCGGCTAGACGACGGTAATGCACTTTTTTTTTTGAGTCACCACAGTCCTCTCTCAAGCGTCTCGAAAAAAGGCTTTAAATATATGAGATAAAATACCAAAAAAATAATATAAATAATAATATGAGACGTGTGTCGTAAACACAAAATAGCGTAACTCAAGGACGTCATAAACCAAAGTCCTCCTGTAATGGCCTCGCTCCAGCTCTCTGTGCTCCTCCACCACTACTCACTTGCCCAGTGCCTCAGGTCTGCAAACCAAACGCTACCGGAGGTACTGAGGACAAACCAGAGCCTCAGAGGGCATCAATCTTTTTCTGTTGCCGCTCCTTAACCCTGGAATGACCTCCCCTTTAATGTGAGGCAAGCTCCCTTTCTGTCCATTTTTAAAACTTATTTGAAGACCCATTTTTATTCTTTGGCTTTCGACTGACTTTCAACTGTTACGAACGTGTTTCAATTTACTGTTTTACAATCTTTTTCATTGTCTCATTTTTATATGTAAAGGGTTTTTATTATACCCCATTAAATTAAGGCTTTTGCATAAAGTCAAAAACACATTTCCAGCTATCAATACACAAGTCTATACACTGTAGCACACATATTTTTGTGTATAACAAAACAATAATAATATTGAACCATGTTTGCAATCCAATATGTATTACGAATGAAATACAGCAATAGTGATTTTGCAATGGCATGCAAAGTTCTCCGCAAGGCCTTATTTATTCTGCGTGGTGAATTCTCCATTCTCATTCACATGGCCGCCTCTCCGAGTCAATTGCTCGTCATACTCTTTCTGCGCCATCTGAAACCCTCCGGCGGTCACCCAAGGCCGTCATCCCCAAGGCAGCAGCCATGATCGTTCGGGACGGGGAATGGCGAGCCTCTGCCCGAACTCTCATTTAAGTGGATGAGACACAGCGAGGAAGCAGTGCATGCGCTTGCGAAAGGTTTTACCAGTAATCATCAAAAAACATGAATTGGGCGTGTGCGGTGCCTTTCCTTACTGGATCGCTGTCAGCCAATCAGGTGATAGTGACGAGACAGCTCTCCTTGGCCTCAGACAGCTGGAGCTTTAAAACTGCCTCAGAAATGGTTCTGAAAACCCCAATGTAACTGCTCAGCCCTGAAAAAGTCTAATGGAAAAGCGAACATCAAGGGCCAAGCGAGGCCGTTCCGGTGTGGAGCGGGGCTAATGGAAAAGAGACTTTAGAGTTTTGTGGATTTGGGGTAAACCCAAATAAACATTCTCAAATGCAGGGTTTACATTTTATTTTGAATAGAGCATTGTATGTAGCCTGACAGATCTCAATATGTGTATCTTTAACATCTTTACCTTTGAGTACAACTATTTTAGAGTATGTATTCATCATGCATGGTTTTGGAATGTGGAAGCCAGTTTTCCCTAAAAAAAGAAAGGTGTGCACAAAGAAAACATTTGTGCCATGTTCATGAGGTCAGGGAAAATGATACTATGACAGATTGTTTTAGTATTTAAGAATTAATGGATTCTTCCTGCGAGACAATTTAGATGTCATTCAACAGAGCCTTCAGGGTATTTAGGGCATTCAAGAATAATGGCAGGGATGCTACTAATCAACCTTTCTTTTAAAGTGATAGCCTTATTATCGTGTTGGCGGAAGAAAGTCTCCGATCTGCCCTTAAGTTCCTCAGCAAACAGTTGCTGAGGGCCTCATCCCTAACATTCTAGCTCCTATATAATTGATGGGTTATTTTTTTTTATTATTAAAAAAAAATCCCATACGAACTAAACTTAATAAAGGACGGGACTTGTGAAGTTCTATTTTCTTATATTGATAATGGAATCTAATGATCTTTCGTGTTGTCTTTCTTTTCTTTTTTGTCGAACATGTTCAGTAAATTTGCCCAAAAATAGTTCTCCTTGTGCAATTCAATTCTTACTTTGCCATCCACATGTATGCCAAAATAATGCAAGATGTAAAAAAATCTAACACTTCTGTTCTATTCACTGGAATAGGCACAGCAGGTTAAGTTATAACTTCCCTTGCTCAGGTTGCTGTCTCAAAGGGCTCCTTAAGAGTTTTGAAGCTTCCACAGTCACAGGTCAGAATTTTACAGGGTATCAATGGACGCACCCACAAACACACACAGATAAACTCAGGGTAGTGATAAGGAGCTACTTAAGGGGTCTTGAGATCTCCCACTTGAGCAATTGTTTATAGGCTGTGAGCACACACACCAGTGCTCCAAGGCCCTCCGTGTATTCTAAGCAAACAAAGCCGACATTGGAGTAAACAGAGCGGTGTAAAGAGATACACACGCCTTACTGATTTTTATGTACGCAATTTGTGTGCTACATGTGTCCTCTTTAACACGAGGAATTCGTCTAGCATTTACCTCCTTGTTTTTATGCTGTAATGCAGTTGAATCTTTGTCAGACAAATTAAAACCCAATTATATTTTCATTTCACGCTCTCTTGTGGGCTAAAAAAAAATCTCAAGAGTATCTCAGCTTGGTAGATGTGAAGAAGAAGTAGGAGGAGACCAAGATGTTCCAGAGGGGGGTGTTACTGTTAACTCCTCCCTTATGGTACGTTCAATATTAAATTGTCTGTTTCTGTGTCACTGTGCGTTTTGTTCACTCGTGGGAGAAAAATGCAATGCCAAGTACAATAAAGTGTTATGTGAAGGCTATGTCGTGTCCTGTGAGGATGTATGTTTGTTCTGGAGTGTGGCCTTTAAAGTCATGACTCAGAAATACACATATGAACTGAAACATTTTCACACATCTGGATATAAATAACATGAAATCAAAACTGGACTTTCGTCTAAATGTCTTCAGTATGCAACAAGAGTTTCTGGACTTCTTGGCTAGACTTCTAGACAGACTGTGGGTACCTTTCTTACGTCTGATGGCCTTAGATGCTTACTGGAGACACTTAGACACCCTTGAGCTCAGACACAAACATACTGCCGCTCTCTTCAATCAGGTCCAAGGTTCTGACATTTGCCGCCCCCCCCCTCTAATTTTACCGCACAACCCCTTCTACCCAAACCCGTTTCAAGATTTACTGTCTGTCTGTCAATCACTTCACAACTCGTCTAGCAAATCATCCGTGTCCTTCTTATCCTCCTCTTGCTTGCGCTGCTAACGCTTTCAATTAGTTTGAGTTAAACATTACGAGCCTGAAATCCAATGTCATTGGCAGGTTGCTGCTTATCGCCTTATGTTGTCAGTCACTTGCATGTGTGTGTGTGTGTGTGTGTGTGTTTGTATGTCCATGTGTAGAGAGAGAGACATGGACAGTGACTGAAGAGGGTGACTTTTCAATGACTCCTTAATCAATAAACAGCTAATAGCCAACTAGACCAGGTTGCTACTCACTTGTCTCCAATGCTTGCTCTGTCACACAAGCATAGACATTTATAGGGGTACAATGGTGCATTACTTCCTTCCATGCCGTGGCCCAAATTTCAACAATGCTTTGGACTGCTTGCTGTGAGTTATCACTGCGTGTGAACATTTTATTGCCCCCCAACACACACACACACTGGACTTGCATTAAATAAAGCTTTACTTGACAGTTTCACATTATACAGATTGCATTTGCCTCATCCTATCTGTAACAAAGTTGTAAACATAGATTTTGACATTTTTCCCCCTGGTCAAGAAATCTTCACTGTACAGTACACACTAACAGTCAACCATATTTTCCGCACTATAAGGTGCACCTAAAAACCTCAAATTTTCTCAAAAGCCGACAGTGCGCCTTATAATCAGGTGCGCCTTATATATGGACCAATATTGAGCCACTACAGCAGGCGTGTCCAAAGTCCGGCCCACGGGCCAAATGTATATATCTTATATATGGACAAAGTTTTAAAATGGGCCATTCATTGAAGGTGCGCCTTATAATCCAGTGCGCCTTATATATGGACAAAGTTTTAAAATGGGCCATTCATTGAAGGTGCCCCTTATAATCCGGTGCGCCTTATAGTGCGGAAAATACATAATACATACATACATAAAAGGTGATGAAGCGACTTGTGCTTTTGACTACCTGCGATTCTTCTTCCCTTCTGTGGTGGGTTCTTACCAACTGGGCCAATTCCACTAAGAATTGTTGACCAGTGGTGGTTCCCACCTCGCCCTCAGCACTGAATGACTCTCCTGGCACCAAGTGACTTCTTCAAGAGACGTCGGACTGACAGTGGCAGTTCTAACCTCAGCACTGAATGACTCTCCCACCCCAATGCCTCCGATTGGACTGACTCCACCAACAGACGTTGCCCCAAAAGTGATGGCTCCCATATTGGCCTCAACACTGATTGACTTCCTTGCACCAATACCTTCAGATAGACCGGCTTTGTTCACTGAGATTGGCTCGACAGTGACAGTCCCCCACTTAAGACTCAACATCCACCATGGTCCCATATTCTTCATCACTGTTGATGACCTTTTAAAAGGCACAATATTTCAATTTAATCCAAGTGTTGAGCAAGTTGATCACACACACACTGTATATGTGCAGCAATCTTCACACAAGACTCAAAGCAGTACAAGTCTTGCTTTGTGTGCTTTTTGGATAGGTCACTCATTAGATTCTTGCATGAAAGCCTCTTATATCTAAAATGGGAAAAATAAATTGATCGTTGAGCCAGTACGGACCAAGATAGCATAACATGCAATAAAAAGCATCTTCAAAACGTTCACTCCAGCGGTCCTGCTTTAGGTAGAAAATGGCTGCCTCAGCGGCAGATGGCTGCCCAGGTGTCCTCATTTGGACTAGTAATCAACCAAAGGCGTAGGGACCGGGGCTCTGTGGTGATTGTATGGAGGCTAGCAGAGCCCACATAATTATGGTTAAGTTTATTTCAAACTCTTTCCCTTATGAGGACCTGATTTCCGCTACTCACCCCACATGCATATGCACACACAATGTAGGGATGCATACATAATAGACTCGTTCTTCAGTGACATCAGAATTTTCTATATGATTGCCACTTACTGAAAGTAGCATTAATTGATATGCCTTCTTACAGCAGGGTGTTTATATCTTTACATATTTTGCCCTGTATGGTTCACACAGATGAGTTTCATATACATTCCCATCACTCTATGACCTCTTGGTGATCTTTCCAAGGTGTAGCGTGCCTCTCACCCTAAATCCAAACTGGATATTTGGTATAGAAAATGGACTCCACCCTTTCTGACTGTTGACCATAGTCTTAGATTTGGGGATGCTGACATAACCTTTAGGTAAATATATGTACCACTTGCTTAGTTGAATATTTTTGGTAATCTAATACTGATGTGATTTTTGAAAATACAATTAATTCTTAATTTTCCTTTGCAGAAAACAATTTCATTTCAGACTTATCTATAATTCTCATCCTTTGTGCCTCAGCACAAAGAAAGAAAATGTTATTTTTTAGGGCCCCTTTCTATCCCTGAGAACGGTCAAAACATTTATACCTTGAGTTAAAAAAAAAATTACTAAATGGATCAGTCTGAATGCTAAATAAAATGTTATTCCGCCAGTTCTTGGGGAAAAAAAAGAACATTAATGGATCATAATTAGCAGTTGCCTGAAGTACAGTCATTCATCAAGTAATCCATAAACCCATTGCTTTAAGTCTGGTGTTCTAATACAGCAATTCCTTCCCAACCACAGTGCATGGACAGATCACCAGAGCACATAATACACAAATTTGATGTTAAAAAGTAAAAAATAAAAACAACTGTGAAAAAGGGCAATATTTTGAGGGTTTGCTCTCCGGCAGCTCATGTGGTGATATTTAATATAATCAAAATGAAATATTCATGCGCTTGCCTTTGGCCACCTTCCTTTTATTAAAACACACATACACCCACCTCAAGTCCTCTCCTCCCATCCATGAATTCCGAATGATTTGAAATGATTTACGGTCAGCTCCACCTTCCCTCACGCCGACAGCCACCACTGGAACCACTCTCACATATTAAAATGGGCCACGCCCCTCCACAGTGGCCTTAAGTGGCCTGGTTAGCCGGCCTAAACCAGCCATAAAGCTCTTGTAGAAGGGGTGGCTTTCCAACTCACTTACTGTCTGTATGCCATGACTCTATGATACTCCATCATGCACTCCACTCTCGCCCGGTCCCTGCTGACTCCACCCATCTGATACAGATATATTTGTGTCCTTTGCAGCAAATGTGCATTTAGATGTAGGTCGTTGTGAGGCTAAGTGCATGAGTGTGTGTGTGTGTGCGTGCGTGTGTGTGTGTGTGACAGTGACACAGATATAAGTGATTGTGGCGTCTGACCAATGGATCCACATAGATGACATCATCCCTGGAAATAAAAAGAGGGGAGTGGTTTCAGCAAACTATGAGCTTTGAATTTCAATGTAGGAGAACAGCACTAAGCACTCCTGGTGCAGAATCTCCATCTCTCCTTAGACCTCCCCTTGGCCACCTTTCAGTGTCCATAACTCTTCTAAAGCCGAAGCTTTTATCACTGGGTCTTGACACCCGTCCTCTTTCTGCCCTTCTCTTAAATGCTCAGGGAAATCAGCTACTAACATGTGTTCATCTTCTCCATTCACAAGATATCTTTTAAAGAGTCTTCATTGTTTCATTTTGTACATCAAATTGAAAAAAAAAAGTTCTATTAATGCATAGATATTTGTACAACGGTGGACTGAATTGTTGGTCCCTCCAATGCCACGCCACCAAAGAATTAATAAATTTATTCCTCTAGGGAATCCTGGGACAAAAACAGCAACCAAAAATGGATGTCCAGTATCAGCCATTATTTTGTATACGCATATAATTTCCTGTGACAACAGAAATGCATTGAGTGTCGTTCCAGAGTGTACAACTGTAATTTAAATAATTAATAATTAAAGCTTTGGAACACAGTATTAGTTGCTATGCAAAGGACTGAAAACAAGCTTGAATTATTGTCACCCTGAATTTAGTATTTATGAATTAGCTGTTTTTTTAAATGGGCACGGATCAACATGCTTTTTCTGAATATTTTACAGCATTTTGGCAACACAATAAAATGGTCCTACGAGCTTCGTCCTTCTTTGTGACTTTCCAAAGCATTTCTATCATCAAACCGAGGCTACAGCCTTTTTGTGTTTGTTTTTTTTTTTTGCTCATTGAATAGCAAAACAGTTACATCAGCTTCATATGAATGCAAAAAAAAAAGATGTCCCAACATCTAACTGTGCACTAAAAAAGGTTTTGGGGTTTATTTTGATGAATAAAATCTTAAATCAAATGGTAACAATCTTTGTGGATGAGTAGAGTGTACCACTCACTCAGAAAATTATGATAATTATAGCAGCAATTCAAACTAGCGGGCTGCTGATTTACTGACGTCTAAAGGGTACAAGTGCACCTTAGACTTGCGCCATGCATTATTATTCATTGTATATTTCCTGAGTTGTGAAGTATATTTGTTCTCAGTTCTCCATCCTCTCCCTCAGCCCTTCATCTTGCCGTCTTGCCAACGACTTGCTCAGCTCCTTCCATCCATCTCTTTCCTTCTTACCATATCTCTTCGCCTCCATGCGTCCTTCCCTCAACGGCTCTTTGAACGAGAACTCTTTGAGGGTCCACTGATGTAAATACTGTAATGGGGTTTCTGACACTTGAGACTAAAGAAGTAAAAAAGATGGCGAAGAGGGACCGTGGAGGGTGTAAATGAAGGGACATTATAATTAGTTTTATGGAAAAACTCCTTGGTCTGTGAGCATAACAGAAAGTAAAATTCCACTGAGACGTTCTTTTGCAGCATTTTGTTGTTACTCATTTGTTATTGTGAAAGTTTAATTGCATGTGTGCAAGAGCACACGCAAGAATGCACAGTAAAGTGTAGCTGTTTAGCGTGTGTGTACTTACACAGGCATAAACAACATCCAAACATCTTCAGAGGAGACTTTTCGACAGCAACAGTTAATTAAGCAATTATTGAACATTGCAGCTGTGGCTCATGGGATACATGCCAGTTTGTTGTCGGAAGGTTTTTGTTTTTGCAGTGGTTGTCAATTTCTCATTTCTTCAAGATTTTCCAAGGACAGAAAATATGTTTACACAGATTAATGTCATGTTTCACTGCCCCAGCTCAATTTTTAATAGTGTATAGCTGACGTTCATGCGGTTAGTAACAGATAAACTTTCACAATTTCTTATTCACAAACACTGATTGGCTGGCGACCAATTCATGTTGTTTGTTTTCTGCCTCTCACTAAACAAGTCGTCTGAGGATCAGTGGAGGTGCAAATGAATGAGGGTATTTTTTTAGTAGAAGACACATACTGAAGCAATTACTGAAATGATTTGAGTTCAAGTTCACATACCGTATTTTCCGCACCATAAGGCACTTCGAGTTGAAATTTCGGGGGCTATTCTGTGCTTAATCCACACATGCATTATGGGACGCATGCATGCCATGATTTACGATAAACAAAAACAAAAAACGTCACGGGAGCAGGACAGTGAGTTTAGTTGTACTTTATTCTACTATTTAACCATATACTGTACTGTACTCACATTATTGTTAATCGATATTCATGCGCAAATTCATCTGTACTCGAGAAAATTGAATGAAAATGGGAATTTTTCCAAATGACACACTGCTCCTTGGGTAGTCTTTTTTTATATACCATGCAGGGCTCATACATGTGGAAAGTCATATTGAATGAATGATAATGATACATTGGTTAGGGTTAGAATAAAAAGACAATTGAGAGAGTATACAGAAAGCCTTCTCTGGTCTGAATAAGATGATCATAAACAATGTCCAGTGCAAACATAACATTTTCAGTTTCATGCTTCCATTTTGTGGTAACAATTGGAAATGCAGTTTTCTGTTAGACATTGGCTTCAGTGCACAAAGTAATACCCATGCATGGCTGACTGTGTAAAATGTTGACTACCCTATATAGAGCTCTGACATCAACCCCATCAAACACCTTTGGGACGAATAAAAATTTGAAAAGCTGCAGGATATCTTTTGCGATAAACGTGCTAAAACTAAGGACCTGCTCTCAGTACTTTTCAATTTGTGCTTGCATTGTGCACATATTGGGAATGAATAACAAATGGCTAGTAAACCAAGCAATGACACTCGGAAATTGAGCCAGCATTCTCTATACCCGGATACTGAATCTCAAACACCTGAATGAAATTACATTTTCCACCAGTTTTTTTTCAGCTGTCATAGTTCATATTTAAATAAATGAGACCATACACAGTATCAGTCTAATCTTCTGATATGTTGACACATTGTAAATGCTATTTGTTAAGCGAGCATGCAGACGAACAAGGATGTGCACTAAACTGTGGACAATAAGTAAATAGAAATCCCGACAGCTTTTGATTGCACACTTCTTGAGGCAAGAAAAATGCAGAGAAGGAAAAATACAACTTCAGATGTTTAAAATGCAAAATCATATAATCTGGTTTTAAAATAAATACACTGAACCTAATCACCCACTGACAAAATAGACACTGTGAATGCTTATTTTTTAATAATACAAAGTTGACTTCTTAAAAGAACAGTAGTAAAATGTACATGGATCATTAACGTTGCCCTGACGTGAGGTAATGGTGGAAGAATATTAACGGACCTTACCATTAGACTTTCTGAGTGGGCGAGGGAGGCGCTGGATGCATGGGCTGAGGTCAAGCTCACGTGCTGAGCAAAACAAAAGAAGAAATTCATGTTGTCCACCTCCCCTAGACAAGCTATCTCCATCCATCATGAGTCCGCCTACTCCGGCACACCAGCTGCAGGCAAGTCGGTCCCGTTCTATTTCACCCACCCATGTAGAAGCTGGTCTGTATCAGTGGTCATGCTGACACAAACTCAGCAGCGACAGCATTTGCTACACCTGCACTATGTGATTGGATCTAGTGAATCAAAAAGTACAAGTATATTGTTGCTTGGCTTTGTCTGGCAATGTGAAAGTGGTCCACATTTATTATATTGGGATGTATGCTATTGTTAGTGGTACACTTTACCTACTTTGTTTAGCTACACGAGAGGAGTACACATCTATGCGTATTCAATTTTCAATTTGCATCTTAGCTTTTAAGTAGGTGAATCTTAATTAATGTTTGGAAATTTTGTTAATTTAAAATAGCCCAATGTCCTTACTTTTAGTATATCCCCCTCGAAGACACTGCCAGGACAATCGAGGGCACCTCCTGCAGCTCTTCACTTTGAATTGGACATCCACTTTTTCTTTGGATTTTTTATATTATATGCCCTCTCTGCATCCATTGCAGCCTGGTCATCTTGGAAGGGTGATCCTCCCATCTGTGGTCCCTTCTCAAGGTTTCTCATTTTTCCCCTAGTAGGGTTTTTTTTTTAGTTTTTCCTTGTCCTCCTGGGAGTTTAAGATCAGGGGTTGTTTGAGAATAATTGTCAATGTTTTGTATATGTGAAGCCCTTTGAGACTTGCCTGTGATTTAGGGCTATAGAAATAAACTTGACTTGACTATACGTAGAAAAGAGAATATTTTTCCCTTTAAACCCGATTCAATGCTTAATCAACAGATTAAGCGATTATTAAAATAATTATTGGTCGCAGCCCTCGGTCAAAGTCCCAGCTGCACAAGCTCGCGGGAGTTCCACTTGATCTCACTCTATTGGCTTGACTAATTCTTCTGGCTTCTTCAGTTGCTTTCACAAGCTCAAGGGGGAACTCTGGAGCAAAACATAACTCATTGTTCCTTACAGCTGTACGGACCTTGATCAATTCTTGATTAACACTGATTACAAGAGGACATGTTTAGAGACCAATGAAATTAAACTATTTGGAGAGGATTACCCAGATGCGTTTGTTTGCCCACCAGTCCTCGTTTGTATAATGTGTGTGCATAGCAGCCAGAGATGGTGAGAGGGTTTTCTTGTCCGTCCCCTTGGCAGCAGGTGTGTAAATAACACCCTAATTCAAATCTGTTTGAATGAAAGCGAAGTGCTGCAGGCCCCAAGCACCACTCCTCGTCACACCACTTCACGTTCGTTAAGTTGGACTCCAACATTGATCCCAGCTCATCTGCTCATCATCAGTGTCCCTGGCTCGGCGGGTTCTTTCCTTCCTCTCTGGTCTCCAGGGGCACTCGTTATAATTCTGAGCCTGTAGGCCGCAAGTGTTTTGGGATATAATTGTGCCAAGTGTTCTGCTTCTGTGCAGGCTGACAGCTGAACCCAAATGAAATGCTTCACTGAGCCAGATTATAGGCCAGTGTGCCTCGTTGCACTGTTACCTGTTAGTAATATGACTTTTGGGCAAAGTGGGACAAAATGCCCAAAGCGAAAGTGAAATAGTCAGAGGACGCAATGCAACAAGCCCAGCAAAGTCTTTTTTTTTTCTTTTTGTCTGGATCGAGGTAGTAAATGGGCAAGAAAAGGTGACCTGGGCAAGAGACGGGGTACTGTCAGTCACCAGCCTGAGTGTATGGGATGGGGCATTGACCAAAAATTGAGCCAAGCTATGTAAAAATACCATCTTATTTCATTATTTGATGTCAAGTCAAACATTTTCGTTACAATAATATATTCTATGCACCCCACTGGCCTTAATGTGGTATGGTGTTGTGATATCTATCGCGTTTCTGGAATTAAGCAAAACTATCCACCCATTTTGGTCCATTTCAGTTTGTTCCCATTTTGCTTTGTACTGCCACTTGCTGCCAACTGAAAATGATATCACAGTGGCTAAGGATGCGAACGTCATGGCTCAAGTGGCATTTGCAAGAATACTACATAACATTCATAAACAGTTGCTTGTTGACTTACTAGCTTATTTGTGACATACCATGTGACATACTCCGATAATGGTTTTCGTTCCTGTGATGAGTGGAGCAAGGAGTGGGTACTTAATGAGCCTCAAATCTAAAATGAGTGCAAACTGAATGACGACAACACTCGTGGAGTGTGCAGATTTGTGTATGTGGCCCATGCAGTGAAAGTCAGCATAAAATTACTTATTTAATTTCATACGCAATAGGGAAGGCCCTATAGAAACCCAATGTCCAATTCCATGATAGGTCATCTTTAATTAAATGTGTCAGGTCTATTTTTTTTTCTTGTTTGCCTTTTAAGTGGTGGCCATTTTGGAACCAAACTCTATTGTTTTGTTTTGTCCGAATGGTTTGTTTTGGCATGTAATGACTATTTCGTTTTATTTGGTGTTATTCAACTCAAATATTTACCCTATTAATTCCACAAGGCCCAATGATGTAGTGCAGCGAGTTGGCTAGTTCATCATCTATTTAAAGAAGAGTTACGATTTTGTCCGCAGCATCCATGAATCCTCTCATGCAATATAAACAATAAAAACAGTAGAATGGTTTTGCATACATTGAAGTGTAGCATTTGTGAATGCAATAACAACTAGGCAGGCATTGCCGAATAGACTTCTGTGGGCTGTACTTCACAATAAAGTGAAAAGTTCCAAATGAATCAACCTTTGCCTAGGCACAACGAGAAATACTGTAGAGATTTTTCTCTTCAACTGTACTGTACCTTCTAGGCTGGGCACGTCTCTCGCTGTTGATGGATGAGGTCAAACAGCTGGGTACTTTGTCCAACGTGATGTCCAACATCCATCCATCCATTTTCTAAACCACTTATCACCATTACGGTCACAGGTGAGCTGGAGCTTATCCCAGGGCACTTTGGGCAAGAGGCTGGGTACACATATTGGGCACATATTGACAAACAACCATTCATGGTCACGCTCATGCTTATGCACAGTTGAATGTCTTCAATTACCGTATTTTCCGCACTATAAGGCGCACCGGATTATAAGGCGCACCCTCAATGAATGGCCCATTTTAAAACTTTGTCCATATATAAGTCCATATATTTGGGCACGCCTGCCGTAGTGGCTCAATATAGGTCTATATATAAGGCGCACCAGATTATAAGGCGCACTGTCGGCTTTTGAGAAAATTGGAGGTTTTTAGGTGCACCTTATAGTGCGTAAAATACGGTACCCATGATACATGTCTTTGGAATGTGAGAAGAATCATCACGTCAAAGAACTATGAACTAGTTCATATATGGAATAGAGAAATGTTTATTATAAACTGAATTAGTTCTGATTCTTGAACAAGTTTGTGTAGAAGACGAACTTTCCAAACATTGACAAGGTACTATTTCTAATGTCAGGTCAGTTGTGGTCCCAAGAGGGCTAACCTATAACATTTAAATCAACTAAACCACTGCTGCTCATTCATTGTCTCAACAGAATGCTCATGACTCACAAATCTGAAGTAACAGAAGAACAGCAATATTGTAACAGTAGATTCCACACTCCTAGGTGATAAGATATGTGCCGTGTTGTTTTGTAATATACCGTATTTATCACTAACCCATGCTAACACAGACGAAAAGTCATAATTACTGTAAAGATTTGGCTAAAAAAGATTTAAAATACAAATACAACAATCAAATGAAAACCAATTAATGCAGAAGCAACTCGTGTCTTCTTGTGTCACATGATTATGTATACTTACACTGCTGCAAAAAAATATATAGTGTTTCTTGCGTGCTCTTCTTAGCCACCTCAAAATGTCAAATGTCATATCATTACAAGTACACCTACCTTTGACAAACATATTAGGAAGTAAAAATGATGGATTTTCCTTTCCTCTCAATAGTGGTAATGAAATAGCCAGTTAGTCAATAAGCTGATTTGCAGTATAACATTTTGGTTTGACCGGTTTACGACTTGTTGGCTATAAATGATCTTGTGGCTTGTGTGTGGTGGTTAGATGGTGACAATCCAGTTTAGGCTGCAAAAAAAAAAGTCTTTGCAAATATTTTCCAAAGAGCTGCTTTGCAGTTTTGAGATTCATGGGTTCATATGGGGAAAAGTATAGCACATGAAAGGTGGCAAATATGTTTCCAAGTTCCACTAAAGGT
This sequence comes from Syngnathus floridae, assembly GCF_059516105.1. Taxonomy (NCBI): domain Eukaryota; kingdom Metazoa; phylum Chordata; class Actinopteri; order Syngnathiformes; family Syngnathidae; genus Syngnathus; species Syngnathus floridae. The sequence goes on from NC_142419.1 coordinate 11,482,527, forward strand.
GTGCAAGCTCAACAATCAGACCGTTGGGTCTATTTGGTAATTAAACTGTATCCATTGAAATGTCTGGTACAATTAGTATTTTCATCAACTGCTTAATGCAATTCATTAATGGAATTAGTTTGTATTTATTTTATTTTCTAATGGTTAAATGCACTGATGATGTTCAAACTGTGTCTTACTTTTACTATTTTGGGGAATAACACCACAGTCTCATGTGTGATGCACCCTTATGCCTACTGTGCTATTGTATTTTAATGGTGGTCATAATGGTAGAATTTGAAGAGTTTAGCTTTTCTTTTGTGTGTGTTTGTAAAAAGTTTGTGTGCAACTGCACTGGACCATGTCTATTGAAACAATACCTACAATCTATGCTCATGTTGAGTCACAATGTCAAAATACATGGGATACAACTGACCAGTTATTAAAACCTCAACAGAGGAACACTTGAAATATCGTGTGGCTTGTGTGTTCCTGCGCCGCGGGTGCATTACGGACTTACCTCCTCTCTCTTTCTCCCTCTCTCTCTCTCTCCCTCTCTCTCTCTCACTCACTCTCTTTTGTCCCTCCCTCTCCCCTCCCTCCCCCTTACAAGTTGGGAGGCTGTGGGCTGCTGCAGCGGCGGCAGTAAGCGGTGCACATCCCGGTGTGTGAAGAAAGCGGATCACCTGCTTGGCTTCCACTGGAGCGGATCTCAATCATCTCTCAGGCACTTCTCCATACCCACCAGCTGTTTTGATTTACTCTCCACAGGTAAGTTCCTCCCACTCTTGTGCATGGTCGAACTCACGCAGAAGAGCTTGTACTGCTGACAGGTGGTCTTTGCAATTGTGCTTTGGACAATGTAGTGCAATTACAATTTGTAACTTAGGGAAAGAAAAAGCTCAAGGGATTGTTGGTCACTTTACGCACAATTGGTCCTAGCAAGCCTTTTGAATGTTCCGTTGGACCCACGTTAAATGTGTGATTGAGTGGGTAAGTGGACACTTCACAATTGAATGATGTTTGTCATATATTCCTCATTAATTTTGTTACTAGGCCTTTGCATTTTTGCCATTCAATGAAAGTGACCATTGCCCACAGCCCCGGTTGCGTTTTACGCACAGCCAGGAATTTGCTGCCGTGCCTTGCGTCACAAACAAAAGTTCTTGAAGTTCAAATAGTACAAGCAAGTTCTCGTTCAGTTGACAGCAAGATAAAGTTTGTTTTCCAATATATGGTTATATATTATCTGGTAAAAAAAAAAAAAAAAAAAAAAAATCTCAGTTATTGTGTATTAATATTTTCCTAATCTAAATAACAACAGAAGCGCAGTGTTTCTTTGCAAGTGTGAAGGATCAACAGAAAACTGAAGCAATAATTGCATGTCACGTAAAAAGTGTATTGAAACAAGTGTGATGTATCAATATACTGTAGCGTATATGTACAGTGCATGTGTGAGCCAATAGTTAACATTTGGTGGATCAATTTACTAAGACTATTGTTGTTGTTGTCGCTGCTGTTTGTTGCTGTTGTTGTGCCTTAATGAATTCACTGCTACTTAAAGTTACAAATCCAAGGCTGATTTTTAAACATGTAACCATAAGACTAACCACTGAGTGTAGCCTCTGGAAGCTGCTGATAAGGGTTGAGTCACAGTGCTCCTACAGCAAGTTTTGAAACAATTTTGATCTCAGGGATAATAATTTAGTCCACTGAGAATTTTGAAGTTTGAGGAAAAAAAGCTAAAGGTATGGTCTATATTTGGTCAGCATCAAAGGTCCCGAATTGAGCAGTTAAGTGAAAGCAAGAGTTGGTCGATGATTGTGATTTCAAAAGACACTATGCCGCATTAATGTACATAGTATCTCTGCTGCAGGAAGGAGTTGCTTATACAGAAAACGTTCTGAAAATCAATATAACATGCACAATGCCAAGCAGCAAGCAGACATACTGTGTGACTCATTGGTGGTGGCAGTGGTATTGAAGAGAGGCTAGACGGCTTTGTGTGACAATTCTTAAAAGAGATGTGTGATGCTTCATCTTACACTGATATATGACAGATATCTCAGTCAGTCAGAAATATAGAACACTTAACATTTATACAAAACCTTTTTGCAGCCCTCTTGAAAACAGCCAGCTTTGAGCAGCATCCCGTTTCATGCAAATGAGCCATGCTGTCATCTCCACTGCAGACCGTGGACAATAGCAGAAGTTGTTTTGGGACACAAATCAAAATTTTATTCCTGAAGAAACATAAACCAAGCATCCAAAGTAGACTTGTCAATTTGTGTGTGGATTTGTGCGTGTAGCATACACAATGGACTCATCGGCAGTGATGTCACAGTTCAGGAAATATCTGAAAGGCTTGCTTACAGACCCGTTTTTGGAAACAGGCAACTAACAAAAAATGTGCTTGGCTGAACAATTTCATACTTGATGGGTGGAGAGACACTACAAAAGCAAACATTTGTAAAGAAGCAATTATGTTAGCTTTCGTTTTGTCCACGTTTTTTTCTTTAGCAATTTTTCCTGAATGTTCCCTAAAAGCAACAAAAAAAATAGAGCACTCATTTTCCCACGGCTGGCACAAGTCTAGCGCGGCAAAAAAGTGAGTTAGGTCTACAGGTAACCGGATTACCAATTACGGATTGTTAATTTCGCAGATGAAATCAAGCCATTTTATTGAACTAAAAGGGCCAATCGCGTCCCTGTGGGTGTGAACAGCACATTTTTTCGCCAATATAAACCGCTCCACTTTTGATTGTGTCGCAATCACAGTCATGCCTGGAGACATCACTGTGCGGAAAATAAGGCAGCAATCCGGCCAAGCTCGACGCTTTGTTGATGCTTTTGGCCCGTGTGGAACTAGACATGGTTAGGAGGTACCCTCAATAAATGTAGAATTAACTGGTGGTAACTTGTTTGAGTAGGTGATTTATTCATCCCCACCTCTGATGTTTCATGGGCTGCTCCCCATCCCTTTGTGTCAACCAAAGGGATTTAACAACTATAATTTTGATGATGATGATAATAATACAATCAATTGATTACTACTTTAGACAGTTTGATACCCGGTTGTCATATGAAATACGATGACATTCATGTACACATGGAAGAATTTTTTTTTTTTCCTTTTAGCTCATCAACTAGTGCCCTGCACTTTTAAGCAACGGATATGATGCCCAAATAGGGTGATGCTTTTGTTTCGCAATGTTAGGCACGGTAGACTCTTCAATCGCCCTGATTTTGATGCAAATGAGAGACATGACTACTTCCATCCCTGTTAGACTATGCTCTGCATTAGACTTGCTACACAAAATAGGACCCATAGAGTGTTAAAAATAGACAGAGTTGGTACTTGCCCAACATTTAAGGGAAGGTCATTAAATAGGACTAGCAACAGAAAGGTTTCGATCCCCTCTGGGGCGCCGCTTAGTCCTCGACACCTCCAATTGCGTCTGGTCTGCTCATCAAAATCACATTAAGTCACCGGTCTCCGCCAGACCGCGATATGGCACAAGCAGATGTAGAGTTAGACAGACTTACAGCCACCACATTTTCAGTAGTGCTGGGTGCATGTCAAAGGACACGCTCTCGTTCTGCCACAATGCCCCGCTTGGTGCCAGATTAGCAAACAAGTACTGTGAAGCACAAAAATTACAATACGCTCACATTTCCATATGCAAAAAAAAAATTACACCAATACTACATATTACTACAAATTTCTGGTTTGTTTGTAGAAGCAAAGAAAGAAAGAAAGAAAGAAAGAAAGAAAGAAAGAAAGAAAGAAAGAAAGAAAGAAAGAAAGAAAGAAAAAGTTCACCACACTTTTTCTTCTTGGCACGAACACGCAACTCGAGCTGGACAGGTTGCACAATCAAAGCCTGTGTCACACAACAAAAGAAACAGAAGCACTCAAAATAATTCACAAAGTCAGGAAAGATGTCGTCATCAAGTGTTTCATCAAGAAAAGATGCCACAGGGCAGCAGGTTATCAGACTGAAGTTAGGGCTGTTATGATTGAATTGGCTAAGTGTGATTGCGTATGACGGTTTTGGCGCCTGCCAGCTGATCTGACTTAGCATACAGTAACAGTCCCCTGATAATAACCTGTCTTGCTTTGTCTGCTCATTAGCATTTTGGAGAGTAAAGCATAAATGCTGGTAACACCAGTGGTTGACACTAATCTGTGCTAACACTGCAGCTCTGCTTATCTTTTCTTTTCAACATGATTGCGCGTCTGTGTAGTTTGGCGTCAGACTCGGACAAAGGATCAGTGGGCATGTATTCCAGAGACCCAATTATTTTTATACAAACAATTATCATACAATTCTACCACAATAAGTCCCTAGGACGTATCAAGAACTGGTGGTAAATGAGGGCCATTGAAAGAAAGTGTTCCCCTTCCAAGAAATGATTTACCACTTATGTTAATAGAATACTTTCAAAGGCGTACAATATAATGACAAAAGCTGCTAAAGTGCAATGTCTCATGAAACCTGTGTTTTCCACGTATGTGTCCAGTCTTGTGCAGTTGCAGTGTGTGTGTGTGTGTGCGTGTGCATGTGCGTGTGTGTGTGTGTGTGTGTGCATACGCTTCAGCATAAGTTACCCTCAGATATCAGAAGCTGTCATGTTCAGTAAATAGCCATTCATCACACATAGCGTTCTGTGATGGAACCCACAAGATCCAATCCATTATCCATACACGAGTTCAGGTCTGTATATGTGTGTGCATGAGTGCGTGTGTGTGTGTGTCTGTGTGCGCGCCATAATTTATTGTAGTGTTTAAGGAGCTGCGGCACAAGGGAGTGTAGGTGCATTTCAAAAGCAGACGAGAGTACTTGCATAGAGAGGAGGCATATATCGAAATCATATAATCTGATCACCTGTGCATTATAATAAGTAGAGGTAGAGAGAATAAGTGCTCATCCATTAAGTACACGAAACTAATGTCATGATACATACGGTAGTTAAAGCCTCACCGATACAAAAGCATGTGCACCAAAGTGGCGATTTTGACAGATGAAAATTTGGATGGACAGTGACATCTCACTGAGAGACCTAATCGTTGAATTTTCCCAGTTCTTACCCCAATTTTCTGCCCTTTTGGATACCCAATTTGCCTTGAACTACACAGCACTGTGTAGGGAGACGAACACTTTGAGGAGGGTGCGAATCACTGATATCCCCGTAACAGAAACAAGAGCAGTAATGACTAAGATTTTTTTAGTACTAGATGCTACAAGAAACACATAATATCAAAAATATTAATAGGGAGGCATCATTGCAAAAAGGTGTGCCAACTAACGACGTCCGGAAGAATAATTCTCACTTTAATTACCAAAAAAAAAAAAAAAAAAAAGCTGATATGATCAATTCACATATTGTAGGTTAACTTGACTGTCATAAGACTGTGCTAGAACCAACCTAATTACTAAAACTGTCGTGATAATGCTGACAATGATGTTTTTGCGAGTAATTGTTATATACTCATTGAACTATTGCTGGTCTTTTATAATGGTGATTGCATTAGTTGAAAAAATTCCATTATGATTCATACACTGCTTCGATTTTGTTTTTATAAAAGATGGATGTACATTCTCCATACACTTAATAATCATTTATCAGACGAGGCACTACTGTACGATCCGTATTCCTGCAGTTGTCATGTGGTGCTCACCATTTCGACTTTATGTCTTCTGAGGTGATGGATTTTGATTTGTCCACGTGTATGCATGATGAACGCAGCAACTGCAGCAAGCTCTTCTCATATCAGGTGTAACTGATGGTCTTCATCGCTCTGAGCAGGTTGACTCTGGCTGACCAATAACCCCGTGCAACACAGTCATACAGAGTGCACCTTCACACCGATACAACACGATTTATCTGTCCGGCGCTGTCATTGTTTTGTGTGATATCGCCTACAGGCAGTATGGACAGTGGATTAGTCGGAGCAGTCAGCCCTCGACTGTTTCTATGTACCTTTACCATGTGGGTCTGTGTACTTTCACAAATGCAGCTTTTCGAGCATTATTTTTAGGGATTTTTTTTTAAGTAGAATACACGATAATGATTTATGACTGCAATTACAGATATGGAAACTTGATTGAACATTTCTTCCTATCTAGATTTAATTTCTTGTGTTGATAGGTTAGGATCTATTATTTTGTTCCCTCGGAAACATGGATCTGGATGATGCCTTTCATTTAAGATTTATGCTTTTGATTACTCTCTCTGGGTGCATTTTATTTTTAAGCACAAAATTACTTTGGCAAACCCAATCTTCAGGTTTACACTCAACTTCTTAGCTTTTAGTGAGTCATACAAACTTCCCTCAGAGACAGCGATTTACCCTACAGGTTTCATCGCCATCCATCAGAATTGGTCAGAATATGTGCAAAAACTGTGCCCAAATTTTTAAGTCTTAGTTGTTCAATATTTCTTTTGATGGCGAAAAGCCCCCTCCTAAATCATTCTTATTTTCATCAGCAGGTGACCTGGAACCAGTTGGGGAGGAGGAGAACAAATGGAAAGGGAGCCAGGAGAAAGAGGATGAGCGAGATAGAGAGCAAGACCCGGGAGATTCCTCAAGCAGAATGGAAGTCCTCATTCTGCCGGCTTGTGATTTGAAAGGAACAAAGGCAACGTAGCCTAAGACGTCCGTATCATCCGTGTTTTGCCCTGTGTGGCCTCCCTCTATTTATCTCACTCGGAGTCATGGTCTTAATCTGAACACAAAATAAATCCCTTTAATCCCTTCTCCCCCACAGCCGTCTGCTCGTGACGTCTAATTCATAACGTCCCATTGTCATGGAGAAGACCTACTCGCTAACCGCGCATTATGATGAGTTCCAGGAAGTGAAATATGGCGGCCGCTACAGCAGTGACATCCTCAGTAATGGTATGACCCTTCACTTGGGTGGCAGTCTGGACCGTCACATGACGCGCGGGCGGGGAAGCACCTGGTCAAATGGTCGCAACAGAGATGCGAGCAGCACCGGCAGCGGTGGCGGGCTCCCCCGGTGGAGCCGGAGAGAGATTTGCCTCCTTTCGGCTTTGGTCTTCGCAGCGGGCATGTGTGTCATTTTAGGAAGCATGCTAGCAATGAAATACATTTCGCTGGAGGCCCAGCAAGATCCGCAGTGCAGGCAGGACTGCCAGCGGCGACGCGTACTGTTGCGGGCGGCGCGTTTTGTGCAGGCCAATATTGACCCCACCATCCAGCCCTGCCAAGACTTTTACTCCTTTGCGTGTGGAGGCTGGTTGAGACGTCACGCCATCCCAGAGGACAAGCTCAGCTATGGAATCATTACAGCCATAGGAGAGCACAATGAAGAAAAACTGCAGCACATACTTATGGAGCCAATTCAGAGACGTGAGCCCGAATCGGCAGAGCGCAAAGTTAAGGACTTTTATAGATCCTGCATCAACATCCAAGAGATCGACAAGCTAGGCTCTGACCCCATGATGGAGGTGATTGACAGCTGCGGAGGGTGGGATCAGGTTGGGGCTCCTCCTGGGGCTGCAGGCTGGGAGAAAGAAGGTGCCCCACAAAGACCAGATTTCAATGAACTGCTTTATAGGACGCAGGGCGTGTACAGCACTGCTGTGTTTTTCTCTCTCACCGTCAACGTGGATGACAAGAACTCTTCTCGGAATGCAATCAGGGTGAGAAACAGTGTCCATTTTTATGCGGCACGTGCATCTGTGTGTGTGTATCATTATGTTAGAAGGTTAATCCTCTGTGACAACACAGCTTGTTGTCATAGACTGCTACCTAATTACAGCATGTTTGAACAGTAGAGTTGAACTTGATCACACAGAGATACTCCTGGTGCAAAAACATGGCTCATATCCACGATCAAATACTGTGACTGTTCAAAATACTTTTTTTTTCCTGATTAAAGAAGGGAAGAAAAAGGAGCGGGGAAAACATTTCATTTAAATGTCAAAATTCACATTAGAAGGCGCTGACTCAAGCATAGCCTTTAGAAGGCTCTCATTATAACACTGTCCTGCAAGTTTTTAATAGAAACTCCAGACAAAGACAATTGTTGGAATATATTATATGGTTTTAATAATTTCTCCATGTTGACAAATTTGAAATCTAAAGACACCTTCAAATTGTATTATTTATTGTGGCTCGACAGTGGAACCTCTAAGATTGAAGACAATCTGGTGAAGGGATGCTGATCAAACTCTGATTAGCTTTTTAGTGTACATATAAGTTGACCACTGTTAATAGTGAGACAAGCAAGGTTGGTAGCTGTAAACATCATGAAACATACTTATTTATTGTGTGCATTCTTCTCTTCCTCTTTTTCTCCTTGTTGAGGATGCTTTGTCACTTTTGAAATAAATGTCACATCAACAAAATGAAAAACCTAAAGGCATACAGTTTGGAGTTTCCACTGTATTTTATAGATTTTTTTTTTTACTGGAATATTGGTTTTTCTAGCTGATAATTTTTCAGAAAAGGACTTTAAAGTAGCTCTGTATAATAACCGACCCAAGCCCAAGCATTCACCACCTGTGACACCATGAGAATCCTATGGGGGCATTTATTTATTTATTTTACCCGATGTACGTAATCATGCAGGTAAAGCAATTGAGTATGTTCTCATTTACGGAGTAAAACTGAGCAAAATAAAAAAAATATGACAAAGTGTCCCTCACTTGAAAGTGGACAACAGGTTTCTCTGCCTATAACATGATCTGCGAGGGTTGGCAAAAGGAAATTCGCATGAGGGCATTTATTATGTAAATTAGTCCCACTCTTATGTGATAGAGTGGTGGGAGTGCAGAAGAGCCACTCACAGATTTTTAGAAATGATTTAGTTGGTGGTTCAGTTTCAAATTTAAAAAGGGAACAGACCCAAATAATGATTAGCCACAGTTATATTTATGATTTGAAAAACACACATTTAATTCATTGTTTTTTTGTAAATATTGTCACTTTTGTGATTATGACATTGAATTGGATGTCTGATGTCTGCGTAGATTGATCAGGAAGGACTCACACTGCCTGAGAGAAGTCTTTACTTGGGTCAGGATGAAGACAGTGTCAAGGTAGAAGTTCCTGTTTTTTCCATCCATTTCGTTTTCCATGCCATTTTCTCCCTGCACTTTACCTTCTGCCCTCACTTCCTATTGGACCGCATCCAATCCCCTTTCCAATATGATGCTTTCCTGCACCCTTCACTGTCAATGAGTTCACCCTCTTGTCTTTTGCTGCTTCCTTCCCTCACTTCTTCATCCCTCTCCCATCTGTTCTATTTAGTTGCCCGGCTCATCTGCATTAATCCACCTGTTTTCTTTTGTGTCCCACTGTGCTTTTGTTATCCTTTACACCCTGCCACATGTCAGGCCGTCACCAGCTGTTATTTATGAAGCTCCTCCCTTCGATTAGCGCTGAAGTCATTGTGCCTTTCAGATCTTGGCGGCATACAAGGCCCTCATGGAGCGCTTACTAAGCATGCTGGGAGCTCACAATGCTACACAAAAGTCCAAGGAGATTATACAGCTGGAGACTCGTCTAGCCAATGTGAGCTGATTGTGTGTCTGCGCCAGTTTACGACCAAGCATACGTTTATGTGTCCAGTCTTCAGTAAAATCTCTCTCCAGATCACCATGTCAGATTATGATGACCAAAGAAAGGACGTCAGCACGATGTATAACCGCATTACACTCAGGCAGCTACAGCGCACTGCTCCTGGTGTGAGTACTGTACACACACACACACAAGTGAATCACAAAAAGCGTCCGCCTTGCAGGACTTAAGATTGAAGCTTGAATGCGAGAGGGGAGGAAGAAGTATAAGCGGACATTGGAGAGTGTTAGACATGATGGCAGGAGGAGGAGGAGGAAAGGTAAATTGGATTTCGAGCGAGGAGAAGGAGGAGGCACTACCCTGAAGCAGCGCGCACGCTGACAGAGATCCTCAAGATGTTTTGTGGTTAGAAGAGAGACACATGAGAAAAAAAATGAAAGATAAAGTACCTGATTTCAAATTCTTGGCCAAAATGAGATTAAACATTTACATTAAAGAAAGAAACATACTCTGATAATGAATATCTGGCAAATCTTAAAATGAGGCCAAAGATGCCGATTGAAAATTGGACCGAAAAAGAAGCATAAGAAGCACTCTGTGCTGCTGCAACCAATTTACTGTCAATTAGATCTGGAGGATGCTGATGAATTTAGGATGCAAATTTTGTTTACATGATACGTAATTAAGAGGCTTTACTAACTGATTCCTCCAAATGAATTTGTGGAAGGCAAACGCTCTTGATCTTTTTTTGTTTGGTCTTTCCTTTAAACTATTTGCATCCTGAGGCAACTCTCAGACCAGACTCACTCGTTTGTCAAAGGGGACACATTTTCATTAATGTAATTGGATCTTGTAGAAAAAAACGATATCATTTTAAACACACATATATGCAGGATACACAGTGTAGAGGATGGATGGATAAGTTACCTAAGTTATGTTACTATCTCCGTAATATGTTATAGTACAGTACTTCATATTACTGCACATTGATGGCCATAGTGTAGTGATTTCCTCGCCTACTTATTTCTTACTGCCGTAGTAAACATTTTTCAAGGGTGCACAAATACGCCTTTATTTTGTCACCACCAAAAATGTCTGAATGCAGCCATGGTAAGAAATCGCATGAAGAAAAGTCAGTCGAATCAGTATTGAGTAACAATATGCAATATTGAGCGTGAATATTGACTGATGAATCTTTGCCTGGCTTTTCATTAAAGTAATGGTCCAGCCTCGAACAGACGTATTATAATGAAGTCTGTGATTATGCATTCTTAAGTACTATATTCTTCAACAATATAATAGAACCTCTGATGCATTGGATTGGTTTAGAATATGACAAGGTAGTTTGTAAATAAATAAACAAAGTAGGAAATAAAGAAAGGAAGAAATAAAAAAAACAATATTAATTGAGATTTGGAGAGATAAAAAAAGTGCAAACACACTTCATCATGCATTTCTCAAAATTGTGTGGATTTGAAGTGATTTTGCCAAAGGTATTTAATTATTAAAACAATGTGGTTTCCTTAATGCACTAATTGCGTGCTTCAGTATGTTCAATAACTTGATTACGAACTGAGCACATGCACAATGAGCATGAATCATCACTCCCTAGAATTGACTGTTTTTGATTACTAGAGCACCAAGATAAACAAACAACACAGTGATCAGCTGAAAGAAAAACACAAAATTTGACAATAGAAATTAGCCATTAGAGGCATCTGACCTAACTCTAACAAGGCTCTCTACTGTTAAATTATATAAATGTAGAATAGAATATTATAAATAACATTCTTCCGATATTAACCTTGAAACAGCAAGTAAAAAGGGGCTCACATGGTCAGTCAAAGAATTCCGTCAGTATGATGCAATAAAGGGTAAATAACATTGTTTACGTCACAGTGTCAATTGATGATTCTGTCTGACCACAGCTTCACTGGAAACGCCTGCTGGATAAAATCTTCCAGGACAACTTCTCTGAAGACAAGGAGATCGTGGTGCTTGCCACAGATTACATACAAAAAGTGTCCGACATCATCAAGACCACATCAAAAAGGTAAACAAAATGAGTAGGAAAGAGAGTGAAGAAATTTCCAAGGGTTGGGTTTTGTACCAAGGGGAGGGGCACTAATTATTTCTAAAATCGATTGTTTTTGATGTATGCATTTTTAGTTTGGTTCTTTATGAGCACTTTCTTTAAAATTGATTTGTGCAGTCTGAGTGTAGAGTGCTATTGCATGGTCTTTTCTTTGAAGCTGTCATATAGCTTTTTTTTTTTTTCTTTTTCTGGTCCTTCTGTGCATGGACATTTGAGTATGTTAGTGCACATCAGTTCCTGTTGAATTACCTTCCAGTTCTAAAGCAGCTGATTATTATTGATCTACCCACACTGTTCTCCTACATAAGCACACACACACACACACACACACACACACACACACTTCCCTCCCTTTCTTGCTCTTGACAGGCTGCAGGGCTATACCACGTCAAGATGTGTGTTAGAGCCAGTGACAGCTCGCCAATAGTCACTATGCTCTACACAACACCACTCAAGCTGCGAGCGTAGCTGACTGACTGGATGACTGGCGGGTGTATTACTTTCTTGTCATTAATGTGGAAAAATGGGCTGATGTCATACATGTCATACTCCCACATACATAGATACATATGTCAGCCATCTACGGTAAACTCCAGCTCTATTAAGACTTCAGAGGGGAGAAATAACAGTGTACTTGAAAAGCTATACCTCGAACGGAATACTTTTGTTCCTTTTCAGTCCTTCACACTTTCCATCCGTCACCGATGGAGAACATTCAATATCGGCGCTTAAAACGTTTTGCATACAAATAATATGAACTGTCAGCTTATCATGGTGGAGAGGTGTGTGTGTGTGTCCCACTGGTGAGCTAAGTACCTGGGGGATTTATGCAAGTGGCAGGGTCAACCATGCTAAAGATGAGGTACCACACAAAGTACAGTTCACAGAAACCCTTGCAATGATTAAGATATATGGACATCATTTTCCTTTGCCCAGACGCGGGTCACCGGGGCCACCCTCTGGAGGTTGTGCTCAGTGGCAAGTGTCTGGAAGGACAATGTGGGTCCCCCTCCCCATGAGCTCACCCCCTGTGGGAGGGGCCAAGGAAAGCTGTACGTTTGGGTTCAACCCGGTGAACCAAAGCGTAGCCGCCTCCTTCTGATCTGGGGACAGGTCCTGACTGTTGTTTGTTCCTATGCACCAAGCAACAGTCAGAGTGGCCACATTTTTTGGAGCCCTTGGGCACTCCATGGTTTGGTTGGGTGACTTCAATGCTCACCTGGACAATGACAGTGAGACTGGTGATGATTCACTTACTAGACAATAATCCTAAAGAAGATTTTTCGTGACTTCACTCATCTCAGGAAGTCAGAGATTTTCTAAAATTAATTACATTTCATTCAAATTTTAAATGATAAAATGATGATAAACATTAATATTCAATATACTTGTTGGTAAATATTTGTAGTCTAACTTAAGCTGTTTTATTTTTTAGAACATTTTTTTTCCTTAAATATCATTGCTGAGGCAACACCCCCCCCCCCCCTTTTTTTTTTGGGCTTTTACCATTCTGGGTTTAAGACTTGGTTGATATTGTACCTGCATCACATGCATGAACGGCAGCAACATGTAACACTAGTCCATGATACAAATGCAGGATACTTATTGAGTGAGCCCAGTACAAGTGATTTTTCGATTTGTTTTGTTTTTGTTTTGCGACTACGAGAAGGACATTATTTGGGAAGGCTTCTCCAGCAAAGTTAGATGGCTTAATTCTACAATGTCACATCACTTACACAAGCAGAAAAATAAAATGTTGAGGGAAAAATAAAATGTCAGCTGTTAGAGGGATTCATCTACAAAGGTTGGCCATGGTGGCCCCTAATGTGTCATAGCAGCTCTGACAAATCTGTCGAGCTGTTCCACCCGGCCAGCAGGAATAGACTTTCACCAAATGCACTAACCATGTATGGCCTGTGCATGGAAAGGTGGGAAATTTAACTGCTCATTTGATTTGGCAGCAAATGAGTTTGCCTCTTTTATGTACCAATTATTGGAAAAAGTAATTCCAAACATGTTCTGGATGAACTGCCAGAACCATAACACCCTGGTCCACTAGCCTAATGTCCAACATAGCCTCACTGCAATAATGGATTTTTAGTTTCAGCTGAATTCAGACCCACAATCTTTCTCAATTACCCTCTCAGGCTGAACTATGGCGTTGACATATGCCTGTTTTTTTTTTTGTTGTTTGTTTTTCTACCCTGTAGCATTCGATTTTCTGATGTGTCAACAGTTTACAGGTACTGTATTCAAAATGTTAGCCACAGAAGAGTCCCATTTGTTTTTTTATGTACGACTGTAACACTATGACTGTGATACTTCTAAATTTCAACACTTTCAAAACATGAACAATTTCCCACCTGTACAAAAATAATTGAGTGAGTGAGTGAGTGAGTGAGTGAGTGAGTGAGTGAGTGAGTGAGTGAGTGAGTGAGTGAGTGAGTGAGTGAGTGAGTGAGTGAGTGAGTGAGTGAGTGAGTGAGTGAGTGAGTGAGTGAGTGAGTGAGTGAGTGAGTGAGTGAGTGAGTGAGTGAGTGAGTGAGTGAGTGAGTGAGTGAGTGAGTGAGTGAGTGAGTGAGTGAGATGCCAACAAACCAACTTCTCATCCACCTGGAAATTTGTAGCATGTTTTGTCCATTCAGCCAGAGGAACATTTAGGAGGAACATTTTGCTATAATGGTGTTTTATATGGTTGAGATTAGTGCTCTTAAGTTCTTCAACAGCAAACACATCCAACCATGACTCGCGATATACCTTTTGAAGTGGCTTCCAAAACTGATTTCACGTGTTCCCATGCTGGAACATTTCTCAGAAAGGTCAGTAAAAGTTTATGAGGAGTTCTTAAAGAGCAATCTAGTCCTTTACTTCAATCTTGCAGCTAAAGCCAATCAGTTAAGAAGAAGTCCACTTGTGGCCAAAAGGCTGCAGGTACCATTTATTGGACAGAAATAAGCCCTAACACCCCGAGTATGAATGAGCAGGGCATATTCTTCGCCCAGTGTTTCATTCATGGCATTCAGTCATATGTAGTAAGTCCACCCAGAAACTATCACACCTCCATCTCATCGTCCTCCACCAATTTTCCCGTCCTTCTCTACAGCCCACTATGGCGTCTCCAGCCACTGCAGTGACTGCAGCCGATCCCATTAGCCAGATGAGCAAGCCTCCAATGGAGGAGAAAGCATAATGACAACACCAGAATCTCTCACACACCCTTGCCACTGCTCCTGCTCCGTCTGCTCCTTCTGTTCATCGTCACTCTCAAGGGTGTGAGAGTGTGATGCTGGCATGCTGCTGTGTGTCATTTTTAATGGTTTGCTACTTAATGCTAGTTCAAGCTTCGGGTGGAACACTATACTGTGTGGTCTAATTTATGTTAACGCCGTATTCTTGCACTTATGCGTACAATACCATATTTGTGTCGGCCCCTGAATCTTAGAATTCTCTGCGTTGTCCTGCTTTCAAAATACAGCCACAGTCTGGTTCTAATGTTATTTACGGTTCACTAAATGCCGGATTTCATGGTGCTTTAGCACTCATTGCAGCACTTGTGCTCTCAAATGAATGTTTAGAGCTCATCTGAACTGGAAATATACAGTTGTGATTGCACAATGGTAAAAAACCTGTCCCAAATATTTTGGGTTTTGCAGTTGCAGAGCGTAGTTGAATGGTTTTTCACTTTAACAATGCAGTATATAAATGTATTTGCACTTAGAGCCTTTGCAGGTTTGGAATATAGGAGGCTCTCAATCCCACCCATTACCCTTCAGGGTCATTACCTTTGTAAATGGGAGGACAGTGTCTTTTCATCTCCCTAACTAGCCTCATTAAAATCCATTCAGCTAATGAGCCCTCACTCCTTCACTAATTAAGAGCCACTGGTAGATCTGTACATTTTGCTGTTACTCCATTACTGCAAATGTACTTGCTGACACATTTTACATGTCATCGGGCAGGATGGCTTAACCTTTGAGGTGACTGTAAAGAAGGAAAAGTGGTGTGAAAAGATGTTTCATGTAAAATGCTTATGCAAAATGAAATGTTGGCTACAGAGGTGTGAATAGTACTTTTGGAATTAGGTGTGTGTGTGTGTGTGTGCAGCAGGTGCATAATTCAAATAATTGGGTTTCCAAACACAACACAAAAACATTTGCAGTTTAACCCGTTCACTGCCATTGACGGCTATAGATGTCAAAGATTCATTTTTAGTATAGCTGGCACGGACTGAAGAAACTGAAGATTACTCATTAACATCGTTACCTGAGGTGTCAATCCAGGTCCAGAAATTAGAAACCTCGCCAGAGTTTGTCTTTAGCCACAAGCGCTTTTAATAAACCAGCAGGTAAACAAGTTAGCTTCTGGGTGTTCGGTTACCTGCCAGCCCAGCTGTTTAGAAGCGCCTTTGCTAAAGCCAAACTATGGCAGCGTTTACACCTCTGATTGTTACTTCAAATAAAATCCTTGCTTCTCATATCCATGGTGGCTTGCTCTTGCCAAGAAAACATACTTGAATGCTAGATTCCCTTTGAAAGATAAATTGCATACAACACATTTAAGTGGAGGGTCACGGGAAGAAACAGTGGTAAATGAGGCCCATTGTCCAACATTGAATGGAACTAAGTACACTATTTCAATAATGTAGATAATTTGTACAAATTGGATATGAATTGCATCTGAGCAGTCTCTATCTTAAATAAATTCTAGGTATGCTGAATTGTCTTTGCAAAATATAATCTAACATTTACAAGGCTTCATCCTCCAAGCCCTTCTTCCTTTACCTTTTGCCATCAATTATATTCACAACACAAGTGTTTTATTGGCAGGACCTTCAGGGTACCGTTGCCAAGCTCTTCTGATTCCATATCTGTCATACACAGGGAAAATAAAATCGTTGAGGAAACAATAACAACATGCCTTAAGCCTCAGATGGATCCTCACAATGGGAGTGGGGCATCTGTCCCCCATAGCACATTGAAAGAGTGCACCCAGCAGAGTAGGGCACAAGAGCACACCACCATTCTGTCTGAGGATGGGAGAAGACTCAACTTGAATGCATAAATGGATGATTCCCTTTCTCCTTTAGTGCCTCTTCTTGCCACACTGGACTAGACTAAACCAGCCCACTCTGCTATAGTTTTCATTCATCGTCTTGTTTTCTCATGTCTCCACCGCTTATACTATTTCAGATACTTTCAGAGCCTAAATTTTGATCCAGACGCCCTCCATGGCATTGTTGTCAGGCGGCATCGATTCAACCATTTTTCTTGAAGTGGCCTGTCTTTAGGCCGTGGTCCAAGCAATAACCACAATATTAGGTACATGAAAGACAATGCATGAACATGAATTATTTGCATTGGAAATAAATGAAAAAATTTTCTCAGTTGCCTTACCTGGATAGATTTGTAAGTTAAAGCTGAGTCAAATTGAGATTGTGAGAAGACCAAGATATTTCGAAATGAAGCGTGACTATGTTAGTATAATTTGGCATAAGCTACAGCCAAACTAAAACATGTCTGTTAAATAAAGTCTCTCCAGGTTTATTATTCCGAATGGCAATATTAGATTTGATTGGTGTTACTTAGTTATTAGCTTGCCTGTGTTTGTAACTTACTTTTCACTTTCGCTTAAGTATGGGGGTTGCAAAACCACGAAGGTGACAGTCCTGGTAGGTGAGGAGTTACACATTAATTTTTCTGGAGCTTATTCCATAACTTTCTTATTGTACAGACTGTCTTCTCGCCTCCCCTATTTGCTGTATCCATTTTCCCTTTTACACTGCTGAAGTTAGCAATTCCATTTTTTTTTCTCTCTCAAGCTTTCATGTTTCCTCTGGAGTGCAGTGGTGGTGTCCAGAGAATATTTGACACATACTCAAAAACAATGATATAAATAAAATGAAGTATGTAAAACAAGAAATCATACTATTGTACGCAGTGGACTGTTACATCACTTTTAAGAAAAAATTAGAGGAGGCACCGTTCACAAGTATTGATGTTATTTTAACAGCTCTCGCGCTCATTGCCGCACAGATACATTTTCAATTATCTGTATGCTTTATCCAATAACACTGTCCTCACTTATTGAACCTTCCACCGTAGGGTTCTCCATAACTACATGCTGTGGCGCATTGTGGCAGCGCTAAGTGAACATCTGTCAACCGCCTTCCGAAGCACCATCCATGAGTTTTCCCGGGAGATTGATGGCACCGAGCAGCAGCTGGAGCTGGGCAGACTGTGCCTCACGCAGGCCAACAAACACTTTGGCATGGCCCTGGGAGCTCTCTTTGTCCAGCAGCACTTCTCCTCACAGAGCAAGGCGAAGGTAAGAATGCAAGCTGGGGAGTGAAAGAATGGAACACTTGAATGCATGCTTTTCGTTGTGTGTCGTTTTTCAGATTAACTATGCACAAAATGTGAGCTAGTTTTCAATAATTGCTTGTAAAGAGGGCCATTGGCTTTGAGATGAATTTGAAAATCATATAGCCTTCCAAGGCAATAAGAGGATATTCAAAAACTGACCTCGGCCTCAAATGTTATTGCTGAAAACACATTTGGTAACATCATTATTCTAAACTTGTGTTGAGGAAAAGAAAAAAAAAAGAAAAACTTTTTTTTTAACCATGGATTTATTCTTCATGCATTTCTTTCTTACATTTCATCTTGGCTTTCTGAAACAACTGGATGATTCTCATGGTTTGCTGAGCTCCAATCTGAAAATTCTATCCATGACGATTATAATGCTCTCTAAATCAGTTCTCACTAATCCCACACCTCTGGCCCTCTATCACCTATGGTCCGTCTTTTTCCCACCTTGATCCTTCCACATTGTTATTCTTATCGCAGTCTCTTGGCCATTCTAGGACGTGAAGATATGTATGTGTTTTTTTTTAACTTCTGCAACAAAAGTCTTGTATCTGTCCACTCAACTCAACACCGCCACTACTTTCAAACTTGTTAAAAGAAAAAATGGTGCACTTTACTTAAATAATTGTCAATCCTTTGTTGATTTTAAGGGCAAAATTAGGGTTGGACTGCTGTATACTGGTGCCAGTTTTTCTCAATTTTCTTTCTTGTGTAAATACTAATTCACATTTATGTTTCCATCTTTATATATCACCGATGTGGATGAACACAAACATGGTCATATTTTTATTAATTTTACATACTGCATCGCACTTCTTTATTGATTGCTTTTTTTAAATGAATTTTTATACCTGTACTTCTATATTTTTGGGGAGTGCTGTTTGAATAGAATGTAATCCCTTGTGCCTTATTAAAAATTACAACAGGCAAAGAAATTGTCTAAAATGCAGTGCTTCACATAAGGGGCTGGAAGCTGGTTTATTTTAAGACCTAATGCCCACAACGTTTGTTTGGTAACAAGTTGTGATGTGCAGCCCTGACAGATGACACTTACCACAGCCTAAAGAGAAATTACAAAGCCTTGGGAGCTCTTGTTAAGCTTTCAAGACGAGTGTTTTGTCATGGCGAGTACCTGACATGGAGGCATACACGATTTGATGGAACAGCAGACATTTGTCATGACAAAATTATGATTGAGTGATTTGTTTTTTCATTTGTGGAAGGGGAGCAGAAGCCCAGGAAATTTTGGCATATAAATGGAATAAATTTGGAATAAAAATGTAAAATGGGGAAATTTTTTCTCATTATGTTGTGATCTGTGTTGTTGACTTTGGTTTTTGCCTTTTGCATTTGTGTGTGGAATAACAATATGTCCTTCTTATTTGAATGAAAACTCAAGCTGCTGATCACCACAATGTCATCATATATAAACCCTTATAGAATCACAATTTCGTATCTATTTTTGTCTGAGTGGAGGTCTATGTTCAACTGAGTCACAGCTTTGTTCTCAGTGATCATGCCTGTTACATCCTTTTATACAGCACATCCAAAAATTAATATGGTTGGTCAACAGTAGTTTCCCGTCAAAGAAACATAACAGTTCCAACATCTGCTAAAAACATAACGTTCCTGGGCTAAGCTTATTCCTTTAACAGGAAATAAGCTGAGTGAGAAAATGTGTTTTAAAGAAACCTTAAATGTAATGCGATCCCCTCCAGGTGCAAGAGTTGGTAGAGGATATAAAGCATTCCCTGGACCTGCGGCTGCAGGAGCTTGACTGGATGGATGAAGCCACCAAGGAGGCAGCCAGAGCAAAGGTTGAAAACTTTATTCCTCCATCTCACACACGCAAGTTCCTGTTAGATAGGATTTGGATTTGTTTTAGTTTTCTACTTCTCTTCCTTCCGCAGGTTTGACTGATTGCTTGGGTAGATGAAACAAAGTGATAGAATACATCAAGGTCTTGACTTTGAGAATACATATCTCTCTGTGGTACTGATTTAGGGTCTGCACAGCAAGATATCCCTTCTAATACATTTACAATGTGAAGTTATAATCCTTTTATAGGGCCTTGCCGAATATAAAGAGCTTCCCTGTAATCCTATTTCACTTGGTTTGCTTGATTAGTTGATGTGTGCGCTTGTGCAGATGTGTGTGCCCGACTCCAGACGCAAATGATAATTCAATATATGTTGGAGGCAAATGTATGGAGAGTGGTATTTTTTCCCTGCTCACTTTCCACTTTGTCCCTCATAATCCTCTCCAACTCATCTTTCTCAGCTGAAGTACATGATGGTCATGACAGGATACCCAGACTTCCTGGTCAAGCCTGAGCTCATAGATCGCGAATATGGGGTGAGTCATAAGATCACACTTTCTCATCATGGCTTTCTACTTTGAAAATGATTTTCCATCAGGCGTTCCTATCCTGGGAGCCAATTTAAATGGAAAGAGCATACATCGTGCAGAAAAAAGTACCCTTCAAATTAGCTATGCTGATTCAAGTAGGGGTAACATTCAGTATCCACTATGTGACATATGAAAATCGATATCTATAACACTACACTAGGTATCAGAATGGGTTACTAGTTAGCTACCCGAGGCAAAAGGAGGTCCACCCATACATTTTTTCAGAGAACATTTCTTATAATAGAGCTTGCGTAATCAGAGAAACTAAAAGAAAATACCTCGAAACGTGTGATAAAGGTAATCTGCGAGCACAAATTTGAAACGGCCCAGATAACAGAAGCACATGTGGCCCAGTGAGAGCCAACAGGCAGAACTAAAAAGCAAATAGTAGAAGCAAGGTCAAACCGAGGCATTGCAGCTTTAGAAAAAAAAAGGCTCTATTGGAAAGTTAACATTGGCCGTATTTGTGTGTAAAAATATGCACTATGTTGCTGATAAATTCCTGCCTTTGACATTTTCTAAATGGATTGCAGGTTAATTATCTTTTAGTGATAAAAGAAACCTACATAGTTTCCTCAGAGGGCCATTATGACTGTATATTATTTACAGTATAGGCTACACGGCAACCTGATGAATAACTAGTTTTGAAATCAGAGACTCGGCAAAACTGTTCAAATTGTTTAAAAAGATGAATGGTAATAAAAAATGCTAGCAATATTTATATTTTTAAAAAGTGAAGACAATTTATAATTTTAGTAATGACACAAGCCGATGCAAAATTTGTCTTCGTGGGCCACATAAAATGATGTGGCAGGCCGTAATTGGCCCCCCGGCCGATGTTTTAGATAGTGAATGGATTGTATCGGTATCAATTTTTACTGCATATTTAGTATTAACAGTGGTAATCAGAAAATATGACATGTTTTAATTTGGAGTGCAAGTCCTTTCTACATGTTAGCATGCTAGTTTTTAGAATTTTGTTGGGACCAAAGTTCAAATGGTTGTACGAGGTGATCCCAACTCACAGTAAATCTTTCAAAAAGTCCAGATCACAGATTTGCAACGGGTGCATTCAAAATTTCTCTTGTACCTTTGGTAATTTGCTAGATTATTGCTTTTTTCCCCTCTCTGCACCAACCAATGAGTACATTGGTCTTAAAGAGTGAAAAGTATTTTTCCACATCACTCCACTGGAAAAATTGTGCATGTTATGAGTGGGAGAGTTTTCAGTAATAGAATAAACAGTACAGTCAATATGGTTAATGGCCTTGCTTGTGTTGCACTTCTTTACCTTGAGGGCCTCGAAGCGCTTTAAAAGTTCACCGCAGTCACCAAAGGATTAATAGAAAATGTCACGGTAGAGCAAAAGGTCATTCACACATCGATGTGGGTTTTTTCAATATCTTGCTCATGAACAATTTGTCAAATTTGCGGGGAAGATCTGCTGCCCGATGTCTTTACCAACTAACAACTAGTTGTTTAATTGCTGAAGAGTCCATCTTAAAACAAGTGTATTTTCATGAAGCATTCCACTGTACCTAATCGTTGGTGAAAAACAAGCAGCTTCATCCACGGATCACTTTGTTAAGAATACATCCTTCCATTTTCTATACTGCTTTTACTCTTTAGAATCGCATGGGAGCGATCCATCCACAGATTCGAAACCTGAACCTTAAAGCTGATGGTAGATGTGCGAACCTATTAACACCACGTTCCTTTAAAGATATAGCTGATGATTTACTGTATATTAGACCTTGTTGTTTTCAGAACTGTATACTAACCAATCGGTGTCATCGTATTTTACGGTTTGGCAGTTTGATGTGGATGAGAAAACCTACTTCAAGAACATTCTCAACACCATCAAATTCAACATTAAGCTGTCCATCAAGAAGATTCACGAAGAAGTGGATAAGACAGTGTGAGTTCCCCTTCTTAGTAATTGTCTCTATGATGTCCTTTTTTAGTTTGACACATTTGTGGTTGTGCCACTGTGACAAACAAATAGATTTAAAGTGAAACACAGAGCTGAAGAATATCCATTTAGTTATTTATCTACAGCAGCCAGACAGTAGGGACGTTTGGTGAAACATGGAGCCCTTTTTTTGTAAAATACAGCAGCTTCATACTTCTGGATTGAGTGATTCTCTGCACTGACACACATTATTATTCCAAGATGCCCGGAACAACTGCTCCATTAGCCCACGCTCGATACCCTAAAGAGTTGAATCACGCACTCCCCCTTTATCACCAAAAAGTACATCTTTCATTGCTCGCTCGCTCTGTCTTGTCACCGAGAAATAAATAAATGCTCCTCCTTCTTGTCTTTCGGTCCTCTTTGACGCTACACAGCCCACGCAGAGCCATCAGTCTTTCCCTCCTGGAACAAGGGCATCGCTCACTTTCAGAGTTAGTCATTTGGGGAATTTGGTGGCAATCGATTGGTCTGGCTTCAAGTGGATTAGCATAGAGGAACTGTCCTTGTTTTCAAGTGCAGAGAGCTGTGACTGTGGAATCACAAGCACTGAATGCCGCTCACCAGGGGGTTTTACAGAAATGAGAGAGAGAATGTTCTGGGATTCTCTTCACTACTTTGGTGTATGTGTGTGTGACTCTCTGCTTGCCTATGTTTGTGTGTGTTGGGTGGGCATGTTTGATATCTCCACAGGTGGATACTCCCCCCACAGGCTCTAAATGCCTACTACCTTCCTAACAAGAACCAAATGGGTGAGTGATAGTTCACACACTGGGAAGAGAAATATTGGCCACTGTAGGGCTTGAAAATTGGAGACTGTGTCCACTCTTTCTACAAGGTTTTGAATTATGTCTGTGAGAATCTTTACCCAGGAGAGGTTCATGGTTGGTGGCTGGATGTGGTTAGCACTTTTGCTTCTCAGTTCAGAGGTTGGGAGTTGAATCTGGACTTTGCGTGTGGCTCAAAATTTCAGAAAATACATATTCATGAGGTTCGGTGGGGATTCTAAATTGGTCTTAAGTGTGAATTTAAATATCAGTGGCTATTTGTCTATATATGCCCTTTGATTGATGGGTGACCAGTCCATGGTGTTCCTCAAACTCTTGCCCAAAGTCAGCTGAGATAGCAACCTAAAAGATGATCAGCAGGAGTGATGGGAAAATGAAGCTTCATGAACCAGTTGTTGTATTCTTTGGCTCTTCTAGATGGCAATGTTGGTTTAAAGTGAGGGTTTTAAGAAATGGCAAGTCGGTGGCCTTTCAGCTCTTCAGTGAACAGAGTGCCATCTAGAGCTCTAAGTAAACATAGCAACAGGTTCATGAATCATCTTGAAGCTTCATTTGCCCATCATTAATCAGTAGTATAGAAATGGATAAATTGAGTTCACGGCGCTCAATGTCTTGCACACCATCCTGTTAAGGTAAAGTGAGCTTGAAACTTTCCCAGCTGACTTTGGTTGAAAGGCAGACTCTACCCTGTATTGATCGACACTTAATCACAGGGCATATGAGCATCTGGTACACAGAAATCCGCCTCAATTGGCAAACTAGAGCTGTAGCAGACTGTCTAGCACTTATCCAGCTTTGCCTGAATCCAACAAAAGTGGGATATTGTTGCAAATTTGTAGGTTATCACACAGCAACACACCATCATGTAATCACATCAGCACCCATGTTTGCGGTGTATAAAATACAATGATGGCAGTAACAGGGTTACAAACAGCATTACTTTTTTCAGGGCATAAACTTGACGTGACTTTTTTCATGATAACGCTGTTAGTGTTACTGCCGTTTGCTTTTTGTTTTGTTAGGAGAAAACTGTCTTTAAATCAGAAATAAAGTACCAAAGATGCAAATACAAGCAAAAAGAGAAGTTCAGAAGAACTTTTTTTTTGCCATGCTGAATGACTTGGAAGGCACATCACACAGTACCCCAGAACTGCTCCTATATTTGTATCCGACGACAGCTCTAGCTTCAGGTCACAATTGCAGAATCTCTGGTTCAGCCAGATTTAATTTTGACCACAATTTGCAATTATAAATATGAAACAGGCTTTAGCCTTTATCTTTTACACACTCGCAAATATTGGATTTTTGCTGACTTTGATCAAAAGAGGGAGTAAATGCTCAAATTGTTGGCATGTGTGCACCTTGACTTTAAGAAACAACAAGCAGTAACACCTTTTCAATTAACAAATAGCCTCGCTCCATCACCCCTTCCTTACTCTTGTTGCTCACTAGGAGCCTGCACCTTCGTTCCTGCCTGCCAGCCTTCCTACTGGTTTAAATCCCTAGCTGAAAAGAAATCAATGGTTTTCTCGTAAGCTGATGTAGAGGGCTCCAGGAGGTCAGAACACCCCTGTCCCACACATATTTCTCTCACGTCGAAGGCAACCACCTCAGCCAATTCCATTTTCTACGCTCTTAATTAGTCGCAATTACTGGACTGCTCTTGCTTCTCACAATAGAAATGTTATCAATTTCCTAAACCTGGTGGTGGGCTGCATGTGGTTAGCACTTCTGCCTTACAATTCTAAGGTTTGTGGATAAAAATTTGGTCCTTCTGTGAAGAGTTTACATTCAGGAGACAATATAAAAAAATACTTTCAAAGCATTTGAGTTGATACTATGTAAGTTGTTCGGGATATGATTCAGGAGTAGAATTGGCACATGCCTCTTTGATGCCCAATGTGTCTCTTGTCATTTTTGTCCCATCTGTGGCCTTTCATAGGTAAAATCAAATAAAAAAAAAAAATTATACATTATGACTGCTTCACAAAGTACTGTACAGAAATATGTATAAACATGGCAAGGTAGTAAGGATGACATCTGAATGGGCAAACCAAACACATCTTTCAGTGTGGTGACTACCATGAGGTGACACTGGAGTTAAGAATTAAACATTTTACATTTAAGATGATTAAAAGCCAATAAGACAAGATAATCTAAAAACAAATGAGGAGGCACAATAAAATAACATTTAAGTGTGGTAAACTGATAGTAAATGGATAAATATGTGAGTGAAGAAACTGAATAAGAATTAAATAAACACTTTAATAAATACAAAAGTGAATAAATAAAATATCAAAATAAATTAAAAGAGAAATCAATTAAAGGCTAAACTAAAAAGTTGAGCCTACTCTTAAAAATATCGATGCTCTCTGGCAGGCTCTTCCAGAGTGGCTGAATGCAGCCTCTCCATTAATTTTCGTTTTAACTCTGGGAACAATTAAAAGAACTGTGCCAAAGCACCTCAGGGCCCGCAAGGGTTGATATGATGAAAGCATATCAGATAGGAATGATGGCCCAAGACCCTTAAGACATTTTAAAACTACTAAAAAGACTTTGGTTACACACCAGATGTGTGAAATAAAATTCAACACACAGCGAAAAAGGGTACCCAGGTTTTTTTACACATTGTCTTGTAATTATGTTAAAAAACAAAATCTTTCTTGCCTTTAGGACCAATCGCTAAAACCTCATTTTTGTTCTGGTTGAGCTTTCGAAAATTCACTGCCATCCATGACATCACATCTAAAATACAGTTAAGATAGTGTATCAATTGGTCCTACGTCATCAGGATACAAAATGTTATGTGACTCTGCCTGAAATTTGTTAAGATAAAATCAATTTCAAAATCGAATAAAGTTAGAAGCGTTTGACTCGGTGCGTGTGAATGAAAAAAGGAAGAGCTGTGCAACAGGTTCTGTTTACCCTAACCCTAACCCTAACCAGCAAACCAGTTACGTTTCTACTAAAATTGTGCTGAGTGCGATGTTCAAAGCAAATTTATTCTGCCAAGTTTGGTAGCACCAATTGATTTGCATTGGCACTCGGGGACATCCAAATCTATACTTTGATTTTATTATATACTTTACTCTCAAATTTTACAAATTTGTTTATTCTTGGAGATGCCAGCTGTTTGTATTTTTCACTCCCTACATCCAAAGAGTGCTTTAATCATATTTCGTTTGTATTGTCTTTCAGTTTTCCCAGCCGGCATCCTTCAACCCACTTTGTACAACCCTGAATTCCCTCAGTAAGTGTCTGTCCTCATGTGTGTCTTACATCCCACAGGTACGGTACGATCACTGGTGGCTCAAAAAAAAAAAAAGGTCTCCATTATTCTGGCAGCCCTCTCTTTCCCAAAAAGCCCAGCATCCCTAATTTCATCAATTTAACGAGCCACAAAGAGCTCAATTAGCAAACAAGGTCTCACTAATGGAACAGGTTTCAATGCTAGGTCGCCTCCCTGAATTTGAGTTCAGTAATTGAACAGAGCTTGACAGATGAGAGAACTACTCTTTCCCCATCTTTAATTTATCTATCTCTCTTGCTGCTCATCTTGAACACCCATAAATGAGAAGTGAAATACTATAAACCTAATTTTACATCTAACTTAAACTCGACATATTTGCCATCTAACAAACTCCCATAGTGATATGAGAGATTTTTGATTGTTTTAACATCAAAATGTTTAAAATGTTGTCAATCAATATATTATATGCTGTTTACCCTTAGCGCAATACATACTGTACATTAAATAGAAGTATCCTTAATATTCTCTCAATAATAGCAGAACCAGCATAACAATCAATTGAGGAATAAATAGTGCAATCTACCTGTTAAAATGTATGATACAGCATACTGATAAAATCAATGATGTCGCCATACAACTGAAAGTTGACATATTTTTCTTAGGTATTAGTCTATCTCATCTACCTCTGCTTGTCTCTATGCTACCTTTGTGTTCCATTTATATAATTCAAGTACAGAAAAGAAAATCCATTTGGAACTTCATTGAGGAAGAAGGCGTTACAAAGTAAAGCGACAGAGCAGCGACTGCAGCTAAAGTGATATTAATTTCTGGAATTAGAACAATTAATTGCCTGTCATACAGTACTCATCCTCATCAAGCTACAACTTCATTTGCAAACCATTCGGGCATGAATTCAAGTAAGGAAGCAAATTTTGATAAGCGGTTTTGAAAAGTGCTGCAAATAAATGGGATGGAGACGATGGAACAAATACAAAGCATTTGCGTATATTGTCCAACCCCTTTATAAGCCAAATGCTGCTCCAAATGATTTTGACGCAAGTGCAACTATTTAACTCAATCCAAATTGCTGCTCCTTCTTTATTTATAAAAATCACAAGCTCACAAATGAGATCATCAGAGCAAACAGGTTGTGTGCTAAACATTAAAGTACACTTTTATGTCTTCATTAGTGGTGATTGCCTCTAATTCCACTACCTGCTGCCATGCATGCAGATAAATATTAATTAATGGCTCTGTGGTGACCTGTCCACCTTTCAGGAGTCCAAAAGCCCAAACACGCACAAGCACAAGCACCGTACACACACACACACACACACACACAAACCTCACTATTGCGTCCAGTAATTGAAGCTTCAATCAGCCAGTTAGTTTTAGCGAGGGAGTCCGGCTCATTGCAAGGCAGCGTATCGACTAGCTGTCAGAAAGTCATTTTCAGACGTAGCCATGTGAATAGCCCTGAGTCTGCCCTCGAATTGGACTCCCATCTTTGCATGAGCTGCAAAGCCAGCCGGCTTCCGGTTAGGGTCAGCACTTGGCCAGAGGTGTGCACGTGTATATTAGAGGTGTGGTGTGAGATGTTGAATTTCTCCAGGAGAATGACATTCCAGGCTCTCAGCTGACATTCCCCAGTGCAGTTTATAAAACAGATAAAGTGTTAAGCACTATATTGCATAGAAAATTGTGTGTTTGTCCAGTCCATTAGCGTGTGTACCTGCATGAGTGGGCTCAGTGCGCAGTCCCATTAAGTGGCAGAAAGGCGTGTGTTATGGTTCGCCATGACTGCAGCACTCTTCCACCCACAAAAAATAAAGTTCTACTAGAACCTACAAAGTTATATTTGTAACTCTTGAATATTAACTTACTGCTATCCTATACAGTAAATAATTTGCTTCTATGTCA
The DNA here is from genome assembly GCF_059516105.1 of Syngnathus floridae. Classification (NCBI taxonomy): domain Eukaryota; kingdom Metazoa; phylum Chordata; class Actinopteri; order Syngnathiformes; family Syngnathidae; genus Syngnathus; species Syngnathus floridae. The sequence continues at coordinate 11,510,858 of NC_142419.1, forward strand.
TATTCACTTTCGTCAATTTTCAGTTGCAATACTTCTGCTACCCTAAAACTATTGCTATTGTTGTGCATCAGATGCATATGAAGATACTTGTAAGCTCTTTTTGGAAATATTTTTCTTGACTCCCGCTAGGTCTTTGAACTATGGTGGAATAGGAGCAATCATTGGACATGAACTGACTCACGGATATGATGACTGGGGTAGGAATGCTTTTCTTCACATCAAAACTAGTTGTGATGATAAAATATCTTTATCAGTAATTAAACTTGATCAAAATGAGACAATTTGAATGGTCATTTTTGCATGACGTTTCAACAATGATGGCCATACGCAGGGGGGCAGTATGATCGCCATGGCAACCTCCAACAGTGGTGGACAGAGGAGAGCTATAGAAAGTTCCAGAAGAAGGCTGAATGTATCGTTAAGCTCTACGATAATTTCACAGTTTACAATCAAAGGGTGAGTTTTAACTACTTTGCCTGTAGGTCTGCAAATGGATATTCCAAGAAAATTCCACACACAATTTTGCCATATTTTGTCTTTTACATATACCAGCAATGGAAGTCTATAGATGAGAATCCACATGCATCCACATTGGGGAAATGAAAACAAAATGAACAGTTAAATCAGAGCACCTGTCCTGTATTGAACATGTCCATGTCCAAAAGACAATTGGAAGAGGTGGGCTAGTTTAAAAATGACACGTTTGACAACTATGACAAATTCTTTGTTTTTGTGGAGGAGGCAATTGCAAACTTCACCTTGAAGTGCAAACATGTTAGAGGAGCCCAAGAATGTATGCTTTTTATCAGAGGCCTCAAAGTTTGAAAAAAATTGACTGCTTTGTACTTTCAATTTATCTTAAAAATGCTGATTAGCAGATAAAGAATATCCTGGTCCATAAGGTTGAACCTTTGCCAGAAGCCCACTCTTTTTGTGTCCTGAGTGTCATTTCCAATTTCTTACTCATCTGTCTACAAGCTAAGTGCTTTTCGTTGTTTTTGGTCTACTTTATGTTCCAAGGAGGAAGGGGGGGGGGAGACTATACCTATAGATAGCCACGAAAAGTACTAGCATTAGGTGACGCATAATGTCTGTTCCCATGGTACCTGATGTAAACGGAACATTGCAGTTTAACTCTCAGTTTAGTCCTTTTTAATCATTGTTATTAAGTATTGTTCCAGGAAAAAGCTTACTACATAGTTCCCTACATCATCATGGTTATACTCACTTATTGACACACTTATTTCAAATTAACACCGACCACTCATTGGTTGTGCAAACTCGTCATTGCTGCGTCCTTAATGAGTTTTCATAAATTTGCAAAAAAGATTTGATAATGAGATTTCATCTTTCCTCAAACTAGTGGCACAAGAGCAGTTTCCAATGGGACCGAAGGAAGTCCTCTTTTGTGGAGGAAAATTGACCACTTTAAACTATAGTAGGTTGGGCTTAAGATCCTGTGGCAAACTTTGAGTTTAAGTATGCAGCATGTGAATAAGCACTTTGAATATTGTTCCCTTCCATTTTGTTCACTTGGCAGCATTGGGATCAAAACATTTTATTGCACATTTTGTATTTTATGCTTTATGAATGTGTTTTCTGTATCTAGGTTAATGGTCGCTTGACATTGGGAGAGAACATAGCTGACATGGGAGGACTCAAGCTGTCATACTATGTAAGTACTGTCAGTTAATGATCAATCTCATACTGCTGAATCTGATATAAAAGTCATTTAAAATGCGGAATATTTGAGGGTTATTCTGGTTCTGAAATCTGATCCTGATTTGATCTTTTCATATAAAACATGCAGGACATCGAACCCCGAGGACTGGAATGGGTGAACCCTGGTATAGAAAAACAATGACTAAAACATGTTCACACTTATGAGCAATTTAAGTTTTGCATGTTTTTGTAATGCGGGAGGAATTCCACACAGGAGCGCCAGAGTCGAGATTTAATGCCAGGTTGACTGTGCTGCCTGTAAATTAAATTGTCCGTCTTATTTCTATTCATAACCCCCATCACATTCACTTTGTCCAGGCTTATCAAAAGTGGGTGAGAGAACATGGCCCAGAGAGACCCTTACCAGGGCTCAAATATACACACGAGCAGCTGTTCTTCATTGCCTTCGCTCAGGTAACAAGGCCTCGCGTTAATTGTCTCCATCATTTTGTTGCCATAAATACTTGTTTCAAAATTAGGCTTCGCTTTTGTATACTTGGAGTTGTAGTCAAAGTTTTTTTGTCTTACTTGATTTCAGAATTGGTGTATGAAAAGAAGATCTCAATCTATCTACTTACAGTTGTTAACAGATAAACATGCACCAGAACACTACAGGTAAATAGAATGCACACTTTGATACATCCGGTCTTTTGAAGTTCATGAATATGTTGAGAGAGTGCACGTCTTAATTCAATGCACTAATACATTTTGTAATTTCTCACCTTTCAGAGTGATTGGCAGCGTTTCCCAGTTCAATGAGTTTTCTCGCGTTTTCCATTGTCCGAAGGGTACTCCTATGAACCCTGATGACAAATGCTCTGTATGGTGACCTCACTGAAAATGAACTTAAAGACCCCCGCCAACACACGACACACACACACGTCTCATCACTACTAATTCATCACAAGCAATCAGACCGCATTCATCCGACATGAGGACAAAAGTCTTTTCACGTTCATCAGTGCAAACATATTGAATTAGCGATGCTCGGTCATCAGCCGAAGAAAGCATTGTCTACTAACCAAGCAATCAATCATGCCTAAATCACATAAACACATATTCACTATATATATTTTTTTATATTTTAGATTGTTAGTATTTTTTTTGCAAATCATCTATTTTTGTATTGTAGCAAAAATAGGTCCATAATGTATTTCAGTTCAGTTATGTTTTACTTGAGAAATGCCATTCTCAGTAACTTATCCTCTGGTGCATCAACTAGAACATTCTCAGAAAATTACATGAAGTAGAAGGGTGATTTCAGTGCAGACTGGAGTATTTTTTTTTTCTCAACTGCAATGACAGCATTGTTTCACATTGCTAAATGTTGCTTCTCTCCGCTCCGTACTGTATACAAGTTGGCTCTTGCTCATGTGGTTTAGAGCGCAAAGCTCATTGTCATGACTGTTGTATCGTTTGCCTGCATTGTTCTCTTGTTAGAGTATTTGTACCTTTTCAAGCGGCGTCAAGTGTTTTTTTTTGTAACAGGTGGATTCATTATTGACCTTTTTTCTCAGGAAATGTAGCACCAAAACTCAGTACTGGTACAACGCTCACCTCATCGCCCAAATTAACGAGCTGGTATTTGTAAACAAACAAGCTAACAAAAACAATTCCTCATTGGACTTTTTCCTTGGATTTATCAGACAAGCTCATGTAATCATGAAACCCAGTGAACCCAGCAAAGCAGTGCATTCGATTCCTCTAAAATCACGGTCAAACCACAAATAACAGAATACAACACCTGAATGTGTGTGCATTCAATACACTAAAACAACAAATTTCTGGTGGAAATAACATTTCTACTGTTATTTTAAAGAAAATGCTTTTGTATATCAGATGTGAGTCAGGTGTTATCGTTGTGAACTTTTAACAGAAAGAGCATGTTCCCTCCCTTTGACACTTAACATCACAAAGCTCAAACAGGTGTACTGTACATGACAGCTACTAGTTCAAATGTGATTGCTATCACTTCCTCTCTATGGTTGCTGTTCAATGTTTGAATAAATTCAAACAACTCTTGTTGTGTGTGTGGCTTTTGGTCATTATCAGTGTGTGTGTGCGTGCGTGCGTGCGTGCGCGCGCGTATGTGTGTGTTATGTGTACTAAATTTGTAAAATGTTCTAAGGAAACAAAACTACCAAGGAAGATAGTTCTCCACTTAGCACTAATATAAAAATGGGATAATCACGATTCTAAACTGCCCAAATTCGAAAAGCGGTAGCCAACTGCCTTGTTAAAATCAACGGAAGGCTTGCGTCACCGAGTCCAACTTGGCAAGTGTGGTCAACAAGGAAGAGTTGGTGTTTCCCTGGGTAGTAAAGCCTGTTCCAGGAGGTGCTGACCACCAATGAAAGTTGCAGAACGGGCCACATGGATCCATGCCATTCACTGCAGGAAGGTGCCAAGTCCAACTGAGATGACCAACAAAATGCGATGGCTATGATTGGGGTGAAATAAGTAATGATGGGCAAATGAAGCTTCAAGATGATTCGTGAATCTGTTGTTGTGTTTACTTAGACCTCTAGATGGCACCCTCTGTTCACCGAAGAGCTGAAAGCCCACCGACTTGCCATTTCTTAAAACCCTCACTTCAAACCAACATTGCCATCTAGAGAAGCCAAAGAATACAACAACTGGTTCATGAAGCTTCATTTCCCCATCACGAGAAATAAGCACCCTATAAGTGAGGTCCCAAGTTAAAAACTTTGACTAAAGCGCTTCTTGGAAAAAGTCTCACCCAGATGACATCGTGCTGATCAACCATCAAACGCCTCATCTGTTTCACAGAATTTCACGCTTGTCATTGGCAGAAGATTGAAGAGCGAACAAAGACAAGGCCAACCCGTTATTACAGGACACAATAAACCTCTGAGCTGTGAAATACAAATGTGCAACACAATTCAATTCATTGGGAAACCTTGCTGTGTTAGCAAACAGCTCGAGCTTTGATACTAGGACAAAGAAACTTGTTATGATGATGCACCATATCTTCTCTGAAAGGTGGTGATGTTGCAGTTTTCTGAATTTATTTTTGTGATCATCGAATGATCAAGGAAGAGAAATGTAATGGAAGAATTGTAAACATAAAACAGCCGTGTGATATTTTGGTAACTTGACAATCACAGATACCCTTTCACATCTTTCTTTCGAAATGCGATAAGTATAACCTCTTCTTGGTTCTGATAGCCACTATGAAACTGTCCGCTCTCCTCTGCAAAACTTCAAGATAGCAAGGTGCTCAGGGTTGATTTATTAAGTTTCTGAGTGTAATCTATGTTTGTCCTCTGCTCTGGTCTAAGGGAGGGGATCCCCCCTCTCTCAAGTCAAGTTATAATAAAGACTGTTCTGATGTGAGTTTGACAAGGGGGAGCGATTCTTGGCTGAATGTACTATTTTTGTTTTGGTTTTTTCTCTCTTTCAGTATTCAGATTTGAAAAAAATTCTTAAAGGCGCTGGAATCTTATATTCAATTTCAGACAAAACTATATTCCCACAACACAGGCGGTGAAGGAGATGCTTGAATATTGTCCATAAATGTCTGAGATAAATGCTGTTGATAAAGTGCAACCAGGAGGTGATCAAATTGCTCCTTTTCTTGAAATGAATACAAGAAATATTGCCAGGTTTCTTCTTTAAACATGGCAGCATGAATCTCAGAATATGGAAACCAGGTTCATATGGGAACATTACTTCAGTGTTTTAACAGATGTGATCAAAAGCTATTATTTTGTGTCAATATTTAATTTCCTCCTGGTTGCTGCTGCAGCTCAGCTTGTCCAACTTCAAAAATCTTACAAAATCTCTTAACTGTTTGTAGACATTTCAAGTTTAATAAATCTGAAATGTCCTGAGCATTTAATCACAAAGTTAAATCCAACACTAAACTGAGGTAGTACAGCAAACTCCCATTTGATTGGTTATTGATTGATTTGCCACATTTACTGTGGGTGCAGTTATTCATCCAGCCATGCATTCTCTGTGCCGCAAGTGTGCTGGAGTGCAATCCCAGCTGAATTTTGGAAAAGAGGCAGAACTAGTTGCACATAAAGAAAACCAACCATTCATAGTCAAAGCTCTAGAGCAGAAAGAGGCAACAGTTGCCACATTTGCAACTGCTCTCAATTAATTTTTTAAAATATGTTTACTGTATGTACTTGAGCAATTTAACATTGCAATAACATTGTTCACCACTAGATGGCAGACATTACTTCAGTACGTACAACTCCACCCTCAAAACTGGCATCATGCCAGGACCAAACGAGGTCAAGAAAAGTGCGTTGTTCCAATAAACACAAAGTTGATTATATGCTCACCAAATTCAAACACAAACCAGTCTGCCTAGTCTGCTTAGCGATATTATTAGTTGTGACACCACAACACAAAAGTACACAACTTTTATTCACCAGAAAAGTTGACAGTTCATTTGAAACCTACTGTCCTGAACTGAACCTGTGAATACAATAAAATAGATGCATCATTTTTTGTCGCTTTGTAAAACTGTCATCGCAACATGCAACGAAGCGGCTCGAGGAATGGCATTCATTTCAGAGGCAGCAACCATAGCACTCCACCCATCACCGAATAGCTTTTAAGATCATCAGAATATCTTTGGCAAGAATAAACAAGACCCATGTAAATAAACAAAACATAGCATGGGCATGACCCAACCTTTACCCCCATTGAGAAAAAATTGCAAGGGCATTTACTTTAGAGATGCATCAAGCAGGTACAGTGGAGATCAACCAGCATGATTTCCATCTGCAAATCCTCAGACCCTCTCATGTCAATGATCATTTCTCAAGGGGCATCATCAGTACGTGGTGTGAAGACAAACAAATAAATGTCACACATTCATGTTGAGTCACTCACACATATGAGTGATGGGCTGCCCAGCCACTTTTTACGACTGTCTGGTGCACTTCATTTTCCTGTTTGACATGTACTGCTCACAAAAGTTAATACTAAGCTTTCTGGTGAAATGATGAACTTAAAGTGCACTATGTGTGCAGTGACCTTGTCAAAAGTTTTGAACTCCTGGATGGATGTCCAACTGGTAACATTTCAGAGGTTTTTGCATTGCACATTAACGTAGAGCTGAAGGGCAAAATACACAGTTGTGGTTTGATCCGTGAATTTTTTTTAATAGATTTGCAAGATTGTCAATGTCTAAAACATAATAGTCACAAAGGCAGCAGGTAATAACGGACTCATCCTTTAATGCATACGTTACAACCTATACTTACATTATAATGTGGCAATGTCACTGCATTGAAATAATGAAAATATATATTCTACTCATGTTGACGTGTTGTTACTCACAGATATTGGAATCCGTTTGGACCTCACTGATTTCACAACAAAAGTTAGTACAGTTTCGTTGCTGAGATTATATTGCTTTTGTTGGACAACAGTGGCCCCTGTTGGTCCATATAACAACTTGAGCGTATGCTTGTGGAAATCAAGGTAAGGTATGAAACCCTACTTTGAAACCCTAACCCTAGGTTTAAACCCTACTTTGAAACCCTAACCCTAGCTTTAAACTCTACTTTGAAACCCTAACCCAAGTATGAAACCCTACTTTGAAGCCCTGACCCTAGCTTTAAACCCCACTTTGAAATCCTAACTCTAGTATGAAACCCTACTTTGAAACCCTAACCCTAGTTAGTTTCAAACTAGGGTTTCAAACTAGGATTAGGGTTTCAAAGTAGGGTTTCATACTAGAGTTAGGGTTTCAAAATAGGGTTTGAAGCTAAGGTTAGGGCTTCAAAGTAGGGTTTCATACTAGGGTTAGGGCTTCAAAGTAGGGTTTAAAGCTAGGGTCAGGGCTTCAAAGTAGGGTTTCATACTAGGGTTACGGTTTCAAAGTAGGGTTTACAGCTAGGGTTAGGGTTTCAAACTAGGGTTCATATGAAAGTTAGGGTTTCAAACTAGGGTTTAAATCACAGGTGTCAAACTCAAGGCCCGGGGTCCAGATATGGCCCGCCACATCATTTATGTGGCCCGCAAAGACAAATTGTGCATCAAATTCGCGTGTCATTACTAGAATTGCAAATTGTCTTCACTATTAATAATATCTTTTTTTTTTAAATATGTGACCAGTTTTCACTCGTCTGATTTGAAAACGAGTTATTTGTCAGTTTGTTTTGTAGCTTTGACTGTATATGAGGTGCTCATACATTTATTTGGGTTGACTGTCATAATGGTCCTCCGAAAGAAGCTATGACTATAATGCGGCCCGCAAAAAAAATGACTTTGACACCACTGCTCTACATCATCAACAAAGCTTTTGGAAAACGCTTGGAAACTATTTGCACCCTCTCAACACGTGGGTGTTGTTTTATTATGTAGTGTTTGAAATTGCACTGTAAAATACATTTTTAAAATCACCTCAACAAATACTTCTATCATTTTGTAGGTTTGACTGACCTGCCAATTTATTAAATAATACCACATTTTAAAAGCAATACTGAAGGATGTTGTAAGACAGGAAAAAAAAGCAACATGCCCAGAGAAAAGAGGAAAAGGCGTCTTCACCAAAACTGCCCCCACAATAGCTTACCTGATACACTGTGCATTATATGCCCTGCATAAACATTGCCTTCATTTTGACACATTGACAACTAGCCGGTTCGTAAAATGTTTCATCACGGACATGCATTTAACCCCAGATGCCTATTCATGTTGAATGGTCATTTGCGGGCAGTAAAACAGACAGAAGACGAGATGGACACAAATCCATTAACATTACATAACTCAAGTCCATTTCCTGTGGGCATACATGGGCAAATGAGAAAACCTGATCTGTTTCTGCAACTCAGCACACATAACTCGTTGGTGAAGCCTTGTCTTCTAGATTGGAGGAAGGACACCCGGCTTTTCTTATCTCTTTACATGTTACAATTTTGGACAGCAGGCATACTGTTTGTTTTTCAACTAGTTGTCAAGTGGAGCTTATTATACAGAATGAAGTCAGCAGTGCAATTCACCAATTTAGGTGTGGTAGAGGAAATTCAACCGTAGTTTTTTTTTCTTAAAGTCATACACTCACACATATGCACACCCTCATATGTGGGAATTAAACTCACGGTGCCTGCACACAAGATAGTTGAGTGTACCACTACACCATCAGCCGTACCCAGTTCAACCAGTTTATACGGTTGAATAAACATGGTTTGTCACTCTGCATACAGCTGCATGCACCATAACCAGAATATCGTGTTTATGAACCTGATTGGCCATGTCGCCCACGTCTATCCTTTAAAATACACTAAAAATGAGAATTTATAGTTTGCCACTAAAAATAGTCTTCAAATTCCTTATGAAATAAATAAACATTTAGAAATGGGATTTCAGCTGTCTTCATAAAATGCAACTTCCAAATCAGTGGTGAGCACTAAATTTGAGACTTGTTAATTGGTTTAACTGTGTTTTAAGTCTTACATGTTAACAAAAGTAATAAACATTTTAATTGGTCCATTACTGTAAAATGGGACCGGAATATCACACAAACGTAACAGATATATATCGATAACTTTACTCTCAGAAAAAAGGTTTTGATAACTAGATTTTAACAAAATGAAGCATGTCAGAAGTTGTGCATGACAAAAGGCTTTCTGAGCTGGCTGCAGATGAACTCATCAACATAGAGGAGTCTGGCCTTCATCTCAATGTTCTGCTGGAGCTCCAGCTGGCAGCGGACCAGCGCCCTCTGCTGCTCTTCTGACTGCTCCACCGTCTCATGCAACCTGATGGAAGTAGGAATGAACAAATGAGCAACTATAGCAGGAGCACAATGTCCATCTACAGCCTGACAAAGTGGACGTACTTTTCTATTTGACAGTTCAGCTGTCCGACTTCAGCGAGGAGCTGTGATTGTGCTGGATCATGACATTGCTCTTTTGGGGGCCTGTCCTGACGCAGTTCCAGCCTCGCCTTCGCCAAACTTAGAAAATGCTCATTCTGTGTGACCGCCACCAGTAGATCATCTCGGTTTCTCTGCTGGAAGGCGAACTCTGAAACAACCTAGCATGGAACAACATGCCAGTCAAGACAAACTGAGCACTTTGGAGTTTTATTTTCTTTATCATGTACCAGGTTATAAATACTAGATATTAGTTGAAACATTTTGTAAGTCCTATAAATCACTTGTTCATCACTTAGTATGTGAAAATAAATAAAATGGAGTCCTGCCTTGGTGAGTTGCTCTTCCATCTGGCTTTTGACAGCCTTGAGCTGTTTGACACTAAATTGAAAGGCTGCTGATGTTGCCACAAACTGCTTTTGCATATCAGCGGAAGTCTGCGCCAGTAGAGACTCCACCAGGGCCCTCAGGGACACGGAATTTCTCTTCTGCTGCTCTGCTTTAGCAATGTTAAAATCAGAGTTGTTCACCCACTGCACAGGTGTCACAGAGGAACTGAAAGAGGATGACATTTGATTTCAATCTTGTCAAGGATATATGAATATATACATAAATGTTAGTAAAGTGTATTGAATGGTTGAACCCTGGTAAAAAACTGCTCTCTTGTCATATGGCCACTACATGGAGTCCCTCAGGGGTTAGTCCTTGGGCCCCTTTTGTTCAGCTTGGATTTGTTAACCCTATATCAAATGCTTCATTCAGAATGGCAAAGTCGGCCATTGTGTCTTTGCAGATGAAATGTAGCTGTAATTTTCAGTTTCCTCAAATGACAGCAGCGACGATGTGTATATATGACTTCTTCATCTTGTGATACACAATAGCGCTAACTTTCAAATTGGATGAGAAAAAATCAGACCATAACAATAACCAGCTCAGAAAATGGAGTGATTGTTCGAAGACCCGGGATCTGCTGTTGCCCAATGTCTGGCATGGGATTATAAAAACTAAAGTAAATCATTTTAACCTAAAATTGGCTGCGTTGCAATAATAGCACGTCAATTGGTGCAACAAAAAAAAAGGATGCTTGCACTTTGGACAAAAAGTGATGATCAGCGCCATATTGAATGGTAATTTAAAAGAATATGGCCATTCACCTGGAGGAAACCGTCTTGACTTTTAAACTTTGCTGTGTGTTGATGAGGGAATGTGGGGTCATTGAGGCACAGGAGGTATCTAAATTCTGCGCCTCATATTTCCCCTTGAGATCCTGTTCAAGTTGGAATTTTGCCGACTGGTTCAATCTGGAATACAGACGGGATTATTTCCTGAATTAAAATGGACTGACTGTATATTATCTTTGATGTGGCCACTTACCGTATTTGCTCAACGATCTGGTTCACGACACGCTGCATAAGGGCCATAATTCCCTTACTGAGGTCAGCCTCCTTGAGCAGCTCTGTGTATACTTCATCATACAACTTTTCATGGGATTTATTTCTGCACTCCACAGTTCAAACAGGGCTGTTACTACCTAATATATTTTACAGCTTTCTTTCTTGACATGTAGGCTATCATTCTTTAACAGTGACTGACTATTTATGACTATATTTTGATTATTTTATTATGTCTACAAATGTTGCGGAAAAAAATGAGAAATATATTAAGCTCTCAACTTCATTGTCATTTAATGATATTAAATAATGACTCTACCGGTTGGTTTTTTTCTGAAATTGACCTTTTTAAATGTGAATGATGTACATTTCATTTGACTTACCTCTCATCTATACAGTGCATAGTGACTTTGATAGGCTCCTTGCAAGACTCGACGGCTTTCATCACTCTGCTTTGCAGTGCAATAAGTTGTTCCGTCTCCAAAACGTTCTCCTCCAACTTCAGCTCCAGCTCCTTCTTCACAAACTGAATGTCTTGGACGCGATGATCTGTGCAGCACCAAGCAACACCCCATGAAAGAATCTTTCCATGTAAATACTGTTGTACCATACTGCTTACTCAGCCTCTCGCTGTCATCATCTTCCAGGCGCTTGCAAGATTTGTTGCAGTCCTCGATCAGTCTCATGCATTCTCCTCGGAAGAGCTTGGAGTGGTTACGTATGACATTAATACCCTCCAGAGTTGATCCACCGATCAGATGGACATTCTTTCCCCGTGTAGACATCCTTCAACAAAGAATGAGGAACCACACGTCATGGCCTTTACATGAAATTCAAAACCTGGTCAAAAAATAACAAATTTCATATAACTAGAACCTGCATCATTTTGGGACTGTTCCATCTAGTCTTCCAACCTTTTCAATTATTATTTATTGTATCAAACGCTGCACTAAAATTTCAATTAGACTCGAACCAACACCTTTCCTGAGTCTGTGTTCAATTTGATATAATTTAGTACTTTTAATAAGAGCTGATTCTCTTTTGATGTAATGAACCAGACGGACAATTGATAAGGTTATAAACCTTATTGAAGTTTGTTTCAAAAGCACTTTCACATCAATTTAAGAAGGGGATTTGGGAAGGGAAGGGAATTTTTTTTTTTTTTTTGGAAGTGGCTTGAAGGCAGCTACTTTTAGACGCTTAGAATGTATCTGACTGAAGTGAAACACGCACGCACGCACGCACGTTTACATAGGTGAAACATATTTTAATGCATAACATTCATCAACTTTTAGTCTACTTCTACACAACCGTGCCATTGAACGTATCCGTCAAGACATCCTGGAAAGAGGATGGACTGATACGCATCTTTTCAAATAACGTTCCTGTATGTAAATAATCCCGTTTTGGGCGTTCTTCACACGCCACGAATAATTATTTAAGCAAATTATAAATCAATGGCGATTTTCCTTAAAAACAGCTGGGTTTTTGGACGTTGGAGGTTATTAGAACGCCAAGTTTATCAATTGAAAAGTCAACTTTGCAATTTGCTTGGTCGCCTTTTAAGACATAATTAAAACTCTTAATTAAAGGTGATATTGCAAAAACAAATACGTCCTTTGCCATACCTTTTGTCTCGTAACTGCAGGAAAACAAATGACATATGCCTCTTGCTAAAGCCGCTGAAATAAACATGTGGTCGCTATGGCAACAACTAACAAACTTCGTCAGCTAGTGTTGGCTCGTGAGTGAACGATTCGTTCAAAGGAACGAATTACTTCAGTGAACGACAGTGACTGAATCACTGTCCTAAAGTTCATAACTTTAACCAGTAGATGTCGGTAATGCGCGTTGAAGCTAGTGCCACCTCGCCGTAAAACAAAACGAAGAAGAAAATGACGTAACTTCCTGTTCATGAATCAGTCGTGAATTGCATTTCCCGTTCATCAACTAAACGGAAATGTGAGTGAACTAGTCAGTGAGTGAGAAATTTGCATTTCCAGTTCATCGCGAGAACGGATCAGTGAGGGAACCAATCCTGACTTTACCGTTCGCGAACGAGATAATGGGTGAAATGCCTTCCTTCCCGTGCATCAATGGATCAGTTAGTGAATGTGTTGCGTCTCGTGGCGTGAACGATGTAAGCCAGAATATCGATTTACGATTTGCCAAGGAAAGAAAGAACCACTCACTGAAGCACCACTTCTTTTATGCGCGTTTTCTCCAAGCTAATGGCTAACTTTATTGCATGAAGGGATGCGCCGTTATGCAACAACGGGGAGATTATGCTTCTCTTTGGGTCATCTTGATTTTATAACACTTATAGTTTTCAAATAACGTGTATGCATATATACGCCTAAATATTGTTATCCAATATATCCACTGCAATTTCACATTAGATTGCTGGTTTGAAATATACTTTTATTATTATTATTTTAATAAACATTAAAACCTGTTAAAACTTGTCTGGTTTATTCCTTGTTTTTATTTTTTAAACAAAAATCTGACATTTGGTGAACTGCTTTATATGACAAAATGTGTTTTACGTTGTGTAATATGTGTTGGTGTCCCCCAAAATAAAGAGCAAGTAGTCAAATACACATTCTTGACACGTACAAAAAATGCATAAAGTTATTAGGTACACCTGAAAATGGAGGTGTACCTAATAGAGCGTCTGTGTGACGTCACAGATCAACCAGCCAATCAGGAAGTGGGGGTGAGGGCGGGTGTGGCACTTTTCACTTTCATTTCAGCTTTGGCCATGATTTTTCCCTAATGAAGTGGCCTGTTATTAGGTATACCTGAAAATGGTGGCGTACCTAAAGGAGTGTCCGTGTGACGTCACAGATCAAACAGCCAATCAGAAAGTGGGGGTGAGGGCGGGTGTGGCACTTTTCACTTTCAGTTAAGCTTTTGCCATAATTTTTCCCTAATGAACTGGCGTGTTATTAGGTACACTTGAAAATGGCGGTGTACCTAATGAAGTGTCCAAGTGACATCACAGATCAAACAGCCAATCAGAAAGTGGGGGTGAGGGCGGGTGTGGCACTTTTCACTTAAACCAGGGGTGTCGACCTCCAGTCCTCGAGGGGCCGCGTTCCAACATGTTTTCCAAGTGACCCTCGTTAAGTGCAGGTGCGTGAAAAGTTTTAGCTTCTTTCACGTTCAAAAGGAGCTAAAAGTTTTCACGCACCTGCACTTAACGAGGGAATCACACGGACACTCCATTAGGTACACCGCCATTTTCAAGTGTACCTAATAACAGGCCACTTTATTAGGGAAATATCATGGTCAAAGGTCACAGGTATCAAGCTCTAGTCCTCGGGGCCGCATTCCAACATGTTTTCCAAGTGACCCTCGTTAAGCGCAGGTGCGTGAAAACTTTTAGCTTCTTTCACGTTCAAAAGGAGCTAAAACTTTTCACGCAGGTGCACTTAACGAGGGAATCACACAGACACTCCATTAGGTACACCGCCATTTTCAAGTGTACCTAATAACAGGCCACTTTATTAGGGAAATATCTTGGTCAAAGGTCACAGGTGTCAAGCTCTAGTCCTCGGGGCCGCGTTCCAACATGTTTTCCAAGTGACCCTCGTTAAGCGCACCTGCGTGAAAAGTTTTAGCTCCTTTCACGTTCAAAAGGAGCTAAAACTTTTCACGCAGGTGCACTTAACGAGTGAATCACACAGACACTACATTAGGTACACCGCCATTTTCAAGTGTACCTAATAACAGGCCACTTTATTAGGGAAACATCATGGTCAAAGATCACAGGTGTCAAGCTCCAATCCTCAGGGCCGCCTTCCAATATGTTTTCCAAGTTACCCTCAAACACACCTGCGTAAAAAGATTTTGTTCATTTTCACGTTCTGCAGGAGCTAAAACAGGGGCGGAGACTTAGGTATATTCTCATACTTGGGATCGAACTCACTTCTCACTGAGTTAGAGCCCATGCCACTAACCAGTCAGCTATTTCGACCTGTCAGTACATAGTCGTCTAAACTGTGTTGTACTGGTGATGTGCATTCCAGTTTTAAGTGAATTGAATTTTTAGAATTGGTTCACTCAAAATTTTGTTCAAAAGAATTGTTTACCGAATTGCTGCGCTTTCTTATTTATTCTTTTTTTCACCCCCACCTCCTGATTGGCTGTTTGATCAGTGACGTCATTCGGACACTCCATTAGGTACACCACCATTTTCAGGTGTACCTAATAACTTTATGCATTTTTTTGTACGTGTCAAGAATGTGTATTTGACTACTTGCTCTTTATTTTGGGGGACACCAACACATATTACACAACGTAAAACACATATACATATTGTCATATAAAGCAGTTAACCAAATGTCAGATTTTTGTTTAAAAAATAAAAACAAGGAATAAAACACCAGACAAGTTTCAACAGGTTTTAATGTTTATTAAAATAATAATAATAATAATAATAAAAGTAAATTTCAAACCAGCAATCTAATGTGAAATTGCAGTCGATATATTGGATAACAATATTTAGGTGTATATATGCATACACGTTATTTGAAAAGTACTATGTTATAAAGTCAGGATTACCCAAAGAGAAGCATAATCTGCCCGTTGTTGCATAACTGCGCATCCCTTCATGAAATAAAGTTAGCCGTTAGCTTGGAGAAAACGTGCATAAAAGAAGTGGTGTTTCGGTGAGTGGTTCTTTCTTTCCTTGGCAAATCGTAAATCGACATTCTGGCTTACATCGTTCACGCCAGGAGGGAGACGCAACACGTTCACTGACTGATCCATTGATGCACGGGAAGAACGACAGTTGACCCATTGACTCGTTCGCGAACGGGAAAGTCAGGATTCGTTCCCTCACTGATTCGTTCTCGCGATGAACTGGTAAAGCAAATCACTCACTCACTGACTCCTTCACGCACAGATTTGTTCAGTTGGTGAACAGGAAATGCAATTCACGACTTGTTCGTGAACGGGAAGTTACGTCATTTTCTTCTTCGTTTTGTTTTACGGCGAGGTGGTACCAGCTTCAATGCGCATTACCGACATCTACTGGTTGAAGTCGTATGAACTAAAAAAAGAACGAATCACTTTAGGAATTTATTCGTTCTACTCGTTCACTGAAAAGATTTCATTCTTTTGAACCAATTGTTCACTCACGAGTCAACACTAGATCAGTCAGTGAACGTGTTGCGTCTCCCTCCATGATTTCTGATTTATAAAATAAAACAAATAAAAAAAAATCAGTGTGTGTGGGGTGGGGCGATTTGTTGAACGAATCGTTTGAACGGATCTTTTGAGTGAACTTATTCTAAAGATTCAGTTCACTTAAAAGAACTAGCACATCACTAGCGTCCGTCCCCTGCTAATATTTGCAATTCGACTCACACCTTAATAACAAAGTCACAGGTCAGCCAACAATACAACACACAAAATGTGGTGATATTATTTCTTTTTTAATAATTGCATCTTTAAAGCTAAAAATGTTTGGTCTTTCTGTTACAGCACATTACGCCAATGCTATTAAATATGTACAATAAATCGCAAGTTTCGCTGCCTCAGTTACAGCAAGCTATAAACAACTATATTGTGCAGAAGAAATCAAGTTAAAGGTGAAATTATTAAAACTATGCAAAATTCATGAATAATATAAGACGATCGAAAAATACCATTTTGTTAAAATAGTGACTAATTTGCGTGCCACTTTAGCTTTCTTTAAAAGGCACTTATTGAAACAAAATTAGTTTACCTTTTTGAACAAACTGTTATTCTTCAGCAAAAAAACACTGTGCAATGTGTTTACATTCCCTATATATTAACATTTGAATAAAATACAGATTTCACGTTTTAATAACGGAATGGTTATTTGGCTAACTATACTAGTTGAAAAGGCAGCTTTAGCTTTTTTTTTTTGCATTCATGTCCACCAGGAACATGTGAAGCCAGCAGCAGCAGCAGCTCATTCACAGCAACGTGGTTCAATATAACCCATTTAAACAATTCAAATGAAATAAAAACAGTAAAGAAAAGAACTAATCGGATTTACAGATTACAGCAGTGTCACAGCATTCTCTATACAATACAGTACACAATGAATTCCCACCAAGTTAATACTGCATGAACACAAGGAGCATGATATAAAAACTTAATATGCTGGTTGATGTGCAGTCGTTAGATCACAATTCCATCATTCTATCGGTTTTACACTGAAAACACAAATTAGTACTATATGGCTGTAGACAAGCTTAAGTACCAACCTGTGTTTACTGTAGATGCAAGGAAAACCTGCACAAGAGCTTCACCTTTACCCTCGGCGCAAGTGACTCATTGAATTGCCCTTAGCAGTATATCTTAAAACAGTGTTTTAACTAATCATCTGACGTATTCTTTTGCACCATCATGACCTAAACTCAGTGACATCAAAGCATTGCATCATCAGTAATTTATGATGCCACCTCACACATAGTAAACATAATACACACAGTCACGGTTTACCAATCAGTGCTGCTGTTGGTGGTAGTATCAGAGCTGGAGCAGTGAAGCAGTGTGACAGTATGAGAAAGAAGCATTTCAAATGCTTATTCTACTCAAAAATGTTTTGAAATCTTTGTTTGGTTCTGGTAAACCAGACTGAGATATCTCAGTTCCGAATGTTTTCAGTTGCTACAATTTGATCCAGACTGCTGATCTTCTCATGCAATAAACCCTCCTCGATGGCCACCTTGGACTCATGGACCTGCAAGAGAGAGGCACTTGTTATTTGTGAGGCCTGCCGCACAGCGAGCAACGCAGCCAAATGTGACTGAACAGCACGAAGAAATAAACGTCAGCAAATGCCCCTGGCACACATAAATGCGATGAAAGAATGGCGCCCCCTCATGTTCTTATTGGGATTAGAGATTGTAGGTGTGCCATGGGAAATTATCTAAATTTACTTAAATGGTCCAAAGGTCGACTGTAGAATGAGATGTAAACTATTAAGCTGTGGCGTGTTCCTGTTTGGTGAACAATACCATTATGTTTAAAATAAAAAAAATCAAACAGGCCTAGATTTTGATATTTTTGTGCATATCCTTTTGTTTCAGTATAAAAATAAATTAATAATAAAAATAAAAAAATAAAATAATCTTTTTAGGCTGCTTTGCCATGATTTATTTATTCTTATACAAACTATGTGCTTTGGCTCACTAAAGGTTGCAAAACAACCGATTTAGAGTAGAGTGAAGTGCCAAGAGAGGGTGTTCTCTAGAAATGCATGAATAAGTGACATAATATGCATATAGGTCACACAAGGCTCACCTGGAATGGTTCACTGATGCCAATAATGCACTGTAGAGTATTACAGTAGTAACCCAGCATACACTCTCCTCCTGTCACTGGGATCTCCTCTTTATTCACATACACCTAAAAACCAGAACATCCAAATATTTCCTCACGTATACATTTGTCTCACAGTGCCCAGTTTACTCCATTCACTAATTACTTACCTTGATGGCATCGTCATCGATGGACACTTCATCATCTTTGACCCACGTGTATGTGATGTAATCAAACACGCTAGTAAATCCAATCTGAATTTCAGGAACAAAGTAAATATTTTACTGCGAATTTAAAGTTCAAGTAAAAGAAGACAATTATTAAAAAAGCTGACCTTATACAATCCAATCCAGTCCCATGTACTGGAAGGGAATGGCTGCAGCGGGCTGTAGAGAAGCATGGCATCAATATCGGCACTCCATTCGCCTTCAGCTTGCAGGTGCACCAGTGGAGTGGTGTACATTTTCTTCAGCTAAAGGAACAAAGTGAACAGTTGTTAGTGTATATCAACAACAGATAAAAGAATTGTGGTTTGTTTAAGTATTAGTAACTTCTGTCTGGTGAGAAAATTAATAAGAACCACAACCCCTCCCCAGAATTGATAAATCTCTAAACTAGGAAGACAGCAGAGTAATCGCTTTCTTGACCAGTGAACAAGGCTTGCACCATGTACAATCAATCAATCAATCAATTGAAAACATTTCAGCCAGTCACCTTCAGTGTGAAGACACCAGTGACGGGTTTGTGGTCACTGACGCTGTACTCCATGTTGCTGGTGTACAAGTCCTGTCTGATTTCCAAAGGGTATTCTTCAGCTTCATCTAGCGGCTTGACATCTTTTGCATCTGCTCCGTCGCCGTGTTTGTCTTGCTCATCAGCGTGGAGGGCTTTGGGTCTCAGGCGCCACAGAATTCTGTCCGTCCAGGCGGGTTTGCGCTTCTTACTGCTGATTGATGGTTATGAGAGACAGAACACAGAACATGACCTGTTTAATTATCAATGCTGCATTTGTATTTGACCATGCCACTTTCAATGAGCTCATAGCACTCTTGGTTATCACTGCCTTATTCGTGTATAACAATAATTTTAAATAAAGAAAATACTGGAGCCCATTCAGACATCACAGGACTATAACCAGTACTTTTATAGGAATATTAAAGAAACATTTTAAATGGATAGAAATATTCCTTTTGACCACAAAACTGTTTGAGTGACTTAATGTATCCAATCCTTTGCTTGCTTTATTGAGCCAAGGCATATCTTACAGCATATAAGAAAATCAAATTAATGGAAATAATGATAATTTCAACTTTTCTTCCACAAAGTCTGAAATTTGGTGAAGTCAAATTTATATACTATATAGGCCTTAATCAAAGAAACGTCTCATAGTGCGCACAGTTGACAAATATTTACGACTGCACTTGTAATATTTGCAGAAAATATGGCCAAGGACTGGATTTGTGTCTGCTCTGCGTGTATATTTGCTCTGTGTGTTTAAACAAAGCAGTTGTTTGACCATTTAAAATTGCACATTTTCATTAGCCTGTCTATGGTGTTTCACATTTTATGTTAGCTAGCCGATTGTCATTGCAGAAATTTTAAAGTTAAAATTTAAAATTTCATTGTACGTGTCAGTTTTACAATAAACTGCAACACAGAGTAACAAACTAATCGATGCAAGCACATATTCATCGCGAAAACTGAGTGAGAGCGTGACAACAGGAGCTATGCCATATTAGAAAATGTTTAGGTTTCGTTTGTTTGTTTAAAACTTGTGGGGGGGGTGATTATGGTCTTTTCACAACACAGACTTTCACCTATTGTTAGGGGGTTTGAAACGTATCCCATGCGATAAACAGGTTCACCCTACCATGCATACTCAGCAATAAAAACTCTTTGTATCACATCCAAATACAGTACAAGCCAACACACATGTTGTAGTTCCAACAAATGCTGCCGCTGGGGCAGGACCCCCGAGATTTAGACCCAAGCTTTTACATCAACAAGTGTGTTAAAAAGGATTTGAGTTTTTAGATTAAATGGATTTCACCTTTAGTCACCAAGGTTTGCAAATATGGTGTGCTTATTTCTCTCTTATGGATTCATATACTTTGTATATTTACTTTCACATTTGTTGTATCCATAGCAACACTGAATATAAACAAATAAATCAATGTGGATGTGGGATTTGCACATAAAACCACAAACGGGCCTATTAAATGAAAACAACCTGCTTTTCAACTTTACACACCTTTCTGTTAACGTGAAATATTGTTCCAATTTAGGGATTTAGTTCATTTTTTTATCTATACGTATGTTAGTTGGAGGTGAGAATAAATTTGTTACTGTGAAAACTAGTTTCCTATATGATTAAGTTAGAGTTAGTTCTCTTTTTTTTTTTATCCGTGTGTTAGTTATAAGTGAGAATAAATGGTTGATTGTAAAAAGAAATCTTTCATGATCAAGTTGTTAAACGGCATTTACATCCACACCAAAGTACAGTTGTGATATACTTTTTTTGCCAGTGTGGACATAAATGTGTTACAAGTCTTACTTAAAGGCAAACCATGTCCTGTAGAGCCTGTGAAGGTGACAAGAGTAGCAAAACACATACGTACATACATTAATGAAATTGTAGGGTCAGGTAATATGCTGTATTTCTAAAAGCACCACAATGACTCATTACAACCAATGTGTCTACTACCTGCTGTCGTATGTATCGGTGTTCACGTCAAACTTGTACGTAGGTTGAAAGTCGAGGGGTCCTTCCTCAAACTCTTGCAGCAACTTCTCTTTTTGCTTCATCATGATCAGCTGAAAGCATTATTGTACAAAACATTCCATGACCTTCTGCGCTGAAGACATGAATAAAACATGACTAAAAGTGTCCATGTTAGATGGGCCTAAATCTGAAAATAACTTGCCAAACCTGGTCTTTGCTCCACAGCAAGCTGTAGTTTTGATTGCTGATGCATGTTCGAACAAAATGCAATCCATGGTCTTGAATCCGGAAGTTGAGATCTCCAAACCAAAAGACCAGCCTTGAAGACACAGAGGACAGAAAAATAAAAGAGAATGCAATCTAGGAAGTATGCAATTACTAAAAGTGATTGGGACACTACGAAAAGATAAAAAATTCAATAGCATTTCAAATCTGATGGTTTTGGACTTAGAACATTCCATTGGATGCAACTCACCTGTGGTCAAGGATTCTCTCAGCCTTTTCACAGTTGAAAGTTTGCGTGTCCGCAATGTACTCAAATTCGAACACTCTCTCCGCGGCATGTTTCATATGTGCAGCTAGGTGACAATTAAGGAAACAGACCATGTGTCCATAGAGAGACAGACGAATGGACACGCCACCTTTGTTACCCTGAGACACAAAAAAGAAAGGAATTTCCTCACAAAAGGACAATTTAAAGCAAGCACAACAATTAATGAAGTGTTCATGTTAGTTATTAAAGGTTATTAAAAAACGTGTATGTTTGGCCAAGAAAAAAAATCATATATAGCACAATTTAAAATGGTGACCCATGCACTAGAGCACCTTATTTTAACTAATTCTTTAATTAGGTTTACGATCCTTAATATGACAGCCCAACTTTGATATGATGTATTTTTGTATATTACTATACATATACTAAATATTTCTGTAGTATATTGCTTTAATACATGTTTATTTTATACATATTGGATTATTCAACTGTATCACATCAAGATTATTAATTTAGGATTTTTGTTTACAGTGATAGTAACTATATATTTTTTTACCCAATAGCCAAAGATGCCAGTGCGCGTGTATGTAGCCTGGATGTCTCGAATGAATGGGAGATGCTCCAATTTGGAGAAGAGCAGCAGTAACAGACCTTGCATCCTGATAGAGGACACCTGAAAAGCATATCAACATACATGTTTGTATTAACAGCAGTTTGTGTAGCACAGAGTTCCATAGAAACGAATATTCGTAGAGTCTTTTATGTACCTTCACATATTGCCTTGGTGCTAAGGCGGCCATAAGCGCGTAGCTCCAAGGGTCATCGAACACAACATCCGACATGAATCTCAGCGGCCCAGAGTACACCTCCTGGAGGCTTACATCAACATTTATTTTGAAACATTTTGCTCAGACTCAGAATCAAAATCATCTTTAGTGGCTTAGTATGTAAAAACACTCATGAAATGTGTCTTCCGTAATTTGACCCACACAAGTATACTGACAAGCAACTATAACAAAAAGAACATATAGAACATAAAAACATAAAACATACTTAACTGACATAATCAGTTTCCATTCCCTAAACCACCTTACCCAATGACGTAGAGGTCTACATCCTCTGGAGAATCTAAAAGGAGAAGTGAGCTCATGTCATCTGGGGGATCAGCAGTGGCTACGTTCCATGTCACTATGTGTAGCCTGAGGACGATATGGAACGGAAAAAAGGAAAAAAAATTACATCCGGCCTCCTAAAAAGGAAGCAAGTCACATCTGGTGTGGCATTCAAAGAAATGCATTCACAGAACAAATCCATAAAATTTTGCACACTGCAACAACCACATTTTTAACAGTAAATGCAGTCATACTTTTACTGACAAATACAGAGGTACCTTGACTAATGGATTTAATGAGGTTGTAAGACAATGCTTGTATTAAGCATATGTGATTTTTAATAGATTTTTGTCATGTGAAAGCACTCAAAAATATTATTTTGGAATTCAGGTAGCAAAGTCATTGGATGAACGTTCCTGTAATAAAGGGGACATATTATGTATGGTAAGTGGCCACCTATCAAAATGTGAAATTTAACATTTTTTTTTTTATAATGAGTCGAGCCATTTTTCAATCCCATCCCACACATAACAGCTCAAGTTTTATTATCAAGGCTCTGCCATGAGTCGCCATGGTAATAGCAAGCCAGACTCATGCACCAAAATGGAAGTAAGGCATTATGCACGGTTGTTACCGTTTTCTCACGTGCTCATTTTATGCCACCGTGCAGATTTTCCATCCAAATGACAGTTTGGCATCCATGTGATTATAACTGTAGGATTACTCATTAGCTGAGTGATGATATTGGTGTTGATGAGAGCAATGTCAGCTGTCTTCTTGGAAGTGTGCCACAGGAAGTCATGAAAGCAACCATTGTATTTTGAAGTGAATTGCCACAAAAATCCCAAGGCGAATAGTGGAAATCAACTATTTTGTAAGGGAAGAACTAAATCAACAACATTTTGACATTTTAGTACCTTGTGTAGAGTCAAATAAGGAACAAAAAGCCACTGAGTAATTAGGAACAGGGCCCTCTGTCTACAGCGCTCCATTGTTCACCCATGCTGTTTAATCTCATTCATGAATCCTGTTGAGTTAGAACTGTTTACAAATTGAATTAACATTTAAAGTTCAAGTCGCTTTGTAAGCTGCTGAGCAGAGCATTAATCTTTTCTCAGACAGGACAACGTGACTGCTATTTCTTCAAATCCGCATTAGGTGAGATAAAGTTGGGCAACCTGACTTTGAAATAGATATGTTGACTTTTGTGGGAACATTGTGGGATGTTTGTTATGACAGTACATCAAGGATCTAAATAAGCAGTTTTGCGTCGCTGTTTTCGCATTAAAATTAATATTTTGCGCCTCAGTATTAGTACACATGAAATAGCAAAACAGTGAATCAAACACCCACGGTCAAAACTAGTGGTGTATTGGGAGCTGTTTTCATGTACATTCAAAAGAAGCCACCATGAACATGATTGTCAATTACCAAGTGTCAATTAGTCACTGCTTTTAAGAAATAGTGAAAAAAATGGGTGACAGCAGGAGAAGCAGTCAGCTGCTCAAAGCAGAAACTGCCAGTCCAAACTATACAAACGTTACCTGGAGTACATGGAGTTTTTAAAATACATTTTGATCAATTTTATTTATAAAATTACATTACAGCAGAGCTATATAAAATCAGTAAAGCTTTGCTTTTAAACCCAAAAATAAAGTTTACTGTTATACACAATGTGAATTTAACTAATACAAATGGTTCATTCTATATCTAAAAAAAAATATTAAGTTGTCAAAATTGTATTGTTCAATAAAAGCCTTGCTCCATTAAAAAAAATAAATTGTGCCACAAAGTTAGAAAGTTGCTCCTCCAATTAATTTGATCATTCACAAACTGCTCTTGGCACAGAAGAAAAAAATATTCCAAGCCTTGAATTTGGAATGAGCCAGAAAGCTCTGCAAATTTACATCTGTACTTACTTGCATTCAAATAAACAATAGAACAATCTACTGAAATAAGATTATTATCAAAATGTGACATATTTATTTGGGCCCCTGTTATGTAGCTATATAAAAGCAAAACATTAGGAACATTTTAAAAGTGTGTCATTCTACACCAGTGCATGAATGTGCTCAGTTTGTTACGTCAAATAAATGGTTATTACGTCTGTTGATCTGTTCATGTTAACACCAGTGAAGATATTTCTGGCACAAAGTAAATAAAATATGTCATTTTCATTGTTGTTGTATTGTTGTTTTTACCTCAAATTGTCTCCTTTGTAGTCCCCCCTCTGCAGATCCCCATTCGGCTCCATCGATGCCATATCTGAAAGTTTTGAAGCCCAGTAGCATACAAACTGCAAAACACGCAAGCAGCACCAAATATTTTAATTGGTACTGTACAGAATTATGTAATAGACTATATAACATTCACAGACAACGAGACAACTGCAATGAACTATCGTTAGCCATGTAAACAGAATGTTAAAAGCCATCCGGAGTGACAAGAACAACAGTAGCTTTATAATGAGCAGAGCGTACATGGATCAAACGCTCTAATCGTATTTCAGTTCAGTCAAAAACTGTGTGAGCAAGCCTGGGAAATAAATTCTGATTAATTAAACAATCGATGGTGAAATGAAGAACGTGCACAATCAATGTTATTTAATACCTGACTTGGTCATGCAGCACTTGTTTTCGTACTGAGCCATACAGTACGGATCGACAGTGGTTGCTACTACAGTAGATAGGACCGCCCCTGATGCGGAAGAATTTA
The DNA here is from genome assembly GCF_059516105.1 of Syngnathus floridae. Classification (NCBI taxonomy): domain Eukaryota; kingdom Metazoa; phylum Chordata; class Actinopteri; order Syngnathiformes; family Syngnathidae; genus Syngnathus; species Syngnathus floridae. The sequence goes on from NC_142419.1 coordinate 11,536,179, forward strand.
AGAGCTTCCTCACTTTCAAAATAAAAGCATTCAAGAGGCACGGCTATCTTTTTTTTATTTTTTATTTAAATAATAACAGATAATCCAGAAATTTTGGCCGAGCTTGAAATAGCATTGAGGTTTTTTCCACCATTAGTATATTTTATCGACTAAACTATCAGTCTGTCTTCTACAAACTGATTTATTCTGTACTTCGTTGAAAATTATAATTCCTTGAATACCATCAGATTATTGATAAGTATTGTTAAAAATTGCATTGCCAGGATAAAAAAGTGGGAATCCATTGCAAATCTGATGTGAAACTACGAATCTAGGGGTCCCCCCCAGTTTCAACACAAAAAAACTGCTAATGTCAGTGGGTACAGTATAACAGTATGACATTTTAACAATATTACAGAAATAAACCCCAAAATACAAATCTTGGAGCGCCACCAACAAAAAGGAATGTCCATCAGCGTCAAAAACCTAAAAAAAAATAATCTATAAACACGGTTGTAATACACTAGTCTAAGAAATCCAAAATCATTTTATGGTGTTTATGTATTCTTCTTCCCTAACAAAAGCCTATCGACAGTCGATTTGTTAAAACCAGGTATATGTGTGCTCAAGCTTTGCATTAATTACATAAAGTTATCGGCCTCCAATTTTCAAGTAAAACTTTCGTCTCTGTTGGGTTTTGGGCTATTAAGTCCCATGTCCAGCAACCATTCCTCCAGTGTTTGCTAATTGTGTTAGAAGGCTTATGGCTGATTAGAAAACCCTTAAAACCCCTTGTGCAATTATGTTAGTTTTGCGGAAATACACTAAATTGTCTAGATGACCCCAAACGTTTAAACAGCAGTGTAAGTGTGCCCTGTAATTGGCTGGCGACCAGTTCAGTTCTGTCTCATCCACTGGCCAAAGACTGGTTCCAGCATTCCTGCCACCCTCGTGAGAATAAGCAATTCGTAAAACGAACGGGATGAATGAATAAGATGCTCTGTAAAGGCCCGTACTAGAATAATAGTGAGACAGTATAAGAAAAAAAAAGTAATACGGAGAAGTAAGGTGAAATTTGAAGAGTTAAAAAATAAAACTGCATATTTAAATGAGAACTGATGATAACACAGAAAATGTAGTAAAAGCAGCTGTAACTTTATTTGAAAAATAAAACAAAAAAAACATAAAATTACAGTGTCTGTACGTGGCCAAAATGTCCACAACCTCGCTGCGTGTAATGAAATCCCCCCCAAAAAACCTGAAAATAAAGTTGTTGTTTTTTACCCAAACAGCAGTTAACTCAACTAGCCATTAAGTCATTTTCCTCCTCCATTGAATGAGCCTTTTATAATGGAAATACGGCACCTAATATGAGGGGGTTTAAGTGTTTTCTTGTGGTTAAGCAAATGATGACATGGAAACCTTACAGAGATACGAAAAGGATAATCTGTAAGCCCCAAACAATAGTAACTGCCGTAACAAAAGTCTCAAGAGCAACATGTGTTTCGTTGTATTAAAAGATAAAGTAAATCAAAAGTCTGGCAACTTGAGCTGTTATCGACAAACCTACAATAAAAAAAAGACATGATAAATTATTGCCATCGGAAAACCAAAATATATAGCCTTGTGCTAGTAAATTTACAAGATTTAAGCAGCTGGAAACTTGTCAAGTGACACAAGTGTGTCTGTAATCAGGTACAAAAATAAACCCAATTGCTTTAGCATGTATTTAAGCATCTATCAAGGAATTGTAGCATTCTTGGATCAGCAAGAGGGAGGTATTGGTCCAGTGTGTCAAGGTTGAGTCAGCATGAAGAATCTCAACTGAAAAATATTTATTTTTCTATTTTTAATGATAAAATAGTAGCTGGAATGTAAAAATGATTAATCAACCTGAACAAAGACAATTGCTTACCCCCTTCATTCATCAACGCCCATGCCTTTAACTTCATCATTTTGCCTCATCTGTGGAATGACACAGGTTACAAAGATGGACATGGTAGACATACATCATTGCAGTGCAGTAGAAATGGGGGCAACGAAAGAGTGGGAAAGTTGAGGAAAGCTCAATATTTCCTGTTCAGAACATTCCGAAGGTGAACACGTTAGTTGGAAACTGGCGATTGTCATGATTGTGTGCAAAAGGAGCATCCCGAATTCTCAGCTTGTCACAAGCAAGGATAGGGTGAGGTTCACCGCTTTGTAAACAACTGCCTAATCAAATAGTTTAACAATAACGTTTCTCACTCTCCTCATTTTTTGAGGTAATTCTACAAAAATTGGGGCGCAACCTAAATAGTTCATGAAAAGGGTCGATGATAACCTTATTTACGGAAGAAAAAAGTATGTTACCTCATCCAGCTCTCTTTTTGTGTCTTCCTCCATTTTCCGGATGTCATCCATGGAAAGATCGATCCATTTATCAATCAAGCAGAATAGCTGTCTGTGGAAGTGGGTGAAAATACGCTTCTCCATCTGCACAAACAAGACCGTCAGGGGTATTTATAACAGGACAGTAAAAACGTGCGTGCGCATGCGCGCGCATACACACACGAACCTGCGTTGCAGTTCATGTACTCTATCATCCCACTAGATGGTAATATGACTTCCAAACCTTTTGAATTACGGTCTCCACTTTTGACTGCAAGCCCATCCACTTGAAGTTTACTGAGACAAGCTTATAAGCACACATATGTGGACAGCTGGGGTTGTTGAGAATTTCTTTCTGCAATCACAAATACAGAAAAGCGCAAATTGTACGATTGTCAGACTAAAATTATTCTTTCAACCCAAAAAAAATGTATACCTTCCATTCAGGTCCCAGGGGCCCTCTTCCTGTTTTTTCAGACTTAAATATGGCTGGGTCCTGATCTGCTTTGTAATCCTTAACAGAAAATTAATGTTGTATATGTCAAGAAACCAAATGAGCACATGATCTCAAGTAAGTAGACTGAGATGAAATTTGCGTCGCTTTTTTAAAATTTCTTACTTTGTCACTGATTGCGGATCTGTCAGCAATGTCGATTTGTACAACTTCAGCTGTCTCCCATTGATTTTTCTCGAGTCCATGTATCTGCAACAAGGCATTTAAAACTGAACCATCGTGGTAGTTGTTTTCTTTGGCATGCAGACGTGTTTAAAAAAAAAAAAATCTATTTCTTCATCCGTGTAGATTTTCAGTACTGTAATCTGCAAACATTGACTCAAGGCAATTGGACACAACATTTTGTCAGAAGCCCAAAACCTACCAAATTTCTCTATTAAAATCATATTTGATTGATAATGCAATGCTTTTGTTTTCTTAAGATGGTAAAATGTGTTCTTATCTGTAAACTGCCATCATCAAAATGAAAGTTCTTGTTTCACTGTGTAAGGAATAAGGTTTCATTTCTTAAATCGAGCCCCTAAAATGAATCATTTTCACGTCATCGATTATTATATATATATAAAAATACGTTGTTTTCTATGTTATTCAAATTGCTTTAGACACACTTATAAAATATTAGGTGGCAGCAAAACGTTAGCTATATTAGGTGGATCGATAAACACCACAAACTTGAAAACAATTCCAGAAAAATTGTAGATTACATAAAACCTAAAACAAGAAAATTACATAACTTACATTCTCCTGTTCTCCCATGTCCGGCTTGTGCCATGTCTCAACCTTAATTTGGAAATTTTCTTTCATGTATGGATTCTGCAGACATGGGCATATACAATACGGTCAGTCACATTCCAATGCCCCCAATGAATTTAAACAGTTGGGCACTATTCACGCGTCCAACTACATCACTGTGAGACTTTGCCTGTTAAATATATATTTGTGTTTCGTCTAGTTGGGCTGCACAGAACATTCTATTACAAAAAAAATTATATTACAAAAAAAAATTGGAATTGACTTCCCTTTTAATCAGCAAGCATTTCACCCAAACCACAAACATAAAGGAAACTATTACTTACAGAAAGAACTTAGCAAGGGTCGTCCCGGAGTGATCGTCGTCCAGGAGTGATGGAGATAGTGGAGAGTAGAGACTTTCAGTTAATACCTATTTTCCATTCATTAATATCTAATTCAAATACTTTACAAACTATGAATTATTTACACCATAGTTATTTTTGGGTGGTATTCAGTGGCACTCACTGGTTTTGCAGTAAGGATAGGCATTCCAGGCTTTCTCGTGAATCTCAAGAGCTCCCTTTGGAGCAAGCACACGCACCAAGCGGGGCACTTTACTGTGGAGACATATCGAGCTTTACATTTTCATGCAAAAATTGCACATTCATACGTGTCAAGTTGGATTCAATACAACAGTCCCTTAAAGTAAGCTCTAAATGGTTTAATTCATTTAATTTTGGTCATGATTTAAGACTTTGTGGAGCAAAACAAACGCCACAGTGATGTAGTTTACATTTTTTGGGAAGACCAAAGTCCAAAGCGATATCAATCACATCAATCTATGCTTCCAACAAAATGTTTAATTAGTCGGTTATGTTTATACTGCAGGGATCCCAATAAATGTGTGGTAGTGACATGCAAAGTTACCTTTTGAGATGGTAGATCTTGTGGGTGTATTGTCCCTTCTCCCCATTTTCTTCATAGGGCTCATTGACCAACACTTCAACACCTTCGCCTCCACCCGTCTCATTCTTGCTGGCTTCTGCCACCGTATACAGCTGGCCCACTTTATACTGCAAAAGAGAATTCCATTTATTTAATTTACAAACTCTAAGACACACTTGTTTTTCAGTTTGTCTGGTTCTGCCACTTATACTCAGGTTGTATATAGTCGCTGTCAGGTGGAATTCTTGTACTGCCAAAATGACAACTTTTCAGGAAATAAAAATGAAGACAAACACTAGATTGCTTGCGTTCCCATCATTCATATAACATGCTAAAAAAAATTTCTTTCTCTCATTTGTGCGGTCTGCTGCAGCCCGGTCCAAGGTGGCCTGTGTACCGATACGATGGTTGGAGACTTGGTCTTTAGATAATCAAAAAAATAACAGAATATCAGCAAAATACGTATTTTTATTCTCCCCCTGAACCTTCCTCCCCTGCGAGTGACACAGGAAAAAGGGAGTACCATTATTCTGGGACTGACAGCTTGGTCAAACCTACACACCCTAAAAATGAGGCAAAGACATCGAGAAAAGTGGCCCATTTAGCAATTTGGTAAAGTTTCCTGACTATCGTTCATCATTAGTCTGGAAAAAGAAAACTTTCACTTGACTGAAAAGGAGTTGTCCGTCCACGGTTGAGTTGGAACTTCGGAATGCCACCAGCCATGTATAACTAGAATGTTTCCTTTTCTTTCTAAAGGACCTGATCCGAGCCTTTGTGAGATTTCAGGTATACCGGTTTACATTCAACTGGAATCAGCAAACAGGTCGAACTTGTTATGGTTGGTCTGAACACGTTGATCCAATAAGTTCATTGGGGAAACTCAGGACAAAGTGAAGACATCTGCCAGCATTTAGTTACAGATGGCAATAACAATTTTTTTCCCCCATTTCCATTTTTCCATTTCCATATTCACAATGAAACATGTCCCCGAGATTAGCTCATATCCAAATATTAACGACACAGTTCCAGATACAAGTCAACAAGTGACGACAGCGTTTATCTCAATTAGGTTTTTCCGTTACTGTATTCCAAGCGATCAGAGGGTCACACAGAAATCATTCATTTCAGTCTGGCTGACCCAACAGCTTTAGCTGTGTGTTTAGAAGGGGCCAAATAAAGAAGCTATTGTTCGAAGCAGGATTTTGGATTAATGGATAGAAAAAGCAAATACCCCCAAGTGCTTCATAACACCAGCGCATTTTGCAAACAATATTAAAAGTATGTCTGCATGTGAAAAATGGTGTCAGCAAGCAATTCCAAACTGTACCCAAAAGTTGCTTGACTCATTTCAACAGCAGAGATGACAACACCCTGTCCTTGTGCACACCTTGAGTCATTTATCAAAACAATAGTACATTTTTACACCCTGAAATGCGTCAGCACTTCAGCCTAATGTCTTAAGTCCGTCGAAAACAAATAGTTAAATTAAGATTGAAGGGAGTGTTTTTGCAATGATTAGAATTGACAGTTTAAAAATCAAACTTGCTAGTCTGACAAAATGTGAAGTCTTTACCTCATCCACTGAGACAGGCAGGACGATTCGGCTAGGAAAAAACACAAACATAAGACATTAGAACATTGCAAAAGAGCAAAAGATTTTCCATTCACTAAATGTTATCATGACAGTGACTAAAAATATTCTTCAACTTGGTCAGTGAGTCTCCAATAATGTATATTTTTATTTGCTGTCCGATGTTTTGGAGTGATTAAACAGTAGAAGCAGCCTGGAAACGCTCTCTCTAGAATTAATTAACTAAAGCTAACTGACAAATGGCACAATTGAACTTAGAGCATGCTGGAAATGTGACCTATAACACAGCAGAAACTGCAAAGACCAGCAAAAATGAGCAGGAACATTTGACGACTTTCCGCAAAAAGGCCAAAGATGCAGTTAGGGCCAGCCAGTTCTCTGCTGACCTAAACACTATCTGAAGCACTGATCTTTGATATTTACAATTAAAATTATAATAGTACAGTAATTGTTCTGTGAAATAGTTTTTATTTATTCCACACAGCCCATCATCTTTATTTAGTCGTGTTTTGCTTGGCTGCACTGATTCCAGTAGAGAGCAATGCCAATTTTTTTTCCCAGAATACAACCTGACCTTCATAATCACTGAATGAGTAGTGGTGGCCCGTTTAACTGAAACAACATTGGTAACGGCGCTGTTTCATTAATCAATCGGAACTCAAATTTCTCTCACAGGGCCAACCGGGCTATGAAGCTAGCCCTTGATAACGTCAGTAATTTTCTGCCCACTGGTTGATCACAGCAAGCAAGTTTGACAGGCAAAATATCATAAGATCTGCCAACATTAATAGAATTAATAATCAATCTCTGGTGAATATACGGTGGACCTCTACATATTTGTAGTTCAGGCACCTGTAGATCCACCTATTCCCATTTCCCCCCAAATTTTAAAGGGAGTCGATTTTTCTCACCAATAGCACCGATGCTACTCGATTCATGTTGATCCTGAACTACTCGGTATGACATACAGTATGTGGCACAGTTATGTGATGTTATACTGTATTTTTGTATAAGATTACGGAGCTCTGCTTTTGTAGGATTCAAGACTGCCTTCGACTGACTCCCACAAGCAGTTATAGTAACAAAACTAGTTTCGCTGAAACCTAAACAAGAGGAAGAGCGAATGGACAAACAAGTCAAGACAAAAGACAAATGCTTGGGATGTAATCCAAGAGTTGTGTTGTGTGCGTGTGTCATTTGGAGCATTGCCTTTGATTTAATATCTGATTTATTGCCACTTGTTGCCTGCCTCTCAAGAGAATTTTAACTGTGTAATGTAATTAATTTTAATTCACTTTAAGTTATATAAAATATGCACAATAGTTTTTAGTAGTGAGTATATATGATATATAGTATACAATAGTTGAGGTTTAGGTGTTCCGAACGTGCCTGCCTTCAATGCACTTTGTCCTGCGGTCAGGTGACCAATCTATCTCCATAGATGTCGAGTTAACCAAAAATAGCTTTATTGTTTGACATGCCTATTCTAATCCCGTGATAAATTTACGTTAAACATTTCTAAAGTAAAGTGAACAGCAAGATTTTTTCATTCTGAACGAAATCCCATTCTAAATTTTGCGAATTTAAATCGCCCTGTTTGTCAGCAGCCTTCACTTAGCAATAATTTCTAGACAACTTAAAAGTTACACTTGACCTCAGCAAAACAGAAAATTTGCATTGATGTATTGTTTAAATTTGGAGTAAATTCAATCAATAGCAAGTTCAACAGTAACCTCTTCCTGTTTCATTCCGTCGCAGTGTCACGGGGTTGACAGGCAGGGGAATCTGTTGAAGTGTACGCTTCTTGAAACAATTCAAAATCGTACTTTCATTTCTAAACAAGAACTATATAAACTATATAAACTATATAAAAGTACAGCATATTTAGGAAACTCCACTTCTGCTTGACACGCTCAAATGGCGAAACAAGCAAATTGGTTGACGAACATGAAATAATTCACCTCGTAAATGTTTCCTGCCAGACACAATCATGACTATTAGTTGAAACAATTGCACATTACTCACTATTCTCGGATCAACATGTTTGGGCTGCCTTTGTCCGTACAAGAGGATGTAAAGTCTCCAGCAGCTTCTTGAAAAGTGTCCAAAGTCGTCAATTCGCCGCGGTCTTTCTTCCACGATGAGAAAGACACATACCAAAGGGGAGGGGCCGAGACTTCCACCCAGTTTCAGGTAACTCCGTCAACCTGCTGCGCCCACATGTCACCGGAAGTGTAGAAATAATAATAATAATGTTAATAATATTCATAATAATAGTAAAACACCTTTTCACTGACGACGGTGTCAAGCCTCCCACTTGCAAACACCCAAATAAGTCAAACTTAAGCCCTAATACACTGGTGTCAAACATAAGGCCCAGGGGCCGAATTTTGGAAGTTCTGATGGATTAGTTAGGATTTTGATTTAATACCTAAATTTTTTAAGGTTCTATTTATTGGTGCAACCCCAACACACAACAGGTGTTTGTCAGTTTTCTGGTCAAGACTCATTTTCACTTATGTGCTTTCTTCCACCTAAAGGTACCCTGGTGCCAAACATTTTTAAATGTGTATGGCATAATGTTACACTATACATTAAATATTTAAACTGGGATTAGTTCGATGGGCATAGCGTGCATGATCCAACCGGTAAGGGAACAGTACAGTCAGGCCCAACCCGTTTATTATGAGGTAAGTCACAACCACAATCGATGTTCTTGAAATAACTTAACCGTAGTGCAAGAAGTTGCTAATCAGGTTTACCAAGTAAGTGTATGGGCCAATATTTCTTTGACATTTTGCCTCACACTGTTTATGTGAAGTATGTCAACGATTTTGAAAAGTGCATTTCTTGCATTTAAATGACACACCTCGATACAAATAACACTTTATTGTTTTCATTGATTTTTTTCTTCAAGTTACAGTAAAACATGATTTAAAAAGACAATGTACTATATTGTGATGCAAGAATAAAATAAAATATACTGCGTAAAAAAAAGTCAAACTTAAAAACAACTAAAAAATGAAATGAAAATCATTCATAAAAATATTCATGTCAAGGGAGTAAAAAAAAGCCTCAGTTCAGATATCGATCATCACGGACATGACACAAAGCACCTGCAGGGCACCTTGATTGAAAATCAGCAGACAAAAAGTAAATCAATACATCAATCTATCAACCAGACTGAAAAGTCGTCAGCGTCGTAGGCTGTGATGAATTACATCAGACCAAAGAATTGATGGAATCAAGAGGAGGTGGGGCGCCGTTTTAAGGTACAATAGTGGGGGGGGGGGATGATGATTTTTTTTCCTTAAATCCCGATTGGGAGTAAATACATTTTGCCAACCAAGTCAACACTCATCGGTTCTTTGAAAACAGGGTGTAACCATTAGAATGTACTGCCATGTGAGGTTATATGACAGTAACTTAATTGCACGACATTTCTGTGCACACAATGTTTGAATAGTACAAAAGTTTGTTTGTGGATGAAAACTGGGTTTACTATTGGTTGAAACAGAATAAGAGTGTAAAAATAACCTAATTCTCTCAGATCCAGAGCAGACACATCAAGAAAAAAAATTCTCCTTTGAAAAACAATGGCTATATTAATGTGAAAATGAATTATCTTTAAGTTGCTCTCCTATTTCTCGCACTAAGTTTCTGTATTTGCGAGAAGATTATAAAATTGTGTCAGAAGTCACATTCGCATAAATATAGCACCGGTGCATGCTGTGCAAAGAGCCAGCAGAAAATTCCAAAATATGTTCACGGAAATATAGCCACTGAGAGTTCTGTAAATTTGCATGCATTTACCATGTCCTCCATCTTGTCTAGTGGGACATTTCTTGAGCTGAGAGACAAGACTCGTATTGTGCCCTACACATAAATCCAAAATAATGATCATGAAATCTATTCTTCTACAAGCATTTATAAAAAATAGTTTGTCTATCTGTTCCCATAGTCTTTTTTTTTTTTTACATTCTTTGGTGACATGCACCACCAGCCAGCAGCCGAGCATTGTTTGTGCCACAAACAGGAGCAAAACTATTCGGAAATACACAACGGAGGTCCATTCTAGGGCGTCTAAAGTGCAACGTGTGCCATTTGTCTCTCACCGAGTCGTTCATGGGAAGCCGCTAATGGGGCAGAGGCTCGTCTCTCAGCTCAGGCATGAGAAGTCATTTGTGGACGGACAGACAGATAGACAGACGGCAGCAGGAATGGAAGCAAAAGATGGAAACCAAAGTCGTGAGACAAGTCTTGTGTAGTTCCACTCCTTCCATCGTTTGCACATATACAGAGAGGCACTCTTTTGGAAAGTGCCTCTGTGAGTTCATGCCAGGCAGGACACATCTTTGGATTGTCAGAAAACACCTGCAATTATTCTCCTCACTTTGGATTCTATTCCGCATTCAGTCTTAATTGGGACGTTTTTCCCTTGGTTTTACACTTACATTTATATCAATACAGAAGGAATAAAAATCAAGGAAATATGCAGGTGGTGCGCTTTAGTGCTGCACTGATGAGCGCATTTAAAACAATTAGATACCTTAGTACCTTAAAAATGTAAACGTGTGTGTGTTGACTGACTTTGGCATCTCACAGAGGCACTTATTGCTACAGCAAAGCCACACTAACAAATGGTGTGGTGATGCTCCACTACTATACCACACCAACATTGCATCTTTTTCCATGTCTGATTTTCCTGAACACACCATGTTTTTTTTTTGTAACATATATATAAATCATCAGATTTCACAACATCCCGCAAAACATGTAAAAGAACAAAAAAGAGACTGTTTAAATTTGAGTATAATGCGGTGATGCCACATATGCAGACAGGGAAGTTTGACACGACAAAGCAAGGGCCAGCAGTCTTGAGTCTCCAATAGGCAGTGAACACATTTTCATTACTTTGTGTGATGTCAGCATGACACTGATTTGCTACTAATTCTGCTGCCTGGGGATTCCTTTTAATGCCCTCAAGGTGAAGCGCAGGAAAAGCATATTTGAGCCACATCACTTATCTATCAGGGTGGAAAATGGACTCACTTTAGTTATGTGTGAGCACACCAGTCCCAAAGTAGAAGTCCTCAACTTCACGTTTTTTTTTTATACTTGTGTGGTTTCTTAAAAATCCCAATACTCATTTAATCTTCTGTTGTGCTTTCCATTTGAGTATGCTCTTCTACTTCCGTTTTCTTGTAATGGGCTGAGCGAAAACAATGTATGACTGATTTGAAAAATGAGAAAAACTTGAACGGGATGTGTCGTCACAGCGAGTCTTGCTTTCTGTCCGTTTACCGCTCACTTTTGTTGGTACCACCGGGGGAACTTGAAATGACATGCGCCATGCCTGTGTTTGTGTGAATCCACTTTGTCACAGTGTACAATGTCAGTGATGGTGAAACTGTGCAGTTGTGCAGGGAACGCACTGTGTTTGTGAACGTGTGCATGTTCATACCCAGAGAGGCAGCACAGAAATGGTATGGAGTTCCTACAAGAGGCAAGTGACCTCCGCGACTCCTGTCCAGTCTCTTTTTTTTTTTTTGTCCTCTGAGTAGTTCATCCTATCAAGTTTGTGGAAATCATCCTCTTTCAGCGCTCGCTCTTGGTCTAAACAAAGGCCTCAATCTTGTTGCTGTTTTCCAGCTTGACGAAGATCTTTGGGTCGTCGTCGCGCTCGTCTCTGAGGCGCTGGAGGTGTCGGCTGTGAAACAGCAGGTAAACGGGCAGGCAAAATCCCAGCATGCTCAGCACCAAGAGGCCCACGTTCACCTGAAGACACATGAAGTTGAGCTTGTCACACCCTGATGAGGACTAATGTGAACTAATGTGTTTTTTTCTTTCTTTTTTTTTACTGTACTATATTCACCCGCGGGCTTACTTACCCATAAGGGGTCTCCCTCCAGGGGTCCCACCATGGCCATGAATAGAGGCTGCTGGAGCAGGGCAAACAGAGCGCTGATCAAAGACTGCATTCCTGTAAGACTGCCAAACTGAGAGGATGGGTACCTGCAGGCAAAAAAAAACATAATAGTTCAGAGTATAATAAAATATCAGCATACTTAATTTATAGTCTCCGATGTAGTATATATGGGTAACTAATGCTTGACCCAGATCATGAAGGTTCCTCATATGGCAATATGTATGTACTTGAGATTCCTGCTTGTATTTGAATCCATTGTCCCCAGTTTACCAGACATTTGAAGTATCCCGACTCACACTAAAGGGACTAAGGATATCCAAAATGTGGATGTACAGGTTTTGCTAGAATAGCATGTGTATTACAGCACTAAACATCTCACACACATACACACACACTTACACAGCAGCGTAGAGGCCTCCAACTGCAGAGTGGATGAAGCCTCTGACAATTGTATGAAGGACGAAAGACAAAATCTGAAAAAGAACAACAAAGCCACACACACATTTTCTATTAATGACCAGGTCAGTGGTTGCAGAAGTTAACATGAAGGAACAGGCTCACATCTTCAAGAAACTGAAATCTAACAAATATGGTTCCGTATGTATTTAATCCACTAGATGTCGCTAGATTTCTATAAAATCTCTCCAGCGCTCAGTTTCACAACATGCAAGGACATAATGTAGGCCATATGGACAAAAGGCTTCTAACAGCTGGCCAGTGAGGAAAAAAAGGAACAGCATGTTCCCCGTTTTGTGAGACGAGCTCTGAGAATTCTTGGTTTTTGGAAGAGGATGTGGCTCACACAAAACTGTTCTCCAAAGCGGTTTCATAGGGTTGAAATTAGGGCTGTCTTTTTAAGTTCTTTCACACCAAGCTCATCTTAGTGTGCCTTTATGTACTATTGTGTACTTTGTGATTTGGGCCACAGCAAAATTGTAACAAAAAGTGCACTATCCAAACTTTCCCGACTGCCTTGATAAAATGGAGAAAGAGGGGACTAAGGGGTGTGGTCTAACCTGATGGATTAACTTTGTCCTAACATTTTGTTCTAAAAGTGTGCGCAGAGCAACTTGCTCATTATGGAACTCTACTTGTTGGGATTCAGAAAAAACAATTCTGTTGACTCAAGTGTTTTTGTGCACGTACCTGAAGTGGGAGGCTGGGCATGACGCAAGTGACTCCAAAGCACACCAAAAGTAGGTTGGTGAAGATGAAGGCTCGGGTGGAGTTGATTATCTTCTGAATCTTTTTGTCTGGTCGACGAGGCTGGCCAGGCTCCCTGATGGTTAACAATTAAGCAAGTTAGATTTATACTGAATTTATTGATCATCAAAATTCAAAAATATCCCAAAGAATGAATCATTTTGGTTGACTTTGGCTTCTGTAGGTGCCAACTAGATATGTCATGTCTCACCTTACGGTACACTTGTCATTTTCATCCTCACAGTCTTTCAGTCTCCAGTCCATGACGTAGCCAATCACAGGGGAGGTGGCCAGACACAACAGCTGGAGCACGCCGAAGATAGATGTGTACGTGCTTACTGAGAGACAGACAACAATGATGCTAAAGTTATAAATATGCTTTGCATTGTTAAAGTGTAGTCAAGATTTTTAGGGCAAAAGAACAGAATGGGTTGACGTCACAGTGGTTTTTTTTCTAGGTTATGGCCACATTGTTTTTTTAGTCAGACGTGATTTCACAACAGTGAGACAGCTGAGGAAGGGAACTGAAAAGCACTGGTGTTAGTTTTTTCTGTAATGGTTGGCTGAAGGTCTCTTACCCACTTGCATCCTTTCCACTGCAACAGCAACAGGAAGGCCGCATGACAGGACAAGAGCAAAGAGCAAGACACGGAGAAGAGGAAACAAGGAGGGGTGTTAACCAGAAACAACAGATTAGCTGAGTGAGAGAGAAGATTGTTAGGCGCTACAGTGTCAGCATAGACTTTGTTAAGTGATTAAAAACACACATACAGTGCAAGAAATTAGTGGCTAGACACTCAAAGGGGGGGGGGACCACCATCAAGCTGTGTGAAAGCATGAGTGCGAACACACACCCGTGCTGAGGTCTCCCTCCGTCAGCGACTCCAGAATTGTGTTCATAGCGCCCATGTAGAAGATGAGGCGCAGCTGGGTGACACACATGGTGATGAGGCTCAGGAGGAAGATGGGGCTCAACACACTCCTCATGAATGTCTGGGCTACACAAGAAATGACAGCAGAAAGCGAGATCACATCTCTGTCGTCGATTTTAATATCTGGTCAGACTCAAGTTCCTAGTCGTGGCGAGTGGAGGTTCATGCACTGCATCGAAAAGAAGATAACGTTGCATATGCAATCACCGTGTCACACCTCAAAATGTCTTTTGGGGACACATGATTTATTCATTTCGTCTGTTCTCTGCACAGAACCATTTCTGTTGTGGTGGATGACTATAAATCCATTGTATCATTCAGATAAATACATCACAGGGTTTATGCATTTGGATGCTTTTGTCTATCAAACGTTGTGTGTAGCTGCTTTGTACATAACCATGAATTTGTATATTGTGTCTTGTATGTCATCTGACTGTGGGATATGTGAAAGCCTTTGTCCTGTTGTAAAGTTTTTTCACAAAGTTGGAACACATGGTTTATTCATAGTTAATAATGTGTTTTGTGTGCCTCTCACGCAAATGGATTTGCAAATGCTGGAACGTCACAATTAGCTGGATTGCTTCAGGATTCAAATGCTGACGTCAGAATTGTGAAGCACATGTGACAAGTATTTATTCTCTGTGCTGTATGAATTTCTGACAAATTGCACATTTCTAGACTTACCCTCTTCTTGGGGCTTGCAATTCACTTGCAGATCGACTGTGGACAGGCACATCTTGCTGGCATCCTGCGAGCCGAGGTCTTTGGAAGGCGGCTGTTGCTGCTTTATCGAGTTGCTTACACTCAGACGGCGCCCCACGGTGGTGACTTGACGGTAAAACTGCTTCCCTGTGATTTTGTGGTCGAATCCCAGCCAGCTAAATTTGATCTTTACTCTGTGGGAGGGAATTGTGTCAACAGGAGAGTGTCAAAGATGATGACCAATAATAAATCATATTTAATTGTAACTGGGCCATAAGAGTGTGTGGCATGTTTCTTACGTGAAGTCCATGTCCTCTGGGCCAGGGAAGGGTTCCAGGGGCCAGTTGACGAAGCAGTTAAGAAAGACCAGACAGGCGCAAGCGGCCCAAACCAGCAAGATAGAGATGAAGGTAGCACCCAGATCATAGATCACCTAAAGACAGGGAGACAGACAATGGTAATGACCACATCTAAAAACAGGGCGATACATCTGCACAATCTAATGACATGCAATGCAAGAATTGTTGCTACGGCTCCTCTCATGGATGAGTTTGGTGGCAGCCTGAGTTACCTTAATGCCTGGGAAAGTAACAGCAGAGGAGGCGTACGATCCGATCATCAAGGCAATGAAAGTCGACCTGAGGTCTCCAAACATGTTGGGTAACTGAGAAATAAAGGAAAAACAGCAGAAAACACCATTGAGCATATAAAGGAGTTGAGGGGAGTACATTAAAGATGAGATGAGAACATGTACAGGTCCAGAAAGTAGAAACCTTGCCACAGTTTGGCTATCTGCTTCTAATTGACTGTCAGGTAAAGGAGCTACATAGCTCGCTATATTTTAAATCTGAATTGTACCTGCTGCTTGGTTGACTAGAAGCAACTATGGCTAAAGAAAAAATGTGGCATGGCTTTTACTTTCTGGACCTGGATCTGACACGTCTGTGCAAAAGCACATATGACTTTAGTCATTTTAAAGATATCCATGGATTAGAAGAAGCGATTAATAGTTGGGGAATGATCAAATGTGATCAAAGGACAATCGGATAAAATCACCTTCGACAAAGTGTGGATCAAAGTAAAGCACTGCTATTCAAGCATCATTGCAGCTCTTGCATGAGGAGGCTATTTGCCTTTGAGGTTCAGCTCGCTGACTTGAATCTGACCTCCTATAACCTGAGCTATTTCCCCTGACAACTACACACAATAAACACATTGGCCAACATCCTGCTGCTTAACATCGGTGACCAGTGGAGGGCACATCCCTATTAAAAATGCAATGCATTGTAAAATAATCTAGCCGTGTTTTGCCATCACCGTTTAAAACACAACAGAGAGGTTCTTTTGCCTTGCATCATGGCCCTCTGCACACACTGTTCTTCTTCAAAATACGCCTCACTGTAAACATCCCTCTTGAAGAAGTCCATAACAAATGTGTCAAAAGGTTGGAACACATTCCTGCTGTCGCGTAAAAGGCAGCAGGGACATGCAAGTACAAACACAGCTTTCCATGAAGGACACTGTCAAAACATTTGAACAAATTCGTTCTTTATCATCTGTTGTTTATTTTCACCACGGAGATGCGATTTTTCACATCACTTCTAAAATAAAGAATATCCATAAAACTCATTTGTGGAATGCAGTTATGATTGGTTTGAGGACAAGCCACTTATACTGGGATAAGATACACAACAACCTTTAGCCCACTTAGTGGGGAGGACACATTAAGTTGCTCAGCATGTGTCCAACTCAGCATACTTGAGGTGGTCAGCAGGAATAATCAAGGCCAACACATAGAAATAAATGAGTTCAGAAAAAAACACTTGCGCAATCTTGGTTCCTCATTTTCCTGTTAGTCACAACTCTACCCAGTCTGCTGTGTGCTTTGTATTTGTATTTCACAACTTGCTTTCTGGAATAATTTGCATGTATTGTCATAAAGTATCTATTTCAATAAACATGAACCACAAGAGGCCCCTTACACTCTTGCCACACAAATATAACTATACATAGGTGATACTTAATTAATTCCAACAGAGACTCATAAAAAGATCATCATCTAAAAAATATATATGCAGCCAAAGTGGGAAAAAGAGCTAATCTGATTTTTAATCTGAATTTTAAATTTTACAGTTGAACTCTGTATCCTACTATTTACTGCCCAAAGTCAGCTGAGATAGGCCTTGTGAGGAAAAGCGGTACAGAAAATGAACGGATGGAGAGAAAACAAGTCGTTGGTTTCATTTCAAAGAAGTGATATTGCCACTGGCAATCTTTTGTCAGAGGGTGTAAGCAAAAACAACCAAATCACGAGTGGAGGAGTGCCTGAGCAAAAAAACCAGAAAAAAAACAGAGGGGGCTGTTTCTGTTGGAGCATGTCCAGACCGGCTTCAGCTCCTTGTGATGTGTGACACAGCACGTTTGCCACCTCATCTAATTTACAGCCCGTAAAAGAAGCAAGGTGGCGACAAGAGGTTTTTGGGTGGGGATAATGGTTGTGCGTCATAAGTCAGGTGCTGAGACCACTGCTTCCAAAATCACAAGGCAAACCGACTGCATGTGTGGATCACAAAAGAAATGGAGATGTTGAGCTGTAGTGGAGAGTTTTTTTTTTCTGCTGACATAAAAATGAGAATGCCACTTATCATTCTAAATGGTGCAGTACAGTGAAATTGAACGTTCAGTCTTGAGGTTGCAGTAAGAAAAAGTTGTATCACAAAATAATAATAGAAACTCTAATGTGTAAAATTTAAATGAAAAACGACAAGTGCCATGTAAAACTGTGTGACAATTTGCTGCGACTGTGTTGTGATTGATTTTCACTGTTGCAAGTGTACTTGACGTTGCGCAAGAGTTGGGGTGAAAAAAAAGCAGAAACCTTCACATTGACAAAATCAAATCAATTGAAATCTAGTGAAGAATGGCAACACGAAGTAGAAATAGATCAACACCTGGTGAACATATCAACCAGCCCTCCTGTCTTGTGTTTACATTTCACTTGAATACACGCATGAATGTCATTTGTAAGACAAATAAATACCAGAATGTGCATCTTGCAAACAAATGGAGACAGCAAAGATAAGCGTCCCTGCCAAGCCACCAACTATTACTCTTCCACCTTCCCTGAATAGTTCTTTTGTTAGCTCTGAGGTCAGTGTATCCAAGCAGAGAGTGGAAGTGTACACAACGATGGACTCAGTGTTTGGACAGCCATGTAAGGTCTATATTAGTTTCCAAAAAGTCACATGCAGATAAGATCACGGTTCGATGCCTGGGTTTGGTTAGTGTCAGGTGCAGATGGACATTGGCTGTCGTAAAGAGGCTAACCCCACCACGCAGGTATTTAGAAAAATCTTCATCACCACACCAATGGTATTTTGGCAGGTTGTCCAGAGATGCATAAACTAGCCATAGACCTGATAAAACAAAGTCTAAGAATTATGAAAAATAACAAAAGCAACAATGAAGTGAGGAAATGGAATCATTTCATGAGAAAAAAATTTGAAATTTACTCTGAACTCTACTCGATTTTTGGAACTTCTTTGGAATTGCGCAAGTGGCCATTCCGTGACACGATTTTCAATGACTGCAGACGTCACATATTTTGCAACTCTGGACAAAAGAGTGTGCTGAGCTTTGAAAAAGAAGACGCATCATGAGTGTATCCCCAAGTTGACGAGGAAATGACCAAACCAGCAGCAGGCAGGCTGAAAGAGAAAACAAGGAGCGAGGCCTTTTAAGAGCAACCAAGAGGGAAACGAAAGAAGGAAGAGGGTTTGCTGCAGCCAGTGGAAATTCTGCTGCTTGCCAATGCGCCATTGAGAACCAGCTCAGACCGGTCCTGACCTGACACACAGCATACGTCTCCGTTCCATCCATCATAAAGTGCAGCCAAGCGAGTTGGAAGATCAGCAAACAACAGCTGACACACCGCAGACTGGCAATCGCCCCAACATCACGTTGCGCTCCAACGGGGAGTCTAACATTTTAATGATGATTTAAGCCGATCCCAGAAGCGTGTGACTTTTTTTTATCTTAGCGCAAGGGATGCTCCTGAGTGCAACTAATGGCCACTTTTGTAGTCCCTTCATCAATACCCAATGTGGTGGTGCCCATGTGCGTGCCAAAGTAGCACCCATCCACCAAGTCTCATCCACACGAGGCTGATCTCAGCGACTGCTGCTCTGTCTTGCCAGCTCCCATCTCAAATTGCCACTCGCCCTTGCAACTGACACTCTTTTCATCCTTTCTACATATTTTCTTTCATCTGCGGCACTCTAGAAACAAACCACAAGCTGTTCTCTGTGTGCAACTCACACCCACCACCTCCGTCAAGGAGACGTCGCGTGCGTAAGGGAAACTATGATTTGAATAGTTAGATAGAGACAGAGAAGTGCCTCGGAGTGGAGATACCAAAGTCAGGAAGCAAGAGGTGCTCCGACACGTGCCGAGGGAGAGAATCAGGGGGAGTTTCGTACAGCATGCACAGATACTACACATGCTCAAAACTCTCTCAGGTGTGTTAAGAGGCGGACAAGCACTCCCTGTTTTCTCAGCCAGGAAGGACACACCGAACAGTAAGTGAAGAAAGCTCAGACAAAGAAGACAAAGAACCAATGGAAATGCAGACGAGGTCTAAAGGCGAGTGAGTGAGGAGCTGTATTTTTGCGGGCTTCATAGAAGGTTTGAAGGGCTCTCCTTTACGGTTCATGACATAAAAAAGTGATATGCAACATCAGGGTTGTTTTGACACTGCCTGCTTTTTCTGGAAACAACATCTTGACACGCCACGCATGAAGTAATAGAAACACACAACTGGCTGGGAGCTATAACTCACTTTGCTGAAAGCTTAGGGTGTTGCCTCATAAACACATACACACTCATATGCACAACAGGACATCATGACCGTTAGAAGCATGTCTGGCCTTGCAAACAGACTAACTGTAATTGGAGATGAACAAAAACAACCTCAGACAAGTGAGGGTGGTAAAAACCTGCAGAGCAACCTGAGCAGCAGACATGAAGAGTGGGTGGGGACACGCATGTACGCGTATAAATACACACCAACTTTGCGGCTTCCTGTTTATCTCTTCAGCGGCAAAGTGGAATATTAATGTGGCTTATCACCAACACACACAACTATGATGTACAGTAGAGATGAAATAGTCATGAGCAAAGCTCTTTTTTTGGCCACCAGACAGAGCAGCCAAGTTGCAGTGAATAATAGATTACGTGCTTCTTTCTACGCTGGCTCTCTTGTGGCCTCTCCTGTGATGCAGCACTTTTATCTGACTGATGGGTTCACTCTGACCGCGCTGGCTTCTCTGATCCATCCACTCCCATCCTTCCATTTGCTTCCATAGCCGCACCACCACTCAGAGCACACACGTAGACGATGCCCATGCATAGGCATTTGCTGTGTACCATCATTTCTCGAGGAGAACAATTGTTTTGTTGCAAAAATAAAAAAATATTAAACTCTGGCAAAATTGTGTGAGTGTATTATACATATTTGTTTGGGGAAGAAACTGCATTTTTCACCTATTACTGTATAGCAAGCAAGAGGCAGCAAATGCCCAAAGCTTGACTGCAGTATCAATTTTACACCAGTAGAGAATGCTAATAGTTTGTGAACACAGTTCCCTGTTGGATGTACTGTAATCTGCAAATGTCGGAGTGAAAAATGGCCAAGGATACAGCAGCTGTGTATCTTCAAGGAGGAGATTCCATGGTGATCTGTTTTGGTTTGCATCTTATGTGAGTTCTGTTTTTTTTTCCCTCAGCCCTACGGAGTAGCTAAATTAAATCAGGAGAGTGTAGTCTTCATGAATGCAAAGGAAAATCTGAATTTGAAGGGCTATTTTCAGTTTGCGCATTATAACTGAGTGTTTGTTATTCTCGAAAAATTACGGTATAAATTTCTTTAAGGTAAGGCAAATCGTTAGACACCATTCAGAATGTTGTATTGTCAGACAAATGTCTCCATTCTGATGAAAACACAAAGTCCTTGGTAGCGATAAAATTAGACTGGTGGTTTTATTTGGCATTTTGCTTTGACTTCATGATCTGTCTAATCTTCCTGAAGTTTAATAGATAAGAAATCATAGAAGTGATCTTACCGTCAGAGAAGTGAAAGTCATGCACATGCCTCCGAATCCGTTTATGGCCAAGGCAAAGAAGATCAGGATGGACAGATCTGCAAAACAAAACCAATTAATGGACCAGACAGTTGTAGAGTCACCTTAGAAAGTAGATGTCAACTGGGATTGACAGTTGGCGTAAGCGCTTGTACATACTGTTGGGATCGCTGGCTCCATAGGCGATGAGGAGACAGGAGAAAGCAAAGCAGCCACTGGAAAATCAAAGTCATTGCATGTGAACATGTCAAATAGACACTCAGTGAAAGAGGTCGTGTCTCAACTCACCTTCCCAGAAGTCGCAGCTTTCGCGGCCCGTATTTGTCCATGACGATGCCCATGGGAAGGGTGATGGCGGACAGCAGGAAGGAGCCCACTGTGAAGGCCAGGTTCAGCATCTCATCTTGGTCCTTGCAGATTTGCCAGCCATTCATCTCCAGGTACTCCTCGGCATCGGACGCCTCGGCGTCAGACGTATTGGCGAGAGTCAAGTTGGAGCTGTTGCTCTCTGGATGAAGAGAAAATTAAAAGGTGAGACATCTGAATGAATATTTTATTCAAAAAAAAACCACATTATCATCCTTTTCGCTTCAATTTTTGTCCATAGCCATCTCTTGTCTCTCTGTCATCTCCTCTTTCTCTTGAAAGCTGTGCTGCTGATCAAAAATGTCAAGTGATCCAACGGTCACGTAAACAAACAGCCGGGGTAACAGCACGTCCCGAGTCAACAAGCTCCAAGAATGGTAAACCTCTGCATGCCCAGCCGCCCGCCCGCCTGCTTCCCAGTAGTGGAATCAACACTCAACACGTGTGCTCTATTTTTGTTCATCTGTCCTACTGGACTGCATCAACAGACTGGTGCGCCAACCAGCAAGGGCTGATGTAGAAAAACAACTCGTTCACCTCGATCTGCTTGGGCTCAAACTGTCGGCAAAACAAAACAGAAGGACTCCGCAGTTTTGTACTTTAATCGCCATGAGGGACAGGGGAATAAAATGACTGAGTCATCAGGGCCCTGGTTGTTCAAAACACGATTATTTGCTCAAAACATAGTTGTTAGTTAAAGGCATCGTCAAAGTTAATCATGCGGTCACTGGTTTGTGCCAAAATATTCGTCATTTTGTTCATGTTCCATTCAAATTAACTGTTGGTTAAATACACTTAAACAGTGGTTAAAAAATAAACAGGTTTTGAACAACCGCTCCAGTGTTTGTTTTTTTCACCTTCATGCTGTGCAGCCACAGCCAAGTTTATGCAGTTTTTATGATTTGCAGAAGAAAAAGGAACTATAGGTGGATAAAATATATACATTTAAAAAAACAACTGTACTTATTTTCATTCATTTTCCACTTAGGATGGTGTGGACAGTTTATGCCAGAGGAAATTTTCTGGTTAGACAATTTTGATACTGCTCTCAATCTTGTGACTGTTCCATTATTTAAAGGTTTTTGCACATGACTTTTGTTTTTGCATCTATGGTCATGTTTTAGGAAAGCTACATGTCACGTGTTGAAATTTCAGGTAAAACATTTATGCTGATTTTAAGCCAATTGGAATCCTCTTAACCTAGTTTGGTGAATGTGTTTTTTTTACTTTATGTAATTTTGCACCCTTATTTGTGAGACACTGTTAAATAGTTCTTGGAGAGGTATTTTGCACTGTATGAGTACATTTCATTTACCTTCTTAATTGTAATTGTATCTTTAAAATTAGGGCGATCTGGAACCTAGGAAAATAAAATCATAATTTATCCACCAAATTAGCAGTTCCCTTCAAGTTGACTGTCTGATGACAACAAAGGAAAAACAACCTCCCCAAGAAAAAAATGCCGACTCACTAAAATCCTTGTGTATCTGTACGATTAGCACAACTTTGATGTAGGATGCTGACAGGGTGAGAGTAAAGTCTTGTGCAAATATGGCCTCTTCTGTGTGATTGTGACGTGCCGGCTGTCAAATCAACAACATGCAACACCATTTGCCCTCCGTCGTAGCTGCATAATCAAGTCACTGCAGTGAGTCAATACCCCACCACACACACACGCACACACACAGGCACACAAACAAAAATGAACTGTTTAAGCCATAGAAAGTAAATTCCAGTTTATATCTTTATCACTCATTCTTGAACTGTGAATCCCACAGTGGAAGCTCCATAATCAAACACAATCCATTCCGTGACACTTAAAATTTCAAAACCTTAGCAATACTGGCTGTGTCTTTAATAGCAATTTTACATTCTTGGCTGTCATACAAGTTAAAATGTTAACGACCTTGGGTGTTCACCTTTGGGGGTTCCACTGTATTAGTATCCAACGTGGTTACCATCAACCTGCACGTCAGTGTACTAAAATAATCGAGGTGGCAGTTGATATTTTCGCAATAGAGTCTTTGCTCCATGAATATTCAAACATTGTTGTGCAAATATGATGGGATTACATGAAAACAGTTTCGAAGGCAACATGATACACAAGTGAACCTCGCTCCCCTTTGTTTCTGTCTTGGGTGTGGGGAACTTGTGTTTGCCAAATTCTCAGGAGGACAACAAGATAGAGGTTTATCTTAACAATTACGATGACTATAGTGTGACTAGAGATAAAAAGTGGTTCTTCCTGACCTGATTATTTTGTAAAGGACAAAGCAGCTGATTAAAGGCTGTTAGGAAGGTCAGATGGGTAACAAAGGTCATTAACTAAGAAGGAATAATCAATTCAGGTTGATCACCTGAATTAAATCCATTCAAATAAGTCAGCAATGAATAGTGTGAACTTTTGTTTTTTTGTTTTTAGTTTTTCCTTGCCCTTTTGGGAGCTTAAGATCAGGGGATCCTTTGAGAATAATTGTCAATTGTTTGTCGATGTGAAGCCCTTTGAGACTGCTTGTGATTTAGGGCTATACAAATAAACTTGACTTGACTTGACTTAACACAAACACACTGGCATGATTCTTTTCCACAATGATGACAATGTGCAGTCTCTTAGTCCAGACCATACATATTTACAAATGAGCTCCCAACTTTCATCAGTTCCTCCTACAAGGACAAAAACATGGCTGCGAGAATGAATGGCCTCATTCAGTGTAACTTCAAAAACAACTGCTCGGCAAAGCAAGTAATTCCCAAATGTCTAAAGACGATGAATCATTCCTGCAGCCTTTTGTTGACTTACTTTATCTGACCTACATTTCTGCATGGTACAATGAATGGCAAACACATATTTTCTTTTATGCAGGACCTCTCCCGCACACGTGTGACCGCGAAAGGGTGAGGAAAGAATCCGCCAAAAACGTTAATCTGAGCCAACTGCAGTTTTAGAGTTGGTGCGAATGCTAAATCTTCTGAAATTTTGAGCTTGGTCATCAAATTTGTTTTTTTTTCCAAAGAATCCTCAACTATTCCCTAAAAACAACCAGTTGTTGTGTGTGGTTAGTTTTCAACACTCAGCAAAAGCACCATTCAGTGGGTCTCTAAAGGTGTGGTCACACATCCTGTTTATCACAGGAGAGGGTGGTCTAAAAATAGTGTGGTAAAAAGGCCAGTAAGCACTTAAATCCACTTTTGTGTCACTCTGTCACATGATAAAAATCACACATTGTATTCAAATAGGCATGTTTTGGGTTCCCTAATGCTGCTTCAGAGAGGATTTTGCAGAGAAACAGTCATCCATATATTCATTTGTGCCAGGCTCAAACTGTTGCCATTATGAAACTTTTATTACCTAAATGTAGACTTTTGTTCATGATGTTGAAACAATCGTGAGACTTGATACTTTTTGTAACATAAAATTAAGCTTACCTGGTGCTTTGCAGAGGTAGGAATAGAAGCCCTCTGACTTGAGCATGATGAGCAGGGATCCCCAACCCAGGAGCACAGCAGAGAAAAGCAGGTTCTCGATGACCGCCGTCACCGCCATCCACCAACGGCGGCTGAAGGCCGTGGCCAAGGTAGGAGCCATCACAACCGAGGTGGGGGTGCTTCACTTGTCTGACAGGAGAGGAGGAAGGGAGGCTATAACACCTGGATGATTAAAAAAGTTGAGAGAGAGGGGGGGGGGGACAAATTAAAACAAATGTTGATTTGACTACTCTTTATTTCTAAAATATTAAAAATGAACACACTATTGTTAAAAAAATGCTCATTGAATATTATACTAGTTATGGTGCACGTACGTGATAGAAAATTGTCATCCCTGACATAACTTAAAATGCTGTCTGTTTTAAGAAGCCGTGGGACTGAATAGTAAATGTACTTGGAGAAAATGGCAGGGACGCATCCTGGTGCTTTTGTTCCTTCCTCAAGCTGATGTACAGACAAGGGAAGAACAGCTGAGCGCTGTGGGCGTGTCAAACCCCATCCGCGCTCAGAGAGACGCCCCACCCTTAAGACATCTGATTGGAGCGTGGTGACAATAGCTCTTCGTCTATTGGTTAAAATTTACATAGTAAATGTAGCAGCAGCACGTGAGGATGCTGGATACATTTAATGGGAAGTACAAATTGTTCTGATTCAAGATAAGACTTTCCCCAGATATATTTTTAATCGTAAATATATATTTTAAAAAACTATTGTAGTTATAATGCAACAACTGAAATCACCTAATATGGTTTAAAAATACTGTCGGAATTTTAAAAGGTTAGACAGTTGCCTTTTTGCGACAATTCTTCGTCACGACAATGTAATTAACACGAATTAATTTGATACATGATTTTAAAACTGAAAGCTATATCAAATTGGACGTGTTTCTATTTTGACAAAGACCGTTTTTAATTGAGAACCTCAATTCTTGACTATGAAAAAAACGATAGCACGTGAACGCAACACCAGTTCCATCCGGTTTGAACCAGCACGGCGCGAGATTGTTATTCGGGGATCTTATGTCCTTATTGGTATTGTATGTGATGTAAAAGACGTAAATACTTAAACGAGGACAATGTGCGCGTCAAAACAATATTTAAAAAAACATCAACACAAAAAAAATCTCCAGTTACCTTTGTGAATAAATCACATACGTTTTAGTTGTCGAGCTGAAACGGCATGTTTGAATTTACGAAGGTAACAGAAAATTGTTGTCTCACACATTTGCACATATACCAAAAAAAAAGTACATGTTGTTAAATCCCCCCTTTAATGTTTTGTTTTGCATCCACGCAAACTTCCGTCAATCATCACTAAGCCTAAGTATAGCCTCGCCTGTACTAGATATTTTAGGATGCATTGGTGTTGTTTCGGAGTAAGTCTCCACAATATCAACACCAACATGACGACGACAATAAAGACAAAGTCAGACTCAGTACCCCCAAAACTGGTCAGAACTGGACTGCATGTCCGCCCCTCCTCACACTATTTGCGTCTCCCGCAACGCGCTTTAAAAAAGCGGCCAGGTGTCCGGTGAACACGCACACTAAGCTTCCGCTTACAAAATAAAACTTTTTTATTTTTTTATTTTGCACATTTAAAATGACAACTATATATAGTCCATACGATGCCGTTTGTGTTTAATTGTTTTAAAACACACAAGGACTCGTAAGGGACGACACTATATGTAGCAATCATTTTCCATTCACGTAATTAGTGCTTTTATTTCTATAACTATATTACTAACCGGATTTATCCAATGTAATTTTGAGTACCTTGGTTATCAGTACATTACTAAGTAGCGCTCAGCTGTTCGGAACAACAACTGTAAAGGAAAAGTAGCCAACGCTGCCAAATGGAAATAAAATAAAAGAACGTGAAGAAATTCTGCTCCCATTCCACGTTATAGCATAAAACATATTCGACTGTCAAAATAATATGACGATATAAAGAGAGAATTGGCTAAACCTTAATGTAATTATTAGTGTCATTGTTCTTCGCCGAATAGCAAACAAAATACGAGGCTCATTGTACTTTATATTTGCTATCATACATTAGAGTGGAATATTCGAGAAAAGAGGCAAACTCTTTTGCAGCCTCTTTCTAGTCAGATGCGGTGAGTGAGTCAGAGCATCCTCGGTTGCGGCGACCCACCTGAGTGTATGCGGCTTCAGGGACAAAGACAGTCCGCGGTGTTCAGTCCAATTCGCCTCTTTGCGTCCAGACGTCTGTCAACGATCTGGTCGAACTCAAAGTTAACACGTAGGACGTGTGGTCGTTCTTTTGGTGAGTTTCTCCATTCCCTTGTCATTGCAGACATTATATAGCGGTCGCAGAGACGATGCACAAACAACATCCCCTTTCTATTGGAGGAGGGCTGTGCTAGAGGCAAACCTCAGCCAATCAGAGAGCGCCAGTCCTCCACGTGCTTTGTTCCTCAGCTGTAGTCTTGCTGGAAAAAGACGTTGGAGTAAACATCACTTGATAGCTTTTGAGAATCGTTTTGTACTGCTATTCATATAGTGCATTAAACTTCACCTATCACGTAATTATGAGGCCCTTGAGTAGCTTGACAAGGAATACTTGCCATTTGTTGACTATTTCTTTCCCTGCAGATGCACGTTCCAAATTATATTTATATTTGGGAGTTATTTTGCCAGTAGCTTAAACAGTAAAATTGAATCGTTCTCAGCCTAAATGGCAAAATAAAGAAAATTGATAAGTTTGCAGGTGTCTCAAGTTTATTCAGAGCTGTAATCTTAAAGCCATTAAAACGTGAACTAATCACACTTGAGTGTATTCAAACCATCTTAAAAAATAAAATATAATGGCTACCGTTGATATTTTAAGGTTACCTGAAGGTTAATGAACTTTTGTTCATCACATAAGGAGTATAAGATAGATACACGAGCACTTGCATGTGCACGTGTGTTATAAATGGACTCACGTTTGACTCGAAATGTCACACCAAAGTTGAACTTCTAAGAAGGACGTGAATGTGGACGCTTTGCCAGTCTTGAGACTTTTGTAGGGCGACACCTAGCGCCCATTCTAATCCACTACTGTATGTACTTGGAAATTTTGGACAAAGGTGGGCTGGAACTTACTCATGCTCGATTTGGACGGGGGCGAGGTACATCAGAACCAATCAGCCGACATGCTGCTGCAATAACATTAGTGGGGTAACATCTACCCCGACTGATATAGAAAGTATCATTTGAGTTGTAGAAATATTGAAAGCTGCATTTGTTATCGGGGTCAGTCATTTCACATGTTGTAAATAATGGCTATAATAAAATCACAAGGCTCTGTTAGAAATGGAGGGGCAGAGCTAGAATTCTTGTGGTATCTGCTGGGGATTTAACTTTCTAATTTATAGAAATGTGGAACAGTTCTGTAACGATTTACATGTAATCTCAACGAATCTCAAGGGTATTGATGAATTTTTTTAATTTGATAACTCACTAACCATAAAAAAACACATGACCTTTCATTGATAAAAAAAAAAAAAAATCAAAGGGCAAACGACAAAAGCAAACATTCAACCCTACGGAGAATTTCAATCTCACCGCTTATCTATTTTGCTTGCCAGAAATTTCACATGTATGCACAAATGGATGACAAAAGAATGAGTTTGCTTTTTTCTGTACATGTCAAATTTATTCAACACATCTTTAGTATGGTATGTTTCTTAGTGTGCCGGCATAATTATACATTAGTTTAGATCATACTGTAATAGAGCTGACAAAGAGTATCTTCAAAAAAACAACAACATTAGGATTTGGTATCAATTATCACAAGACTTTTTTTGCAAAAGCAGTAAAACAACAATAAAATGTTGCTCTGGCAGATTTAACAGAAAAGGTTGTATGACTCATAAGTCTCTTAATATTGCTATGCAACAAGCCACATTCAGCAATTCTATGAATTTTGTCCCCCAAAATGTTTTTAAATCATCAAACTCGGTTTGGACATTTCATTTATAGCAGAACACAAACTGTACAAGTCTCCCTCCTGAAATCAAATCAGATCAAAACAATT
Source organism: Syngnathus floridae (assembly GCF_059516105.1). NCBI lineage: Eukaryota > Metazoa > Chordata > Actinopteri > Syngnathiformes > Syngnathidae > Syngnathus > Syngnathus floridae. The sequence goes on from NC_142419.1 coordinate 11,565,109, forward strand.
AACAAAAACTATTCAAAATTATACAACAGATAATGATCATAATGGTTCTTTGGCTTTTAAGTGAAGCAGCAGTCTTGGCATATTGCACCCGCCTCGGAGTGAAGTCTGCAAAAATAACCATTGGGAACCATTTGAGGGACCCTTTCAAAATAAGGTTCAAAGCTTCTCCCCGGCAATCGGGATTTGGCTGAGTTTCAATTACACATCAATTTTCATAACTGCTCTATCATAGGAATTGCTGCTACATACAGTATATATTAGAATATTTTCTGTATACGTGTAAATATTTATGTGTGAGACCTCACCCTTGCCCAAATTTTCACAAAATCAACCTATTTTAATATTTGGCTGACATTGGGTCCTCTTAGATAAAAGATGATAGGTAAAGTGAAGCAAAGCCAGTCTATATAAAATGTCATTCTGTTTGGCATCACTTCCTGAACATCATTTGTCACACCTGTCTCATTCATTGTTTTTACAAAAGATAAATCATCACATGTTTTTCATAAAAGTCAGGCCCTGTTTACAGTTAAACCCAAAATTATTTACACCCAGGCTACATTTTAAGTGATCTCCAATCGCTCACAGCGCAGGTCATGAGTGGGAGCTGAATCTAAACTGCCTGCTCTGAAGTCATGCAGGTCAACCGCAGTCAGTCACCAGTTTTATTAGACATAATAAAAAAATATAAATTTCATTGTTCTATTATTCTTACACTTGATTTATTCGTAATCCTCCATTTAATTTATGTCATCCTTCTAAAGGTTTGCAGTGACTTTTAGGTTATCGTAAATCATTCGACTTGCCTGAATTGATGGAGTGTGAATATTATGGACATGGAAGTCTTCATCAAAATGATAAAATGAAATATTTTCTTTTCTTTTTATTAGGCATGGGTCAATTACCTGTTTACCGTGGTTTTAAAAAGTTAAGGAGTGTGTATGTGTATATATATTTATGATAAAAGTTTCTGAAAGTATAAATATTCTCTATTCTGTTTAAAAAATTAAAATACACTGTTAAAAATGTGACAAAATGATGTCTTTATTTACCTATATATTTCAAATAAGGTCATTTTATAGATGTAATTTGAAAACCATGATACCGATTTTGCGCTGTTATCATTTCATCAGCCCATGCCTAATTTCTCATTATTGTTCAAATTAAAATTCCCTTGACCCTTGAATTTTGGCCCTGGATGAAAAAACGCTGGGCTTAAAGTTACAATATTGCTGGTGACATGCTGGTTTGAACACTTGGGTTAGAAAATTGTGGGCATTATGCAAAAGCCATTTGACAGTAATGATAATTTCCAAGCCAATTAAACAGCAACAAATCAACACAAAGTTAACATTAAATAAGCCTAAGTGAAGTGGCTTCAAATCATTCAGCCTTTAAGTCAATTTCAGCTTGAATTAGCCACCTAACATAAAACCCACACACATTTTCAATGAACAGCTATAAGTTGTGAGTTTTTGTCTTTTAGAGGCACAGCGGCATAAAACATAAGAGTAGCTGTAAACCCGTCACAAGCTACAAAGGTTATACAAATTAGAGAGGAGGCACAAGAATCGAAGCAGAGAAGGCGTTTGGAAGGATGGAGGAGGTGCCATTCACCAGAGTGAGCAATGCTGACACATTGTCATTACAAATATATTAGTTAATGAGAAAGGCACAAGCACAAGGTGAGAAACAGCTGTCTGACAATCCCCTGAGCTCTGCTCCCCTCCTCTTCACACCATAAAAGTGTAAGTTTTTCATTTGCTCCTCCTTTTGTTTAAAAGTAGTACAGATGACGAGTACAGTAGTATGTCCATCACTCAAAGCTAACATGCTTGTTATTGGACTTGTTCACCATCCCTTCAACTGTTTGTCCACATGCAAAATCAGACTTTCAAACCTACTATGAAAACCACTGACAAGAGAGAAATAAAAGAAAAAGAGCAGGAAAAATATATAACATCCTGATTTCTCCACCATGACCCCTTTTTCTTCTCTCGTTGTTTGCTTCTGTTCCCAAATAAATCACTTATAAACACAAACGTTACTAGAAAAACACATAGCTGATATTCCTTGGCCTTACTTCTAAAATTACAATATTCCAACAATATTAATCCCCCAAAATAGAACATATCAACATAAATATATCAATTAGTATTGCTGAATCGTTTATCTTGAAATTGGAAGCAAACGCCCCCACAATATGATGATAAGCTGGCACCTGATTGGCTAAAGCAGAGGAGGGCTTGAGGTCAAGTGATTCAAAGATAGAAGAGTACATTGCGTCTGTGTGTGCGTGTGTATGTGTGTGTGTGTGTGTTTGTGTTTGTGTGTGTGCATTCAATATCAGAGGATCTGGATCATCATCTGGAGTTCAATCTTGGAGCCGTCTGAAAGAAATGTAGTCGAGACAAAGGTCACATAGAGTGGACAACCCAGAAGTGACATCAACTTTTCCATTCTGATGTTGTCAAGGAGTGAAAATGACTTTCATCAACTAGTTTGGTGCCAAATTAGCCCACAATCAGATTCAGACAAAATTGTACTTAAAGAGGAAAAAAGAAGTCACGGGGGTGGGGGCCCTCTGTTGACAAGCGTTTCGCAGCCGTGAATAACAAAAATTTGTCTAATTGCCAATAGATGTGCTTGGCACAAAGATGCCACCAGATGGAGACAGAGCAATTTTTTTTATGATCGACAACGTTTTTCAGCAAATAAAAATCCATCTGCAGGGTTGACTGTACAATACATCATAATGTCTTTGTGATAATATAGCAACTACTGCCCACAAGTATTTTTCTTATTCAGTACAAAGATCTTCAGGATGGCACCCAGAATGAAGATAGTTTGATTGTATTCTTCAAAAATAGAGAATTTAACCACTCACCACAGATAGGTGCCCATTCTTAGCCTTGGCCACCAATAGCTCTGATCCAGGTATGAAGTCAATGAACCCTTCTTTTCCTTGGCCCACTGTGAATTTTATACTAGAGGGGAAGCACAAACACGATTTGGTACATTAAGACAACAATGCAAAAAAGTAACGCCACAACAAGAACAACAACACGTTTTTACTGAACGACATGTAAATATCATGGTGCAAGCTATATGTGAGCCTTTGTATTTAAAAATTGGATGAGCTTTAGGCAAATCCTAAATTCCTGTTGCAAACTACCCTCCAAACTATTTCACAGATGGGATGAAGTATTAATTGTGGCATGATTTCTTACCATCCAAACAACCCAACTCTGCTTTCATCTGTCAACAGAATAATTTGCCAGCAGTAATGTGCAACACACAGGCAACTCTTTTGCAAACTTCAACTCTGTAAACATTTTTTTGGACAGCGATAGCTCGCTCTGTGTTGTCTGTTATCAATGAAATCAATTATTGATTAATGTTTTACTCAACCCAGATTTCTCAACAGAGATGTTAGCATGTGCCAAATAATTTGCCAACACTCTTGAATTGTGGACATGTGATGTGCAACTCTGCTGGTTGCTGTAGTTATGTGGTAAATGAACAAACATTTTCATTGTTCAGCAGGGGGCTGCAAGCAGTATGTTGTAGGTCAGTGGAATATTTTGCATTTAAAGATTAGCTCTGATTTAATTATAAATCTGTCATCTCTCAATCAGTATTTCTAGTTACACTGGCAGATGTATGAAACCATCCAAGTGATGCTTAACCCAAACGTTTGAGAATTCTTGGTTTACATGATTGAATGGTGGGGGAAAGATACATATGCACTTTGAAGATTGAAAAAAGAAAAAAAAAATGTGCGTGGCCAACACGCAAGGGTTGACTGTATTGAATAAATGAGTGTAATTTTCCGCAAACATTGCAGATGACTTTATAATTCATTTACATTTTCCGCAAACAAAATTCTCATCATGTTAACAAACAGCCAAAACAACAGCATTTTGTCCCTTCTGGGTTAAAAACAAATGTAAACATCACTTTATCACTGTGTAAGGATAAATACTGATGATGATGTAACGTCTGCTCTCACCGATCACAGATAGTTCTTACCTGCCCTGGTTGATGTTGATGCTGTTTACTTTGTCAGCACATATGGCGATCTTGGTCAAGGTTTCAATCACGTGGTCGCTTTGTAGAACCACATCTCCCTGTGGAATTTAAACCCAAATATGAAGGTATTGTGTTAAGCAAAACAAACTGAATCCAGTGCTTGCACAAGCACTACCTTCTGTTTGTTGTCATCACTGGGCACGTGCAGAACAAATAGGCCATCACTGAGAGAACTGACTGAGATACCTGCGCAGCAAATTTCAATGAACAAGGGGCTGTTGATTAAAAAAAAAAAAAAGTTTGCTCGGGAGTTGACCTCTGACCTTTCAGAGCATCGTAGTCAATGCGTTGCTTGAGCTTGGCATCTTCTACAATAATGGCACAGTTTGCCGTGAGAAGCAGCTGGCGTGGACGGGCCTTGTAGCCCTTCCTGTCGTATTTAGTGACTGGCACTGCATACTGGAAAGAAGAGAAAAAAGAAGTAAGGAATTGTATCAACTGAACGGAGCTGGACTCAACTAACCTTCAACTTTTCGTTTCCGAGTGTCTGCAGGACCTTAGGATTTATGTTCTCACCATCTGAGAAGAGTTGAGGAGTCAGCATTTTCTGTAGCGTGCGAATTTGTCTGTTTGAAAATACTTACCCAGTCTAGTGCTGACAAACAGTTTGGGCACACTTTGTGGATAGTTGTCTTTTTTTTCCTTAAATATCTCACTTGCGGTCACCTTTTGGTCCATCTAGCCATATACCGTTGAAAAATAAAGCGGATGGTCAAATATTAGAAGACACACGATGGAGGACAATGTGAAATCTGACTAAAAAAAAATCACCTGGTGTTTCCATTCAGGGCTGATCTTCTTGCAGTAGATCCACACCATGTTCTGCATGCAGAGCTTGCGCAAATGTTCGGAAGCCTAAAAACACAGATAGTCGTGTGCAAGGTTATTATTACTAGAAATGCAATGATAATCGATTAATCGACAAGTAATCATTTAATATAAATAATAATTGCTAATCATTTCATTGTTTAGATACATTTTTTCAATTCAAAATTGTCCAAACCGTTTGAATTTCAACTTGTCGTCTCTAAATATTCTCTTATCTCTGTCATCCTCCATGAAAGGAGACTCATTATATTATTGAATAGAAATAAAACATTTGCTTTTACTTTGGCAACCAATGATCATAGTGATCAATGATCTGTCAGTGAAGAAAATATAAATGAACTATATTAACTAGGGTTGCAACCAATGATTATGTGAATAATTGATTAATCTGTTGATTATTTTGTCGATTAATCGATGAGGAGGATAAAAAAAAAAACAATTTAATTTCCATGCCTTTATTTCAAGGATAGGACATTAATAGTTAATGAAAACTAATATAACAACTACAATTAAAAAAAAATCTTAATCAAATAAAATTAAAACGAGAATGCTTTTGTCAGTTAATATTACACATGAACTTTTGAGTTCATTTTAAATGTCTTCATTTTGTTATGTCCCGTTATTCATATCTAGTGTTTCACCAATGTTTGAGAAATGGGTGTAATTCTTACCTCTGTAAGAGCTGCTGGTGGCGTTGGCCAGCTTTTGTCCAGAACGTTCTTTGGCAGGTTTCTGCGTAAATTCATGAGGAAGGAGTAGCGCACGTAATCCAGGAAATACTCATTCTCCGGACAGCGCTCCTTGTGCCGGTAAATGAAACCTTTGATAAACCTGGGTGTGATGAAAAGAAATTTCAATACACTTGATTTACCAGTTCGGGTCATTCCACCACCAAGCTTGTAACTCAGTTTACTTGTTTATCAAATCAATTTTCATAGTTGAAATGAATAAAAATACTGATTTGACTTTCTCGTCTTTGTGTACCTGCGGATAGTGTCAGCAGCCTGCCGCCTGCGTTTGGCCCTCCTCCTGGCTAAGATCCCCCTCCACCATGCTTGAATGGCAATAACTGAAAAAAAAAAAAACAAGACATTATTTCACAGATGTTCAATAAACCAGAAGAAGGAAACAGTAAGTTGACTATTCCTTACCTGAAGTTCTAAGTTTTTGGTATTTGGACCGCTGGCTGTAGCCCCTCCATTCTGACTGCAATATGGTAGCTGGAGGAGGGCAACAAGTCGGCAAGTGAAAAAATATTCTAAAGAATTATTGTATGCAAATCAAAGCTTTGAAGAACTTCAATAGTATTTTGCGTATATTGTGAAAGTGACTGTGGCCGTTTGGTGTATTATCAGCAATGGACTCTCTCTCACCGATACTATGCTTCCTGGTCTCGAGGGCCTCCTCAGTGGCAAATAAGGTCTTCGGGAAGCGGATGAAAAGTTTTGATCTGCAAAGTGGAGTTTATTTATAAAAAAAAAAACATTCAGTATATTAATACATTATATATACATGTGTGCCAGTGTGTGTTAATGACCTGCCCAGCTTGTAGTCCTCAGGCCTGTAGCCCAGATGCTTGACCAACACAGCAACTCCATCTGATAATTTGCCCTTCCAGTTTGGCCAAGTCTCTGGGCACAGGGACTTGTATCTAAATGAAATACAACAATTCATTTATAAAGCTGAAACATCAATGACGGTTTAATATTTTAGACAGAATTGCAATTAGAAAATGGCGAACAAAAGAGGACTGGATGAAACTACACGAAGCTTACTGTATCAAATATTTGCTTTCCAGACACTTTACAGGCATTTGCGAATCCCTGTTCATGAACCGAGCAGGCTAAAAACTGTTTTTCAGTGATTCTTTTCAGGTTTAATGAGTTTAAAGTGGATTATCAACTCTGTTCAAATTAGCACTCACAATAGATGACTGAGCTCAACACGTGAGTATTGTATGACATGATGGATGTTTGATGAATTGTATCTTAATGATAGAATCAAATATATTCTGATCACCTCTGCAAGAAAACCTCATAGCGTCGTCTGTAAGCAAAGCCGGCTCGCCTCACTCTCAGATTCTCCATCAGTCCCAGATACTTGACCTGGTGACGGATCAGAACATCGTCAAAGCGACCTGGCAACAAGAGGAGGGGGTAGAAGGTTTAGAATCGGGTCACAATAGCCTGAGAAAAATGTACAGTTTGTTGGATAAAATGAATGAGCAGTAGGAGTGACAAAGAGAAACAGTGTGAACTAATAAAAGGACAACTGTAGGAGCAAACAAAGGCCAACGCAGTATACGAACGAGTTTACTCTGTAGCCAGTGACGTGGTGATAAACCAAGTGCTTTCCTTGGAATCAGCAAGAACAGGATTAAAAAGATGTCTACGTAGAAAATATTAGCTTGTGGAAGCTGCTAAGCTGCTTTGGCTGTGTTTACAAGAGTGGTTACGTGAAGCTGACATAATACTTTTGAAGCTTCTCACTTGATCAAATGTATTAGAGTCCAACATAAAATCCAATTGTTCACTTGTTGACCCACAAGATTTTACATGATGAGAAAAAAAATTAAAACAAGACTTCATACTTGCTTGCTTGGAGTCATTGGGCTTGATGCAGCGAACATATGACGGTTCCTTGGACATGAGGATCTCCATGAGTTTCGCCAGACTGGCCTTGAACTGGGTTGCTGCCTGGAAAGGCAAACAAAAACAAGACAGAAAATGGATGAAGACGGCAGATCCAATGCAGCTTAAGAAGCTGATGAAAAAGGATGAAAGTGCAAATTGAAGCCGCATGGGTCCACACTGAGGGGGATCAATGCTGACGTTCAAAAAGGAGGAGTGGAGGCAAGTGGTGACGGAGTGAGTGAATATTGGCTGTCGTTGAGGAGAAGGACTCTTCCCTCACTAGCCAGTGACAGTGGGTGTATGTGAAGGCCATTCCTCAGTGAGTGGGCAGCAGCGGAGAATCCCCATCACACTGCCCACTCAACACTGAGGGAACACATGTCTGTTTGTTTTGCGTTGGGAAAATATGTTGGGACGCATGAGAATGAGGCACGTCTTACCGTGTCTGGACGTTTCTTGTCACTCAGCTCATCTCTGTTGAAACACTGGTTCAAGATCTTGTTCTCAGACATGCACATAACCTTCAAATGGAAATGGAATATTCACATACCGCATCAAACACAAACCAGCTAATAACAATCTTGAGCTGTGTCAGTCTCACCTCTTTTAGGTTCCTGAAGAGCAAGTCATTGTTCTTGTCCAGAAAACCTGGAGACAGGATTCATTTCAAGTTGACGTTGGATACATCATGCACTAACCAAGTACAAATTTTCCACTTACCCATTTCACATAATTTACTTGAAGTCTCTTTTGTGTCAAATCGTCAACTCATATAGACATACTCAAAACCAGCATGCTAAATAGTTTTTATAAACACATTGTTTTTCACCTCACACCAAAATTTTTTTTTTGGTTTAATATTTCTTTTTTTCACTAATGATTATTTTGTCCAAACAGTACAATTGTGTAAGTGAGTATGGAAAGTTATACTCTTTTTTTATTTATTTATTTATTTATTTATTTATTTATTTATTTTGTGTTTCAGTTGCATTTGAATGCATCGCTTTAAAATCACATTAGTCCACATTTTAGGATTATCTGGAACTTTAACCTAAAAGCTAACTTTCTGTGAGCAGTGTACGTACCATTGACATTGTAGTTGACCTCTCCAGCATAATGCAGCAGTCGGAATTCATCACGACCCATTATCTTCCGCGTCTTTGCATCAGCAAGCTTGTGACTGCAAGGAAATCACATAATGTCCATACACGCAAACTCAACATGCCTTAACAGGTCTGCCGCAATATTCAAAAAGCAAACTGTGAACTACAATAAGATAAAGTATGTAAACATCAGTGATGCTGTGTTAGAAATAGAACTGACGTGACAAAGTGTGGATGGCCCCCCACGGTGTTCTCCAGCTTCTCTAGGAAGGTGATGTCACTGGCATCTCCAGGTCTCAGACACTCTTCATCCTGTGGCAGGATTGAAAGAAAAGTATAAAGCGATTAAAATTGTAATCAGACACCATATCAGTGAAATGTTTATTTATGAAGTCATGTGAAATTACGCATTTAAATTCTGTAAAATGTCTGTTTCCAAATAATTGAGAATGAGCCATTCCAAATTGTATAATAATAGCACCATGTGACGTAAAAGTAGGGCAAATTTGAATAAACCATTTTCATATCAAGTTTTCTGACTCTGTCACGGCTGTTAGGCTTGATAAAGATTGGCCATTGTCAAGTGCTAGCTACAACACAGAAGCGCTACCATGTCAAAGATAAACAGTAAAAGCTGAGATGTGGTGCAACGATTAACACTGGATGACGATGTTGAATTCTGATTAGATGCAAATTTTGTGTTTGGCAAATTTGTCGATATAGTAACAGGGGTGTTTGTATTTGCCATGCACAGATCTGCTTCAATAATCATTGACCAAACCAAATGACTTGAGATTGTTAACATCAATTTTTAATCTTGCTAAAAACAAAACATTGCCTTCTGGGTAAGGTAATAAACTAGCTATGGATTTCTCACCAGAATGGATATGATGCCTTTAAACTTCTCCTCCACCAGGTCACAGATGATCTTGTTGTTGAAGTACTGCACCGGTTCCCACTAGAAAGAAAAAACATTGTTGAGCAAGGTTTGAAAAACAAAATGCAATTTAAGAGGCCTGTCTGACAAATTGTGACCTAAATGTGCCAGACCATAATTTGTCAGGTTATTAACCTACATTTGCCTCATATGGTCTCAGGAGAAAAATCCATAAAAATCATAATAATGATAAAAACACACACAACTCAAACAAGGGTGAATCCATCTTGTTTTCTTCAACTAAACCCATAAAACAAGCATAAAATGCACACCAAAAAGCATACATGAAGTCAACACAAATGAAAGCAAACATTTTAACAGTGTCCTTTTATTTTTATCTACCCAATTTAATAGTTGTAAAAACACCCAAGATGAGCCCATGTTTCCTTTTTGCCTTTTTTTTTTTTTGCTTTTATGAATGCGTGTGTGTAAAAGCGGACTGACCGTGATGCCTTCGGCTTCATACTCCTCCTGCTCCGACTTGAGCGTAAGCTCGATGAAGAGTTGCTGCAACTTTTCATTACAGTAGTTGATGCAGAACTGCTCAAAGCTGAAACATAACAGCATCATCAACTCAAGTCGGGAAAATGTGAACGTTTTTATTACTCTAAACATGATATTCTGATTAATATTGTGCCTGTGGAAAATATATATAAAATGTTGGATTTGAGTTCTCCTTTAAAACTTGCAAAGGTAAATCATGCTGTTACTACATCATGAGGACCTAATCCTTCAATCTACTCAACAGCACCACACAGACAAGCCATGAGAAAGCTGAAACTGCTTGCTACACTTAACCATAAATCAGTTGACCTACAGTACATATATTAATATTACCATTAATTGAGTAATTATTTACCTGTTATGCTGGAAGACCTCAAAGCCATAGATGTCCAGCAGGCCAATGACAGAGTAGTGCTTATAAGAATCATCCTGTAAAACACAACAGTTCTCTTTAACATTAACAGTTACTCATAATGCCTTTCATAATACCTCTGTTGAAGTTTGAGTGTGAAACAGTTAGCTTTTGTAAATTACAAAAACCTGCCTTTCAAATAGGGGTGTGTAGACTTTTCATATCCACTACATGTATATACATAAATACAATATTTGGTTCATGTAAGTATAAATAGATTATATTAGCACGTATGTTTCTGATTCACATTGCAATATAATCCAGTAAAGGTTTTTGTGTTGACTTGAAAATAATGTCCACAAGGTGGAGCTATAGTATACAAAAAAGAGGCAAGATACACTGCTCAGTCATGCTTGAATAGTCAGGGTGCAATTTAAATATGTGTGTGAGCATGTACGCACCGTGTATGCCAGTGAAGTGTTGATTTTGTTGACAAGCCAGGTGAAAGTGCGTCCATACACTGCTTTTGACAAAGCATCCCGAGCTGAGGAAGCTTGTTCCAGGTTCAGAGGGCTGATCAGCTGTTGGGGAGGAAAAAAAAGATATTAGATCCACTGATAGTGTACATGTTTTAAATACAAAAGATAATCACACACCTGCGCTACAATGAGTGTGCATCTAATCCTACCTCCTCTCCCTTGGCACTAATCTTTTTGTGTGTAAGTGCCTCCGTCAGCACGCCCCCATTCACTCCTAACAACTGGAGAGACATAACATCATTAGCAGGCACAACAGCCAGATAGTCACCTACCGTACACAAGAGATAAACTGTAAGACAGATGTGACATCATCTGTGTGATTTGGAAAAAGTTAGGGGATGAATGAAGTTGTGCGCTGAAAATTCATCGTCAACTTATCCATTATAAGATTAATCAACAATGATTTTAATAATGGAGCAGCTAAACTGTTATTCGCTAAACAATATCCAAAAACAACCAATAGGTGGTTAATAAACAGTAATTGAGCAAAGAAGTAGTGATGGGAAAATGAAGCTTCATGAACCAGTTGTTGTATTCGTTGGCTCTTCAAGATGGCAATGTTGGTTTAAAGTGAGGGTTTTAAGAAATGACAAGTCGGTAGGCTTTTCACTCTTCTGTGAACAGAGTGTGCCATCTAGAGGTCTAAGTAAACACAACAACGGGTTCATGAATCATCTTGAAGCTTCATTTGCCCATCATTACAAAAAAGTGTTATAGTACTTTACCTTTCAAGTGAAACATATAAACTGAATAGGCATTGTAAGCCTGTTTCATTATAAAATGGTGTAAATGCATCAATCTTTATTTAATTCATGTCTTACTTCCTTGGTGAGATGAGTTAAAGTAAACAGATCTTGATCACTTTTTTGTGAGTGCCAATAAATTTGCTTTCCGCAACATTACTTACCCTTGCCAAGTACTTGATCTGTGTGTCAGAAGTGATGCAGGCAATGCCGTCCTCACCACCATACTGAACATTCCCCAAGTGAAGCACGCTTGCAATTATGTTCAACAACTCCTACACAGAAAAATACATAGTGTGAGAAGAATGTGGAGGGGGTACAACAAGAGGAGTGAGCGGCTGGAAATCAAAGAACATTGGAAAGGAAATTGTGGCAGAAGCAGGATATAATCGGAAAGGCAATATCCTAAAAGTGATAAGATGAAGTGTATCATTATGAGCAATTGGGAAGACAAAAAAGATCGTGCCAGGCAAGTTCGGGATTATACAGACAATGTAATCATTTAAAACATGTGGATTGGATTTTTACTATTGCCAAAAGGGGGGGAGCGCAATTCCTACAAGACTGAAAAGCTACGTAAACAGATTTACGTCCCCACAGGGGAAGACATACTTTATCGTCTTTCTCTACCTCCTCTTAAATGTTTTTGTTTTTTAGCAGTGACTGTCAGATTTGGAAGCAAGCCCAGAAACATGAACCTGTCAGAACACGCTGAGCATAATTTCTCAAGTCTTAAAAAAAAAAAAAAAAAACACATCTCACAATAGTTGGAAAACGACAACACCCTGAATTATATAGCGCATTGACTGTACATATAAATGGTTAAACTTCCCCCATAAATTATAATCGCTGCACCTTTCTTCAATTGCTAACACTTTAGAGATGTTGCACCGCCCGGTGGTGATAAAACAAATGTCAATTACGTCAATTAATGATTCACTTTTGGTGCACAATGTCCTTACCTCAACCTCGTCTCCTTTAAAGCCAATCACAGTCAACGCCTTCCTCACCACTTTCCAATCACTGCGGTCATTGATGGAGCTCACTTTGGGACAGTTACCCTAATGATCACACACACACACATACAAATCTGGAAAAACCTCAAAAGCTATCAAATTCGTGTCTAATCAATCATTCAGTTATTTATTTTCGGTAAACCTTGTAAAGTCAAAAGTGTCCACAAACATCTGCAAATCAGTTGGGGTGGAAATGTGCGACCAAGTAAACACTAATGTGCACAAAAACACATGTGGGGTGTTTTTCATGTAATGTTTGTGCATGTGTGTGCAGAGGTACGGGTTCCATTAGTGCCTGAAGGCACATTGGTCCCCAGAGAAAAAAAGGCTGACAGAAAGACCGTTAAGCCAAACTCCCTTTGGGATTTCCTCTGTCACAAACAAATTCACACACAATCCTACACACACTTACCAACTGTTCTTTAAAGCTAAAGTTGTGGTCATAGAATAACATAATTTTATTTGCAAGGTATTTGCCATTAAAAACCACCACTCCTAATATAACTGCGATAAAATTAATGGTACAAAAAAGAAAGTGAGTCAGATGAAAACTATTTTTCTGTCAATTTGCCTCCCAAGAGCCAACTGGTTTGCCATGTTTTGAGACATTACACTTAGTACAGAAGTATTTGGACAATATATTTATATGCAATTGAAATAAAGATGTGACATCGGTGAGGACTTTCACATTCAGGAGGTTTCACAAAAAGACAAATGTAGCATCCTTACTTTGACCAGATACTGGTACTGCTGAGGATTCCTCTCTAGGCCGAGATGTCTAAGCAGGTCTTCCTCGCCTCCCTCAATCAGCTGATAGAAAATGTGAAAGTTCCTCTCGCCGTGGTTCTGGTGAACCACACGTGACTTCTCCAGCAGGTAATTAATGATGTGACCTCCCACCGGGGCGCCCTGCCGACGAGACAAAGGCCAGGGAGACACGGGAGAGCAAAGTGAGGGGGTATGGGAGGAGAGAGTAAAGCTGGGGTACTAAAATGTGATTGTAACATGCAGGTCAGGGTGAATATTGCGGGGCCATGAACGCGGATGCGGGAGTGGAGGAGTAAAGTGATGACATCATAAACCATGGATATTCGATGCTTACAACTAGCAGATAGAAAACAAACCATCCTGCTCACCTTGAAGTCAAACTGGATATCCATGTACTTGCCAAAGCGACTGGAATTGTCGTTTCGCAACGTTTTGGCATTGCCAAAGGCCTGAGGGAAGGACAGAGAGAGGAGAAGTGGACATTGAGTAAGGCAAGAAGATTGCTGGATTTAAAATATTTAAAGCTGGAAATTCAAACTACAAGGTCAGTCCTTCAGTGTTTGGGACTTATAAATTGAAATAAAGGCACGCAAGACTAGAAGTATCTCACAACCACATCACACACATTCAAAAAAAAAAAAAAAAGGTCAAAATGATTTGTCAACACCACACAAGCTCATTTCAAAGTCACTTTTTCAGGTAGCTCTTGAGCAACGCTTTGCAAAGCTCACTGGCATCTTAGCATCTCACCTCGAGCACTGGGTTGGACTGCAGGAGGCGATCTTTGATGGTCTGCACCTGCTCGCTGGCTGGACAGGTCACAGCGTAGTACTGCAGGATCTTTTTCGATGCTTCCGTCTTACCAGCGCCACTCTCGCCAGAAATTAGGATGCACTGGTCTTTCCTCTCGGTCCTCATAGAACGGTACGAGTTGTCGGCCACTGCATATCTAGACAAGTGAAGGGAAAGATGAGATGTGACAAATTAGCAGTGTCCATCAAAAAAATGACTAGAGGGATTTTGACATGTCTGCTGTTTTAAACTTGTTACAAAGCATTCCAAAAGGACTCCATTGTTTCAGAGAATGATTACGGGTATGTAAAAATATGTGGAGGAATACTTTTTTGTGGACCAAAAATAATATAGTAGACACTTTGACTGGGCTAACTGTTCTGTGCTCTATTAAAAAAAAAAAAACTGAATAATTGATCAAATGATTCATCCCTTATCTAGAAGACACACACAAAATATTTATACTGCTCTGGTCTTCCTGGTGATATTTGCAAGTAAACTTAATTTGACTTTATCTAAATTTTTGATGTTCAACTGTTGAATGTTTCAGTACCTTCACTAACAAGGAAGCGAAGAGCAAAATTTACAACAGGTCTGAATGGTGGAATGTTGGTCCAGTTAGCAATGATTTGCTCCTATCTGCTTTGATATATTTTTTCAGCCTGTGTGGACATGTCACTGATTTGAGAGATGATATAAACCAGCTCGGCCAAGGCTGCTTCAGGTTGTGTGTGCAAAATTGTGGACTGAGGGTCAGGTTCAGTTCAGAGGAATTCCCTGTCACGTTGTAGTAGTATCATTTGCTTACATTTCTTTCCACACCTCCCTGACCCCTGTGTCACTGGTTTTCCATCTTAACTTTTTTTTTTTCCCCTTTCCACTCAGGTGGAGCAAACACTTGGACTCAAGTGCTAAAGTAAAAACCACCACATCAGAGAGTAAGGGGGGAATATCTGGTTGATGTCACCTCAGTCTGTCCATTAAGAAAATGTTTGTTTAGTAGCTGACCTAATGGTCTGGGGAGGTTTTAGTGTGAGTTCCCTCAGCATTCCTGTGGCAACTTTTCAAATAAACACTCCGCTTTGTGGCATGGCATCTTCTCAAGTCTAAGCAGAAATTGAGAGAGCTACAGTGAGCTAATGTGTCAATATTCACAGTCTGACCACATTTAGAAGGTTGGTTCAAAATATTATGCTAGTGTGGAGGAAAAAAAAAATCTTCATACTAATTTGCCAGACTTCAGAAAGTAGTGGAAACGCCAGGTCATATTAAACACACGGTCTAGTGGAAACGACTCAAAGTTAAAACTGACAGCAATGGCTCACGTGTAAGGACTTGGCTTTTAGTTTGGGCGCTGCTGCAGACAAAAATAAAGAATGAAAAATGGCAACACAGAGATGATAGTCTCCTTGCTGACTACTGACATCGTGCCTTTGAGCAAAGCACTGTTCGCTGCAGTATATAGAAGCGTGAGCTGCCCTTGAGCCCTTCATTAAATATATTCAATTAATTAATTAATTTTGAGTGGATCGTAATAGAAAAAAAAATCTTACATGTGTGGTGAGACCTCATAGAAGTTAACCCCACGGTATCGCTCCATATGGTTCTTGGTGTAGATCTCCAGGTCTCTATATGGGTTAACCGACACCAGCACTGAACCAATGTAAGTCTGAAAGACAAGATATACAGTCACAGTTTAAATATGCATTTCATGTACAGTTTAAATTAACATCAGGACAAGAGAACCTCAGATCATCCAATCCTTATTTCATCACTTACATAGATGAGGTTCTCTTTGAAGCGTTTCCGAAGGTTCTCTATGAAAGCAGCTTCGCTCATGTAGTTCTCCAGCAGGACAAAGTCCTGCACACCCACTCGATCTCTTGCTGTGAGGGCCGACTCCATCATAGCCCGCACCCCGTCAGTACCCACCACCTAGAGGAGGACAGAGAGCGATTAAGCAGGGTGACGGAATAAATCGAATAACCAAAGCTGTGTCGCACATCATCACTTTTATAGTACGTCTATTTCATGAGTTGAGATGAAGGACACATTGAATGTCAAACTAACTATTCAAGTTGTGTAAAAAGTAAAAAGGGGTAAACTCTTGAATACTTGCTTTTAAAAAGTCAAACTTATTCTAAAACACTAACAACTTAATTTAGTCACAAGTAGAAGTAGCATCAATATACTTAATTCCAACCAACAAAAGATTAATACAGATTTTTTTTCTTTACTATTGATACAGCACAGCAGTAACATAAACGCTTTAAGATGTGATAACACGACATTACAATATATCCAGTATTTATGGATTTAATTTCAATGTATAAAGAATCAAATCTAAGATAAGCACCGTTGCTTGAGGTCAAATTCACTCAAATTTGTTTTTTCAATTTGTTCATCCTCTGATGTTTTTGTAAGCAGCCTTTAAAATCAGTTGTTGCCAACTAAATTGCAATAAATTCAACCATTTATAATTAAAGGTAGAAACAATAGAAATCAAGCTGCAAAAATCAAGTTAGAATGAAACACTCACACGTTTAAGGTCATCAACACGTCTATCCAAGAAGCCATATTTTGAAATGGAAGCTTGTGTTTTGCTCATAATTTTACAAAAGTTGTCCACATCCATGTTTAGTATGTAGCCAACAGAAGCAAAGTGAACTTGTCAACACACATTCACACATACGACGTCCTGTACAGCAGCAGGTGTTGTTGCGCTAAGTGGAACAGTCATTGTTGTCCCTAAGGAGAGCCCACAGACTAGATCAAGAGGGAGGGAAAGCTGGAGGGAGGAGAGATCTTATTAATTAGAAGTGCCTGCAGTTCTAATTAATAAGGTCTCTCCTCCGTTTACAATAAGAAAAATAAAATTGAGAATAACAATAAACAACACTGAGTTCAGCAAGCATGTTGCTTCTCTGAACTGCAGCCCGCTTACTAAAATTTTACACAAATGTAAAGAAATCTTGAGAAGTAGGAAGAGTGAATATGTAAAAAAAATTTCTTAACATTTATGGCTAAATGAGAAGCAGGATTAAAATAGTTCATTTACTTTTTATATTTAGTTTATTAGTTTTTATTAGCTTTTATATTTTAAATTATTTTAAAGTTGCAATGGAGTTTTTATTATTGGTAGCTTTAGTATTTGTTTTTTTGAATATATGGAGTACTTGTCAAGTGCAAGATATACAGTAAAAAAGTCACTCAGTCTTGTGTAATGAAATTAAATCAACTGCAGTTCTGAGATTTCTGCTTGACTTTCCTTTTGTATGGACGTAAGGCAATATAGCAAAAAATATATTCAAAATGAACCTTGAAAGCTCATTTATGATGTTAAATGATTAAAATGAAAGGCAATTTCACTATAGACTTATTAATCTGAAGATCTGAACAAAGCATTTGCCTTTTCATTTTATTTCATTGAGAAAGGTTTTTTTTCTTTTTCCATTAACTCCAATGACCCTGTTCAGAAGCCAATAAATCAAATTGTTATCTTTTTCCCGATAAGGAAAATGTATTCTGCAAGATTACATTTGATCCTGCATTTCAAAAGAGGCGGTTGGTGCCCCATGGCGTGGTGGGAGCCATGGGACATCAGTTCTGCATAGAATCGACCAGCTCATCTGGCCTGGCCTGTTATGTTTATGAGCTTCAATAAAGCACACTTGCACTTCTTCAAAAGTTCTAAATGTGCCAGTTTGAGCAAACTCGCATTGCATCAAGAATTCATGACATTTCTATAGATTTGGCATCAAAGGATTTTCACATTTTATCAGCTCTCACAACATGTCAGCATAAGAAACAACAGTGATAGAGTGTAGTAAATATTGTATACTTTATAGTTAACAATTCCTAACCATCAGAGAATCAGTGTTGAATGAATGGAAGTAATGTTACAGGCTTTGTTCATATGTGTAAGAACTGCTTGTTTGTCTCTCCTTGGGATCCCTTGTGCTTCATCGACCTATTGTTTTTTCACACAACACATCTCTTTCTGCAGCTGTGTGTGTGTGTTTGCATGTGTGTGTATGTGCGTGTGTGTTTGCGTGCATGCAGTGTGAACTAAAGCACTGGCATAAGTAATGTGATATACAGTACTTGAAACTAGGGATGTTTGATACCATCTTTTTCAGAACAATACCAGTACGAGCACTCATATCTTGAGTGGCCACCGATACCAAATAGTATTAAATTGCATGAAAATAAATGGCAATTTTATATTTCTTTTAGTTCCTACATTAATAGGAAGTACCATTACTTCATAGTTTCCAATGCCCCTCTCAGAGTTTGTCTTTCCTGACCAAAATGCATCATGCCATACCTCCACCCATTTGTGCAAGACACACAAACAAAAAATCTCAGGAACACACCAAGTATGTAACTTCCTGGTTCCTACATAACGTCATACTTTCCGAATCCCATGTAGTAAACAAAGTGGTTGGAGACAAGGTAGAAGACCCAGTAAGTTCTCAGTTTAGTACTCCGCATCTATAAAAGACTTAGCAAATGAACTGTGTATTAAATTGCATGGTCAGCTTCTCAAATTCTAGTGCATGTTCCCCTCCCTGCTGGCTTAGCATTGAAAAATTCCATTCTTTTAGTCATCTCCCATCAAAATCACCTTCTTCCTCTCGTCAAGCTTTTCTCAATGTTTTACACTCTCCAAGTAAAAGCGCCTTGAGGAGGAATCATTCAATCCACAGTAAAAGTTACCAATGCAGATGGTTTTGATGGGACCACAAATGAACCACAAACTTCACCAGGCAAGGAAATAATAATGAATTATCAGACAGGTCTTCATAGGCAGGTCCTTATCACTCAGAAACTGGCCGTTGACGTAACGGTAAATCTTCTCGGATAACGGTAGATTTTGACTACTAGCATGGACTTCAAACATTCTCTAATTTCACATCCCCAGTTTCACAAACCTAGGTCTACAGTATACTTATTGACAGTGTAACCAAGGTTACCATGACAACAACCTAGAATGAGCTGAGTTTATTTTCAATACAGTCAGAAGGGCTGTGAGAGTTTCGTCTAAAGACACTGAGAGGCGATACAGACATGTTTGCATATCAACGGCTGGGTTGGTTTTAAAGTGGTGTATTGAAAAAGAATATTATTCATAGTGCTTTATGTTTGATTTTTATGTATAATGCTTTTTTTCCACGAGTGTTAATTTTTATTTTAAGAATTCCGAAAATAAAGTTGAATTGAGGTGAGTTGAGCAGACTGTGGAAAGCAGGCATACAAGTGGTACAAGCAGGTTACTCAAGAGAACACTGCTAGCCTGAGGATCAATGTGTGGGCCAACTCGTGACAACATACCAAGCACACAATATTCTCCAACCTAAAGCGAAACGATGACTTCACCATAGTCTGCATGAAGCAAGTCATTATTTGGCTGCAATATGTCAGCTCCAGGTTTGACAGTCAATCTACTGTTAACATAACAGCCTCCAATAAGTACTATGCCACAATTTCTTTTTTGCATATTTATTAGTTACATTTTCAGATCTTCAAAGAGATCATGTAGCCTCTTTCATAGTGTCTGACCCGTATGAAAACGATTTTTTAATTCAACAAATGCGTCGGTAATCAGGCCTGGGTGCGGCCAATGGAACTGAACTAAACTTGTTTTGTTGTTGTGCGATAATAAATTAGCTTGATGATTCAAAACATTTTAGTGTATTTAAAAACAATTTAAAATCAGGAAAGGGATTAAACCTTAAATTTTTCTATGGCAAATTAAAAATGTGCACTAATATGGGTACCAAAAACCCATAATTTAAATATTCACCAGATTATTAAGAGACATAAAGAATTGAGAAACTCTATTCACTTACCCTTCCCCAACGGTACTCCATAAATACTCAGCTTGAATCTTTACTTGTTATTAAATTTGTATTCCAGCTAGCTGACAAGCCATTCCAAAGCCGACTAGTTGTTTTCAGGCAGAGGGGAAAGTGAGCTGGGAGGGAGTTTAGCTTACAGACGAGCAAACATAAAGTAACTATTGAGTTTAAGTCAGGTGGCCAACAGGAAGTTATGACAACTGTGTCAGGAATCTCTCAGTGTATTGTCCTATCCTGAGAAATTGTATGGAAATCCATCTTCAATATACGTAATGCCGTCTTATGTGGAAAAGTGATCCTTGCAGAAGACATGTGAGTTGCGGCTGAGAGTGAATGTCAGCGTAAATGAATGGAAGATGGCACTTAAAAAAAGTCTTGACACACTTTTTTCATTAACATACTTGCTTCCACTCTCGGTGAACGCAAAAGAATGTTGCCTGGCCACACAACGCCACCACGCGATCGCCTCGCCCTTATGGGCGTTGCGACATAATGTGATGAAAACACGCCTTCTCATCAATAGAACACATGGAAATGAAACATCTTGACAAATCCGGTTGGAGTTCGAGAGTAGAATTGAGAAGAAGAGATGGAGACATGATGGTGTGTTTTTTAACTCCCCCTTTCTCACCTGACATATTAGCTCAAGAGCATCCATTACTGTACTTACACGAGTGAAAGTTATCCCAACTAAAAAAGCCACTTCCCATTCAGCTTCCTCTTCCAAACAATGAACTCCATCCTCTGAAGTCTGACCATTGTAAATTTCATATGCATATATGCAACTTACCTTCAGGCCTTTCAAAAGCAAATTCCCTACACGGGTATTCAAGTCACCAAAAAAAAATCCCCAAACTTCCGCTTTAAAAGGCAGAATCACATCTTTTGTTCAACAGAAACCTTACCAAAGGTCTGTATTTCATTGTTCCTGTTCTTGAGCGATCTAGATGGACTTCTGGGCTGCACCAATCTGGCAGTCCAGCTGTAAGCGTCTGAGCTTCAGCAATGCGTCACCGCCACTATTCAGCGCAGTTTGTTTTTAGAAGTAGTCCCCTCCGTCCTGAGAACCAGCTGCCATTGCTTCTCCTCTTACTGCTTCAGATACACACCGCTCACGCCGTCTCGCTGCTCACTTATTCACTCATTTTCCTTTCCTTTCCCTCCCTCCCTCCAGAGGAAATAGTCGCTGTGTTGGGTGACATACAACGCCACTCCACTCCCTCAGTTCCCCCAGTTTGCTTAATAGTCACCCCCCCCCCTCCTCCCTCAACTTGGCCTTTATGCACAAAGATTGAAAACTTTCCATCATTTCTTCAATGTTCTTTCTCTATCATCTTTCTCTAAGTAAGATGAAAGGACATCCAAGATTATTAGGTCAATATCATTAAAGGGAGTGGATTTTGTCTACACACACACACACACACACACACACACACACACACACACACACACACACACATATCAAAGGCCTCTCAGTATGTAATGCATTTGCTTGTTAACACTAATAACAACTGATATTTTACAGCCAGTGAGCATGGTGTTTCAGAAAAAATGGAGGAACACAATATTATATATTGACCAACACACACACACACACACACACACACACGCACACAACAGGAGTTCAGGTGATGAACCACATACATAGCTTGATGCAGAAATTGTGTCATTCAATAGCTTGGTGATGACTGCTGACTCCACGTGAGAAAATGCAATTAATTCTGCCTTTGCATGGACCAGTATACATTCCTCAGTTCGTACGCCGATATTTTTAGACTTAGTCCTCTGCTAAACATATAGCCCGCTAGCTCTGCCCTTCTTATTCCTCGACTGAAACACTGATATAATACGCAGCGGCTCGTCCCTAAAGACAATTTCATGCCATTTTTCACAAACGACTGTTTGGACTCATTATCAAGATTTAGAGATACAATCCACTTTCTAGTTGAATTGCTTTTTCCCTTTTTAATGCAAAGAAAAAAAATAATGACTTAAACTTATGAAGCTACATCACCGAAAGTAGTCGTGTAAAAAGTGAGACACTGTCACTAGATGAATAAAGCATCCGTAGTGTACTTCCGAGTCCAACTGGAGCGTAGCACAGAACAGAACGCGCTTGAAAGTGTCAAGGGATACGTTAATCATAACTGCTACAACCCTCCTTCGACATTAATCAGTGTTAGTATGTGACTAAATGCTTTTGAAATGTATCAACGGCCGAATTTGCCATTCATCTCATGTTGTCTGTGTCTTAGGAGATATTTTTGCTTCTAGGTTGCACACCTAACAACCTTGTGTCTATTTTATATGCTTAATTAATTGCACTCCTTTGGTTTTAAGTAGATGAAAAATTACTTGCAAAAACGCAATGAAGACAATTCATTGTTGAAAACTGCTGAACGCCGCAACTTCAAAGATCTGTCAAATGGCAACAGGAAAGACAGATTTTTATAGGCCTCATTAGGAATGACTTCCTGGGGATCTAAGCGAATAGGCTTGTAAATATAATTCAACCAGTACAGTACTGGTTAATGCTGTCAGTAGCTCAGTAAGGCTCACCTGTCTTTAGTTTAGCTTTCTAATTTCGTAAGACAAATATAGTGATGATGAGTTTAAAATGGTAATGCTGCTACAGGAAAAAAGGTTCAAATTTAATAAGATTTCACAAAACCTATTCACTGTATTATAGATACAGACAGAGTACTGCAGGTGTAACACATATTTACGCACATACTAAAATGAACACCCTTTGCTTTCGACACTGCCCTCTTGTGGCCGACTGACAAATGAGGACATAAAAGATTTTGCTGACACAGACAGAGCCAGACAGAGACGTGCCTGAAATTTACATTTTTGTGTCCAGAAGGAGCTAAGAAAAACATACTTTGAACCCGGCTTGACTACCTTTGAGTGCGAGAGTGAACTCTGCACACCTCAACTACTTCTCTGTCCCCACTCCCAGTATAATCAGAGCCTCCGCAGCAGGAATCCGAGTAATGTTTTCCAGACTCATGCTTGCTCTCTCACCATAGTTGTAGACACAGTGGACAGACAGCAGGGAACAGGCAAAGATACAAGTTGAGATAGGTGATTCCCCAGCTGTACAACACATATCTAGTTAACCCAAAACATTTACAGATGACATCAATTTTCCACCCCTTAACACAAAATAAAGTGTGTGTCTGCGTGTGCATGTGTTCTACAGGCTAAAAGTTAAGGTTCCATATTTGTGCTGAGTCGGAGGAGGTGGAGCTTGACCACCAATATCTTGCTCAGCTGTCAGACTGGTTAACCCTTCCTTCTCCACTTTTTGGAGCCTTTGGCTTCACAAGTGACTGTGCACTGGAAATGTCGCAATCATGAGTTTCTGAGGGAGCAGTAGAGGAAGGGCCCAAGTGTAGAGATAAGTAAGCTTCATTTATATGCAGCAGATAAAAAATAAGAACGCCTTGTGAGAATAGAGTAGGAGTTTAAATAAATGTCACTAAATATCTTAATACAGGTTACAGATAGTCACAATAAGATTACTGATATTGATCCCTTTTTGTTTGGGATGAATTCTCAGATGACACACACCAGCGCAAATTTGTACTTATTTTTTCTTCGAAAAGTATATCGTGATAAATGATGTGATTCCGAGTTAAGCCACAATAATGATATCCATTGCATTCAGTGAATTATAGTCACAAAGCGTGACGTGAATTAAATGCAATGATATCAGGAAAACATTGCTCATTGACAGCACACATATAGAAATGATTTATCAAAAAATAAATGCATCCTGGTTCCTGACTGTGTTTTATGGCTCCAAGTAGGTCGTGTTTCTGCCTCCTCCCATATGTGCTTGGCTTGATCTTTTAACAACTTTGAAGCAATAAATGATTGACTTTGAGAGGCACCATAGAAACAATACAAATCTTGTTTTATTTGATCGCTTTTATTGCTTTTAAGAGGACAGTCTTAACCTTATAGTCAGATAGATACCGTTTGAATGGTTCATATCTGAGGATCCGCACAACATGTTTAGTCGAGTAAATGGTTCAAACTTGCTACTTTGCAATAACGGCCATTTTGCATAAAATCTCAAAAAACGTCTCAGTCCACCTTACCCTGCACAATGTTTACAGGACCTTCCCAAATTAATTATCATATAATACATCCGTGATGAGCTGGAAGAGGGTAAACCACTGCATCCCCGACGGACATGAGCCTATTGTTTCCTTATTTGGCAACCGCTCAAGCTCTTGAAGAAAACATGGAATTATATATTACATTTAGACTGAGGGGAGGACAAAACCTAAAACCTCACTGATCACTTAGAGGGAAGTGACCTAGACTCTGTGGGAAAATCTTAAATGAAAACTTTCTCCTGCTGAGCTCTCTCACTCTACGTCTTTCTGCTGCTGCTCACTTCTTCATAAATTATTTTTTCCTGTCTCGCTTCCTCTGGCAGTTTCTTCAGAGTAATCTTGCAAATGTGGACACTTACTTCCCATTTTTCATTGTCCAAAAAATCAAGAGGTTTTGGTTTGGAAATGCTTCTTCATGCATCATCATGCATCACGCCACACCAATACCGTACGTATATCAGGCTTAGACTAGGAGTGTAGAGTTAACCTCCAAGAACCTTAACCATCATGACATCATTGTCAGAAGCTTGAGACATCTTGAATACATAATGCATCTTGCAATATTGTTGCACCAAATAACTGAGTAGAAAAAACACATCCCCACCCGTCTCTATTACATTGTGCGCAATAATCACTTTGCGCCTCTATAAAGCCCTTTTCCCAGTGGAAAGAATTACTCTATATCTGGCCAAAAATAATATGGCTGGACAGCTGAGTGATGCTAGAATGACACACCTAGTATCAGAGATCATAATTTGGTGTGTGTGAGTGTGTGTTTGTGCATGCGTGCGTGCATGCATGCATGTCCTTACTGACTGACTAAGTGCTTGATGAAACATGCGAGGTAAAAATGCTAAAGTCATAGTAACCTATCCCAGGGCTGAAACTGACAATTATTTTAATCAATTAATCTGTCAAAAATGTTCTCGGTGAATCAGATAAAAACGTTATTTATATCATTAAAAATCAGGACATCACTGTATTTTAAATTTACACTGCAGAAAATGCACAAACGAAATTGATTACTTGTTAAATGTCGATTCATCAATTAGTCATTGCACCTCTACAAATTAAACACGCATAGAGTTTTTTTACATGTAAAAACATGACTCCCCGCCATCACTTTATCATTTTTATTTTATTATCTTGGTTCTATTTTATTGTCACAAGTCTTGCAACATACTGAACTAAACTGGGACGTCCGGTATTGTGTTTCGTGCCATATCATGTGAAAATGTGTGTTGGCATGACAAAATTCACTGAATCATATTAATAGACTCAAAGATAAATTTACACAAATTGCTTGCCTTTTCTTCTAACTTGTAAAACTGTCATGTGAGATACGTGAGAGAAGCCAGCGAAAGGAAACTTCGGCATGAACCCCATGGCTGCAAATGAAAACGTATTTTTACATACAACTGTGCAAGTCCCTCCAACAAACAAAAGACTCTCAACAAAATCTTGACATTAGCCAGACAGTCATTCGATTACCAGTCTCCCTCACCATCATTAATCACAAACTTTCAATCTTTTACGTCTGACAGCAAAATCATTGTTACTTTGTTGTTAAATATAACTCAGACTTGCAATTATAAGACATGTCTAAAGTGAAAAAAAGAATGTGGTGGCAAGGACTGAAAAAGCAATAACTGAGTAGAAAAAAAAGTCATAAATGGCAGTGCGGTGCGGTTGTGATGTCAGAGTGAAAGAATGCAAGCCGTGTGGGCTGAGTGAGGAAAGTAAGACAAAAATGGTGAAGAACAAATCAGGAAAGAGAATGCAAGGTAGGAAATTAGAGACTGATGGATAACAGAGTCCAGACAAGGAGGAATTTGAAAATGAAAATTGGCTGTGCGTGTCAGTGTTCTGAAATAATCACCAATTTGACAACTTAAAGCAATTCTGGCACAAATATAAATTTACACAAGGGAATTCCCCCAAGTCAAACCGTTCATGTTTAATATGCCTCCCTCCCACACATGGCAAAGTGGATCACCAGTGTTGGTAGAATAATAAGTGGCATGTTTCCACACTAAGCACAGAAACGACACTAGCAAGTCTGAAATTAAATTAAGGGAGACTGGACGACACTTGCATACACTCACTTTTCCGCTGGGGCAGCAGTTTGGTCATGCATGGTATTTCCTCTAACAACACAGAAAAACATATCTCTAGGCTAAATTGAGTGTTCTGAATCTTCCAGACATGTCTGTCTGGATTACAGTAAATCGGTTGTGTGTCAATCCCTAACTCTGCCTTGGGTCTTTCTTGCGCTGACTGAGCCATTTAAAAACTGAAACTGAATTTTCTTCAAGGTAAAACCTTTTTTTTTTTAAATGAAATGTTTGCTTGGCATTATACTGAAAGATAAAATTCACCTGCGTTGATGCTGACTGCTGCCACTTTGCATGGCACTATACCGAAACCGCTTTTTAGTCGTCAAGTACTGTAAGGGACTTTTTCTAAGTTTCCAAGTGTGCCCACAAAATGCTTTGTGTATATTGTAAACGACTGCTGCTAACTCGTTGTCATTATCGGGACTCAAAATGACAAGAAACTAATGCTGCAATATTATATCACAGTATCCATTTTGCTGCAGTGGTCAATTTCTTTCTCCTCCTCAAAAAGGTATTTCCAGTGCATATCCGCCTCAGCCAAAGAACTGCATCAGAACCTCAAACCAGAGATCGGGGGCTCAGGTCGTATGACTTGACTCAAGTTAACATTTTTAGGACGTCAAAGTATTATTATTATTATTGGCCACAAAAATAAATTACTGCTTGGTATCTTACCTACGCATGTATTGTTCTTCCTTTAACAAAAGAGTACCGATAATTTTGTCAACATAGTATGTTAGCCCAGCAGCTAAAAATTTGATAATCTAATAAATGTAATATTTGAATACAGACTCTTCCTTTTTAAGTTGTTTTGTTTCCTCGCAAAAAACTTTAACCATCAAAATTAAAGACCGAGCATAACTTCTGGTTTGTGCTTTAGTTAAAACATGGTTTAGGCTCAGATTAGGTTAGTTTAAAAACATAGATTATGTATTATATCATAAGAGATACTGGAAATTTGAAAAACCCACAGGCACAGAGAAGGGGGGGAAATACACACACACAAACAGGCTTAACCAGTCATAGGGCAGGTGGCAACTTGTTCAGAAAGAACTCAAAACATACAACATTTCAACTAGTTCATTCCCAATGACAAGTATTACACCATCCATGCAACCAAGATTCCCTTGCCTCATCTTTATCGTTTTCCAACTGTCCTGTTCCTTTACACGGTCCTCTTTTCTCTCCATCTTAAACATTGGCATATTATTCTGCCCCACCACTCGCCTTCCCTTATGGGACAAAAAACATCTCGGTTTATATATGGTGAAGAAATAAAGCTGCTTGCCTGCTGAAAACACAGCTCTGAAATATAAAAAAAATAATAATAATATAAAACAAGTAGACCCTACAGATCAATTAGCAGCACCGATAATAACTAACCACATTTTCAACTAGGTAATATTTTTCTAATTTAATGTATTGTGTCTTACTTAAAGAAAAATGTGCTCTATATAATTTCTAAATGTGCTCATATTCAGGTAAGAGTATAAGATCCTTATCTCACTTGCATTTGGTGCAAAAAAAATAAGACACAGTTGCAATGAACAGCACAAATGAGTACAGTACGTGTGCTGATGTTATCATTTCCTGTACAGCTCATTCAGATGTTCCAATTAAGCCTTGTTTACAGCACCCCAAACAACCCTGGTAATCCTTGCACTCACTGGAACATGTCGAGGACTAGTGAGGAATCCAAATTCTGCCTACGCAGGGGCCACCTGTCTGGGTGATGGACCCATGGACCCATGTACTCATGATAAGGTTCAATGATGACTGATCAACTTAAGTGGATAAAACTCAAACTATTGGCTATTACATATAAAAAGCAAGAACGTGGATTTCATTGTAATTATTGATGAAATTTGCACTGGCCCGGTTGGACCAGCATCAGTGAACTTGCAGTGACCGACAGGGTCCAGCAACAGTGAGTAAAAAAATAGAGCAAAAGCAATCAATATTGCTGCACCAATAGCGTAAGATCTTTTGATGGAGGCAGTGAGACTGTGTGGACCTCCATCACTGGAAAAAAAAACTCAACGAAGACAATTTTGCTGTCGAAAGAAGTCAAAAATGATGTGCCGAGTGGCAATTCCGCATGTTTACATTTCACATTTTGCAAAGGGATTGAAAAGTTTTACATGTGCAAATATAACCGGTTACGCCGCTCATCCTCCAAGTTTATGTTCCTTACGAATGGGCCAACAAAAATAAGGCTTTCAATTGTATGTTTTGGCATTGGCACAACACAGAAAGAACTGTCAACCGTTTTTATAGTTAGAAGTAAAAATTAAACTTGTCGACAGATTTATTATGGTGTTAATAGGCATCAAGCGGTAGGTGTCTGACTGCATTTCAAATTCGATCACACTTGTCATGGTTTAGGTGGGTGGGGTTGTGGGAGTCTGTTTGGATTACAGCTTTGAATATTTATTTTTGTTAGAGAGGTATGCAGTTACCGAAGATATGAACTTCTTGGAGGACAACTGCAAATTTCATCTTCCACCATGGAGAAATGAATCCTGTCCAAAAGTATCAAACATGAAATGAAGATATTTCTTATTGTCAACAGACTTGTTCCAATTTGTGACCAATGTGGAGTTGTGGAAACGATTGCAGACATTGTAAAATTAGGTCACGACTAGGCCAACCCTAATTAGTGATGATGGGCAAATGAAGCTTCAAGATGATTCATAAACCCGTTATTGTGTTTACTTTTACTGTAGAGCTGAAAGCCCACCGAATAGCCATTTTTTAAAACCCTCACTTTAAACCAACATTGCCATCTAGAGTAGCCAAAGAATACAACAACTGGTTCATGAAGCTTCATTTTCCCATCACTATTAATTAGGTCACGACGAAGCCTGACCTAATTACCTTTGAAAATGTGTGTCCCAAAGTGAAACTTGCCAAATCCAAGGCCACAGCCTGGAAGCTAACCTGCCCTCGCCAACCTTTGACACCAATAAGCAGGTAAAGACCAGCTCAAGGTCAAAGTCTAGTTTCTCCCAGTCGTGCTTATCTTATTCATCTATTGTATTTATTTTCTTTTTAAACAGGCATGTTTCCTTTTTCAGTTTGTTTTTTTAGTTCAACACCGCCTGGTCTTTTCTGTCCTTCTCTCGCCATATCCAAGGCCACACCTGTTCAAATTGTTCTGACACTATCAAAGGTCCACAGAAAGTCTCAGTTAAAGGTTAACAAAAAGATACGCAGTGAAAAAAAAAGCCCTTGCAATCTTAATAAGAGCACTGACTTCCTGTTTGTCGCTGTAGCCAATGCGATAAAAGTCATTTGGATGGGCACGGCATGGATGTCGGAAAGGATCTGAAAACACTTTTTTTTGTTTTACTCTACCTCATTCTTAAGAAGCAAATGCTTTATAAAGAAGTCTTCAGGGCTTTGTGTGTAAGGTGCATTTCATACATTTAACTTGTGAACACATAACACCTGAGTGAATGATTGACAAGCATGCTAACAAAGCATTAGGTAATGGGAAAAAAAACTTGACTTATTCCCATTGCTAATTGGAATAGTCCTTGAAAAGGTGATGCCTGTCCTTTCAGCAGACTTTAGTCATTGTAAAAGAAAAATTAACTCCTTAAGAGTGCACTTTGCGGTTTTATAGCTGTGGAAAAAAATGTGCTGAATTGGCAATCTATGTCCCCAAATAACGGCCATTGACGCACTTTCTGAAATATTAATCAGATGTGATCACCACTTCACAAAACCTAGATAGCTTCATTTTTCCACATCAGACAAAATAAGCGTTGACCCAAGGTAGCTGTAGTTACATTTTACTATGACAGCTGACATGTCTACACGTCATGGAAGCTGTCATTCATACAGCACATGGTCGCTATCTGTAAAGCTAAATTTGCAGTGTTTGCAGGGGAATTGCTGAAAGCCCACCGACTTGCCATTTCTTAAAACCCTCACTTTAAACCAACATTGCCAACTCGAGGAGCCAAAGAATACAACAACTGTTTCATGAAGCTTCATTTTCCCATCACTAGTAACCACAAATGTCTTCTAAAGTCCTCCCCTCTAATAAACTCAGTTCACAAGTTTAATTCCATACATTTAGAACATGAGAGACATTTGACGATATCCACACATTTCTGCTTGAGTAGGAAAGTCCACCATTCTTTCAGCCAAAGCAACCACTTGATTCTGTGTTCTATCAACACACTGAGGTTTTGGTGTCTTATTGCAGAGGGTTGTTGGGTGTGTCAACACTCAACAGCACCGACAGCAAGACTAGAAAGGAAGGCTACATAAAATTAATTGCAGGTATCACTAGAGTAGCAAAGATCAGCATAATATAATTACGGAAGAGCGGCACACAACACAGACTCTTCGGATAGGCAAAATAAATGATTACTTAATGCTTCATTTAGCAAGCTAATAATAGAATTACAATAGGAGTAAAGAAACATTTATGAAGTTCAATTCCAGATGACAACAACCCAATTTAAGAGTCGTCTCTTTAACAAACGAAAGACTAAAGATTGCAAAAATAGAAAAGCAGACTGTGCATGTACAAAAATGGCAATGAGGATGATTTGGCTCATTTGTAGGGTGGTTTCCAATCCCACAGCCGTTAGTGCTGCCATAGTGGCTACTCCCAACATCTACTCCCAGCAGGGCAGGGTTCACTGTAGCACAGCACTAGTTTTGAGATGTGGGAAAGAACTGAGTCGCTTGCTACTGCTCGACAAACTTACTATGTATTCTCTCTGAGGCTGACTCGCACACAAACACAACCAAAAGCACCCACACACACACATAGACTGTCACACACGCACACACACCCACACAAGTGACTGAAGCACATTCAATCTTTTGTCTGGCTTGTCATTTTATTCCCACATTTGAGTGGACCTCTTTCTTGTCTGCATTGTCATGTTGTTATGTCATTCA
Source organism: Syngnathus floridae (assembly GCF_059516105.1). NCBI lineage: Eukaryota > Metazoa > Chordata > Actinopteri > Syngnathiformes > Syngnathidae > Syngnathus > Syngnathus floridae. Next base: position 11,596,447 of record NC_142419.1, read on the forward strand.
AACAATTCGATATTTTTGCCTGTTTCCGCTTACAAACTCGCCTAAAGCAAGAGCGAATTTCCACTTGAGGTAACGCAATCAAACTTTCCATATGGAGTGGAAACTGGCATACTTATTTAAAATGCCATGAGCATGCATCCTGTTCTTCGACTGTTCTTATCGGTCATATTTATGGCTTAGTCTTCTTTGATATCTGTGTTTTCTGTTATCAGAGCAAAAGTCCATCTCAGTGCTAGAGTTCATTCATACAGCTGTTGCAGATGGCAAAGTTAGCGCCGGTGGTTAATTTTCCGACTTGCGTAAAAGGAAGGGAAAAAAAAAAAAACTATGCACAACAGTTAAGTTCAAGCAAAACATTTCATTAAAAATCAAAATTGACAATAATTGAACTGCAGTATCGTTAAACTGCTCTTGTGTTTAGTGAGCAAAAGATTAGAAAGCTTATTTCTAGGGGGTGTGGGTTTACACATTTATGTTGGGTACTGTATACTCGTCCCTATCCTCTCGAGTGTCATAAACAACAGCTCCATCCAGCTCATTCCCACACCCACCCGCAATTATCCTCCTGACAATCACACCACACATTGGAACTACCAAAGTTGTTATACAATTCAGAATTTGACTAACATCTTCAAGAAAAATCTCTAAGATTGCACAAAATGTGGTTACTTGACCTTTTACTGACACTTGCAAAAGAAGGAATAAGAAGAGAAAAAATTAAAAAAAAAAAAAAAAAACACAGCATGAATACTTAAAGAATACTTAGGCATGCACAAAGTTGGCAAGCAAACGCCGTACTCCACTCAAGACTCTGACACAGAACCTCTCGACTGTAAGGCAATCAATGGAACACTGATATGCTGCATACACAAGAAATGATCACTTATCAAATCCCCAAATGCTACAAATGTGCAAATGTTCAATCTGCTCAATCAGGAAGGGACCAGTTGTGTTTTTTTCACAAGATGAGTAAGGGGGATCCCCAAGTCACAACTCATGGGGTGGTAAAAGTCGTAAGTACATATTTGCATGAAAAACTCTTTTAGGCCATTATTATACAACGGTTAAATAACAAAATTGAAACTTAGCTGACAATAATGTGCGTCACCAATTGCAGCAGAAGTGTTTTCCTTGCAAATCAAAGCATGCAAAATGAATGATGACTGAGAGACCAGTTTGTTGGTTTTCAAGACAACTACAGAAAATGTTGTTGCCTGTTTATAATCTTCAGAAAGAAGCCGCTGTAATTAATAATTATAACTTTATCATAATCTTAAAAGAACCAATACAAACATTTGACCAGAGTTTACAGTGCAGAAGTGGGCTGACAGCTGGGCTAAGCCACAACTTTGTCACAGACCAAAAATACCACCAAAAATCAGTTCGTTGAGATTGTAACATAAGCCCCAAGGGAAATGAAAAAACAAAAAAATATATTTTAAAAAAGCCTCTGTGCACAAGCAGTCCAACAAAAACAATCCTCACCAGAGAGGGGGGGAACTTTTGTTAAATGGTATTGAAAGCAACCCATGGCAGACGCTGTGCTTTGAAAAAGACAAAAAGAAATCACACTTTACTCACTCTAACTAGCCAGAACAATTTATCTGTGTATTTTGTTGAAACAGCTGCTGACTTCATCACATTTAATGTCCTTTCGGATCAAAACTGCATCTTTCTGTCAATGGCAAACAGCCTCGCTTCATTGCCTACCATCCCCAAGCAGGAACTTGCCATTTAAAGAGGATTAGATCACATTTACAGCCGAGTGCCTGTCATCTTAGTTCCAGGTGGCAGCTGCGGACAGGCCCTCAATGCTAGAAATTGTACCCTTCACATGACCCTGAGGCCACAGGTCAGCTGTTCCAAGCAGATTGACCATTCCCCCACCAATGGTGCTTTTCTTCACATATGTATTTGTACTGTTCGGCAGATGCAATGTTTTTATAAACGACACAAAACTTAACAGGGGGACAAGCTTGCTCACAAACCGTGTAAGCAAATATAATCTTGGTTAAATAAAAATAATTGGCATAAATCGAACCAACTCAGTGTGGTTTTCTGCTTTTAAACAGCTTCAATGTCTCCGACTGACTCCTTGAAAATACAACCAAGGCTACATGCCAGACTGAAATGGCATTCCAAACTCAAGTGTGTTTATTTCTATCAGTCCATGCCAGCAAAACTATAAACCGTGCTGGTTGTAGGTTCTTTAAATAAACACACAGATCCACCAGTAATTGTTGAACAAAGACTTTCTGAGTCACTTGATGATGATGATGATGACAGTGGACAAAGTCGCGGTTAAAAGCAGCAGTGCCGTTATGAATGAGTTCAAAGGAATTCAATGTTGATGTCATAGGATCATTCCGATCTAAAATGATTCAGACTTATTAAGACTAGCGCATAGCGTGCCTTTTAGACTACGAACTTTGTTCGAAGTTCAAAAGGCATATAAATATCGTTCGGTACAGCATTTCCACCCCGTATCGTTCATTCAGCTTTCACGCAAGCATATATTCAAGGTCAGAAATCACTCGCAACAGCTTCCAAAGCGCCCCTCCTCCCCCCCGAAGCAGGAAACGTTGGCAAAAGTCAACATTTAACACAATCCAGCGACAGCGCATGGGGGCACATCGTGCAAACTCGCCTGGACAGGAGGTACCTTAAACAGTCGAGTTCAAATGAGGTGACGTTTTGTCGGCTTCCACGAAGCAGAAAAGTCGGTCCAGATCGGCGTGGCTACGTCGCTGCGGTGCCTGGTGTCTGTCAGTGCTGCCGGCGGCTTCCTCCAGACCCTCCCACCGCTCCCACACACATTCCCACCCTCGGCTACGCACGCGGTACTCTGCGACAGCGCCACACTCACACACAACACACACGCACAAAAAGACGCATAAATATCTCACAAGTGTTATGATAACTTCTGCTGTGGTGGGGAAAAAAATGTGACAATTGCGTCAGAACTTCCCCAAAATCTTCAATGGGTGTGGTGTGGAAATCAGCACTTTCCTCCTCTTTCACCAAAGGGTTGCAGAATCACCCAAAACCAGAACATTCGGACAGAACCCAATAGGGCGGCGAACCCGTGAATGATGCAGTTTATTTATAGCGAACCCGGCCGGCACCATGTCGTCATTGTATCAATTCAGTACAAACACTCAGCAGCATTTTAGCAATGCTGCGTTCAAGGACTCACTATTTTTTTTGGCTACTTTTTTTTTAAACTTTTGGAAAGCTAAAACTACTATTTGTGACTGGCACTGCTGCGAATTCCGACCGTCCAGGAGTGATTAACACTTCCGTCCTGAAAAAGTAATGTAACGTATCGATGCCACAAGAGTGTGGCAAATTACTAGTTTTGTCTAAATGAAGCTCTTCAATTCACTTCAATGGTTGCTTGGCACCAAGATGCCACTAGATGGCATCAAAGCCATACTGTTGTTAGTTTGCCGCTTGAGTGGATGATTCATAGGAAATGTGGGTATCGCCTATGCCAGCCTCCAGAAGCTTCTCGGCTCAGTTGTTCAAAGGAAATCTGAACAGATTTTGGGTAAAGGATTAAATCAATTTTTGAAAATGTGCAGTTCAAAATCAAATACGCATTCTGAAATCAGATTAGAGTGTCAGTTTCATTCGTAAAATAGGATTAGGTTCAATTCTATCTGGTCAAAGAAATAACATTAACAGCCGATGTTTATTTATGTATTTATTTATTCATTTTTTTATTTGTGTTTTTCAACTGGTTATCTAACCATACAGTTTAAATTATTGACTACTTCACTGTTTTGTTGTTATTATTTTACACACTGTACCAAGTGGCAATGTTGTGCCCTTAAAAGTTTGAGCTCTAAATGTGTAGTGTATTTTCAAATAGAACCAACATCTACTGTTCACACTATGCATACTTGCACAACGAATAATATAAATACACAACCAAATACTTGTCAAGATGTTTGACTCTTCTCAGGTATTAAGCATTTTCTTGGAGAAAGCAGTTGAATAAAATTAGGGAAAGTATTGCGGTAATCAAAACTATAACAAGCACTTGAATTGTTTTTGTTTTGTTTTCATGTCACTTTTATTTATCCAAAACAAGGTAAAGATCAAGGATGTCTTCTTAAAAAGTAGAGTGAGGGTGAATTCTAAACACACTTTTCATACAGACTGTGAAGACAATATAAGGAACGCTTTGAATAAAATTTTAATTTAGTATTGATGATAAAGTTGGCTGCTGCCACCCCTTGCCACCCTGTAAAACCACCCATGACGAGTACAGGATGCACAAGAAAATTCCAGTGCAGACATGATACAATATCCAGCTTAGACACTGATCCACTCTAGCGTGCTATGCTACCAAAATAGCTTCCTGCAAAAGTAGTAAGGTCATGACCTTACTGTCCTCAGTGGAAAGCATGAATTACCTTTAGGGGATAATATGACAATTCCCAACTTTTTACATAACATGTGATTGGCCATTTAACTTCAGTCCAGCACTTCGGATATGTAACCAGTGTCCTGCCCTGTGAAGGTGACCTCAACCGGTCAGATATGAATCAATCAATACCAGCGGTGGACTGTAATACACTTTCATTGCCAGAGGGGGGAGTGATTGATTCAGCGTTTAATTGAAGCTTTCTCACGCATACACACACACTTTGCACACACGTTCAGTGTATGATCGAAGAGGAATGCAGAAAGAGTTGAAAAACTATGAGGCAATGTACTGGAATTTCTTTGTCGTTTCCTCCCATCCGAGGTCCGGTACATTCCACACCTCCCCAAACAGCTCACATGAATACGCTTCATTAAGCACACATTCCTACATTGTACATTCTAAATTAAGCTTCCCACAGTGGGAGTGATTTTAAAAAGCCCACTCCCCTCATTCCTTAGATACTGTAAATAGATGGTACACATCAATTCTTTCCTGAGCTGTCCTCCCCAATGTGCCAAGAGCGTACCATTAAAGCCAAAATGTATGGGAAAGTTGTATCCTTCGTGGAAATTGTATAATAAAACAAGTTTATGACAATTGCATAGGATCTGGCAATGAAACAGTACGCCTTTCTATTGGTTCATGTTTAATGTGTTTAGAATGGAAGTCATTTATCCTTTATTTAACTAGAAATATCCCATTTGGATTAAAAAAAATATTTTTTGTAGCATGCTGTTGTGACTTTCGGCTTGTCCTATCAGGGGTCACCACAGCAAGTCACTCACTTGATTAACTTGGCCTCGTTTCCTGAGATGACCAACCCAATTTTTAATCTGGCCAGCAGTGGTTTGCACTGATCAGGAATCGAATTCACACAATGTGCGTGAAAGGCAGCATCGTGTATCCAACTGTTCAGATCACATGCATTATAATCAGTTCAATAGAAACGCTATTGAGTCTGTAAGCTAGCTGACTTTCATGCAACTGGCACACATTCAACTCCCAGTCATTTCCAAATCATTTTAGTGATGATGAGTCCAGGATGTATCCCTCCTCTCATTTCATCTGGGAGAGGCTCCAACTCACACATAACCCTGAACGGGACAAGCAGTATAGGATATACATTGATGGATGGATGCTTTTTACCCCACCCTCTTTGTCAGCATTGTGCTGCTTACATTGTTCCTTTCAAGTGTCATAAAAAGCACTCTCAGCTGATTTTATTCGACGTGCAAGCACTTCATAAGATAAAGTGTATTCAAAGCACCGTTTTTGTTTCAGTGTTGCAGTGGTATATAAAAATAAATAAATGAGTAGTTTGAATGATTGTAATTATAGAGGACAGGATGAAGCTGTGGACTTTTAACAGTCATGTTGGTCAATGATGAAATATTAATGAAAAAGATTTGGGGAAAAAAAATCAAAAAAATGACTAACTCGACACTTGGAATGCACAGCTGATTTTTTTTTTACATTTCAAGCAAACTTTTGGGAAAGTTTTTGTGATGACTTCCAACGAAGAACAGGTAGTACAGAATGCAGTTGCTGGGATATTTGACCTATTTTAAAAAAGGCCTGCTCCAACTAACAATTATTCGAATAATCTATCATCTGTTGATTATTTTGTCAATGAATCAATCAATTGGATTTAAAAAATCACTTTCAAATTTCCATAGTTATGATTGAGAAATTGGAATCCTGGTTATTCTGACCATTTTAAAAAGAGTATCTCCACGATTGATTGATTATCAAAAATAATTATCAATACATTAAGTAATCGATTAGTTATCAATGAATCTATTAATTATTGTACCTCTACTTTAAGGACACTAATAATAGCAATGTTGGCCTGCATGCATCAACTATGTTCTGTGATATTACACTTTTATTGTCATTCATCTCGGGGAAAAAGATCATATTGATCATCAAAAGTTATTGGCAGTTCAATCAAAGTAATGATGAGCAACTCTAGTAACGCAGTTAGTGAATACTTGGGAAGAAATAAAATACTGTAAATATGAGGCAGGACTAGCAAGTAGTTCCCGTGGAACTCGGTGAAACCTTGGCCCTGTCAGCATTCATTTGTACCCACTTAGCTGCACAAAAGCGAGCAGAATGAAAGACGAGTGGAAAACTCTGACATGAGAGCTGCCCTCAGATCTGACCGCCGTGTGTGAACTGACCTTGCAGTGGTGGCAGTAGTTTTCCCCATTTTTCCCAGGAGCAAGAATGATTTCCCCCGTCGGGATGAGCTGGATCCTGAGTTCCATCATTGCGGCTTGTCGGTTTTGCGTCTGTGTTGCTGATGTTTCCTCCACAAGTAAAATAATAATTCCCAAGACTCACGTCTCCAAATCTTCAACTCAAGCTGAGACGCTATCAAATGACCATTGTAGGAGTTGGCTGGAAAAAAAAAAAAACACTGGAGATGTGTCAACCTGCCCCGCAAGAAGAATACAATTTTATTGAAGACAGGAGGAGGATAGAAATCAGTGTCTGGAAAGTTTGAGCATTAATGCAGAGATTTGCAGTATTCCCGTTACCTTGTGTGAGTGGAGCCAGCTTCCCTCCTCATGCAGACAGAGGATGTGAGCACTCAGGCTGAGGGAGCATAGGGAGGATATGCAGCTCGGCCTAGCTCGAGATGAATGTCACATGCAGAGGATGTGAGTCTTACTGGCCTTTGGGTGTGTATGGGAAGATTCGAGTTCTTGCATAGAAGAAATACGTTTGAGACACTGCAGGAATTGGGCTTTAAAGGTGGCAGGAAAAAATATGAGGCAGGGAAGGGAATTCATCCTATTTCCTCCTGACTCGTTTCGGATAATTAATGGGACTGCTCAGTGAGCAGTGTGCTCACACACACACACATGGTCTTGGGCCCTCCTGACCTAGCTTCCTGCCCTAGACATTCCCGACACCCGCCCAATAGACTGAGTATGTGTTGCTTGACGTACAGTATGCGTGTGTGTGCGCATGTGTGTGTGTGTCAAGTGAAGGACTCGTGCCAGCAGTGTGCTTCCTGAGCCTGACAATAAGTCTTACTAGGGCCTTGACACAAAAATACACACCGACATGCTCACATCAGTGATATGAGGGTAGCTTCGGGGTCGGTGGCGTACTACAGGCACAGAGAATATAAACAGATTCATGGTTTAAAATAAACATCACCAGGTTGAACTTCCTGAGTCGTCTGCCTTCCAGCAAATTTGCAAACTGGGATACGTCCGACCAAAATGGATCCTTATTAGCGCATGGAGTTTTATCCTGTCAAAATAACTTAGCATCAATTAAGTAATCATTTGAACCTCATGAAAGAAACCATGGAAGCCACAAAGCCTTTGGACAGCTAAAAGGAAGATTATTTAATTATTTAATTTTTTAAATTTGTATTTATCTAATTATTTATTCTTTTTTGATTAATTAATTTATTTTTATTTTACCTCTGTTGCAGACACCTATTGAAACAGATGGCCGTTTGGAGCAATAGGTCAGAACATGCGCCATTTTGGATGGACTGCTATCACCAATGGAAACCTTAATTCCCAAATTTCTAAGATTTAAGACATGCAAGCTCACCTGTCTCCCGTCAAATAAAAACTCATCTGAGAATTGGAGATGCAACAAAATTTCACTGTTGTTATTAGGATCAGAATTGCAGTTGGACAGAACGAGGTTTGAAAGGGGACAGTCAGAGAAGAAAGAGAAGAGCATAAATGTAAACAGAAAATTAAAACTATTTGTTGGATTTTATCGAAACATGGGCTAGGAAGGTGGGGCTACACCCTGCGAGGAAGAGACCAGCCAAGCAGCAAACAGGAAACGATGGAAGAGGACAAGACAGGACAGGGGTAGTGGGTCAAGCAGTGAGCTGGGAGTGGCTAGCAGCATCAAGCAGCCCTGAAAAGACAGCAAAAGAGACGACAGCCCAAAAAGAAGACAGACTCAATGCTATGCATGCACATTATTCATTAGAACATGTGCAGAATTTAATGATAGTGTCTGACAATAAAAGAGGGAGTTGTGTGGGTCTGGAAGAAAGTCTCTTTTGTGGCAGTTTGTATGAAGAAAAAAGGGAAGTGACGCTTTCCTTTTCTGGTTTACTCATCATAAGACTCCAACATACCTGCTCTTTTCAATTGAGACTTGATGAAGTTTCCATCCAGTGAACAACTTCTATTTCCAGATGTGGAAATGTGTTATGCAACTGCAAATTGCATGTCGCTGCATGCTGCTGGTGAGGGGAAACAACACTTACACACATCCTTCGACCCCTGACCCTGACTGGAGGCATTCTTGACAGCCTGGCATCAACAGGAAACCTGTCGCCTTGACGCGCGCAGACACACACACACACACACGCACACACACACTGCACAGCCTTGTGTCATTGCCCGGCACTATTTTTAAATAGAACTGTGATTGACTTCCAAGAAAAACGCACTCGTTGCTAAATAGAAAGTGAGAATTTCCACTCAATTAAACTAAAAGTGCATGTTGCACACACGTCTATTTGTCATCTGTAAAAAAGGATAGATAAATCATAATTAATAAATAAAAAAAAATAATATAGATCAATCATAATTATTAATAAATTAATCAATTTTCATTATAAAGAGAAATTATAATTCTTAATAATTTAAAAAATTATAATTATATGTTAATGTGACTTTTTTATCTCACTATTTTCAGGTAATAATACTGCTGTTCATGCTTATATTGCTTAGGCTTATCAATAGCATTAGGGTCAGAAAATTGCCTCACACTATCCAGCAGGAGGTGCTATTTCCTCCTATTTTATATTTTCATATGAAATCCAGTCTTGAACTCAATTGATAAATTCTATAATTTGAACGGAATTGAATATTTATATATATATATATATGGGAAATTTTAGTAAAAACATTATTCAAAGAGAGTATCTGGATGGCAGCAAGGTTGGTGGTGATTCAGTGCATTCTGTTCTGTACATTTGCGGTAGAGTTCTTGTAATCAGATGCCACATGCACACTCAGCTCTCTGTGCAAGGCTGGGCGGTAAAAATCTTACGAATGTCACCTGAAAATAACCTTGGCTATTTATATGGACTGTATCTGCAACGGATGAAGTTTATAATATCTCACTGACGTTTTGTTTTTTCAGTCAGACACTTGACGAGGCAAGAATTTCCACAGGAAGCTGATGGGAGGCCCAAAGATGCAGATTAGATCACGTACAGCCACAATACACCTTCCGGAACGAAATGAATGCAATGTTGTGCTGCTTATGTTATGACATTCTTGCTATTTATCGACTGAATTGAACTATACTGACTGATTGAACTACCTATGGAGTGATCTGTCAATCTAGCCACTCGTCTTACCTATCTGTTGAAATGTTTTGCATCTCATTGTGATGTCAAAATATTTAAACACATAAAAAAAACATTGGCAACAAACCGGTTACATTTATAAATAATTTGTCTTAAGCAATACAGCATGTCTTAATACTTGCTTGGGGAAAAACGGACGTAAAAACAAAGAAAACATTACCAAAATCCTATTCTGCGGAAAAAAAAACCCCAAGACAGAATGCTCCCTTTAATTTAGATTGTTTAATGTTAATTTCATGCTGTGTTTCAGTAAGAATAATACAGATTCCCTGTCTGTGGCTCCAGTCAGATATCCAGTAGTACAAATTAGCTCCAGGTTACAGATGATGCAGCAAAACAAGAAGAAAAGCAAAAGAACCTGCAGGGAAATATGCTCTCAACCAAAAGGAGCTTCAGTACAAAGTTGGAGAAAGCTGCAGAAAAGAATATTAGCGAGCGCAAACAACCGTCTTTTTGGGGGGGGATCTTTATGAAGGAGTGGGGCCAAACTGATACCAACCTGTCTGTTTCTCTACCGCTGATTTAAACAGCAAGTGATAATGCAACCTTCAGGCGTATGTGCACCGTTACAGTATTGAGCACAAAGTACAGTCCAAACACCTACATAAAACAGAAGAGAGAGGGAAAAAAAAGAGATTACTTTGTAAAAGCACTTCTTTGCCCCACCTGGATATCGCAAATGTTGCCAACGTCCTCTGAAATACTAACATAAAAAGACACTTGCAGCTCTCCAAAGTGCCTGTTAAAAAGTTAACATTGATTCACTAAAAACAAAGATAAAACTCCCATTAACTAATAGTCAACATTTTCAGTAATAAAAGTTAATTTCTGTAATTACATTAAGAAAGATTCTCAATACATCCAGCAACTGATAAAAATATTGAGGAAAATCAAAAAGAACCAAAAACACAATAAAGAAAACAAAGATAAAATTTCAGAACCGCTTGTACCAGGAACAAAACTGAAGAAAAAAAAACAAGGGGCTTCTCTGTGTCTCTAACATTGTATTTCCTGACTGACTGAAGTGGTAGTGGTGTAAGGACTAAGATATAAAAAAAGAAAAAAAAAAGAGAAAAACAAAATGACAAACTCCAGGCCCCTGTTGGGTACTGGAGTAGCAGAGGCTGAAGAGAAGAGTGGGAAGGGAAAGGATGAAGAGGGAGGACAAACAAAGAAGTCAAGGAGTGTGATGAGTTGGTTGAGTTTTGGAGGGGGGGGAGGGGTCACAAGTTGTTGGCTGATAGTGGCAAAGTCTTCTCTAAGTCTGTGCTTCATCCTCCACATCTTGCAGTGCTTCTGTGGTCTGCTCTTCTGCAATAGCACACACCAAAGATGTGTCAGCGACAAACACTTCTCACCACTCACAAACAACCCGCAAATGTTGCATTGAGTGGAGTCGACAAAGTGAAACGTTAACGCTTCAATGATTTAGCCAACATTGCTCCCCTTTTCAGTACAATTTCATTGTCAATTAGTTGAAGGTATATTTTAATTGAACATCAATGTTGTCAATGCTAACAAGCAAAAGCAGGCAGCATATTTTTTCAGTGTATCCGCATCAATTTGTGCAAAGAGATCAATTCAAGAGACAACATGCATCTCACCTTCTCCCTGCATATCGGAAGTCCATAGTGTCAAATTGTCACGTAACAACTGCATGATGAGTGTGGAGTCTTTGTAGCTATCTTCACTCAGAGTGTCCAGTTCTGCAATTGCATCATCAAATGCAGCCTTCGCCAACCTGGGCAGAAATGCAGTAAAACTTTGGTGGCTCAACTTATGATCTTTGCCAACAAATAAGAAGCCATTTCTCATTCTCGTCAAACATGATGTGGTTGCTAATTCACATTTACTGAAAAGATCAACTCGTTGAATACATTTAACGTGAGTTAATGACCTAACAAGGGAATATTAAAACGTTAGACAGCCACAACAAAAACCTGCAAGCGCGATCCGGTGAGTTGAGGATCTCGTAGTAGAAGACGGAGAAGTTGAGCGCGAGACCAAGGCGAATGGGGTGCGTGGGTGGCAATTCTTGCGTGGCAAGATCAGTTGCAGCTTTGTAGGCCACCAAGCTCTGCTCTGCTGCTTCCTTTCTGCCGTTGCCTGTGGCAAACTCCGCCAGGTACCTGTGGTAGTCGCCCTTCCTGGAATTGGACAAAAAGAAATGCAGCTGTCACCCAAGTGTGCTGTGTGCTATACAACTGGATCCACACAAAAAGGACTGATAACATGCGACAAAATCGACCTCACGCACATTTTGTTGTAGAAGACTTTCGACTCTCCAGCAACGGCAGCGGGGAGAAGGTGCTTTTCCAACGCATCCAGAATGTCACCACAGATTGACTTAAGCTCATCTTCAACCTGCCACAAAAAAAAATCCACACACAATGATCAGCTTGAATCGAATCAGATTCAGGTAAACTTTCTGTTTGCACCAAGAAAATACTTGACGCAGAACTATGCAGCCTCCCCCTGAATGTTTAATTCCAAAAATGTAGATGTCTCATTGGTTGTGTACGTAACTTTTGGAGCAGGATCATCCAGTAAAGTATTGACTGCACTCCAAAAGCCCTTCCCCTTCCCTCCCTGTGACACGCTCTGGCCTCTCCCTGAGTAATAGCCAGCTCTTATTTCCTTTCATAAAGGCAAGTGAGTGCACACGTTGCCAGCTATGACTCAGACGCAGTCTGTTCAGTAGCAGCTCGTAGTGTGTATTATTAATAGGAGCCGATGAGCTCACGTCAGGACAGAACTTTGAATTGTCAAGCACAAGATGTTTTTGGGCCGTTACTTTTGTCTGTGGAATGTTTTATTACCGTTTTCCTGTACTCCCGGACCATCTTCAATTTCTCTTCTTCATTCTTGCTCTCGTCTCTCTGTTCAATGCTGCTGATTATCCGCCAGGAAGCTCTCCTGGCGCCAATCACATTCTTGTAAGCCACTGATAGTAGGTTCCTCTCCTCCACTGTGAGCTCCACATCCATGCCCGCCACCTTCTTCATAAACGACACCATCTCTGTTGATGAAACCACATGTAACACTCATTTCAACACCTTTGTTGAGTTGTTGAGAATCCCCTGCATATATTATGTCAATGTTCGAAGGCCTGAGCCACCAGCTGTCTGCCATCTGCTCCGAAACCCCCCAATTTTTATTTGATCATGTCTGATTATTGGCAACATTCAAATTTCATGACTCAAACGGTGAAAAAAATAAAAATAAAAATCATGCAATACCCATTTTACAGCCGCACACTGAAGTTTGCAATAACGGGAGTCAACATTTTGGCAAAGACGAACATTTGGTGTTTTACTTGACAACATGCTCTTGCTACTACATAAATGTATAATTATGTTGCTGCAACTCTAAAGTACAAGATGCTACATTACTTTGTATCATATTCAGGACTGTACAGGACTGTTCCACATTGAAAAAGATAGTCAAATTATTTTTTTTAAAAATAGGGAAAAAAAGAAAGTCATAATATCAGAATAAAGTCCTAATGTTCCAAGGGTAAATATAGAAATTCTCAAGCATGAACAAAATGTGAGACCATAACAGCTACAGATCTACATAATACTATTAGACAACTGTTTGAAAATATACAGTATTATCCATCAATCCCAACCAATAATGTGATTTCAGTACAGCAGTTTTATTTTAGGAAAGCCAAAGGTCTGCACAAAGACATGCGCATACAGGTTTTGATGTTCCAAAATTACATTTCTTTGCACTGTAGTAGGGACGCAAATAATCAACCGGATTACCTGATCACCCTACCTGACTACTTTTCCGTCATTTCACCTAATGCACACAACTTACTTTTATTATTTATACTGCATATACATTAACATTGATGCTCATACCTCTACTTATATTGTGCATGCTGTGTACACATTTTATATTCAAAGAGATCATAATTTCAAATTGACAGTGTAGAAATCACAAAAACAAATTATGACTCAGTTACCGGTTTGTTTCACAACACGCATGAAACTGGGCAAAGATGTCATCACTGTAATCCAACGTAAAAGCAAATATTCTATTTTAATCCAAAACAAAGATGATCAACCTGCTTTAATGGCGTACTACAGAAATAAGAGAATATTTACTGTTGAGAATATGAAAAAAGCTATCTAAGCAAGTAACCGATTATTAAAAATAACTACCGATTAACTTGATAATTGATGAGTTGTTAATTGTTGCTTCTCTAGACTGTACCTAAGTGAAATTTGACTCAAACCACAAGAGAAATTTTGAAGAATATACAGAGCCTTTCAAGCAAAAGACACATTCAATCTTGTAATATTGCGGGTTCATTGTTGTGTATAACATAAAAGACCAGTAATATTACAACCACAAATTCACATAGTGTTAGTTCCTCAAACGTTGGTTCACATAACATTGGTTCACTAAACTGAGGACAAGCGCTTCCAAAATGGTTCAGTAGATCCACCACGCCAAACTGGGAGCTCAAACCTGCATTACCTGAATGACCACGCTAAGCGAAAGTGTAGTGGCAACACCCTCAGTTGGAGAATCTGCAAAACAGTTCACTTCACATCCCCAAAAAAACATAAGCCGAAACGTGTTGCAGAACAACCACATTAGGTTGACCGCATTCCAGCCAGGTTTCCATGTAGTCAGTAGACCATCAATCAATCTCTCCCACAGCTCCAAAATCCCGTGAGTGAGTCATGGCACATTCATTTAACGTTACTAAGCAACCTAAAACTGTCGCACGGGCAGGCGTCTAAAAACAGCCCCTGCTAGACCACTAATGGCATGACAGTCAGAAAGGGAGGAACAGGGGGGTCATTTTCGTCAATCGAGCTCAACTGCGCGGCCACGAGAACAGGAGAGGGAACAGCCCATCAAGTCAACAGTTGTCCTCCCACAACCCCACACGTTACACTTAGGGCGGCTAACTTGCTTTGAAACACCGATCGGGCTTCGTGGCAATGATTAACAACCTTTTCGCAAAGCCGATGCGTGCATTTCAAAGACGGGCAGTGGGTAGCTGAGGCACGGTGGTGCAGGGAGGTAACTCCTGACAGCTCACGCTCTACTGATCCGCCATTTTGTTGTAGCCCTTTCGCTAACGTTAGCCTCTGGACACCACTTGTTTAATCCCCTTTTGATTTTGACAGCTTCTGGCAATGCCATTAATTAGCAGTTCACAAACGAGTCACCGCACCCAAGCTACATTTAATGGAGCAAAAAACGCTAAGCGAAGCACCACTCTATGAATATTAGCCAGTAGAGAAGGGAAAAAACGCCAGCGGTGAGCATGTCCCACTCCAAGTGTGCTTACCGTCATATCGCTCGGCCTGCTCAGCGAGTTTTGCCTGGTAAACGCATTCTTCTCGCTCTGCCATTGCGAATAGATCCGCTCCTGGGGAACAGTCGAAAGTGACAAAGGTGTTTGTCGGGGGGGTAAAACACGATAATGTGCCTGCCTGGGTCTGTCAGAGGTTCCTGTAAACCAACTGGGTCGACTCGAACGGTGTTCCGCCCAACCGGTATAGAGGGGATGGAGTAAAGATGGCGGCCAGTCTCATCCGGGTAATCGCACACGTACCTGATTCGTCTGCTCTGTTACGTTAAATACGCATTGTTTGACTTTAAACGGAGATGGTGTGTCATCATTCTGTTGCGTGCTTTGTCTTCTCCATAAAATACCTCAAGTACATTTTTAGACAGACGATATCTGGGTAACCGCGTAAAATGACCTCACACGCTGACAATGTTCAAGGGATTTCACGTAACACCCCTTCAATGACGTTACTTCTCTTGCAGATATCCGCGGATCTTTGGCTAAGTTTCTGGCGGGACTTCCTTTTCATTTTAAGTTTGTTGACCTTTTAACCAGGTTAAAAATTAATTTAAGATCTACCGGCTCCCTTGTAAGAGGAACATTATATTTCACATTTTAAGCACTACTTCAAGTGTGAAAATACTTGTTTTCTCCCGCACTCCCATGATGACAGATATTAAAAAACAGTTCCATATATAGTAGGCCTAAGTGCTAATAAAATCCAAGGTAGAGGTTCTAAAAAGTATATTAAATATTTTTGTAAGATACTGTAATCTTATGTACAGTTTTAACATACTGTGTTTAAAGGAGAATCTACTTGTTTAATTAAAACGTTGAAGTGATGCCAACAGTAACATTTAATTCAGTGAGTCTTGCGCATACCACTAGAGGGAGCCCACGCGCCAGTACTGCTTCCAGCGTCACACTGAGAATCACTGGTCTAACAAAAACAAAGTAAAAATGTCTGTCATGAATTTTACTTTATTTACTAGTATATTAACACATCACATGCTACAGAAAAAAAAGTTAATTACAATCGTCTCAAATGAATATAGTGTTATCATAAAATTTCATAACTGTTATTAACAACTCCCAGTGGCATTTTGACATTCCTCACTTAGCATTTAAAAGAAATGTGGAATTTTGTATGATTACTTAAAACACTATTTTTTTTTACTTCATTCAGTAATCGGTAATCAAACATCTTGCAAATTGGTGTCATCAGTTTTGTTGCCATTTTAAAAATGTAATTTGAATGCCACAGTTGGGCATAACATACAGTATTAGAAATGAGGTACTAGAGAGGGCTCACATTTTTATTTTTTTTAGAAGGAGGTTTCATTGCAAACCTAGTGTGAAAGCAATTATTTTCAGTTCAGTCATCTCCTTTAATGTCTAAAAAAAAAACAAGTACATGACAGTGACCTGTTGTTCTTAGTGCCACTCGAAGACAAACTGATGCATGGGACAGAAATATGAGAAACCTCCATACATCGTGTCTGCAATGTCAGTCATCTTCATGCTAATCTACTCCTATGTAATGTGGGTGAGCATGGTAATGATTGTCAGGTGGAGGGTGGGCATGGGGAACTGACGAAGGGATTTGAAATGAAATGGCCATTCAACGAACTCTTAAAATCAAAAATGTTGGTTGCTTGAAATGAAAAGGCTGTCACGAGAAGAAATCAAGAAAAAGCATTAGATAAGTAATAAGAGGAAAGACTTGCTGATATATCTAAACAATACAAAAAGAAAATTGGTGCAAGATGGCAAAAAAAATTACAATTAAAATAGGGGTTAAAACTATACAGCACTTCCTTTTCCCCCTTTGACATAATTGTGATGTTCAAGTTTGCTAACATCTGGTGTGAACTAACAAGGTGGACAATTTGTTGTGAAGACTACCAAGACAAATAAATGACAGTTTAGCATAAAATGAAAATTGAACGATCCAACACATACTTTCTAAGTTCTGACCCAAAAAAACAACAACAACTATTTGGAGAGTAAGAATGGGTGAATGGGGGATGAGAGGTGGCCGAAGGTTTAGTTGTTTTTATCTCTTCCACAAAACTGGAAGTCCGTTACAGTGCTACAGTGCTGATCATCGCTTGTAGTTCCCGTCACAGGTTTGTTATTATTTGGTGTTATAAGTAGGTGGTAGTGGGACGTGCTTCCAAGGGTCAATGCGCCCTTCGGTTGAAAATACAAATGTTGATCATCTCATCATAGTCACATTGGTGAGCAGCACAGGTGGGCAAAATAATCACTTCATCGATGGTCATGATTTCGCTAGACAATGGTAAAATATTTCAAACAACAAACAAATATAAAAAAACGTAAGCAGGACTGAGTTGGGCAAAGGAAGGCTAAATTAATGTATTTAACACAATGGCATGAAGTGATAAAATTGGGGAGATGTTTAAGTTTGACCATTTTTTTCTTCTTATTAAGGTCGATAACATATTGTAGCCTGACTTAGCTGATTTTGGACGAGAGGTGGGGTACATCCCAAACTGGTCCATCCCGGTGCTAAAATTCAAGTTGACCGGTGACACTGACTTATATCATTTGGAATTGGTCTGATTTTCACAGTGCACTAAATCAAATCATTCCACAATCCAAAATCCTTCACATTGTTAACTAGACTTACTTTTTTTAACAGATTCAATTCAAATAATGACAGATTGAATTCTTCCATCATTTGGGCACATTTGACCTGAGCCCTTGTTAAACATGACACTTCAGGCAGCTAAAGTTAGCTCGGTAAATCATAGCCAGCTAACACGACAGGAAGGCTCACAAAGTTTGTGACGATTAATAGCAAACCTGCAAACCAGAAACCGGAGCTGCGCTCGGCTCATGCTGCTCTCTGAATACTGTGAATTTAATAGTAGCTAGAATATCAGTCAGCGCAGCACGGCAGATTTCTGCTGAACAATGTTCATTCGAATCACATAATTGTTCACCTTCATGGACACTCAACTGCTGCTCAAGCATGAAATGTTTTCCCACATCATTCACTACTCCCAGTGTTAACAAAAGTGAGGGAGGGCGAGGGGATTCTGGATCCCATAATAAATGTAACACTTTCTTTGGAACTCGTGACTTCATAAATGTCTTTACCTGTAGTTTGTATCTACATGCTCAAACCCAGGATGAGGAAATGAGCGAGTTGTGCTGAGGTGTGAGAGGTGCGATAACCATGTGAGGATAAAATGTTGCAAAATCGTTACAGCATTTTCAGCTCGTCTTTTTGTTTTGCATTGACCCAGCGCGGGGAGCAAACCCTGATGTGTTTAAAGCGGAACAAAAAACGCAGGTGTGAATACACCCTCAGTCCTCGCAAGAAGAGGTGAAGGGCTGTCAGATATATGCAGTGACGTCTGGTGGTTTTCAGAGTGACTGAGAATCTTTACTTGGTGCAGGCAGAGCAGACGTGAGGTGTTGGCCAAAGGCGCAAAGGAGCAGCGGGGTGTGAGGCAGGGCTCTAACAGTAGTGTCCAGTTTGTCCCCGCTTGTCCACTCTCAGCTGAGTTCATCCTCGGCGTTGTGCTGGTCCAGCAGTTTGACGTGTGTGAAGGGAAAGTGGCCACGTTTGCCTTTACATTCACCCTCCCACTGGCCATTCACGTTTATTTTAGTCACTTTCACCATGTCGCCCACCTGGAGAAGGAGACAAATTGTGAGCATCAACAAGAATGAAATATGGAGATAGAAGTGACAAGTGGGTGGAGAACAGCTTTGATAGTCCTCAGTAAACTTTACTAAAACTAAGACAAAGTATTAGAATTATTTCAGATTTTTTTTTTGGTACTTTAGACCACACTCAAGGTGAAAGTGAAATTAACAAGTTAGGTGTTGCTTGCCCCAGGAGGATATCTTGCAGGATGCACTGCTTCTGCTTCAAGAGCATGTTTTTTTTTCTTTTTTTCTTTTTAACTTAAAATCTTATTTAAATCACCGTCCCTAAAATTTTAACCCAGCTTTTGAACACTGCCTCTGTGGGAACACACAAACAGTTCCTGCAGTTCCTCTTTGCATGCTTATACTTCTATAACTACAAATGGAATCAAGTGGAGTTGAAATGATTACAAAACACCACACCTCAATACAGACATTTTCTTCAGCAGAACATTACTAGAAGCTGCTCAGTAATGACACCAATTCAATATAAAGAGTGACTAAGAGACAGAAGTCTGAAACCAAAGGGATCCAAGACACCAAGACAAGGAAACGTGAGCTAATAATTAACTGTCTAGTCCAGTGTCTCCATGCTGAGTCACTTCTCTGACCTACTGGAGAAAGCACAATAAGTAACGTTGCACAGGTTAAAGCCAGAAAAATAGCACTACTAGCTTGTACAACAGGACCAGTGTGGGCCAAGCGATTTGAAAATGAAGCGAGCTCATCTTAACGCTATCACTACACTGAAGCCTGTAAAATGTACAAAAATTACAATACAATTAATGACTACAATAAAATGCAATTAGCACTATCACAGCTACTTCACTTGAATAAAGCTTCTTCCTAATAATATTGAACATTCAATTGAGAAATATAACAGTGGCGGTGTGCTGATGTCTGCAAACAATCTCAAGTCTCCGAGTCCTGCTACGATTTTACAGAGCCCAGAGGAAAGAGTCTCGTTCCCCAAGCATAAACCCATAACGGGAGCAGCCAAAAGAATAAGTATGATAATACCGTCCATCAATTTTCTATAACTTGTACAGAGTTGCAAACGCTGAGGCCTATCCCAGCTGACTTTGACCACACCCTGGTCTGGATGGCAGTCAATCACAGATTATACAATGAGATAGACAAGCTGTTCATCACCGCCGAGTAGGAATTGAACACACCTTGCCTGCAATGAAGTCAGGCAAGTTGAACACTACTCCAGGGGTCACCAAAGTGGTGCACAGCATACCTGGTCTAGAACTTTGCGTTGCTATTACCATTGCTATAAATATTACTATACTGTATACTATTATGATACTGTACACAAAATATTTAAATGACCAGACATTCAGAATACCTCCAAAGCCAGGGCGGTTTTATCATATGCATTGGGAACTCTCTTCTGTATGGCCCTGGCAAAGACCGGTCCATTCTGGAGATTTGGGAGGGGGGTGGGTTGGGCATACTGGCTCGGATCTCCCATTAGTGGTGCACCGGGCTGGGTCGTAGATCCGTCAGAGTTCCCTAACACGGCCATTCCTCCTGGCGGGCACGCTGCGGGTACACCGGAAGTAACCGCCAAGCTCGGAGATGTCGGACGGTACTTCTCCACGTATGGCACCGGGATCATTCCCGCTTCGCCTTCAGAGTTCTGAGCGTTCCACCACTGTTCTTCGGGCTTCTGAAGAACGCGAAGGATATCACCCTTCCGAAATGGGAGATCCTCGTCGTCATTGCCAGGAAAATCGAAGAGTGCTCTGACGTACTCATCCTCCAGGCGAGGTGGGGGTGGACCACCAGGGCCAACGCTGATAAAGGATGTGTGTTTGGATTTGTTGATTGGTTCTATTAGGGTGGTAGTGTCCAAGTAGTGGATTTTGTAGAACTCTAGCAAAGCAGGAAGTGCCTCAAACTCCTGGTCACCGATACGAAACCTTGGATGCGACAAACTTGCTGGAACAGAAGATGGAGAAAAAATTGGTGCAATCGTAAAAAAAATCGTACATCTTCCAGTCAGTGGAATTGGAGCCAGTGTAAATAGGCTCATTTGATAAATCATAAGGCAACAGAATCGACTACAGTGAGCATTTGGGTCAAAACATAATCTCACGTTCTACGTTTCTTATGGTTGAATCAAAGGGGTTTAAAACTCAGGGGCCATTTTCCACCTACTTCATGTTTTGTTTTTCAGAAACCTATGAAAAAAGCAATTTGCCTGCATTTAACTACTATTATCACTTCCATCCGTCCACCCGTCTGTCTGCGCAAAAATAATACGTATATGTATGTCGATACATTTAAAAGTGGAATGATTCAATTTGGTTTGGTTCAATGCACTCAAATCAAAACAGACTCTCTGATTGTGTTTTTTGTTCAATTGCAAAAGTATACATGAACGATATATACATGGGGGTGGCTAAAGTAGGTAGACAGTTATAAAAGAGAGAAAACACATTAGTTAACAGTAATTAATTGAGTTTATATAGCTATGTATACCTACACTGTTGAATCGGTTTTAGTGTTAATAATAATAATAGTAATAATAATAATATCGATTAAAAGTGAAGAATTCCTAGTGATCATTGCATTCTTTTATTTTATTATTATTATTTTAAATGCAGCCCTTGGAACAGGGGTGGGCAATTCCGGTCCACAGGGGCCAGAGTCCTGCATGCTTTACATGTCTCCCTGCTGCAACACATCTGTGTTGGCTTGGAAGAAAGTTTGGACACCCCAAGCAAAAAGAAAAACCAATTGGCTGTGCGATTTGAATTCATATATTAGCTGAGCCCATACTATTAAGCATCTCCTCTGGTGCAAGTCATGCAAGCGTGCAGTCTTCATTATAAAAACCGAAGGGGGTGGGATACACAATGCTGTCCTACCTGGACCGGATTGCCGGTTATTGCTGATGCTGTTGATGATATAATGCGAGACCTTGGAGTTCTCCGAGACCGAGAGCACGTAGTCGCCGGGGCTGGTGATGGAGTCCCGCACTATGAACACACCGTGCCTCTGCCCCTGCAACAACGACACAGCCTCCTGCCTGCTCAAGCGACCCCAGTACCAACTGGCGCGGTCCTCCGCGTCAAAATTGCCTGCCATGATAAGCACTTCGAAGCCGAAGCGTCGCCGGGTCTTCCCTGCTCTCCCTCCCGCGATCCGCACGCAAAGCCTTCAACTCATACAAAACTTTAGCGCCTCGAGCACGTTTAGTAAACAGACGACATCCGTAGCCGGCTGTTTGCGCATCAATTCACCGCCACCAAACCTCAGCGGCGAAAACAGAAGGATTCTTAGTGCCTTAACAGTAACACTCTTGTCCAACTATTAGGAATATCACAAGTTTAAGAGTCAGAATTTCAAATATACTATAACGGTCGATGACAACTAAGTTCAAAAACTGAAATGGCGGATACGGGAAAACAGAAAAAAAGGACCCCGTTACCGGATATGACGTACGCATTTTAATCTGCAGCATTAGTGGCAAATTTACGTGAAATAAATCGCAATGGAAAATAACACATTTCCCTTGTATTTAAATTAAATGTATTATTATTTTTATATGTATATAATATGCTATATGTCAAGTAAAGAAGATTTAACCGTAGCATCTTTCAAACCACATAATTTATTGCGTTTTTTTTTTGCATCTGCTGATAATCGACATGTTTAAATGATAATCAAGCGGTTTTAATCAGGATAAACAGTGTATCCTCGACATCGTGATTGATTTTAACATAGAAATACTAGTTATGTGGTAATAAGAATTTGAATTAAGGATATTCCTTGGCGTTATGAAGTGCCCAATTGCAATTAGTACATTTTGCCACAAGATGTCAGCCCAAGACAAAAAATAGAATACAAAAATGAGTTTGGTGAGCTTTATTATATTACTACACAATTTACTGTTGTAATCTAAAATCCTCAAAAATACTACTGACTGATTTAATTGATCTGAACTGATTGATTTTCTGTTTTATTACAGTTCAAGGACCTACTAAACTTGGCTCCTCAATAACAGTCCGTCTTGTTACACTTTAAGAGCAACAAAAACCCTCAGTTATTCATTTCATAATTTATTTGATTAGAAAATGAGTGCCGGTTGGTTGTAATTTCAGACACTAACCTCTATTTAGTAGCTCCTCATCTGGACTGAGAAGAACAAGTGCATGTTTAGAAATTTGAAGACTCGTCCAAGGTGTGACTATGAATATATATGCCCTGTAAATGACTGGCAAAAGTCTGTTTTCCTGTCATATTATTTATTGTTAAGATCCAATGAGTAACAATTTAGTAATACATAGCATTGTTTCCAGTAGCTGTGTAATGTAGCACAAAAATCAATATGAGCAGTGGAAAGAAAGGCTGCATAGCTAATCCAACAAAGGTGTATGGTAGATTGCAAAAAAATATGCTAACACGTGCAAAGGACATGAATTTTGCTTTTACACAATTCATTAGCTTCTTGCACAATCTAATGAGCTCCAAGCACGACACCAAGGTCCATACCACTTAAAAGTAGACCCACACTGAAAAAAAGACATTGTTTATTCATGACAGTGTCAATCAAAAGTGAGCGTAATTATTATTGTAGAGGTTGTATTTTTAATAAAGCTCTCAACTCGTTCGATTGTGCAGGTGCACCTTAAGTGCATTGTGACACCCCCACATTCCGTAAATCATTCATATATACCCTCTATGTACATCTGAGGTAAACATCACAGTCATTTCACCACTTCCAATAATAAGATAGTGTAATCGTTTTGCCTGTGGTGACGAACATGGTTATAATTGCTGTGCCTAGCAAAGTGCAGCATGGGAGAGGAAATCACCAAACAATCACTATAGTGGCTACAATGGTAGAAATACAGTACAGTAAGTACTAGTCAACACAGAGACACTATTCTAATCTCGAGATTATTTTGGGTTGGCAATAGTTTAATCTTTAATTATGCCCATTCAAAAATAAATAATAGGTGGGGGGACTGCTTGCTACAGAGTGGCCATTTCACTTCCTGAGCACTACTGTGGAGCCCTTGCACAAGGCACTGGACCCCAAATTTCTCAGGACAGTTGTACAGCACTCACATTTTAATATCTCTGTTTTTTGACTGACAAGCTAACGATCAGCAGAGGTCTATATTTGATTGACAGTCGCATCAAGACTACTTAACTGTCTAACCCGCATCTTCAAAACAATAAACCTGAGGATAGACTCTCTCGCATCGCTTATTCAGAGGTTACATAAAATCATTTGGTATGACTTTTGAAATTTGACTTTAACACCGCCAATGCAACAACAATTAGTGGCTATATGTACATTTTCACAAATGTTTACAATCATGACTGTTTAAAGGGCTTGGTGGGATTACCAGATATGAACACATTTTTTTTAGTTGCATGGCTTATATTAAAGGGAAGAATCTTTGCAGGTAGATTCGAGGATAGCGCTGAAATTGTACAGCTTGTTCTTCAGCCTCAATGTAAAAGTGAACTGCATGGAAAGCCTTGATTTGTCACTGTTTACATAAGAACCACAAAAAAAGGGGAAAGTTAGAACCCACTGTATGATAAAGCTAAAGTTTTTCTCTGCAAGTATCAGGATCTTGAATTAAAACACCGTTTATATAAGAACCACAAAAAAGGGGAAAGTTAGAACCCACTGGATGATAAAGCTAAAATTTTTCTCTGCAAGTATCAGGATGTTGAATTAAAACACGAACAATAAAAGCAGCATTAATACTCTGGGGAACTTGATACCATGCAAGATTTTTTGTGGTGTCCTGTTACAGCTAACATTCCTCTACTCTGCATACTCCTCAAAGGGTAAGTCAACCTTCAAATTTTCTTTGGAAAAATATGTTCTGTGCAGCCCAACTGGTCGAAACACAGTGTTCTGATTAATGTTTCCATTGTGGAATAGAAGTTATGCAAATTCACGACAGCAAGTGGCAAAATGGCCGCCCCCTGAGATGGATAAAAACAGGAGAAATTTGCTGCTTAACTTCTATTCCACACACGCAATATTAATTAGAATGCAGTGTTTAGTCTTATGGGGTGACACACAACATATTATTGTAAAGAAAATTTGGAAGTTGACTTCATCTTTAACATGAAGTATCTTAAATTTTTAATCTAAAGGTCCACCCCTAAGATTTAAAATGGGTTACCTCTGATTTATTAATTTGGATTCATGATACCCATTTCTCTGCACATGAACTTGTGATGTCAGTCAAGATTGAGAACCTTTGCTGGTGACATAATCACATCAGCTACTTGCAACAGTAGTCCTCTGCATACATAAGCATGCATCCGAATTACAGACGACTTGATTGTCCAAGTTTGCGAATCTGACTTGACGCACATATACAAACGTCACACATGATGTAACTAGCCTAGAACACGATTACTAAAAAAATAATCAAAGAAGCATATAGTTTTAGTCTTTGACTAAAATGTACTATAGTGTAACAGTTGTTTTTCCAAAACAATGTTACTAAAATCTTCACAAAGTGGTGTTTGCTGTTCATCTCTCTTTCAACTCTCCTTCACGCTGTTAGACAGCTTCAAAACCATCATAAAAATTTGGCACAATTTATATTGCAACCCACATTTCTCAGTTTTGCTGTTCATCCCGCAAATGCATGTTCCTTACAAATGGGCCACAGGCTTTTTTCTATGCTATACTGTAAAAGTATGGACAAGAAGCATTGCTATAATGGAAAAGTTTAACTTTTAACTTTATAAAAAAAAAAACTCCTAAATTTTCGATTTACATTAAGTAAAATGAGCCTCGCACTCAATTTAACTGTATCAGATATCGGACCATAGAGAATCTTGTATAAGATTGATAAATATCGGGAAGCGTGACACTCAGCACAACAATTATTATTAGTTTCCTATACAAGCGTCTGAATGAAATCTAATCACAGTTTACATCCACAATTACTAGTAGTCTACAGCAGACTACAAAATGACCTATCATCAGCCCACATGTACATTTTTTTAAAGCTTTTCATTGACATGAGAACCTAATGCACACAAGCTGGGTGCAAAAATCAATTTGTTGAAATTCAGAGGATAGCATGCGTGGATGTAATTATATATATTATGAAGTCAATAGAAACAGTAAGCAATCAGCCACTGACTTCTCCTCATTTAGACTAACTTTAACTTTTTATTCTTTTCGTCATCTAATCTAGCTGGTTATCCATTGATTTAATGTGGGTGTCATTTTCAGCAGAGCCTGTCATGGGTTTTTTTGTACTTCTCATCACAGGCACCTAACCATTAATGGGACATATTTCAGGCACATGAAGGTACTATGATGTTATCAGAAGATCCTGCCTCAAGCCCTGAACAGGGTGAGTTACAATAAAAAGCTTATTAATTTCTTAGTGGTTTTATCCATTAGTCTCCCTTTGTCATTTATAACTGACAAATCCTGTTTTCGTCCAATAGTTTGCCCACAATGGTTCAGCTGGTTAAATCTGGCTTGTTCAAGCTGGGAGCAAGTCTTTCCTTGCCTCATTCCATGTGTACCTCAACACGGCAGGAGAAATAATTCAAACCAAGAGGAGAAAGGAGCAGCAATCAGGTCAAGTGCTCTGATCGGTCAGTCACATTGTCAAAATCGTCCTCCTCTGCTCTCATTGGCTCGACAGCTGCGGAGGAGTGCTGTGACTGGCTGGAGCAAGACAACGGGGACGAGTGGCTTTGGGTGTCGTCCTCGTCCTGTGCCATCACTGCCATCCGACCCAGTCTCTCTTTTCTGTCTAACTCTTCATGTGTCCTCCTTCTCCTCCTCGCTTTCCTCTGCTCCTCAACGGTCCACATGCTCTCGTCTTCGTCCTCCTTCCCTTGCGCCTCCCTGTCAAAGTCCAGCAGCTCCTCCATCATCTCCTCTATTTCCATCTCACCGTCCAGTTCTTCCTCCACCTCAGACTGCAGCTCTCCCATGCTTTCAGTCCTGTCGGTTTCCTCGTCTTCACCGATGGCATTTAGCCTATCAGGGGGCTCGCTGGCCTGACTCTCGCCAAACTCCAGGATGGTAGGCAGGTTGCCTTGCTTGGGACAGCGCTTCCTCAGGCTAACCAGGAAAGGCTGTGGCAAGGAGAAGATGTCTACATTGTTTCCCAGGTCAATCCATGTCACACTTGGAAAACTGTTGGGATCCTAGGAAAAAAAAACATCTACTGTTTTTTTCTGTGTAAAACTCAATCACTGCATAAGTATTGTCATGCTAAATAATAAGACTGGGAGCTGATTTCAAATGTCAGCACAGGAACATTGTTTTTGTGATTCTAGTGCAAAAAAATCCCAGGAAATCTATGTTAATGCAAAGAGGCACCATGACAACAAGTTATACCTTCAAGGCATCCGTCAGCTCTTTCAGAATAGTCCTGGTCAGCCGGTTTCCATTCATTGCCAACGTCTCCAGGCGAGGCAGGGCAGCCAGAGTGGGGAGGAGCACGAGAAAGGCCTCGTCGGTAAGCTCAGTGAAGCCCAGCTCCAAGCTGACCACTATGGAAGCGTGGTGCTGGAGGTGCGCACACAGACGCTCCATGTCACGAGTTACCAAAGGGATGCCGGACAGATCCAGAGCTCCGCTGGATGGAGGTGTGGACAGCACCGCCTTCAGACTAAAAACAGACAAATGACATGACAACAGTGTGTAATTCACGCTTCACTGAGTCTTGATTAATTCCTTCGGCTACAGGATCGAGACCTGAACTCCAATTTATGCATCAATCTCCTATCAGTTAGAGATAACCAAGATTACCAAAATATTACCCAGCGTGGTACACCACTGCAAACTGCAAACAATAATAATAATAATAATAATAATAATAAAATGTATAATACTACTAATAATAATAATACTAAAGTAGGTAACGGATAAACAGTGTTATTAAAAAACGAACCAGTATTATTTTTATTTTTTAATTTTGGAATTTTGCTGCAGTTCTAAGTGTGCAAGTGTACTGTGGCGATGTGCAGACAGTTTGACACTAAGGGGATTCAGAGCTTAAGACACTGAAGTTTGCTGATGAAAAATGGCTTTTGAGTAGCACTTAAAACTGTAGTCTTCGACTGCATGGTCTGGGCTATAAATAACTGGAATAGGCAGAGAATTAAGTGAGCTGCGCACAAAGGGCTGATATACTGCACTGCTAAATGAAAAGGTTGAGCAGAACATTTTTCTTTTCATGGCTTGCAAAACCCCCAAAACAGCAGCATGCAAAATGAGAATGTCAAAATAATAAATAATTAAAAATACATTTGTAAATCAGCCAGCTGGGATAGGTGCCAAATCAACCTCGACCGAACTGGGACAAGCGCTGCAAAAAATGAATGGATGGATACATGCATTTTTTTTTTTTTTTTTTGCTTGTGAACTATTGAGCCTTTCAGAGATGTTATAATTGCACCTGATCCACTGATCCATTTTCTAAACCGCTTTTCGTCACGAGTGTTGTAGGCGTGCTGGAACCTATCCCAGCTGACATTGGACAGTAGGCGGGGACACCTTGAACTGGTCACCAGCCTATCGCAGGGCACATATAGACCATTCATTCTCAAAATAACGGGGAGAACATGCATACTCCACACAGGAAGCCCAGAGTCGGAATCGAACCCTGCACCTCTGAAGCATCTTAATGAGTATATGTCTGACATTAGCCTTTAGTTCCTGATCATAACATGGCCATGAGAGTGGTCAATATTGGTATCGTCACTAGTACCAATACCTTAAAATAAGGTCAAGTAATGTATCATGTTGATACCGATACCCTGATGTTGGCAAAACTGAAAGAAAAATCTATGTATGTCAATTATGTTTGTATTTGTTTGTTCTTACTACTCATTTTCAACTGTGGATTTGTGAAAGTTACTGAAGTGAGGATTATTTTTTATTATTTTCTAGTGGCTACAGCCTTGACAACAAAGATTACATGTTGGTGCCTAGGGTGGAGAAACGGCATACTTAGCCAACACCACACTCGTGGAATAGAAATATATAAATGCAGAGCTATCCGGGAGGAATCAAATCCAACTCAACCATCATCGCAAGTGCATGCATCACTTTGACAACGCTACAGAGTTGGCAAAACAAGCTACACTTTTGGGATGAATGAAAAAGGCTTGTTCTGCCTCTTCTATACTAAACCATCACAAGTGAGAATTTCCCAATTTGGCATAACAATCGACAAAACAGTCACACTCTATGCCCATGTCTGTTTATCACATTTATTTTTTTAACTGTCATTTGTGTCTTGCTTAGAAATTCTCCTTTTGCCCACTCACAAATGCGTAATGCATACATTGCTGATGAAGTTAAAGACTAGACTTTACTTCAGTTTTCACCAGTGGTGACTCAAAAAGGTCTACTTTGCTTCCCACTCCACTGCCCCTACCTTCAGCTCACATTTTCATATTCTAAATATTTTTTTCAATTAGATCTCACTCACAGCAATGTCTTAGACCTTGAGGCCACATTGTGACAAACTACACCCACAGACAGACAGATGGCTTGAGGATGTTTTGCTCACACCTACAGCCTCTAAAATATGTCTGGTAACAATCATGTGTGGGGCATAATATGAAACACAATATGGTTTCTATTTCTAGATTTATCACAGGAATAAACACTGTTAGATTATTACAGGCTGTTAACTAAGGATCTTGGCAAGCAATGTTCAAATGGAGCGGAGGAACTTCACTGAGGTGGGAAAGTATTTCTAAAAACGTTGCATGATAATTACTGTTGGTGTGGGAAAAAAAATCTTAATAAATCCTCACTCAGTAATATGCAGTTATGCTGTCACATCAAATAGTGATAAAGAATCTGCTTTTAGCACCTAATCAAGTTTTATCTTTTAAATGTGAATTTATTTTAATCTCCCCACTGCTTAAACTAGGACAGGAAATTCAACACACTACTTTGATTAATTATATGATGACACATTTTTTACGTTTTATTTTCTTAGTGGCCTGATTTGTTGCACATTGATCACACTATTGAAGGTCAGATTTGCTCAGAATTGCATGCAAGATAAAATAATGTATGTTTAATAATGTTTTTTGCTTCTTGCCAAAACACTTCATGGCCAAGGTACAACCTTGGACATATATCCAATATTTGTATTCAATTGAAATACCATTAGTTGATTGCAAAGTGTCCATTTGAGCCAATGTCTGCTATGATCTCGTTCTTGTTGAAGCGAATGGATCTTGCGAGTTGAGTGTCGCTTATTAAAATTACTACAATCTTCACTATTTCATCTACTGGTATGTCTGAAATTGTAAATATGGTCGACTTGAGGCACAATAAAGAAGGTGCTGCCTTGGGAACCCAAAGACATGAATCTAATATTACAAATTACATTAAATGGCACCTCAGTGATTTGAAGGTGACATTCATAATTCTGCTCTATCCTATTGTGCTCTCCATGGTTTGGTCTGCTGCGTCCTCTGTGTCTCCCCGAGATCATGTATCATCCATTCAGTTGGGGTATGTGCACAAAGGATGACAGGCCACATTCTTCTCCTCTCCTTGTTCTGACATTGAAGCATAGGCACAATTTCATATCAATTCAACATACAATACAATCTTACAAATCTTAATTTTCCAATTTAAGACCGATATTTTCTTCAAATCCAAATTGTTGTTTAACATAAGTCTTTAGTCAGTAATGCTTGTCAATAAGAAAACTATATGTGTGATTCATGGAAAGTTCAGTGGAATTTGTCACAGTTTTTTTTTTCTCCCATAAATAGCAAGCTTATGCTCGCTGATCCAAGTCAGGAATGCGTGTTCATTTTGTCTATATAAGGACTTGGGACTTTATGTTTGTGTGCGGACAGGAATTCAAACACTCACACACACACCTGATAACACGCGTATGTTCATTACAAGTGAGTTTATTTAAATTGTATGTAGTCTATAAAATACCCTTTGCTATGGTGATAGCATAAGGAAGACATACAATAAAATCTGGTACATATACAGCTGCTGACAGATGGCTGCTCTGTACTGTGTCAGACTGGAAAAATATTCCCATATGACAGACAATAGAGTGTAGCAAATACCATTACGCTTACGCACAAACACTGATCTGGCTTCTGGCCTCTGTCTAGACAAACAAGCCACAAATTGATGGCACACAACTGTGGACAGGCTCTTGGTGTGCGAATAGATACACTGCACTTTTGTAATCAATGGAACCTTCTATTAAAGTAGTTTTATCACAACTAGGAATGCCTCTCACATTTTTCAAATGATTTTGACCGAGGTCACACAGAATGATTTAATTTGCAGTTTCCTGTTTGGTTCGCCACAAATGAGCACTCGAACGCATTCATCTCACTGAGCATCGAAGGTTAGCGAGGGTTTGAATGTTGATCTTTTTCTTCACAGTTCGACAACAAACAGTTGCAAAGACGTTCACCAAATTGTTTTAATAATCTTCACAGTTTTTCTTGTTGCAAAGAAATTTCAAACATGCTCAAAAGGTCTTAACAACAAGAAAAACTGTTTCCAACTGTTTGGAATGTTTTAGGAAAAAATGAGTCCAACACAGTAAAATAAATTTGTAAATGACAAAACGATCCTTCAATCCTAAACAAATAACTTGTTTTTAGCATTGTCCATTTACATACATGTGCAAAGACCATTGGATGCAAGCCCCCAAGCTCATCGACCCATGTCGTCATGCTGAGAAACTCTGCTGAGACTTTATTCCAAGAAAAAAAAAAAATAGCGCACTTGGACCTTTACTGGGATTAAACATTCCAACACTTGCCAAATCAACATGTGAGCAGCTACTTTGTAGGATCCGAATAGCTAGAGTAAACATCCTCAGCGGGCAAATAAACACTAGTACAATTACAAATTCATCTCAATTCCATTAGATAACCTTCATTAGTCCCACAATGGGGAAATTTGCGATTTAATTTGATCTAATAGGCTTTTACGTTACAATTTTACATAAGAGACTCATATTAGAGTGGAACACAATACACACAATGTTCTTAAAGTTATCTTTCACATCTAGTCCAAGAAATTCAATTACAGAGATAGCTATTCACAAAATTCCGCTTCCTCAAAAATGTCCATCGTCAATTTAAGAGTAATTAACACTGATAGCCTTACCAATAGTCAAGTTCCTCTGTAATAAATTTGAATACATTTCTAATTTCGATGGACTGCTTTCAAACGTGTTTTCTCATTTATAGTGTTGCCATGGCAGCATGTGAAAATTACAAAGTCAGTCACTTGCAAACAATGCAAAACAAGAACGCTGCCGCTTTTCACTACAATAGAAATCACATCGTGAAAATCGCATCAAGGGGTTTCTGCTCATATACGTATATTACAATGTGCAGGGCGGACATTTATACTTGTGTGGCCCATGATGAAAACAGTCTCCTTTTCTTTAGAGTTAAGCGAGCCCGGTCTTGTCGCTCACTAACACCTGCAACACTGAATTAATTAAATCCTGCTCATCAGTGCAGAATAATTTAACATATTTGGCAAACTCTCTCGCTCTCTCTCTTTAAATCTGATATCACCTGCTATCTGCTCACACCTGGATGCATTTGCCAGCAGAAATGGATGCTGGCATGGTGAATATCACAGGTCACAGAAATTCTCAATGTTGTATCACTTAAATCACTTAAAATAATTGCCTTCTATATTGTAATCATGTTATTGTTGTTTTTTTCCCCATGAACATCCTCCGCAGAAAACAATAAAAAAAATCTCCATTTCTATTGTGCTTGTCCTTATTAGGACTAAGAGTGAACTAAGGGTTGCGAAGATTAAGAATTGGTTGCGAAGATTAAGATTTACTTGGGCTGCTAAATAAATTCACCCGTGTGTAAACGTGATCATCTGAACTTTACAGAGGGAAGGGCTTTAGGAAAATGAAGATACGATTTTAAAGATAGTACAACGATCAACAGCCCCTCTCACATAAGCGTGCTAAAAAAATATGGTGCAGTGGACTTCATTCTGCAAGTCATGCATGTACATTTTTATTATTCTATAATCTGCCTAAAAATTTCTCAAACCATCTTATTAAAATTACTATGCATCAGTGAGGCTCTTAACAAGAAGCGCAAAATCCGTGAAAGATTAGTTCAAGCAGAGATCTCTCTCTTTTGAGATGTAGCCAGCAATCTGGCCGTGTGAGATGAGCTTTAAAGTTTAGAGCAGGGGTCACCATCTTTTTTTAAGCCGGGAGCTACTCTTTGAGCACTGAATAGACACACTTCTTAAATCTCAGATTTGCTCTAATTTGCTTTATTATTATTTTTGATAATAATAATAATAATAGTACTGACCACGCCTGGGGTTTCCTTTTGAGCAGGCCTTGTCTTCTCCACTGAGAGTGGGGGCTGAGATGGTAGGTCAGCTGACGACAAACTTTCTCCATAGCCCCCAGAGAGTCCCCCTCCTACTGGACACAAACAATGGAATGAAGTGATGGAGAACAACAGGTGGAAGAAATTCTTACTGGAGGGGAAATCTGGTATAACTTGCAAGGAACTATTATATAATCTAATGTAGTCCAAGATATTTGTTATTATTTGTTAAAATAATGTTAAAATTTTAATAAAAGTCGGATTTTAAAAATACAGTATATATACAGTATTTTCTTTTCATTATTATTTGGGTCAATACTCTGAATGCGGTCTTAGTGAACTCTGAATAAGGTTGAAAATATCCATAAATGACCTCTGGCCTTGTTAAATCAACTTTGAAGCATTCATCAGCAGTCATAAACACAGAGTGGTGCTGTCAATCAAAATCCAGTGAGCCAGTCATCCAATTCACACAGGACTGACAAGGGGAGGCATAATGAGCATGACATTACTGCAGAGAGCTAAGATTGTGAGAAGTAGGATTTATGCACCATTGGAGCAAATAATTGGCAAATACATCTGTCAACCAAGAGTGTGCGTGTGTGTGTGTGTCTGATATGATACACATATTGAAGCAAAAATGGGGATTTCAATCCTTTATGGAGTGTTGTTTGGCTGATGAATGGCAGGAGCCCACTGGCCTCATGCTTTGCAACATGAAATACATTATTTACAACAACAGATGCCATTTAATTATCTTAAAATGGCAATTTACAATTTCAAAAATAATATTTTGGGGAATTAAACATTTTTATTTGGTTGCAAATCCTGTGTTTGCAATAACTGCATCACGTCTGAGACCCAGTGATGTCACTAAACGCGTTGCCTTTTGTGATGCCTTTACAGGCTTTCAATGCAACCTTTCTAAAGAAGATATCTGCGTTCTATACAAATTGGAGGACACAGGATTTCATTCACAATGAACTTTCAACATTGAAGTCCTCACAGACGCACGGTGATGCAAAGGAAATGAGCTGGTGTGAATGTCTTGAATCTAATGGAATCTGAATCTATACACATTAATGAACGACTGAATCTGAAATGTTGATCTGGTGTCTCATCTATATTTTGGTGTCAAAACAAGATGTTTTCTGTCAAAAGTCAATCATTTGGACTCATTGTTCCAGTTTTAGCGTTAACTTAAGGGCAAATGATGTCTGAGTCATAGCGCCTGAAATGCCTGGTATCACACAGTCTATTTTTTGTGAAGCGTGCATGACAGCAGCATTTTACACACCAATGAGTATGGCTCATATCCCTGTGGGAAATCTAGCAGAGGTAATTCACACAAGTCAGACTGGAGCAAAAACAATGAAAGCTGGCTGCAACTAACAATTATCTTAATAATCGATTAATCTGTACCGTATTTTCCGGACGATAAGCCGCTACTTTTTGCACAAGCTTTGAACTCTGTGGTTTATAGTCCAATGTGGCTTATCTATGGATTTTTCATGATTTGTATGATTTGTGAATATTCTTTTATATATGCAAATCTCAATCTTTCAATACATTTTTGTTTTGTGTCTGCTTGGTTGAGACATGATTTATACCACCACTCATGGTAAATGCCCTTGTGTTATTAAAGCTGCATCAAGTGGATTATAATTAAATAAATGTGAAGGCTCTTGCGTCGGTGAAAGCAGCAGTAGTGGTATTTAACTCAAGCTTGCACTTTTTGATATTTTGCTGAGTCTTTATAGTCTTTTTTTTTCCCCCTAAACCTCCTCTCTGTCTTTATACTTCTTTACCTACACATGCTTTCATTTTCTTGGCTTCTTGCATTATTGATAAAACAAAATAAAATCTATCAAGTGATCCTGTCTCAAGAGATACAATGACAAGCCACTCTGCAGCCTCTTAAAGTTTCTCATTTTTCCCCAGATGTTGTTTTTTGTGTTTCCATGCCCTCCTGGGGATTAAGATCAGGGGATGTCGTTAATATTTCCCACCAATGGGTGTGTGAAGTCCTTTGAGATATCTCTTTAATTAAGGCATATGTAAGTAGATTTGACTTGACTTGCTCACCCAATTGTGTGGCCCATCCATCCATTTTATCTATTCAAATGTTTGACTACAGTGAAATAAAAGCTGCCTTATATTCAATTCTTATTACCCTAAACCCAGCCAAAGATTAAAAGTACCTGATGATTTGTTGTTCTTAGGTCACGATGACAATATGCAGTAATGGTAAACATATGATTTCAGCTTTGGGGCATTCGTGTAACACACTAGCCAGTTACAGCATAGGTCGCCTTTTAATCTCTATCTTTGTCTTCATCACTCCTTCTTCCTTCCCGCATTCTTTATCGAATATGGTAGCTGTCTCTTACAATGACATCCCAAACTACATGAATGAAGAAACACAAAAAAATTGCAATTCCCTGATGCACACACACACACAAACACACTGCTGCACAACCACTTAGAGCAATCTTCTAATCTAATAACGTCAGACAAAATGAATCACGAGATCAGCTGATAGGGTTGAAT
Organism: Syngnathus floridae; assembly: GCF_059516105.1. Lineage (NCBI taxonomy): Eukaryota > Metazoa > Chordata > Actinopteri > Syngnathiformes > Syngnathidae > Syngnathus > Syngnathus floridae. Next base: position 11,632,171 of record NC_142419.1, read on the forward strand.
CACTTTAGCCCACGTGGGTGTACAAAGGCGGGTTTGGTGAAATTGGCAATATTTGGGATGAACACTGTGTATGTGTGTGTGTTTGTGTGTGTCTTACCGTCTTTGGGCAGTGTACATAACGTGCCAGGCTGATGATCAGGTCATGCGTGATGGGGTCAACAAGGTTTCTAAAGCTGGCGTAGCGGTATAATACGTCATCCAGAGATGTCGACTCCATGCCCAGGTCCTACGCACACATAAACACGCACACAATATAGATTGGCAACAGCATATTATACACAATCAAACATCTTATAGGGAAGAAGACGTCATAGTTACGCAACTCATTTCACACACATGAGTAAACCTCATCAGTCACTGAACATGAAAAGAAAACACACAGTCACAGTGTACACGAAAAAAGCACATACGGCACATATGTGGACATTTATCACGTTTTTTGTTTGTGATAAACATTTGGAAGTGTCAATCAAAATAAGCATATGTTATTCTTGCAGAACACATTTTTGGATCGTGTGAATTGTCTGCTAAATCTGTACAACATACATTTAACTATGCAAATAGATTCACCTAATCTGATACCAGTATAAAACCTAACCCTGCTTTAAAATGTGTAAACTCCAGAAAACATGAAATGTCCATTGTTTGACAACGTGGGAAAATTTAAAACGGAAAAAAAATCCACTTTGATTTTCTTGTGCTATATTGCAAACAAAAGAGACTATACATGAAACACTTGAAGGTATTACTTCTAAATACAGTGCATTTAAAAATGTCTCACTCTATAAGTATTGCAAATCTCGTTGAATCCTGTGGATATGAAGGCATGGAGGATTTATTTGAAGTCAACAAAAATGAAACAAACATCCCATACAAAATGACCTTTATACGTCCATTAGGATTACCTAAAATACTCTGATGAGTAGTGGTGGCACAAAATAGAAAACATTCTTGGTTCTCTTTGTATCCTCAGTCCATTTTCAGTCTTCTATTGTACGTTCATTCAATTTGACTCGGGGGAAGATGCTTTTGTAGGCAGCCAAAATAGAAAAACTGCCCTTTAGAAATCGACTGGTAGGGAAAATAAGGGCTGAAGCGAGAAATTGCCAGACTGCAGTGATCAATTCATTCCTTCGGTAATTTTCTTCCACTTATTCTATCTATATCAGCTGATGTTGTCCGAGAGGTAGGGAGCACCCCAGACATGTAAGCACTCAATTGCAGGACACGTCAAAGTGGACAAATCATCATTCACAATCTAAATGACACCTTTGGGCATTTTAGAGTCTCCAAACATAACAAGCATACATATTTTTTGGAATATGGGGAAAAGCCTTGCAAGCTCAGGAAGAACGAATACACTCCACACAGACCATCTTACCTGTGAAAGAGACGAGCTAATCATGTTCCACAATTCTGCCCACAATAGTAATAATTGATTTTAATCAAGGCGCATACAGTACAGTGCCAGCAATTGCACTTTTCCAGCTTTGATTTTCATAGCATGACACAATTGGTTCTGATTGTTGGACCCTATATTTGAGGTCAAATCAATGCTATGCAGATGGTAAACAAAAATTAATACGAAAAATGCGGACTTACACAGTATGTAATGAAAAATATTAGAGGACATGATTTCATTTCTGTTCGTCCTGTACATCTCTGATTTCCAGTACAACTCTGAGTTCTGCCATGTGCAGAAGTTTGCGGACGACACTGCTATTGTTGGCTGGATTAGAGATGGACGGGAGGAGGAGGACAGCGGCCTCGTTCGGTGCTTCGCCAGTTGGTGTGGCTCCAACCACCTGCGCCTAAACACCGCCAAGTCAAGGGAAATGGTGGTGGACTTCAGCAGGACCAGGCCTCGTCCTGAGCTATTGACTATCAATGGAGACTGTGGAGAGATAGTTCAGACCTTTAAATATCTTAGAGTGTTGCTGGAGGACAAACTCGACTGGTCTGTGCATGTGGACGCTTTGTGCAAGTACTTTCTCAGGCGGTTGGCATCCTTCACTGTCTGCAATGTGATGCTGCGGATGTTTTCTCGATCTATTAAGGCGAGAGGTCTTTTCTTTGCGGTGGTGTGCTGGGGGGGCAGTGTCAAGAAGAGGGATGCCTCCCGCCTGGACAAACTAGTAAGGCGGGTTCTGTTGTGGGCACGGAGCTACTTGATCTGGCGTGTGTTGGCCAGGCTGCTGTCCATCAAAGACAACCCCGAACATCCACTGCACAGAGCCATCACTGGGCGGATGAGCAGCTTCAATGACAGGCTGTTGACACCGTCTTGCTCCACGGAAAGACTGAGGGCTTCACGAGCCATTTGGCATCAGTCCATGTAAAGATAGATTTTTTTTTTTGAATGGAACATGAACGTCAGCCCCCATCATCCACCCACTCTGTCATTTACATTACAAATGGCAATCATATAAAATGGGCTGGTTGATTGTACGATTGAGAATCGTGATTTGAAAACAATTTCCTTCAGAAAGATGTTATAAAAGCGGTGTATAAAGATGTACACCTAAAACTCAATTTTGCACGGATTTAGGGGTACAGAATTTGGAAATCATGTTAATCCAAAAAACGCATTGTGTAGAAAGTCTTGTTTTTTTTTAGAGCAGCCACTTATCCTTCTATTGTGTCCGGCCACGCTCTTTGACTGGATGAGATGCTTTCGCAATTACATACATACATAAATCAAAGTTAAGGTGGATTGAAAGAATATCTTTGCGTATGAATATTTGGTGTCACCTCTCTGACAAAGCCAGTTCATCCATGCATCGTATGCTTTAAGGAATAACTATTAACTCTACCAAAGATTATAACGTCGGGATATATAGAATGTGTCAGTCAGCTGAGTGGTTAAGATGCCTTCACGACACGACTGAAGGCCAGCTTTGATTGACATGAACAACATTGATGCTCACAGCTCAAACACCCAGCAGGAAAGGTGTCTGTTGCTCCAGAATGCCACTAATGCTGTGTCCCTGCTGTGTTAAATGGGCACGTCTTATTTCATATCAAGCATGTGTCCAGATATAAACAGGGTCTTTATCTTTATCACATTTCAAGCTCACTTTGGTTTTTGCTTCGTTTTGCTTTACTTGCTTGTGAAGTCTGCAGGCAATATATTTACCCCAAAAGGTTTTCAAAGCTTTCAGCCAAATTGGTGGATGGAGAAGCTCAAGTGGCCTACAAATTATCTGTGCTATAATGGTCTCAGCTGAAAAGTTGTGCCGATAATGCAAATAATTTGATAGAATTGCAAATGCATCACTTGAAAAGAAAAAGAGTTAACGGCCAATTTTTAAGGTTTCCATGAGTCTCACCCAAAGGGTTTCCATCCAAACACAAAATAAATAGCCTTCTATTGGTGTATGAATGTGTGTGTGTGAATGGGTGAAATTGTAAAGCACTTTGGGCACCATGTGGTGTAGATAAAGCGCTATAAAAATGCAGTCCATTTACCATTTAAATATAGGCGATGTGTACAGTATTCAACAAAATAAAATGTGATTTGTTTTCGAATAATTTGTACAGCTTTATTGTTTCAGTTGTATTGTGTGTGTGTGTGTGCGTGTGTGTGTGTGCGTGTGTGTGTGCGTGCGTGTATTGATATGCAGTGGGGCTTTTCATTCTCTGAAGACCTCCGCCTGAAAATGTATGACTCACTGATGCTTCCAGGTATGCAAACTAATGAAAGCAGCTTTGAATGCATGGTAAACAGTCGTTATTTGAATATCATGTTATTTGTCCCCATGGAAATGTATTTTTTAAATAAAAATTGTCATCAGAGAAAATAACACTGTAGGCTAGGATTTGGGACAGCTTTACTACAATCTGTGAATCTGTGCAGGGTGCAATCAATTTGGTCCGTATATATATATATATAGTGCATTATTAACTGAACCCTCGTAAAATATATATGGCAAATGGAAATGCAAGATAACTAATGATGGTAAGGAGACGAGTATGAGCTGACCCTTCAGCATCAAGGATGACGGTGACGGAGAAAGATCAGTGAATAGTCGTACCCATTACTGCAGCACATGCTGACCTTTACTAAAGTTCACATGTCAACCCGTTATCCATCTAATCTACCATACAGGATACTTTTCTTTGATCCCTCCCATTAGTTTGCTTGAATTGTGAAATTATTCAAAATAGAGCATCATAAAAAAAGACCATGTTGACTCTTGTTAGTTGTACTAATATTCCAAACCTGGCTTAGTTGATACTTAAAAAATATTTTTAAATTATTTTTTTCATACCTTCTATATCTCAATCAAGCTCCTGGTTAGTATTAAGCTAATAATAATAATAATAATAATCTTCATCCTCATCTTCATCATAACACATTTATTTATAGAGCACTTTCAGGGCTGTACAAATAAACATAAAAAAGTAACAATCTTAGAAGTTTATATTAAAAGCTGGAGGTTCCAACAGAAGCAGATTTTTGAGACATCCCAGAGGGAAATGGCGTATAGATGATCACTGCAGTTTCATTGCAGCGCAGTGATTAAGAAGGTGGCCTTGTCATTAGCTGCTAACAGACCTGCTCCATGATTAATCAACGTCTACTTAGGCTGAAGTCTGCACTGACCGCCATTGCTGCCGGGCAACATGCCTAGTAACCAGTGAGAAGTAAATTGGATTTTAATGCTTGTGTGGGTTTTCCTAGCCTAACTAACAAATCTCAGTCCAAATGGGACAATATGGCCCTGCCTGCCTATCATAGTATTCAATTGTGATCACACCTCTTTGTTAACATTCTTCCTTGGAGTGCATCCAGTTCACACTCATTTATTTTCTGCAATCCTGCCTTTCCAGCAAGAACAGGGATCCATCGGGAGTCATCGGACAAAGGATCAACATGTCAGGAAAACTATAGCTCTCTCTGTTAATGTCTGATGCGCTGTCAGTTTCTATTCCTGGAGCATTGTTGAGCTGAGACTGAAATGTTGTACTATTTTTCATGTTGCATATTAGGATGCCATTGCGAGGTAGAATTCATAGAGCTAATCCTAACCAGTCCATTTGCAAACATAAGTGGTCTATAAAACAGCGCCTGTCACGCCCACTTAATTGTCTGAATGGCAAACAATGGGCAGATGGCGCCATTTGGTGTACTGTTCCATTTTCAAAATTTTCATCATTTAAGAAGTGACACATTTTTGAGGCGTAAGCCAACTTTGATGAGAAAATGATGGATGGATGGATGGATGGATGGATGGATGGATGGATGGATGGATGGATGGATGGATGGATGGATGGATGGATGGATGGATGGATGGATGGATGGATGGATGGACGGACTTTAAAAATATTCTGATTTCAGCCTCTCCAATGTGAATACTTTCAGATTTCCATTGTTAGTTTGCCACGGTCGCAGAATAATTGTCTCGTGTTTTAAGTCAACAAGACATTCATGGACATCATGTTCAACTTGTTTAAACTAATCAACAATTTCTTCAAACACCGATGTTATGTTTCTTATCACTCCGCAAATTATTAACGTGTAACATTTTTACTCAACTTTAAGTGAATCTAGAACCATAAATTTAGAATTGTAATGTTAGATTTTTCTTTATGTTCAGTGACCTTTCGGGGAAACAATCAGCATATTTCAGAGTGTTTAAGAATGACATTTCGGGTATTTCTTTTATTTATTCTAATTATCTGGTGTCAAACGGGTCAAATTTAATTATACTGTGATTAAAAAGAAAAAACTTGAGCAAACAGTCGAATGGTGTTACCTGCCGTAGAGTCTTCAGCATCTCCGAGACCTCGTCGTGTTTGCCCTGCTTGGCCATCAGCATCATCTCCTGGATCATTCCGATTCGCCGCTGGTAAGGCGGCGGAGTGGCACCGCGGCTCAGCCTGTCCCCTGACCTCAGCATGAGGGAGGCAAACAGGTCCCCTCGCTCCTTGCTGGGGGTCCGCCTCCAGCTGTGCTGCGGGCTGGTTCCTCCAGCATCTTGGCCCTTGGTCTGTTTGGCCCCCATGGTGTTGTGTGAGGGGGAAGCAGTGATAACAACAAGCTTGGTCCCACCGGGCAGTCGGTCATGCAGAGGCAGATTTCGGGGATGTTTCCATCAGAGTGCCTGCAGCTGATCACATTCTACAGTCTGCGCAGCCAGTAATGAAAGCGCATTTAATGTGCATGGATAATGCATCGTCGCACTTCAGCAGAAAACAACAATAAGAAGGAAGTAGTTTCTGCAGCTCAAGTGGGGAAGAGGTCGGAGGATGCTGCCTGCAGCATGGCCGCTCACTGCGCACACGTCACATATAGGAGAACCGAAGACCGCCGCAGTCTCCTGTCCCAAACACAACTTCACAGCGTCTCCGCTTTGATTTACATCCAGGATGGACGTCTTGTTGTTGCTGTCGCTGTGCTCTCATCTCAGCCACGCCAACGGAGCCCCGCTGTCCCGGAGCGCAGCTCGGAGGGAGGCGGTGGTGCAGGAAACAGTCAGGGCATGGCAATGTTTACGTCCACGCTTCAGCGACGATTGACTCTTCGTCGCCACTATTCCGCTTTTGTGTTCCACCCGCGGCCGCCGAATTCACCAGTCATCTGCAACAGAATGCTGTATACGTGCGGTATCGAGTCCAAGGAGGAGCGGTGGGTGGACTACCTGGCGTGCTTGAGTTGGGACTGAATTATGGATGACAACCTTCCCTGCTTCGAGTGCACAAAGCACGCCCCCAACCGCCTCCAGGCAGAGAGCACCGCCAAGTTTCCAGCGGATTATTAGCCCATTATTCATTCCAGAAGGATGGCTATCTCAGGGGTTAAATTATATTTAGCATATATGTCGTACAGCGTTAAAAACAGATAAGACGGCCAGGTGGAGACTGCTTGCAGTATTACCTTTCAGACACAAATCATTGGCGACTCCTCACTATTCGTTGTTGGTCCACCAGAGGGCACTGTCTGTTCTTCATTCTTTTTATAGGGAATACAGCGGAGGAAACTGTAATGATGTAAGTGTATTAAATGAAGTTGTCAAAATTCGCAGTTTTCCGTATGCGCCTGGCTTTATGCCCGGTGCCCAGCCCCTACTTTTAGTTTTTCCTAATAGGATGTGGTTGGCAATGCTAATTTCATCATAAGCCTGGGCCGAGTAATTTATTTATGGCCTTTATTTAGGGGATTTTGAAATTTCTCAACTAAGTATTTTTCTTACTTTATTTTTAGAATAGCTTTTATTCTGTTTATAATATATATGTATATTTTTGGTTTGTTTTGGGCACTTTTGCTACTCCAGATCATGACTGACCATGTCAGAATGACAACAACTTCATAGCTCAGTTTGACACGAATACGCGCTGACATCTAGTGGTAGCAAAACGCATTGCAATGTTAAGACACTTAAACGCATGCATAAAGAAACGCGACATTAATTATTTTTCAAAACATATTTGCCTTTAATTACATTCTTATTTACAGTATTGGTATCACAGGAGTTTCAAATCACTTCACAAAAACGCATTTATCGAAAAGTCCTTGGTTTTGTACCAAGACTAATTTTGGCTCAATCAAAGTCTTTTTCAATGTTAAGCAGTTGGGCTGAATGTAAAACATGCTCACTGTGTCTACAAGCCTGCATCAGTTTTTTTGCAGGGATTTAAAAATAGCTATTTTACACACTCACACACTGCAGGAGTATTGCTGCCCCCCGCTCGCTTCATCGATGGCGCACTTGTCAAAGATGGAACCAGACAACACTGCTTCTTTCCACCACAGGTAGAACATTTGTTTCGATTATGACACATACCGTCTTCTTAAACTTCAGTGATTCCCAACGGATGGGATTTAGACTCCATTCAAACAATAGTAACAATACCTAAGGGTGACTCATCTCAAATCGGCGCAGCTATAATTAAAGTCCCAACTTGTAATCACTGGGAAAGATGACCCCAGCCACTTCACAGAGGTCAGGGCTTATTTCACAAGGACTTTTTCAAGCGGGATTTAGACATTGAGATCAACCTGCAAAAACGTATTTTAAATTAGTAGTTTATGTGACAATGTGTTAACTGTTGAATAAGGTTCTAAATTGTGAATGCTTTGGTTCTGTAAACTGATCAGATATTTTTCTTATTCTGAAAAAAGAACATCTGACAGGCGCAGCTGAACAGAAAAGCCGTGTAAAGAAATGTTAACAGGAAAAGAGGAATCACCACACTGGTGCATTATGTATTCAATAACATCAGAGGGGAGTCATTCGACGGCACTCAGCCCCAATTGCTCTCTTTGGGAACACAACCCCAGCAGGAAGGGCTCAAAAGCAGGTCAATATTTCCGCTATTTGACACCAAACATGAGCTGCTCAGCAGCATATTTTTCCCCCCACTTTTCCTTCCCTGTCTTTTTCCTCCCCATCCAAACTGAGTCAGCTTTAAATCAAGCTAACCCTAACATGTGTGTTTGTATTTAATCAAAATGGCATATGTGGGTGTGCAATTGGAAGCTCTAGAAACGTTATAGATGGTAGTCTCTTTCCTTAACCTGACTCAATTTTCTGATACTGAAGGCAGAGGTAACGAAAGGGTGGGGCGATTACTCGCAGTTAGAATGTGTACCCTGCAGGGGGGGCTTTATCATCTTTGTTGCTCTCCAGGGAGAAAGGAGGAATGCGAACATCAAAATGGGAGCCATCTGTCCTTTCGATACGAAATGTTCCCCTGAACATAAAAAAAGTAGGCAATGTTAATGGCACAGAGGAGTGCAGAATAAAAACAGCTAGACAAAAGGTTACATCACGTATAGAACAAAAACTCACCACATGTGACCGCTGGGGGCTTGTAGAGAGACATGGCTGCTGTACTGAAATGCTGGCTGCTCTTTGGACAACACTGGCTCCTTTAATCACACAACAGATCCACAATGACAAGACTGACTAAAAGCTGTGATGTCTATTCAATTGTCTTGCCGTTTGACTCAAGTGGGGGACACTCGTACAATCGGCCTTAAAGTGAGCATTTTTTAAAATGCCCTTGTCGGAGAAGGTTTATGCTGACCAATTATCCTGTGGTGTGGGTTCTGATCTTTCCTCCTCAAACCCATCTGAAAACAATCGGGCTGACAATTTTAAACTTCACAACCGGTCACACGAGGTGGGTCGAGGCACGGACTCCATGAGTGACGGAAATCTTTGCTAAATAAATCACTCTACTAACCCACTCCAACGGTGTGAATTGATCTTTTATTTTGTTAGATGGGTAATCACTATTTTGTTAGACTCGCAATCACTTGTCTTTCCCACTTAGGAACACCAAGGATTCAGCATTGTGTGTCAAGTCAGTGTGAGTGAGTTGCTCTGACCCTGCCAACCACGCCGCGACCTCGGACAGTCTCCAGGGTTCCGGACAGGCTGAAGATCCTCCAGTGTCGCTCTCTCAGCTGAACCACCTCATTGCCCATGTTCTCCAAACGGATGCAGTATCGCCACTTCACAAGATGACACACAGTAGATGCATTAAAACTGTTCAGACTAGTTCATGCATTATCTATTTTATGGGGCTTCGCATAATCGTTGCCACTACTCACCCAGTATACATGAGAATTCTGGCCTTCCTGAAGAGATAGAGATATCACAATGTAAAATAATTTTTCCAAGTGATTCCTCATTTATTGCTGATAATTGGTTCCAATATTGTCATCTGCGTATTGCTTCTCTTTTGATATAATGAGAACAGACTTCAATGTGTGTGGGTGACAGACAGCAATCGGACCCCTTTGGCTGCCCAATAAGATGCCTGGCGTAAATTAACGCAACAAAAGACCCCTTTGGCTGCCTAAAAACATGCCTTTCTAAAAAAAAAAACTTTCTATACAACGCGCTTTCGTTAACGTGGTTCCCAAATTCTGGACCCCAAAGTCCGTGTAAAATCGAGATTTAGGTGTAAATAGTAAAGGTTGAGAGTCTAACTAGAAACCCAAAGCCTCACGCCATGAACACGGTAACAAAACTGGACAAGAGTCCAGTGATTGCATCTAAAATGCAAGCTGTACTGCATGTTCCTTATTTACCCTCATGCCCATGTAGAAAGGGATTACGGTGACCCGGATGTTCTCAGTGGTCTCCCTGTGGACGTCCGACAGCTCCAACCAGGGGTGGTTCTTTTCTTGCCATGCTTTGAGGGTGTCCCTGGCAATGAATGGAGGAGCTACGATGGAGCGAGAAGGACAAGTTAACCGAGGAGCAGAGCTATACCAAATGATATGAAAGAAATGGCAGAGCTAGAAGTAATAGGAAGTACAGAAGAAAGAAGAAAACATACTTGGCAGGTCAAGACTGGGTGGTGGGTGCTTACATTTGGCATGGTTGTACATGAGGAAGCGTTCAAACAGCTCGTGTTGAATGGGGATCTGCTCTGCAGAGTTGTATGGCAGGATGTCTTCATGGCTCACATAGTCCAGACCTGATGGGAAGAACGATACAGATTAAAAAATTCTTATAGGTCTTTTACACCAAGGTGGATTACTGCATCTTGAACAGAGCTGGTTTTAGTCAGACGAGCATATCATACAGTGCTATTTAGGGGCGAGATAGATCACGGCGTATACCTGGGATGGCGTAAAGCGCTCTACTGTCATCATGGTTAGCCAGAAACGTCACTGCCTCTGTCTGAGACCTCTGAGACTGTTAAATGGAACACGAAGCAAAATTCACTAATATGTGTCTGCATGCGCTCACACAAAACAACAACCTTTTAAAGAGGCTATGTGCGCCTGAGTATAGTAACAGCGGCTGTCATATGCAAAGAGTCATACATGAGACAATTATACAGTTGAAACCACACATATACAGTACATCTTGTGCAGTATTCAGCCATTTGCAATGTGCAACCACTAGTTGTCGGTAAACCTCACACGATGCTAAATGCGATTCTCATGAGACAAGTATCATTGGTGGTAAACCCCATAAAAAAAACAGTGTGCATTCTTAAATAGGTTTTTGCTTGTGTTGATAAATGAAAATCTCCAAATAATGAAACGTGTACTCTACCGCATCAGTAAAATTGTTTACAAGTTTGACATTTAGCAGTAGCATCAGATATGCCATCACCATCATCCATATTGCAAAAATGTAATTGACACGTATACTCGTCAAGGGCAAAACTGAGCATCGGGTGTTACTGAATCCATATACAGTCGTATACGTATGACCTTTCCACAAAAAAAGCAACAATGTCACACAAGGAGATGACTGAAAAAGTAACATTGCTTAACAGAATCACTTACAATGTGAGGGCAGTCTCTAGTATCAATCAGAACTTGATAGTAAGTGTGAGTCTTCCCCTTCACTTCCTTTGAGCCATGGCCACCAGGAGGCTCAGGCTTGCTAGAAGTAAAAAATAATAAAAATACATAAAAAGATAAGAGCGTTGTGTTTACATGATGACAGGGGCAACGTGTTGCATAAAGCTGCAACGCCTTTGTTAATCAAAGACCAGTCATCTCAAATTGAGCGGTGGAGGCTTTACCTGTCAGACATGGGAGGTGTGATGTCTCTGTCGTACAGTCTGGCGTGCCATGGAAACAAGACAATACCTCGATAGCCAAAGACGCTGTGGAGAAAGAGCTGAGAACAACACAGAGGTGTGGGTTCACAATGTCACATTGGATAAGACTCAAATAATAATCAGAAATCAAATGAAATATAAATGTCTTTAGCGAGGCATCGTACTAACTGTTAAAATTGTATTATTGTCACAATGGTACAATGAAACTGTGAAAAATCTAAATATGCTCATATGGACCAAGAGTGTTTTTGTTGACATCCACCCTGCGACCCTCCAAAGTGTGGCAGCTAAACATGCTATGCAAGTATTTACCTGTCCTGTCTCGTATTTGCCGTGCTGCTTAAGGGCCTCAAACACTCCAACCGTCTCCAAAATCTTCCCTTCAGGCCTGTTCCTGCCAAATACAGGCAATGTCAGTTCATAATGGCTTGTGTTTGAACAATGAGGATACATTCACAGAATAATGTTGGGGTGAGAAAAACATAATCGTGTAAATAATCGTGATTCCAATATTGAACAAAATTATCATGATTATGATTTTTAGCCCATTTTCCATGATTTAGTCCATTTAAAAAGCATTTGGAGGGCAGCTCACCATTCATAAGTGGAAATTTAGTCGTCGACAATAACTGTGTCAGCAAGCGTCCAGGTCATGGGTCACAACGATGAAAAAAATGTTTAGAAATGATGCTGGCATTCGAGCAGGGGTGTGTAGACTTTTTAAATGCTCTGCATATAGCATATGTCTGACTTGCATCTAAATTCAGTGGACACTGTCCACGTGCAGTAGACATTGATGTTTGGGTTGTGACATATTTCCTCATACTGAAAGGAAATACATAAATAGGTCCGTGGCCATGTGCCCAGTTTTGAGCATAATTTTAAATAACCTCTCTCACTCAAAAACACAGTTGTCATGCTTACAGTTGGTTTTGTGTAAATGACTCTCTTGTGTAAGAAAGAATCTTTTTGGTTATTTATTTTCCTTATTGTTGCGCCAAAGTGATAATTTTATGTAAGAGCCAGCTTTGTTTATTCTACAAGATACCCTCTTATAGAAGCAATCTACATGATCCCCAGAGGAGGCTAAATCCTTCTTTGCTGCTATAGTGATAATCTCAATCATAACTTTGACAAGATTGTGCAGAACACCTTGACTTGTCAGATGTCACAAATTCCATTAGATCTCCACTGCTGCGCTTTCACAAACACATACTGACCAGAAGAGACAACAACAGCTGGTCACAAACATGCATACTTCTTTGCTCCCTAGAGAGCTAATCTTTACAACACAGATAGAGTCTATTACATTCTGACGGATTCCGTTTTTTTTTTTAAACATAGTATTAGATAAGTATTATTTAGGAATAAATACTGATCAAGTCATAGAGATAGCAAATACATGTTAAATATCCGACCCTAACCTAGCTGCTGTTGCAATAATATAATGCACTACATTTGCTTTGAATAGTGAACGCTATACTCCAAAGAGGATTTTAATACTTGGCAGTAGAAGCAATAATTCAGGATGAGCTAGTTTTAAGTCTTGGCGGCAGATACAGAGATACATTTTTTTCCAATGTGTTGTAATAGCCTCATTCCGAAATTGAGTAGTTTCTCCACAAAATTATAACACACAAACCCTGCAATAACAATGTAAAATTGTTTTGTTTTAATTATATTTTCTTACTGTGTTGTCTATATAATGTGTATTTTACGAATAAAGAAAAACAAAAATCCCAGAAAACTGTCATTCATTTCATGTCATTTTAAGGAAAAACATAGATATTGCTATCGGGGTATCAATTATAAACACCTACCAAAATCAATGCACGTTAAAACACAATTGGTAAAAATTAGAAAATTGTTAGAACAACAACTTAATACAGGGTTTCTGGGCAAATATTGTAACATTATAAAAGTGCTTCCGGTCAAACCATGCATTACCACATCTACTGGATAAATGCCAATGAATGCCACAGGCCAACTACGCCAGTTTTATAGGCCCTGGGAGACATATAATGCTCGTAATTATAAATAAGTTTGGAAGGTGTTGACCACATGACAACAGTTCCTGACATTTCTTTTTTACGAAACAATCTTTAGAAACTCGTGCATAGCTAGGTCTTTAGCTTGTTAGCATTGACAGGAGGAGGACACTGGCTGTGTGTCTTACCGTGACGACATGAATCTCCTCTGCTGAGCGACACCGTACATTCCGCAGGCTCGGCATTCCAACTGTGGTCTATACATTTCGAACCTGCTGTCAGTCATACTTAATAATCTATGTGCGCGTTTATTGTTATATTTACTGAAAGTGCTCAGCAGACCTCTACGTATCGCGCAGGCCGCCATCTTTGTTGGTGGTGGCACGCTTTACCTACGCATGCACGTTTGTACGTACGCACTGATGTTGCCTTCAGGGACAAAGAAAATAGTACGAATTGGAACTAATGTTTATTACGAGCGTCCTTTACGCTGACATGTTTCAGCAGTCTGTCAAAACATGTCAGTGTAAAGGACGTTCGGGTAAGGCCTACACCATACGATGACTTTTTGTTAACTTAGGTTACTAGTAATTACAAGTTGTGATGACTTTTCCCCCCATTAGCCTTATAAACAACAGTTGGAAAGCTTTATTGATCCCATTAATATATATTTATACGTGGATAATAGCTTATAATGTTTTTCAAATATATTCTTTCTGTATAATTCAATCTGACGGCGTTTTGTAAGGGATTTAAAGTCGTTATGTTACGTATAAATATTAAAAAATACGGGCAAACATGAAGGCACCACCTGGAACGAGACGTGCAAAACATGACATTAATTTAAAATGATCGTTTCTTTTCTTTCAAATAATCAAATATAATACTACCAAACCAACTCCGTTGTGCGTAATGAATTTGTAATTTAGAAATCATTTTACACGAGTGATCACGTGAGACTTACCTCATCTGGTCACGGGGTAAAAACATGGCTACTTGCATCTTGAGCTTTTGCACCGCTTCCTAACGTTACAGTCATATACGTCTCCCATTGTTGCATATTCCTACCGAATATTCTGTGTGTTTTCGTTAAACAAAATTATGGCTTCGGCGTTCGTGGTTGGAGATCAATTCCGAAATAGAGTGTCAGGACTGTTGGAAGAGACGGACTCTTCTCTGCCCGAAGAGCTGAGAACACAACTGGGTAATCTACTTGAAAATAAAGGACAGATTACCCTGCCATTTAGTACAGCGCGACAATTGAAAAAGTATCTTCAAGATGAAGGTAATGTGATGTCAGCGCAGGCATGATTTTATTTTTTTTCTCTTGCGCTCTCCATCTCTGTCACTTGCTCTCCATGCTAATCGCATATATTCATGAGCCTACTTGAAAAGGAATGTTTGCGTGGTTTTCAGTAAAATAAAGCACAGAAATATGTTTTGGTTTTTCCAGAAGTGACGCCCAGAATGAATGACTGTTTATTTACACTATGATGTTCTTTTTTCTAGGGCATCCATTCTATTTGCATGACTTGTTGGAGGATAGTTCATTGCACCTGCCGGAGGTTGTGAAGCCCCCCAGAGTAAGCCGATGGCAGTTTATCGAGCTTGAAATGTTGACATATACATATGTGTTCCCGATTGAATATTTATTTGACTCAATCACAAAATGTTCCAAGGAAAAATCTTCTACCAAGTATGTGGGAACGTTTTTGTTACAAAATGTTTCAATGTTAAATGTTTCAGGCTCTTCACCACTTGTTTGATGAAACACGTCCATAAATCAAAGTGAGTTGGACAAACATTGAACACAAATGTGATATTTTTTTCTAATTGCAGAACCCTGAGCTGGTCGCACGCTTGGAAATCATTAAAGCCAGACTAGCAAACGAGGAATACAATAAGATGACTCGTAACGTAAACACTCAGGTAAATAATTTTGTGTTCACACGTGACTGGGTTTACATTATAAGGGACCACCCCCACACTAATCATCATTGCAAACTCTAGCCTAATGATTACATTTCTACTCCTGTGCAGGAAATGAACCGTAATGGAACACTGGCAGATTTGGGACAGCAAGGTGTGTTGTAGAGTTTCCACATCATTTGAAGGGGATATATCTTCAAATGCACTTTTGTCATACCCGTAATTGCTTCCATGGGGGTTTTCAGTTTACCAGGGTTCTGGTAAATATCATGCTATTAAGGCATCTTGAAAACGTTTTAAATCGTGAAAATAACATTGGAATATGTTCAGTTTAAATATTCTTTTATTGGTGTCGTACATTCTGATCGGTGTGCATATTTTCTGTTTCTAAAGTACGATCAGCCAAAGCAGTGGTTGTGACGGTTTTCAACTTCCTGGTGACAGTAATCGCTACATTTGCCTGCTCCTACATGGGCAGTCAGTACCTATTCACTGAAACAACAGCGGTAAGAATTTGTCTTGTCTCGATTTGTTCTGTAACAACATGCTTAGTTAAACCGATGTGCCCCAAAGTTCAAATGTTATGTTGGTATCCAAAAGTATTTTAATTCTGACTTGACTATTTTATTTTTATTTTTGCCAGAGAGTAATATCTGCTGTGATCGCAACATCTGTAGTGGGGCTAGCTGAGCTGTATGTCCTGGTCCGGACCATGGAGGGGGAACTCGGTGACCCCTAGCACAACAAACAAGGGAACTACACTAAAGTCAAAAAGGGAAACTCCATTTAAGAGCAGCCTTTTAATAAGGTCACACTGTATTAACATTATATGGACCAAGAGAGTCTTCACATTTAAACGACACCAATTTCCACTTTGCTATTAGGCAGGGCTTTTGGCACCCTCTTATGGCAACTTATGGCATTGCTGAAAAAGCACAACTGCGAATAGGGCAGTTTTTTGGCAAAATTTTATTCAGAAATGGCTTTGAACGTATTTTTGATGCTGGTTTACAAAAATGGGGTTCGGTTTAGGCTTTTTTTTTCAGCACATCAGTTATTTTTTCTTAAGTTTGAGCCGTATAAGTATACAAATTTACAGATACAAATACTAGAAATTTTACCATGTGTTTAATTTATAGTTAGAATGTTTTAGAAAAAATATCTTCCTGTTGCGGACCCTAACTCTTAATTCATAAATATTACATATACAGTATTTGTAATATGTATGATATATATATATATATATATATATATATATATATATATATATATATATATATATATATATATATATATATATATATTACATATTTTATTATGACATTATTTTTATGAAAATTTAATGTGCTAGAGAAAAAAAGCCATGTTTGGAATCTCATTAAGAATTGGAGCTCTGATGAGAATATTTAGTCTGTTTGTTGACAAGTGTTGTTTAATGCTGTTTTATTTTATTTTTACTGCTTTTTATTTATTATCTCTGTTTTTCCTAGAAACTAAAATATTATCATGAATAAATGAACACCTGTGATTTTCTTTTGATCCTGATGATATTAATAAAGCCATGCATCTGTATCTGACTCTAATTGAATGATAATGATCAGTTGATTTTAGTCGATTCAGCAAAAACAACAGTACGATTGTCATAACCTATTAATGTGGTTATTAAATTTGATCATTTTATTCTACAAGAGTTTATGTAGCATTTATTGTTCATTATAATTTGGTACCTTCCAACCAGAAACCTCCTCTGGATTTTGTCTATTTTCTGATCTTGTTTTAATTAGTCTGTATCAAGTTATACAATGAGAATACATCTAAAGAACACTTCACAAGCTATTGCTATAGGCTAGATCTGCTAATAACGTGCTAGTAGTAATAATAAAGCCTCGAATCGCCATTGCCAATAAGGTCGCTGGGTCAGGAAAAACAATGACAACAACACGTATAGAAAGATTACTGTATATAATCAATTTCAAAACAATTCAAACACGACTCAGATGATCTCTGATCCCTTCTTCACATTTAAATTCTTATTTTTTTGGACATATTTTTATGCCGGTATCCTCTTGTTTGGTCCTATCGCATAAATGGGAGGATTAAAAGATGTAACTACATCTGGAGGGGCAAAAGTATTTTCCTGAATTCTGAGATTTGACACCCGGATTAAAGGTTTATTGAAAGATTATTTGGTATTAAAGATGATTGTGATATGCGGAGATCACTGTCCACTGCACGACTGTCTTGTCCATCCGTCATATTCGTGTATGTATTATACTTCTCATGTAATATTTCAAAACTTAAATCCAAGCATAATTACACGACCTGTAAGCTGATAGACCCCAAAGCTTTGGCTTTAATTTTCATTAGTTTATTCCGCCTGCCTACTCTACTCATGATACTTACAGAGTAGAGAGATTTAAAAAACAACTATTTTCTGTGGTATCTCTGCACATGGAGTGATTTTAATCAGGATGTTTTGAAAAATAATTCTCAGAGGGCCACAGTATAAGGTAACACGGCATAGTACAACGTAGATCATAACAAGAGTTGGCTGCTGTGAGAACAACACGTGTTTCCAGAGTGGAAATAAGCAGCCTTTCTGTGAATATGTTGTGTTTTGTTCATGGGATACCTTCTCAATTAGTCCTCAGTTTCATAAAATCAATTTACAAAACGTGTGCATCTTCCAACAAATATGATTTCCATTTTCTACACCACTTGTTTTCATTAGAGTGACAAATGAGCTGGAGCCTTTCCATGCTGGCTTTGTTTTTAATATTTTCTTGCCAAAGTATTGAATTATTGACTGGTAACATTGTAAAGACCCTGTGAAGTCATTTTCATCATTTGTTTCTTATTACATTAAATATGTTTCAGGGTGAATATTCCAAAAAAGTGGTTTCGCATCGCCCCTGATGAGGCAAAATGTGCTTTTTTGCATTTCAGTGTGCTTAGTACATTAAAATTCAGGCTGTGCTCTTAAAAAGAAGGACACAGAAGAAGCTCGTGGGGATACATGGACGTTGTGCATTGGAGGGATTTCCTAACATCGGTATGTGAGCGGAATAAAATCTTTATCGATCCCAGGTGGCTGTCAGTGAAGTTCTTTTACACAACCACCCAGCCTTTGTGTATAAACGCATGCTTTGACCTCCTGAAAAAACAAATCTGTTTCTTCTTGGGGGAAAAAATGGATTCCCTCAATTATGTTGAAATAGTGTGCCACTATTAAAAGAAATAAGAAATCAATTGGACTTGATTAAAGTCAGCTGTATTCACTCCCATAACAGCGCAGACCTCCCTCTTTGAGAAGCCAACGTGTCATGAGACTTCACTCCGTAAACATCTGACTGATTAACTCTATAATGTTAAATGTTTTATTTTTTCTTAAGCAATTTTTCCTTTTTGTGATGCCACCAGTGTAAGATAGACAATGCCTGACAACCATCAAACTATAACTGAAACAAATTGCAGCATACTGTCATGACATTTTTTATTGCTCAGTACAGTTTGAGATATGCACTTATGTTACTATCAAATACACACATTGATTTTACCAGGCAGAAGTAACTGTAAATAAACTTGTTAAATACAACAAATTATATTCCAGCAGTGTCAGTGAAAGTATGACACCAACACCTAACTCCATCCTCCATTACTGTATATGCCTAAAAGGATGAGTAGTTTTACTTTATTTTTATTGTGTCTACAAAGTATTTTTATGCAGTATTTAACTTCTCTGTTTGTGATTATTATAATTTACAACATTTTCCTCACAACATTGTCACATGGGTTCAAATTTACTTCAGTTTATTTACTGTGAAAATGTTTTGGAACAACTTGAAAGTCACCCAATGCCACTCAAAGTTCAATTTTGCAGGTTGCAGAGCAATATGATAATGTATTTATGATTAAATTTGCCATAATTTATTGCCCATTTTATCAAGTTGAGTCTTAGTCATGACATTGGGTATTACATTTTTTGTGTGGAAATTAACTCAAACTACATCTAAAAAACAACTGGAACATTAACACAAGGCCAGAGGAACAACAGCATACACCATTTGATGTTTTCTTCAGTTTGGGTAATTGGTGTGTTTCGACACAAGACATAAAGGGAAAAATAACTGAATTTTACAATACACATCATCAAAACTCCAGGAAGTTGGTAACTATAGCAGCATTGTAGATTAGGTCTGAGATGTAGCCCATAGAGGTCTGTGGTCCCATTTGTGTGTGATGTTGATGATGATGGTGGCGATGTCTTTGGCCCTGAGTTACGTCCCAGTACGCTGGCTGAGAGTGAGAAGGAACAACTTGGTCAACAGAAAGGTGACCTCCAGCTTCACCCCCGTATAGTGACTGATGAGCCCCAGACTGGACCATGCTCTGGGCTTTGAGGTTCCTGAGGGCCTGGTAGGAGTGGCTTGACGCAGAATGGTGATGTTGCTTGGTGATGGGATGTGACAACGAACCAGGAAGGAAGGTAGGCAGGGTCGATCCGAGTTGTGGCCGCTGATGCCACTCCTCCTCCCAGAGACGAGACTCTGATTGTTTTGGGGAGCCAAGGGTGGGCTGCGAGTGGAGCGTTGAAGTGGGTGGTGTAGACTGATTGCTGTAAAGTTGGAACCAGTCAGAGTAGAATTGTGGGATATCTTCACAGGGTTGGTTTTGCTCTGGTCTAAATATGTCTGCCAAGGTGGATGGGGATGGGAAAGCTGAAGTCACCACCCCAGAGGTGGATCCTGCAAGCCCCCTACTTGCCACAACATGTTTGGTAGACTTGGGTAGTCTCCCAGTCTTGATACTTCGGGCTCTTCGGTTTTGAAACCACACCTGTGCATGATTTATACTTTCAATTTCCATATCATGAGACTTCAGCTCATTTTCATGACAAGATGTGTGTAGGCTGTCATCATGAAAAAATCCCGTTCAAAAGTTTGGGGTCACCCAGACAATTTTGTGTTTTCTATGAAAAATATAACTGCACAAGAGTTTTAAAGGGTTTTCTAACCATCCATTAGCCTTCTAACACAATTAGCAAAAACAATAGACCATTAAAACACTGAAGGGAAGGTTGCTGGGCCTTTATACACCTATGTAAGATATTGCATTCAAAACCAGACGTTTGCAGCTAGAATAGTCATTTACCACACTAACAATGTATAAAGTGTATTCCTGATTAGTTAAAAGTTATCGTCATCGAAAAATAGCAATTTTATTTTCAAAATAAAGACATTTCTAAGTGACCCCAAACTTTTGAACGGTAGTGTAAATTGTAAAAAGCTGCTTTGTGCGGTGTAATATAGGTCACAAATAGAGTTGTTGTTATAGCACTGTGGAAAAAAATTCACACAATTCATAATGTTTTATCACTTCACGTGTTAGCAACACCAGCAAAAAGTCATTTTTTACAAAAGATGCAGTCCACTCACCTGAATCTTACTCTCAGGCAGGTGTGTGTGTGCAGCCAGCGTCTCCCTGAGGGTGATGTCTGGATAAGGAGTGACAGCAAAGGCTTGCTCCAGCTCGGACAGCTGAGCTCGGCTGAAGATGGTCCGCTTCCTTTTTCTCGGACCCTCGCTCAGGATACCAGATCGATCCAGCTCTGAGGTGAGCGGGATGCTCTCACTGTGCACCTCTTGAGCAAAAGTAGTTCATCAATGAGTTGTTTATGACTGGTGTGTAAATTGGATCTGATTTTCTTTGTTGACAAGTTCTACATTATGTTATGACATTTTAACTGATGGTCTCAAATACCTATGAGATGATAAAAATAAACGATACCCTTTCTCTATTTCTGAAAATCTACTATACATATTAAAAATTAATTTACAGATGTTGTTTTGGCTTACCTTTACATTGTTCCTGTTCCCCAAATAGCCCTTTGAGATCCACTACATCTTCCCTCTGTTCCTGCTTTACTGTTGAGAAATTTGCATCTATGAACAAAGCCATTATCGCCGCACAAACACAATCAACCACTGATCCTTGGACACTTGATGTATGATTTGACAAAGAGGACGGGGACCACCTTTTATACCCATAGAAAACAACCCCCCAACTCACACACACTCACACACACACATGCGCACGTGCACACACACACACAAAATCCAGGTATTAAAACACTCATTTTAATCTCTATTTACTGAGAATCAAATCATGCTGTTTTGCAAGTCCCTTAATAGATGGACAATACTGTACTCTAGTATAGCAATCACTTCAATCTTATTTATCATCGTCATTCACCATACAACAATATGATATTCGGTTATATTATTTACACCAAAGGTTATTCTAGCTATGCTGTGAAGCTACATTTCAAACATATTATTTTACTAAATAATAATAAACTCCAAAATTTACTGTCCGCAAAGCCATGACTAGTGTAATGTATTTTTTCATCAACTACGTGCAAATTTATGTACAACATAGACTAATAGTGTCCCTAAATCTGGACACATAGGTAGTTGACTCATATGTGGAGTTCACGTGAATTGTGCAAAAACAGATTAACTGTTTCATCACAAAGGTTGGAAATCCCATTGAAGATATATATATATTTTCTAAATATTCAAATTGAATAAAATATTGAAATGTCCTTCCTTCCATCAATTTTGTATACCAGTGAATTTAGAAACACAAAATTGTGCTATCTCTCAACATTTTAATATTTTTAGATTTTTACACAGTTCCTTGTCTTTATGGATTCATAACAACAAAAACAATTTGATACCTTCACAAATTTATATACACAGTACAGTCCACTGGAAAAAAAATTGTGTTTTGAATTTTATTTCATCAAATAGCATCTAAAAGTAAAATGTAAAAGCATTTTTCTTTCAGCTGACAATTGATGGTTTTAATAAATGTTCATGTCTCAATATCCAAGCATTCAGTGTGTAAATAAAAGACACCATTCAGTGTAATTTTACAAACACTCAGTTTCATATTCTTTTTAATATTTTTGAATACCTACGTACATGTCAAATTTTCACTGATGCTGCAAATTGTATCCCTTCTGGTGCAGGGTCAAAGGTTAACATACTCATCATGTGGGAATAAAAAAGTTTACAAACAACAAATACATATACAAACTAAATATAGTCAACAAATTCAATAATGTGGTGTCTTCATTGATTTGGATAACAGGTAGACACGGACGCACACACAATCACGATTAAAAGCTCAGTCCTCCCAAATGGGAACAAATGTTCTCCAATTTACCACACGAGGGCAGCACAGTCTTAAATTACTTTGCCTTTTTTCCTGGACAGAGAGGAAATGCTTTTATTTCCCTCAGTGGCTATGAGGCAGTGGAAAAGAGCAAACAGGAAAAGGTCACGCCACCAATATGCATGTGGTTGTTGAGGTCACTCAAACTTGCGCAGGTGGTTGTAGAGGGATTGCACGTAGGTGAATACACACATTGGATCTGGTTTACGACCCATAATCATCATGTCATCCACTTCGATTAGCCGGTCGCAGCCAGCCTTCAATCTGCAGACAAAGGCAGAGAAAGACAGAGCATTATTCGAAGCTGGTAATGTTACAATCTATTTGAGTTTGTATTTGCTGCCCTGCTGATAAAAAAAACATGTTACTGTGTGTTTTAGTGGTGTTTAATCAAAGTTTGCATGAATGAATGAAGTTTGAATGAATGAATGAATGAATGTTACTGTTTCTGTTTTTTTTCTAAGTGTACAGTGATCCCTCGCTACTTCGCGTTTCGTTTATCGCGGCTTCACTACCTCGCGGATTTTTTCCCCCCAAATTAAAAAAACATTTAAAAGTCAAAATAAAACTTCTAAATCGAGGAAACATTTGTCTAACCTTTAGGACAATACTCCAAATTTCGTTTACATTCCTTTAGAAGTCCGTTTTCGCGTGTTAGCACGATCACGAATTAGCATCTTTCGGCTAACTCGTTAACCTGCCCAGTACTTCTTGCTGGTGACCGTACTTCGCGGGTTTTGGAACCAATCCGCGATAAATGAGGGATTACTGTACTTCTTTCCGCTACTCACTCTGCTGTTCCAAAAGCCAGTTCAAAGTTCTGCTTGCGGTTGTCCGGTGACAATGATTCGTAGTCAAACTCGGTGGGAAAAAAGGAATGGACCAGAGCACAAAAAGCCATGCCGTCGCTCCAACTGGATGAGAAGTTCTGGATATCTATGTTCTGCAGAACAGGGGAGATGAAAAGAAAGCTTGGTAAGGTTTTTGCAAGTGTGTGCACAACACAACTAAAAAAAAAAACAAGAACTGAGACATTTAAGATGTACAATGGAAGATAAGATGACAACAGTCCGGCCATAAAACTATCCCCCCTTTCACATTAATATGATAGATGTCATGGTTTTGCTCTGCTTTCATCTTCATTGTCTGTGTTTCATTTTTAATGGCTATTCAAGCCTTCAAAGTCAAAACCCCAGATGTAGTCTATTGTGTTGCTTTTTTTTTTTTTTGCCATGCCGTCACAAAATCTTACTAGTGACAGAAAGCAAAAGTGCATGTTACTACCAGAACTGGAAATGACAATTGACACTGGCTGCTCTGTCTGATTATTTAATTAAATAACCATTACAAACAAATTAATTTCACCAAACAGTTTTCATGCTGCTTGTTGAAATAACTCCTTTTGGCCCACAAACTATTTCCTGTTCCATTTCCACGTGTTTGCCATGTATCTTTAATGAAATTATGGTAAACGTCTATTTACACTGACAATTAATTACTATATAATTTAAAAAAATGAAAAACTATTATTTCTTCTAATGATGACAGTTTAAGCATATAACCAATTAGTTCACTTTATTAATTCCAAAGGAAAGTTTAGTTTTGCAATTTGGAACCCAAGCAGCGTTACAGAATATATTAAGTACATACAAGTTCCAAACATCCAAGAATTTATGATTTTATAAAATAAGGCACCATAAGGCTATTTCATTCAACAGTTCATAAATTTGAATTACTGGACCCACCTATTTAAGAAAGCCCACATTTTCCCTTTCATGAGTATAAGTTCAACTCCAGTGTGCATGATTCTTTCGCAGTGAACGCTAACTGATTGCAGACTTGTCTCAAGTGAAAATGCTGTCTATGCTTGAGTGAAATGGAACATGTCAGGTCATCATATGAACAATAGAGTGTTTCCTCTTAGCCGTAAGAGTCGTGGCTACGCCGATTTGACGATAACTAAAGCCACATGGAGCAGCTGGCACAGGCTGCCGGGTAAAAGTGTAGCAAATGTGTCAAAACACTTAGCCATGACCTCAAATGCTTCAAACTCTGTAACCCCAGAAACACACAATTACAAAACACGCACATGTATCCAACCACTTTCACTTTTGTGCAGTGCATATTAACTATTAACATATATTATTAATTGCTGACAAACATCTGCGCTACAGTTCATCTCATGTGTCAGTAGGGAAAATGAGGATGTATGTTTACTTATGCATAAGGCGTGTTTTAAGGTGTGTTTCCCTGAATCTACTTGCGCCTGTAAAATTTCACGTTATGGGCCCACTGTGCTCCTAAAAAAAAAAAAAAACTTCGTCTGGAGCCCTGCATGGTCGGGTCATCAGTCAGTTACAGGAAACATATACTTCACAGTCATTGAGTGAGAACCAATCCCATGCTGGCTGCAATTCAATTTTTCATGCTCATTGACATCGCCTACAATGAGTTACAGAGATTAGGTTTCATTTTCACTTTCAATAGAAGTGAAAGGATGAATTCCATGCTATTCTATATGCATTGAACTTAATGTCCCTGTAAAGTGTCTTACGTTTTACAAACCATAGTGTCGTTTACAAGCCTGCCAAACGTAAAAAAAAACATCACCAAGAATATAAAATACATCTCCAAAATCAATAGTGGCCTGCTCGCAGATGGCTGATGCTGTTGGCGTGTCCACTCAATGCACTGATAATTGTCTGTAGTGTGAGCAACAGGTTGAATAACGTGCCGCTGTATTTCATAAATGTTCCCTGAAGCGTCTCTGGGAGGTGGACCCACACATGATCCAAAAGTGAGGAAGGCAGTGATTTATTGGATGACGCTGACACCGGCCTTCGATGCCAAGAGTTTGTTGACCTGTGGCGCAGCATCCAATTTGTCACGGCCTCACTCAATTTTGTGTCGTGTGTGTCACCGTTGGCTGCGTTGCCGGAATGATGATGCTCAGTAACTTGGGCTTAGTTTTAACCACGCCGAAAAATATCCTGAGAATTGAGAATTGAACGCTATCTGTAAACAATTTAAAACATAGTCTGAGCCTTTGCACGTTTTCAGCACTACGAAAAAATCTATGGAATTCCTTTAGAGGGTCTTTATTTTATTTTATTGAACGTAAACCTGCTTATAGGTTTGAATGTGAGTGTGAATTGTTGTTTGTTTACATATGCCCTGCCGTTAAATGCTAAATCTTTTTGACAGCACATTACCTGGTAGCCGATGGTCTTAGAGCGACACCACTCAAGAAGGATTTGTTTGATGCTGCTGGCGCTGGAAACTCCAAAACTTTGGGAGCGTTTCAGTTTGGGCTTGGACTCCACGACTTTGGTGCGACTGTACAGGTAACAAGCAAACATGTGAGTACTCTTCCATCATTCTCACACAACCTAATATGTAAGCATTTTCTTTACCTGTTACTGATGTCTGTGTCCAACCTATCGAAGACTGACCGTCGAGTCTGAGCTCCAATGTTTCTTGGTAAAGTCTGAGACCTAACCAGTTCTCGCTTCCTTTCTCCTCCATACCCGAAAGATCGCTCTTTGCTTTCAACGTTGTCATCCCTGCAGGGGACAGAGAGTCTTACACTAACCAAACCTAAACCGGGAATTAAAATGTCACTCATATTAACTAACCGGTCATGTTGAGGTAACCCTGCGTAAGTCACAGTTTTAGCAGAGGGCGAAACCGTTTTCTCTGCAAAGAGAGTCATAGTGAATCTCAATTGTAACTGTGGTGTCAGCGGCCATTTCTGTCTGCCTGCGAACCTCACCTTGGAGGCGCGAAGTTCCTGAAGTTCGAATGGGTGAAGTGGTCCAAGTCTTCATGGAAGATACTAAAAGCGAACCAAATGTTTAGTCTGGAGTTTTACAAAGTAGATATTGGTTAAGGTTGTCATAGAGTCACCTGGTTGAACTGGGGATTCTGCATGTGGTTGAAGCTGAATGGAGCTAGCAGTTGATTGGCTGGGAGGGAAGGACTCTGAGATTGGAGGGGAACTCGAAGACGTGGGGCTACTGGGAGAATCTGGACAAGTCTTGACTTCTGCTGTCTTGGTGGTGGCCGTGATGGGGAAGTGGGCCATCCGCATGGCGACTGGGGCTGTGTGTTCATGTGGGAAGTCTCTGACTGGAGACATCTTTCCATGTGCCAACAAGGAATGTTCTGATAGGAGTAAAGACATCTCATTATAAAAATAAAAATCCATGGTGATAGATTCTGGCAAATATTGTGAATGTTTGTCCGTATACATCGGTGAGTAGTGATGGGAAAATGAAGCTTCGTGAACCAGTATTCTTTGGCTCCTCTAGATGGCAACGTTGGTTAAAGTGAAGGGTTTTAAGAAATTGTTGCGCTGGGTTGGGTTGAATCTAATATTTTTACTTGGAAGTCAAAGCAAAAAAATGATCCAAAAAGCCGCGTATTTCTTGAACAAAAGTTTTAAATGGAACCACTGGTATATAAAAGAACCACTGTATTTTCAGAGAGAAAGCTTAGCTTCCCACTCATTGTGGCACAATTTTCTGTATGGTGAAAGCAGATTTAAAAAAAAATTGGAATTTAGAAATAAATGTGAAAAACACAACCTTGACTAGAACTGATATTCCCATCATTCAGCCCGGTGAGCGTTAATGTTTGAGCCTCTCTAACCAAACCAAACATAGGAGAGAACTAGCAGAGAACTGACAGTGATGACATCACTGTGAAATAGTCTGGGATTAATCTGCCAGACTTGACAAATGTCTCCCCGAACCACAAAAAAACATTACTCAACTATTTTAACAGGCTAGCACTCAACATCCCTTAGTAAAGTGATCCTCAGCAGTGAAGTCAGTAAAACTTTTTAAAAGCCTCTCACTTAATGGCATGACGTCACTTTGGTGCTTGATCTTTGAATCGGAGAACATGTTGTAATGGCATGATGAGAAACACTTGTGGGTACCTGTTGGTGCAGCGTGTCCGTTCTCCAGACTCGCATGTGCCGGGGCCGGGTCAACTTCGATTGGCTCCTCTCGCTCAATACTCTGAAACACACACGCATTAAAACACATTTTTTTAATGACTTCCATTGCAAACCAGTGACTGGTGCAATTTGAACTGTCAGTAGACCCAAGATGTTGTGTAAACCTCCAGTCTTCCAGGAATATAATTGATGGATGAAATGTGGAAAAAATGTTGTATGTGCGTCATATTTGGATCATACAAAGTGTATTACTACATTCAGATGCTGTAGGTAATGAAACACATGAATTAATCATTCAATATATGTGCCAGGTTCCTTCCTAAGTGGTTGTGTTCTTTGTTCCATCCCTACTGTGATGACGCTTTCTAATAATCGTGCAAAATAGATATAATTAAAGATGACGCATGTGTCAAACGTGATTCTCTTTCATATCATTTAATTCCATATGGAACATGTAGAGCAAACTTATTTTGTCATGGGCCGGATCATGGACATAGTTTGCTTTAAAGGGCCATTAAAATTGTCAACCCAAATAAATGTATGAATGTCTCATATTGTATATATAGTATAGGCTAGACAAAAAAACTGATGAATAACTAGTTTTCAAAGCAGAGATTAATAAGAACTGTTCAAATATTTAAAAATGAAATATTGAAATCAAATCAAATATTTTAAAAAAATGTAGAAAAATGAATGGTAATAAAAATTGCTAACAATACCTCTAGTTTTTAAAAGTGAAAAGAATTTGAAATTTTGGAATTGACATGAATTCGATGCACAATTTGTCTTCACGGGCCATCTTAAATGATGTGGTGGGCCGTATATGGCCCCCAGGCCTTGAATTTGACACAGAGGCTTGGACCTCTAAGTCAACCACTCACATGATAATAAACTGCTTTGGCAATACAGGCCTACTGATAGCTGTGCAAATGTTCGCAGGGTTACACCATGTCAAAAATGACACAAGTATATAAAAGAGCTTTTCAAAAGGCTTTCAGGAAGTAGAACCACAGGTAGTCATGAGGGAGGTAAGCGAACAGCTGCTTATGTTTGAAACTGTCAGAGTGGAGTTAAATGTGTTTGGCGGAGATCACCGGGCCATTTCACCACAGGATTTGCAGTGTCACCATACATACAATCAAAGTGTCAGTGTCGTTGAAGTGCTCAGCTTATTCAAGTTCCCCCCGGGTAGCTTGAAAGTCGCAACACAGAGGTGCATAACTACTGTACTTATAAGCCATCATCGACACCGATATGGGAAACACAAATATCTTTAAATGAGTTAGAGGCACACGGTTGCAAAGTGGAAACAGACAAATTGTTGCATGTGTGTTCTGTGAGAAGGGGAGCTTGCCAAAAATCAGTGAAACACGATAGCTGGGCGGCTCCAGTTCCTGTAAACTCTTTCCATTATCTGCACTTCTGATTTGCCGGCAGAATGCTCTGCAACAGTTCACTTGGCACTTACGAATGACGGGACACCTGAGGCCATGCCACACCCGTCATGCGTGCCACTATTCTACTCTCATGACGATGGGAATTGTCGAAATTATATTACTAGAGTGAGTAGAACTAATGTGTTTTAGAAAAGAAAATAGCTGATGGATGGTGTTCAACTTTAATATCTCAAAAATTCTGCTTCGGAATGCTTCCATAAATGCTTGTGCATTTGTAATTGCTGATGTATTTATTCAGTGAACATGAGAATAATTGACATAAAATAGTGTCATAGAAAGCTAGGAAAGATTTAAGAGAAAGCACATTTATTTTCATCATAAATTCAACAGGGAGCAGGAAGAAATAAAAAATGTATCGAGTCCTACCTCTTGTTCTTTAAATATATCAATGTTATCCAACAATAAATTCAGCAATAAGTTATTCCAATACAGTAATGCATCCCAAAGGAAGGAGAAAAATGTCAGAGTATTTTACAGATTCCTCCAGAATTACAGTTTCCGTATGAGGTCTATCCATGATTCTTATCGTGCATCATGGTTTTCAAATGACAACACTAAACAAGTTGTACTCGGTGCTTATTTAAATTAACATTTTGTTATCAATGCCAGGTTTGAATGAGAATCTTTTATATATTTATTTACATTTTTTTTATGAACCACTCATGTTCCTCCTTACTGGCACATGCAAGACTTTTGCAGTGTCTGCCTTCTGCTGATAAGTTGCTAAAAGTAGAACTTGTCACGTCAAGATGGCACCAAAATAGACCAGTTTCTCCGCATGCAAACAATAATCTCTTTGACCCAACATTTGGAATGATTGCTGTACTCAGTGACCAGAAGTGTGACCTTGAAGGTATTCTACATTCTGATTTGACTTAAAATATACTTATGGATCATAATAACATCAAATATTCTTCCCTCTCTCCGATCAGTAAAACTCTTGCCTATTTTCAGCTACAGTTAAAGTAGGATCGGGTGGTCTTCATGCTAAAAATTAAATTCCCAGTCAAATATATTCTGCAAACACTCTTAGTTCCAGAGTCTGCATGTATCCAACCTCGTGTTAGTGTTCATTTAACCACATTCATCAATCCCTTTCAGAGTAACTCCAGTTTAGACCAAACATTTTGCAGACTGTTTGCAAGAGTCACACAAGTGACTGTTGCTACGGGAACTCTTGCACTAGGAAGCCCTTGTGTTTAAACAGGCTGTATGAGGGTACATGATGAGTGTTACATCCTGTTTAGGCAGAGGATATTGTTTAGCTGTCACAGGTATCTCCGTGAAGGCATGGGGGCGGTTAGCAGGGTGTTTGATAAGCAAGGCTCCTTGTTGAAGGAAATATCACAACTAATGTGTCATCCGACAAGTGTAATCCATCCATCTCATTTTTAAAGTGCTTCTTCTCATTATGGTCACAGGTGATCTGAAACCTTGCTTAGCTGACTTTGGGAGCAAGGCACCCTGGACTGCTACCTCATAACTGTGTGGCAGATGTATACTAACCTCTGGACCATCATTCATTAAATTCTTCTTATGACACACGGAGGACTGCATGAAAAAAAACCTGATTCCAGTTAGAAAACGGTTCCAAATTCCTGTTTAACCGTGACTTTTTAAGCCATCCAGAATATACAGTATGTGTGTGAATTAGTTTTAAGAAGTGCATTGCATCAAGCTCTGCAACTTTTATCGCTGACTTTGCAAAACTGGTTGAGGTTGTGAATGTCATTCCAAAATGAGGTGACAGGACAGGTTTTTCTGGGGATTTGAATTTTCTAGCAATGTGGTTCCTTAACACCATTGAATTACGGTGCAGTGAAAGCACAAGTAGGACCGCATGTATACGCACACACACACACACACACACACACACACACACACACACACACACACACACACTCCTGTAAAGATATCAGATTAGGGGAAATGAGGACGTGGCTTCATAATCTCCTCTAAAGAGTGTGAAGAGGAATCCGATACACCACTTATTTTTTAAGTACATTCATATAACCTACAATTTATAATAAAAAAATGACTATAGCCAACCTTTGCATTGAGATGGAAAATATGTGCAAGATACATAAACTTATAGCGTTTCTTGCCTACAGATATTTGTGTTGGTAAAGGAGAAGCCCTCTTGCTGTGCAGTCGTGTAGCAAGAATTATTATTACTGTTATTTCATACGTGCAGAAGTATACAGTATGAGACTGTGGCGGATCATCCGTGGAGCATATTACTAAATGACAGACTTTAAGCTTGTTTTTTTTGATAGAGCTCATAGTTAGGGCCGGCTCGGGCTTGTTGTGATTCATCTCTAAAGTATGTTGGCATAGCCTTAGACTGATGAGGGATTCCCCATAATGTACCAAAGTCTTCTCTGCCACTGTCTCATAATTATAGATTCAAGTTGTTATGCTGTTTATGAATGTTTACTTTTTTGAGGCAGCTCTGGGTCCAAGCTTCAGCTACTTTTATCATTATTATCGATCATTATTATGTTGCAGAAACCGTATTTCTCACCGTATTCTTCAAAACTAGAGTTGACTGTAATCTAATGTACTGAAAAAAATGAAGTTCTCCAAACAGCTCTTCAACTACTAGAAATACTCGTATTAATTATTACATCGTGTATTGTAGGTCGGTTCATTTGTACAGAACAATTCGTTCTCCGTGTCTCCCGCCTCCTTACTGAGTTTATTTTCCCAATCCTGTTCTCCCTACTAGTACACAGTATCTCTAACATATGGCAACAATAGAGCATAACTCCCCTATCTGGGCTATCTTGGCAGTCCACCTCCCTCCTTTCAGCCTTCACTCACTGTGATTCTCAGTTCCTGGCAATGATGCAGTTAGCTGAGGGGGAGTCCGACATGCTAGCTGAGAGATCAGGAAAGTATGACAAACTGGGACCCTCTTGCATACGGGAAAAGACATGTACAAAGAAGCATTACCAAACACATTCTGCACTGCTGATCCTTGATTTAACCTTGACCGTGGTTTACCGGATTTTGGATAAAAGAGGTCCACGGGGACTGTAATTGCAGGAAAGGTGGCTCTACAAAGTATTGACGCACAGGGCTAAATACATATACGCACACAGACAGACCATACTTTTCAGATTTTTATTGGCCTGAAATTCTGAAAACTATAAATGATTTTATATTCCAGTTCACAATTATGTAGGTGTTTATGCGCTCTATGTGTTGGTTGATGATATCTCAATAAAAACATTGAGTTCAAAGACACTTCGAGACACTCTAATTACAATAACTTTGCCACGGTAAAAGTGAAAAACAACCTGCAACTTTTTGCGTTGGATTGTTTTGAACAACAAATTGGGTTTTTATTTACTTAACCCAAATAGCAGGAACTTTCAGAAGTATGTTGAAACTTGTTGAAAAGGTCAGATCCCCCCCCCCCTCACTGCTCTCACCTCTAATTGACCAGTACATCACTCAACAGAAACAGCGTGAAATACACTCATTACCAAGTAGGCCTGGCCAATGACAAAAAAAAAAGTCATGCCTTCAAATTCACAGTAAGAAGACCGTAGACCTCCACTGATCGAACAATCTTAGAGAGATACTGTTTCACTGCTCATACTGGTAACCCAATGAGGTGATCAAAACAACATCTTGTCTTATTTCATGCTTGGCAAGCGTAGGACTCTTAATTTAACTTGAATACTTTTTTTAATTTTCCCATTAGTGATTAAGGTTGAACTATTACTCTCTGATATTGGACATATTGATGCTTTCGAGCAGTAGTGGGTCCAGAGGGCATTCAAGGTGTCCTACTGGCAGGTCATTTATTAACTTGTTTCCACAGCGATGATGACGAGAACACAGATTATTGTCTGGAAGTCATTAAGAGAGCCTAGGGTAGCCAGGGAGTATCCACATACCTCTGTTACCCCACGCCACTAGTCCCCCCCCCCCTTTTGTATACACACATCCCCACTAGTCTCAGCTGGGCAATTCTTTCAAATTTGATTGTAACATTTCCAAACATCCATCATTGTGTGAGTTTTCTTGATATGACTTTTTGTGAATTGAAATTGGCAGTAGATGTGTTTTTTTTTCTGTTCCGTCTTACACATTAGTTTATATATAGCCGTAAAAGAAAGTGATGTTTGGAGGCAGCCAATCTCAGAAAGAAGGGGGAGGGGAGGCCTCATGGACAGGATGGATGAGTTTCGGCCCAGGTCAGCAGTTATATGGGGACTGGGTAGTGAGTCTCTCGGGACAGTTTGTAAATGTCAGATTTCAGTTTTTTATGAAGATAAATATCTTTGCTGCTCATTCCCTGTTCAGCAGAGGAACCTGTCCATGACTAAAACAGCCAGTAGGTCTTACGTCATTCAAAAGATGACCTGTGGAGTACAATCTCACGAGAGTCTCCCAGTTTGACTTTGTCTCCCTTGAATGGTCCAGTTGCAGGGTTCATAACGTTTGCTTTGGTTATATAACACAACTAATTACCATGAATGTTTTTACCTACAATCAAGACATCTAAGATCTGTATGAATGTATTTTTGTATGAAAGAACCCACCCCTCTTTTCTTCCTCACTTATCCTGTTCAGGGCCACTGGTGAGCCGAAACCTTTCGTGGTTATTTTGTGGCAAAAGGCAGACTTATTTGGCAAACAACCATTCACATTTATACCGACACTGAATGGAAATCGATCCAAGTATAGGAAATATTCAAAGTCAAGTTTTGACCAGATGCTAACCGATCTCTGTTTGCAAAATGGCTGGAAGGGGTTGGCATAGCCTACTGACTGAGTTTTTTAAGATGCCTTCCAACTTTTTCCTCTTATTAAGTCCAAAGACCATATATGGGCGAGTCTGTACACATTCTCAGCGCCAAGTAAATCATTTTCTTTCTCCTGAGATCAGTACATTTAACTTCCATGAAAACAACCAATCCGTCTTCTCCACTCGCTAGTGACAAGTTCTATGCTGCTTGTGTGCAGATAAGCATCAGAGGGAAGAGTTGTGTAATATTAGTGAGAGATGGAGCTAATGGTTAAGGGATAGTTAAAAAACTGCCTCCAACATTTTCCTCTCAGGGTATCAGCTCTTATGTAACATATAATGCAAGTCTTGTTGCAAACCATAAATCAAGAGCATCTAAATGCTATTTTGATTGAGACCAGTAGATAACCCTCTGACCTGGGAAAGCTAATCTTGATTTTCCATTGAGTCGGTTAACGTTCTGCTAATGAAACCCTGTCCACTGCGCACACATATCCATCCATTATGTATAGCTTATCATTTGCGGGGTTACTGTGAGGCTGGACTCTATCCCAGCTGACGTAATGCGTGTTAGAAGGG
This sequence comes from Syngnathus floridae, assembly GCF_059516105.1. Classification (NCBI taxonomy): domain Eukaryota; kingdom Metazoa; phylum Chordata; class Actinopteri; order Syngnathiformes; family Syngnathidae; genus Syngnathus; species Syngnathus floridae. The sequence continues at coordinate 11,666,629 of NC_142419.1, forward strand.
CAGGACATGTTTTTAGAAATTAGCCAGAGTACCCTCCATTACCTTTGTGCTGGACCACATCAGAAACATTGATTTGCAGTGAATCATTTGATAATAGTGGTAAATAATATAATCAGTAGTTTTGATTTAATTAAAAATGATATGAGCATACAATGACAATTATGTATGATACTATGTTCAGGCTGACGAAATCAGTTCACAGGATAAACATAATGCTAGTAAATTTTCAATCAATTTAGATTATTATGGGAAAAAAATCTAAATAGATGCATGTTATTATTAGGGGAAAAATAACTTCCCAATAGCGTTTAACTACTGGTCTAACAGTTACTACGGATGAAGCATTAAAAAAAAAAGTATCCGGGCACTACTGTATAGGAACTGAAAATAAAGAATTGTTGCTTCCTTTGCAGCTCCCACTCTTCCTGGAAGACTCTCTAAGATTCTAGAGTGCCTGCAGAAATGTTTTTACTTTAATTTCCAAACAACTTTTGTGAAGTTAAACAACGTCCAGCAAGAGTTTGAGGTCAGGGCTCTAGAGGTAACGCAGGGTTCACATCCACCCTGCTTTATTAATCAATTTTGTGTCTCCATAATTGTTATCAAATCAGCAATTAGACACATTAAATCATGTTGAGTTCTAATTTTTCCCCTTGTGCGTGTGAGCTAGAGACAAACAGGCCTGTGCACATAACTTTTGGCAGACATTCACCTTGGATTGATGATAAAGAATGCTTGTAGTCTGTGTGTAAAACTTTTAAGCCTAACAGACCTGTCTGAACAGCCAAGTGAACGGCAGCTACGTACGTCATCCACATCACTTTCAGACAGGAAGAGCAAGAGTGGTAATCTTGTTGAGAAACCCCCTCAATGAAACCTACTATTCTGACGAGAGTAGCCGAGCACACGCGGTGCAACTTTTGACCGACAGCAGGGGATCTCCTGCAGAGTCAAGGAAACAAAGGTGGCCTTGTTTTGTTTTACTTTGCTCACATGATTTCACAGCAGATAACATTCCTCTAATGTAGCCACCAAAGGCTACAGTGAGGCAACAGTCAATTTAAAAGACGAAATGAATGAAATTTGCTTGTGCACCTAGTTAGCGTGGTACAACAAGGAAGTGTTGAACTTTTGTGCCGCAAATAGCTAAAGTATGTATTGTTACCATCTTGTTGCATCATTTTGGAAAAATAGTTCCACTCCATCCATGGAGATACAGGCAAGGTGAATTGTGAAACAGCAAAGGAACACATATTAACTCCAATTGCGTTAAAATGGAAAATTTTGCATGTTAGTATTTTTTTTTTTACCTTTTATAGGCTAGGTTTCTCCAAATTTGCCACACTTCATGTGGTCCATGAAGGCTATGTCAGGTGGAGCCAACCTGCAAAGGGTCCTTCAGAGGACACAGCCTAATAATTCTGACACAGCTTTTACGTATTATTGTCTACTGTGCTCAAATACTCAATAATGGACAACAGTGCTTCTCATTTCTGTAACTTCAGACTCTTGACTTCTAAAATCCACATGAATTTAACAGCATTGTTCTTTGTAAATAAAATAATGAGGATGAAGATTAATTAGCTTTCACTACAAATGGAGCAGACCGAAAATATGTAGAAGGGATAAAGAGGGAAAAGTCAGAAACACACTGGGTTCTCACCAGACTGTGATTGAAGAGTTGATGAATTGAAAAGGTTGGAAACAATTTTGAATGTGAAATTTGTGTGTAACAGAGGAAGAAGAAGCAAACCTGCTAACACATGAGACTTCCTGGTAGTGAATGAGTGCAGCGTGATAACAGTGGTTAGACGGAAGCTGTTTATCTGGTGAAGATAGAAGTGTTTGGAAAAAGCTGACAAACGCAACATAACAATGAAACAGAAAACCACTAAAGACATTCCAGAATTTGTTGGAATCTTAAGTCTACCTTATTTAAGAATACAAAAAGAGTCACACACCACTAGCCTCACAGATCACAGTAACAATACCTTAGTATCACATATGGCATTGTCCGTATCGTGGACTGCTGCTTTCCAACCTCACGAACACATCCGTGCAACCGCAACACAAACACCACCAGCCCCACTTGCAATCTGCCCGCTTCACCACAAGCAGCCCTTTCTCAATTTAGAAAATTGCATTGCAATTACTGGATTACAGGGCATTGTTTGTTTAATTGCCATCCATATTACATTGTCTATTTCACCCAATTGTGGTCAACCAGTACAAATATGGCAAAGCAATAAAGGGGCACTCCCTGGAGATGGAAGCAAGTGAAGTAGCGAGACCAAAAATAAAATGAAATCCAATTCAATTGCAGAGCAACCTCTGAAGTTACATCTGGAAGAGGTCACATAAAACATGAACTAGGATTTGATATGTGCAAATTGTTGAGTGCTAATTGCAACATTGGGTGAAAAGTGTTCACTTACATTGTTTTTGCTGGAGACTGCAAATGTTGCCCGGCTGGAAAAGCGGCCAGTGGACGGGCTGTTACTTGAAACGGGACTTGCCACAATGGCGGAAACTCTTGAAGCGATGGGGGGACTGCCGGAGTTGGGGGACGAGGAGAACGTTGGAGCGCTGGATGCAGCGTTGACGTGACCGCTTTGGCCATTGTAGGTCTGTGTGCGGTTCCCCGGGGTGCAGGGCTGGTTGACACTCTGAGTGGGGGATTCAGCCTTACTGCAGATCACCTCCTTGACCTCACGGTGATTGGCTTGGATGTCACCGAGGTGGTTCTTGCCGTTTTGACTGCTCATCCCACTGAGAAGTTCTACCTGTCGTCTTAGGGCTTGCAGCTGAGTTCTGAGCTCTCGGTTCTCCTGCTGAAGCTGAGTCATGGCTCGCCCAAGAGTCCCACTCAGGCTGACCGTGTCTTCCAGGCGATGCTCCATGTTTAACTTAAAGGCAGTGACATCCATGTGGATCTCTCTGATGGCCTCCCTCAGAGTGGCTTCATGACGGGCCAAAGCCTCACACACCGTCTCCCCCTCGGGACTGGAGGCGCGAGGATGACACAAGTCCCCCATCTCAGCCAGGGTTGTTGCTTCCATTGAGCCAGCTGTTGGTTCTGATGAAAATCTTTGAGTCTGGAGATTCAGTTTTCTGAGAAACTGGCTGGAGGGGAGGGGACTGATGGACACAAGGTGCAAGGTGAGGGGGACGGCCCAAGGTCTGATCTGGTTAATGTCTCCTGCAGTGCTGTCATGAGCTGCCTCTTCTCCAGAGAACTTCAGGTGTGGATGAGTCTTCTGAAAGATTGCAAAATAGAAAAAAACAGGAAGTCATGACCTTTTCCATAGAGTTCCTGTAGATTTAGATGCATTAGTGAGATTTGCAATATGGTCTACCATTCAGAGTATCACTCAATTTTTACGACACAATTCCCAAGCGCACTAACATGTGTTTCTTAAGGAGTCACGTAAACTCTTCTCATGTTTCATAACTCTCATAAAACACAGCGATGAGGTAATCTTCACTAACAGCTGCAGTGAACTTACCTCAGCCTCATTCTGTGTTACACATCACAGCTGTATGACATTGCATGTGTGTGTGTGTGCCTGGATGTGTGTGTGTATGCTCTTCACTGCCGGCTCTGGTTTGTTTAAACGCTCAGGCTGAGCTCTGCTTTTGTCTGGAGGAGGGAGCAGAAGGGGAGGGAACAAGGAGGAGGAGGAGGATGGCAAAGGAGTGAGGAAACATGGAGGGTAATAAATTTAGGGGAGGGGAGAGCGGGTGGGGCCGGGGAGGTCTCCTTTATATTCTCTGTGTAAAATATTGGAAAGATTTTCGTCCTCTCTGCACCTCACCTTCTCATTATCCATCTCATTTATTTCATTATATTTTAATGGATAAATGAACCTGTTGCAGTTTTGTTTAGTTTTATTAAAAAAAAAAAAAAACACTAATGACAAGTAGGAAATTTGTCTTGGACTCTTTATCCTTACAACACAAAAAGCACATGATTAAAAATATACATGACATTATATTGCTACATTGCTTAACACAATATATATATATATATATATATTTATATATATCTCACACACAAACCATATCCATCAGTTTATTTTAGTCAAATTGTTAGAATAAACTCCTTGCCCTTACTGCTTGCACGTCTGCTTTCTGTCTGCTATTCTGCCATCATTATCTGTCCATCCACTTGCTCTGACAGTGTTTCATTCCGATAAATAGTGCAACTCGAGTCAGGCTTTCAGTGCAATGACTTTAAATCGCTTCAAATGCTTTACAGTAGTTTTAAACGATGGCTTAAACGTACAATACCTCACACATTTATTCCATTACGTTCTTTACCATTATGGTGATGTTTGATGCCACGATGAGATCGATGGCCAGTGACCCGCCCCCCTTGTAATTGGACCCTAACAGAGCAAACATTCCACACACCAGATAGCCTTGTGTGCGTGTGTGTGTGTGTGTGTGTGTGCGTGTGTGTGTGTGTGTGTGCCCATATTTGTTTGAGTGTATGTAGTAAAAGGAGTATGTCTCAACAGTACGAGAGCTTTGAGATGGGGGGCGTTGAGATACAGACAGCAACGAACCAGAGGAGTTCAAAGGTCATGAAGTATTTTTTCAATCTGTCATCAGGGTTTTTTTTTTTCCACTATGCGAATGTCATGCTTGAACTACATAAGGTGTCATTTTGTGGGCAATATAGTTTGGACCCCTGATAGACTTTGTTGTCTTATCAGTCCTTGTGATTGATTTTAAGACGTGTGACCCCAGTTCAGTCATGTAGCATGTATTGTAAACCACAATGAGATAAAACATACTAATTGAATTGCAAAGTAAGTGACATGGAATGTATCTTGAAAAGAAATAACCTGTATTTATTTTTATGATTTTAAAATATACATTTCAATATTTTTGTATGATTTTTTTTGTTTCAAATACAGTATATAAAAGTTATGTAAACATGATCTGATACTCTTGCAAAGCCCGTGACTCACGCTGAGACTCCATCATGACTCACTGAGCTATCAAAATGAGTTTGAGTTTATTTGTAAAATGAAACTACTCTTATCCCTTGAGGTGCTTAGACTAGGACTACTGCGGGCCCACTCTGAGAAGCTCTTCTTTCCGGTAACCATGAGTCAGCAGGTCCTATGAATGACCTGCATGAATCAGCGTGTGATGAAATCAAATCCCAAGATGTTGTCAAAAAAATGTCTCTTGACGTCCAAGTTGGCTCTTTGATTGTTTTGACAATGATTCACTTGTCAGACAAAAAAAAAGACAACATACCTTTTGTTGGTCTAACACAATTACTGGAACTACAAATAGAGTACTTTTAGTCCATTTTTTGACTCCCAGAAATGTGTGTTAATGATCCTGAAAGATTTGAAAAGATTGAATCCACAGTGCATGATGAAAGTTCAAAATTTGTAAGACATTTAAGTATGGGCAAAAACAATGATTTTGGAGTCCGAGCAAAAGGTGACTCTTCAAATGAAAATGCAATATGCTAAAAAAATATATATAATGATGCAATATCTCATGGAGGAATGACAACAAGGTCAAGAAGGAGGTTCTTTTTGGCTATGAAATTGAACACAAGACTTGCTGAAGTTAATATGAATATGGGTCAATGTGTCAAGTGCTTTACTGTAAATGAGAAAACAACAAACTGTTAATTTTGTGGTAACTGATCTGCTTGTCTTAACAGAGAGCAGAAGAGTTCAAAGCAAACATGGTGAAGCAGCAATTTGCTGTTATGCTGCAGACAAATTGAATACACTGTTCAGAAAAAACAAAGTCAGCCCCAAATGTAAATGCTTTTAAATCCAGAAAGGTCTTTTACAGGATTTTTACTACCAAATTTTCCAAACCTTGTTCTTGCACTGCACATTTTTATAATGATTAAAAAAAGTTACTTTTAATTTATTTACTTTGCTTTTCATTGTATTTAACCCTTTTGTTTATAAATGCTTTTAAATGTTGTATACTAAATGTTCTTTTTGTCATAGATGCTTATTGCTGTAATGTGAGTACTAGTACAGTTCAGACTAATTCTGTGAAATAATGCGTGTTCTACTTTCCCAGCAAAGATGATTGCTCTTACTTTTTGTCACAAAAAAATAGGATTTGAATAGACTCTTGTGTACACTTCTATATCTTTCTACAAATGAGGTGTGACTACATTATACATTGTCATTTATTGACCACCACCACTGACCCCCTCGACCATGGCACCACAACTGCCGAGAATGCAACAGTATATTTTCAAACCAACCACATTCTTCCTCTGTAATTCCTCCTCACATCCCTAATAAGCATTCATTGAAGGGTGAGGGTACTCACAAACACCCCCACTGCCCTTTTTGCGTCAGTCTTACATGGCAGCAAATTAAAACATGTACTCCTGACTTCACCTTACAGACCATAAACTTTAAAAGGGATACAGTTTGTCCCGCAGAGACGAATGTACGTCATGACTGCAAGTATTTCTGCACCGCCTGTAAAGTCGTGTAAACACACTTGCGACAAACATCCAACATAGAGGACAGTACAGTACAAGATAAATAATGTAAATACTGTTTGCCGGTGAATTTTAATGATGTAAAAATAAAAAACACCATGATTTCTGTTTTCTTCCATCCACACCAAACAGATTAGACACCTCTGTGTCATTCAAGGGTCACTGATTATGCATTTTTTTTAGATGACTGTAATAATGGAGACTTGCTCGCACACGGGAAGAAAAGCAAAAAAAAAAAAAAAGTTAGCATGACTACATAGAGATTGTTTGACTCTCCCAAACTTAAATTGAGTGACCTGTCAGTACATCCATCTCCCTTATGTAGCATGTTGTCAAAAGCCAGCTGCGGTTTCTCTTTAAGTAGTAGCTTGACTTCCGCTTTAAAATTACAGTGTACATCAAGGTGCTGTTCAGAAAAGAAGAGACCACCATACCGTCTGTGATTTTATTTCAAATGTAGTAAATGCAGACCCAACGTCTTTGATGATTTAACAAGAGAAACAGGTTTAGTACTAAGGGGAAGTCAAACTATTTCCGAGAAGTTTGTGGGAAATGTTTTGCGATAGTTCAAGTATCGGACCCTCACGTTGGAGCTTTCACATTGACGTCAGTAGAATTAATTGTGTGTCGACTGTGTTGACTACAATATAGCAATAAACCAAACTACAACCTCCATACAAGTAGTACAAACAATAAGGGCATAAGTCCAGTATAAGTGACCAGTTGACCAGTGCTGTTACTGGTTTAAAAAAAAAACACACACAATGGAATGAGAACTATGGTGCAGCTCAACTGACATATTGGAAGATCAAATTGCGTATGTTGATAGCTAACACAACTTGTCACTGTCATTCACAGCACTTTCTGCAGCAGAATGATGTAACCATGGATTCTCTTCACGCTCAGACTTATTGCTTTTTCCTTCAGTGGATGCCAGCACCTTGGAATTATATCCATGACATTTTGAAAGCCAGTGTGCGCACTCAGTGTGCCACGTGTGTGTTTGTGTCTGTGCGTGACCTTGCCTCGCACTTGGTGAAGACATTTAAACAAGGACGGGTAAGTGTATACAAGATAAAGAGTGAACGAGTGAAAGCACTTCAGTCTCTGAAGGTCACGATCAGATTTCATGTAAACACAAGGACAGCAATGCAGTTTACAATGTGTCATTAATCACAATGTGAGACGCTGCACAAAATGCTGCCCAACGTCTCAATCGGTAAACAGTATTGCTGCACATACGTTCATAAAGTAGATCTCCACAATCCATTTCCTGACACTGGTTGACTTCCAATTTTTGTAAAGCTTGTTAGAACATCAAAATGTTGCTCATTTATTGTAACTGCAAAATTGTAAAAATCATTTCCAACCACTTACTTACAGAAATGTAGAAAGGAAATAGTTAGTAATCTTTGCAATACTGACATGCACTTTGCTTGAGTGTTTATTTTTTGACAACTTTATTTATGACAATATTTAAAAACATATTTGACTTTATTGTTATTATACTATTATGTGAATTTTTTGGTAGCTGTGATTAAGTACTATCAAAATGAATTGAAATTGAATGGAGATATTGAAACTGCAACTTTAAGTCTCAGGAATAAAGTCTGAGAGTAAGAATCGCCTCAATTTAAGTTTTACAAGTTTTAGTTCAGGTCTGATTGATTGTTTCAATTCCTCTCTGAGGTTAAAACTGAACTTGTGTCAAAGTTGAAAAGGTGTTCCCATTTATAATAGATTGAACTCTCAATTTTAGTTACATTTGTAGAAAAATATTCATTAGTATAATAAACAATTAACACCATTTTATCATGTTTATTATGATTTGAAGGGATTGAAAGGAACATGAAAAAAATAATCAACTCTCTGTGGCCTTAAATAACATATCTTGCAAATTAACAAGCTATTATTGTCTGGATATAACTGAATGCAACATTTTCATCATGAGCTCAGCCTTATATGGGTGCTGGCCTGAAACAAATAAATCACATTTCTTTTTTTTACTTCACTAATGTTTAGCTGAAAAATTCTGCATCCATAGCTGCTGCTCATTCAAGCAGAAAATGCATGTATGAGCTTTTTCTTTTTTTTTACCATGAGCTCATCGTCTCACCCCCCTCCCCGCTTTTTTTTTTTTTATTACTTGGAGAGATTTGCAACCCGACCTCACCAGAGAAATTGGCAGGAGCACAAAGTGCAGTGCGTTTGTTGAGGTCGGCCAGTCAGAACAGAACACAGACGGCAATTAGACTCTTTGCTTTTCTAAACAAGCTTTTCTTCAGAATCACACTTGTGTTATTACATATGTGTCATAATAACTCAGAAAGGAGAAGCAGACAAGTGAGGCAGCATCATTCGAGAGGGTAGTTAGTTAAACGTTGAAGGACTCGCGTACTTTGACCTCTGTTTTGAACTCGAGCGGGAAGACGAGAATTCCAATAAAGTCCCACAAAACATTAAGACAGAATCAAAGCAAAGAAACCTGAGCGACGGGCTTGAAGTTAAGTCAAAGTTATTTCACCATCTTTAACTAGCAAAAAAATACATCATTTAAAATAGTAGCACATATGACTGATGCCTGATTTGGGCTGAGATGTTTTTAAAATAAAACTGAACCTTGGGGATTAACTACAAGAGAGATTGTGAGCCATTATGCCAGGTCCCAGATCCAACATCAGCAACCTCTTACCTTACCAATTTTCTTTTCTAAATGATTCCAGATTCTTTGAACGGGGAGATTACCACCATATTCACTTCCACAGGTGTAGTCAGGTCTCCCAATATTAAACTATATTACTAATATTAAACTTTTGAATCCACATCAGGTCATAGAAAGAGAACAAGTTGTGCTGAACCACTCAACAATTGAACCCAACCCTGCCCCAAATATCAAAAGTCTGCGATTAATTGATCGCCTCGACCCCGACAGAAAAAAATTGCCTATAAATACCACAAAACTAGTATTCCAGTTTTCCATTCTGATTGATTCATTTCCTGTGGTCTATAACAATATAATGTATAAATCATGAACCCATGTTTCATGAGCAACAGAATTTAGGAGTCAAATTATTCAACACAAACCAATCACTTTCATGTAAGGCTCATCCAAAGTATTGATCACATCATAATATCCTAGAAACACACTTGCATGTTGTCATTATAATAATAGTACTAAATCAAATGTAGCCATCTAGTAGTCTCATACGCTCCATGATGAGTTCATTTTTTCAGTTTTGCACAAAAGCTAAAACTGTTTGTCTTGGTGTTGTTTGTATGTGTGTCCCCACAAGTTGATTGATCAGCTGTTGAATAATTTGATATTCTGTTTCCCACGGAGATAGTGAACTGCTCTGCTTTGTTTGTCTTCTCTGAACACTCGAGAGCCCGCCTGGGCTGCACACGTTGTCCCTTCATGGAGGCACTCGCTGCTGGCAACAGGCTAACACAAACATCTGCAAGCAGTCAACACTTACGTTCAGTTTATTGCTGTGCTCAGGCTCACACTGGAACGTACAATCAAGACGTCTTTATTTGCAACTTCAAAGTTGGTTTACGTTTTGTTAATTGTTGTTCCTTTTATTTAGGATAATGAATACAGCTTATTGCGTTTATCGTACCCCCATAAATGAGAGATAAACGATGCTGTATGTCCCAACTGTGACAAGTGTGGTTACTTTTTTTTTTGCCTTGATATTGATCTTTTTGTGAGGTTCTACAGGCAAGCCTAAAGCTCAATAAATCTTTCACAAATACCAGTTAGAGACTTGCACAATGGACCAGGCCCATTTCAAACTCCTGTGGAAATGGTTTTATTGACCTATATATTACAAAGGAGTATGAGAAATATCTGCTTGTGTAATCATACAAACTCAACATGTTTTTTATTTGTAATAATAATATACAATAATATATATAATATAATAATAATAATGGATTTTATTTAGAATGCATTTTACATTTGAAGGCAAATCGCAAAATGTTACAGAACACAGGACAGATAAAACTAGGTAAAATTACAATAAAAGCAACAAACTAATTAAACGCATTAAAAATATCATTAAAAACTAGCAAAGGTATGCTTTCCGGAATAAATGGGTTTTTAGATCTTTCTTAAAAGCTTAGAAGGGCCACTAGATGAGGTTGCTTCAGGTTCAAGATGTCAGGTTATTCATACTACGGCCTCAAGTAACGATCATTTTCACATGCCATTGAACAAACTCATTTGTTTTCATAAATTGACGATAATTCGGTCACTGGTTTTGTCAAAAAAGGGAGAGACATGTTAAGCATTGTTTACCAAAGTAAAAGCAGATGTTTGTCTTTTGGCAACGTTTTATTTTGATTAAACACACACTCAGAACAGAAAACAGAAAGAATATTAACTATTGAGAGGCTGAAATTAAGAGGATTTGGACATTTTTCAGACAAAAACAAAGCCTCAAAACAATTTATTAGCAAAATAGATGTCGATAAATTTAATGATCATTAAGTTGTCAATTAATTTTTACATCCCTCATTGAGATGTTTGTTTCATTGTGATAGCGAAAGCCGTACTTAGTGTCATGTAAAGCATATGTATTATGTTTTCTTCTATAAAGATTGTACAATTTCAAGTTAAAGAGACATTTCCAAGGCAAACTACATCTCAAAAGTATTGTAAAAACAAGTTCACAATTGAAGCATCATCATGTATGGCATCATGCAAGATTTAACCAAATCTTGTGTTTCAGCGTATCTTGTCATTGAAGTGATCACCAAAACCAGGCTTAGTGTGGTACCACTGGTAGTACGGCGGCTCCCTCTAGTGGTAAGAAAGAAAATCACTTCAGAAGTGTTTGTTTTGCCTGTCTTTCTTTTTTGTATCTGTAACCTCCCAATGCAAATTGTTTTTTTCATTGCTACGTTGGTAAAACTTGGGGACTGCTTTGCCAGCTGCTGTGTGTTCCTCTCTGTCATGAGGTACAATCAGTATGGCTTTTTCTGCACAGAACAGACACAAACGGACATCAAAACATTGTTTCTGCTATTGACAACTCAGAAGTGTATTCAAAATCTAGTCTTACCTGCAATGAGTATTTTCTAGCTGTGGGGAAAAACAATGAGTCATTTTAATGTCTTTGAATTCATATACATACATTGGCTTATGGTGATGTAGCAGACAAGATAACAAATAATACTCACCTTGGTAGAGGTGTCTTAGCATAACATACAGGACATACAGTAGTAGGACCAAAATGCTGCAAACAGTCAGCGTGAACAACCAGCTGCTAGGTTCTGTGGGACAAAATAGAGACATGATGAAGTTGGTCTGCTGCCACAGAAGAGCAGTTGTGCAAATTGTGACTCACCTTCAACGATCAAAATGAAACTTTTTTTAATGGGTATTCGCAAAGACTGATGGGAGACCGTGCACATGAACTGACGCCCTGAGTGTCTGTGCGAAGCCTCGAGGTAGAAGAAAGCTGAAAGCGAGTAGGTCTTGTCCATGTTGTTTTTGTGACTGGAGAGCAGGATATTGTCAAGCGCCTTGGGGAGAGAAGCGCCGACCCTCTGGCTCGAAGATGCCGGGTCTTGCACGTGCCAGGCGATGTGCACGTCCAGAGGGTAGTAGTTCTCTGCCTCACAAACCACCTTTTCCATCTCACCATCTAGCAATGTAAGCTTGGGGCCAACATTGATGGACACACGGGGAGACTCTGGAAAAAAATACATCATTATAGCTTTGCACAGAGTAGCAGCTTACCAAACAATGTTTGGCCTATGTATGGCCTAGAAGTGTTTTCCATACATACCATTAATGTGATAATGACTTCACTACTTAGCATAGCTATTTTATTTATTCAAACAACAACGGACTATGGACCAAAACAAAAATCAATTTGATAGTCGTAAAAGCGGAATGTAGCCATACTATTCCTCACCTTGAATTTGTAGACTTATATCAAGGCTGGAAGACAGCGGAAGTACTGACACGGAGCACACATATGTCCCCGCGTGCTTGACTTCAGTGTAGGGAAGAGTGTAAGAAAGGTCACCACCTGCTAGATTAATCAGTTCAACTCCCCTTCCCTCACTTTGCCCAGAGTGGCTAGCATGACTGAAGAGAATGCGTCGTTCGCCATGGTACTGCTGGTACCACTGCACGTTCACATTTGGTCTCTTGTGGTCGATAGCAAACTGGCAGTGGAGCTTTTTTTGGAACCCCAGGCCTGATGTCACCATTGGAGTTTGTGTTTTCATGATCATCGCAACTGTAAATGCAAACGTGACAGGAAGTTAAAAACACTGGCAATAATAAATAAATGTGAGGTCTTGGTTCTGGTGTGTCGATTTTAAGTGGCATGATAGTTTGGCAATTAGGCATCAATATAGACTGATACCTTTAGTATTGAGGGTCTGAGTGTCCTCAATCGGAGGCCAATTGCTGACATCCTGCTGTTCCGAGGGAGGGGGCTCAGATGGGTGTCTGAGGATAGCAGAGATGGTGAACAAGCCTTTGCTGTGGGTCAGCGTGATGGCGAACCAAGAGTTGTACTCATTGAACTTCTGGCCCGGCCACTTCAGATGGACACTATCTGTGTTGAATCTACGAATGTCACAGTTCACAAGATCCACTTCAATGTCCCCCACATGGCGCTGCAAGTTAAGTTTGGAGTCTTGATAGAGAACACAACAACAGAGTCAGACGGTGCCTTTCAATGTGTGTTACTGACATACCAATAAAGGCCTCACCAATAACAAGGAAAGTGACGGCGCGAGGGTTAACGGGACTGTCTCCTAACTTCCCAAACTGCAGAATGCTGGGTCTTTGCAGGAGCTGAACATCACGTGCACCCTCGTTATCGATGAGAACGATATAGTCGCTGAACATACAAGGCATCCATGTCAGTAGATTAGCACAATGAGCACCTGCAAAAAAACAAAAAACGGTCGTTTTGAAAGAAAATAGCTTGGTATTTTTAATACATACTAGTGCCAGCTACTATTTTCTGTACACTACTAGGACAACCTTTTGCAAACTAGTATGACACCTCCATGTTACTAGTGAGTTAAAACTGTACACTAGTTGATATCTGCATGCAACTAGTCACTAAATGGTGTGGATCACTAAATATTATCTATCAGAGTTTTTTATCAGTAAAACGAAACAAAGCACAGTTGTCAATTAGTGCCCAATTTTACCTCACTGAATATGAAGTTGTCCTCTTCGTATGATGACGTTTTCATAGTTGTAAGGACAAAGAGCGTACTACTATACATTGACTTTAAGTTGGATATCAAGGAAAATAAATAAATGTAGTATAGACCAAGGGTCTTCAAGCCTGGTCCTCGGGGGCCAGTTGCCATTAGAATTATGTGTTGCAGCACCAAGATTGAGAACCCAGATTGACGCTCAGGTAGAAAACGTCATTTCAGTTTACGCGACAGTCTTGCATAGATTTCCGCGAAAACCACTGTCTCGAGTTACAACTTCTAATGTTGACTCACTTACCTGCAATAATAAACAAGAAAAAAGTTGATAACTTAAGTAACCACATGATTCTAAAGGTAAGACACTTTCTATCTGTTTTCGAGCTCAAGGTAGCTGTTTAGTTTCACTTTCATTTTGAAGGAAACAACGCCACGCGAAAGCTGCAGTGTGACGTTTTTGATGGACATTTAGCTTTGTGTGCAGTATTTGAAGGGGGCGATCAACAAAATGCTACGCTGCTGGCATATTTAAAAAGGAAACGTTCAGGGTTTTAGGCTGAGCGTAAATTCTAGTTTTCTAAAAAAAAAAAAAATAAATAAACCGACGTGGTACTTCCGGGTTGTCTTTGGTGTCATACTCATAAAAGCCGTAGGGTAGCGCTGTAGGTAACCAGCAGCACCTGGAATCGTCTCTTATATGGCCTCGTTGACCAGAGACAGCGGAAGTGTCGTTTTTCTCGCACGCTTGAATTGTGATTTTTAACGATATGCATATATGTCATGATGTACAGATACTGTTTGTATGTTGCTGAATCAAGGAACTACATTTGAGTTGTGACACATTTAGGCTCCAAATTAATATATTGACTGGAGCTATTTTTAACATCCTACATGATCATGGATCAAGGTAAAGTTGACTCAAAGATCACCAATAGCTTTATCAACCCTCTTAAGTTGATGTACAAATGACTGTGTTAAAAAATACTGGTAAAGGTAGACATACGGATTCAAATCCTGCACTCTAAAATGGACTATTATGTATGGTACTTGTATCAATGCAAACTGCACTTTCTACTTTAATATTGTTGAAATTACTAACATTTATGTTTTTCGTTGACAATGACTGGTGTCACAATTTAGTGGCATTTATTGTTTCAGTTTTGCACGAAGAACACACCGAATCTCTTTTTTTTTATATATGAATTTATGCAAATTAAGCTCACACTGCAAAATCAATAATTTTCTAGCAAATACGCACTCCAGATATAACAGAAATCCAAATCCTTTCTTTTAATACTCTAGGCCTCTGTGCGAAAGATCTGTCTTTAAAAGATTAGGAGTTCATGTTAAAATTGAGTATGATTGGAGTACTGATGCCTGAATTCGTGTCTTCTTTTTTTTTACTTTCATTCTTCAGACTGGGCCATTCTTCAGGGATCTTTCCTCCTGGCTGACAAATTGTGTCTTCCTTCATCCCTGAGCTCCCTTCAGAAATGTGACTGGCAAAAGGTGGGCAATCCAGTCCTGGCCGCCGTGGGGGAAATCTGTGGCGAGGGAAATCATCTCAAAAGCAAGGCTGCCTCCTGGAGGAAAAAGTTAGTTTGTGTCGTGTGGTTGAAGTTTCTGAGCAAGGAGCATGGTGAAGACATTGAGGAGGCATGGAGGGAGAGCCCCTTCTTCCCTCTACAGAACCCCCTCCCAGAGGTCAACTACACTGTTCTGGTAGAACTGCTCAAATCCTTGTCAGCTGCAGACACATTTGCTCATTTTCTGCTGTGTCTTCCACGGCATCAGCTGTGTTCTGAGCTGGAACAGTTCTCTGAACATATGAAGAGCAACCCTGTGGGTGAAGATGATGTCCACTTCTTTCTTGAGTTGTGGTGGCAACTGTGGAAAAGCAGAGAAGATCAGTTGGCTGACGGACAGGATAGTATTGAAGTGTTGTTTGCTCGCCGAGTTGCTCATCTTACTTCTCAACCTGCTAGTTTGACTCATCACACTGCCAAGAGGATGAAACTGGACTCAACAGCGTCACCAAACAACACTGACGTCCTAGACATTCTCCTTCACATGCTAACAGATATGAAAGATGCCATATCTAAACCAGAGCACTGCTCTCATGCGCTCTCCAATTGTCTTGATTCTCTTTACACGACTTTCCTCACGAATCAGTCAGTCATCCTTCCAATCAAAGATAAACTGGTCTTCCTGTCCAAAGCCATGAGCATCAGAGAGAAGAACAATGACAAGTTGACTTCAGAGCTTTTACAGGAGGCACAGCGAGACCTCAGAGCATCTTATATCCCATCTAAATTTCAGCCAAGCAGATTAAGCCTTTTTGAAGCCCTCAAGAGTGTGTCAGAGCTCACCCAGTTCTGGCAAAACCATGACTTGCTGAAAGCTTGTTGCAGCTCTCCTGCCAGCTACGCAGCTTTCAAACTCCAGCAAAGTGTCCACAGAATGCTTGTGGGTCTAGAAGAAGCTGACATGACAGGAGAAGAAGAGGTTGAGAAGAATAAACTCAGAGGATTGCTGGCATCACTAACTTTCCCCATTATTGAGACTTCCTCTGAGGTTAGTATGAGAGTTGCCATGACCATCATCAGTCATCGTCTGGAGGACTACCACGACGTCACAGTGTTGTTTGCCAGTGAGACCAGCTGGCTGGCCTGTGATGAGCAGCAATGGCTGGAGTGCCTTGAAAAGAACCAAACAGCCTTCCAGCAGTGCGACACACTCATTCAACTGGCTTCCACCCTCTCGAGTCAACTCCAAAGTGAGAACTTTGGAGTAAGCTGGAGCAAGAGGCTGCTTAAAGTTGTCACGGCCGTGTTCACTGCGCTCTCCTTGGAAGACAAGAATAAAGCTTTGGCAGCCATTCTGAAATCATCCAGCAAGGGTTTCTTTGGAACCTCAGGCGGCTCCGCTCTGATTGCCAGCTTTGAACGGGAGCTCAACATGGCTTTCAACTGCATCATCCAGGGAGGAGGCGGAGCTTCAAAGACAGAGGGCAACCTCAGCACAGCCGTGTCATTAGTGGCCAGGGTGGCCTTTCAGAACCCCGAGGCAACATTGAGATCCTGCTGCCAATCTGCTATCTTCAATAAAGGGGCCTTCTCCCTCGTGAGTAAGATCTTGAAGCAGTTGCCCGGCCTTGGAGGTTTGACGCAATGCAAAGAGGAAAGCGAAGGGAGAAATCCCACACATCTACTCTGCAGGTGCCTGCAGGAAGTAACAAGTGCCAGGTCACTCTCAGAGAATGAAAAGGAACAGTTCCACAAGTTTGTGGCTCTGTTAATGGTGCCGATAGCTACAGGTGAAGGCGAAAAAGAGACCCTTCTGTCACCTCAGGAGCTTGTCAACGTCTTCGTCTTGCCCAATTTAGCTTGCTCAGGTGAGTCACGCCTTTGGGTGAGTGATGGGGAAATATGTCAAAATATGCCAACCACACTTGAAATAGACAAGATTCCAATACTGACTCTTTAGGACTGTGAGGCACATGTGCTAACCGGTACTCCACCATGCTGCTGAGAATACAGGTGTCAAACTCAAGGCCGGTCATAAGATTTCATTTGGCCCGCCAAAGTAAATCATGGGTCTACTTCATAGTTCTAGCTAAAAGTACAACAATTGGAAATTGTCATCATTTTAATAATGTTGGTATAATTTGTAAGTATTTATTTCTTTTGACAACCAAACAATTTTTTAAGATAAATTGACTTGCTTCTGACTTCAATAATTCATTCTAATGTAAATTTGTTATATGGTGCGACAATACTATTTTGTCACATATGTCTCGCTAACACAACTGGCTAAGAGTCTCTTGACACGTTCTTATCATGCTAGTTAATTGATACCCTTTCAACAACAACAATGTGAGCTAACTAATTTTAGCATCATTTTGGATTTATATGTATGTATATTATGTACGGCTAAGAGTTACTAAAGTGTCAAGTTTTTGGTTGCAGCTCCCATTTAGTGTAAAAATTTCCTCTGCTTATATTCCCTCTAGGCAATGGCTCTGTTGATTTAAAACTCAGCCTTCAACTTCTCCACGCTGCCTTGTGTGTGGATACACAGGAAGTAGCCTCTTGCTCAGCCCACTGGGTGTTGGAATGCTCACCCTTTCCTTTGCTTTTCATCCTGGCTCAGCTGCAGAACCAGGCCCTCAGGTTGTCTCAAAAACTGCAGTTTCAGTTGATTATATTTTCATTCCGTACAATGTTGAGGTGCCTCGAACCTCTTATGGCGTCTTTAGTAAGGCAAGGACCACGTAAGAGTACTGTAATTCATTTAAACGTTTGACAGAAAAAAAACAGGGTAAAGTAATACACACACAGACACACGTCTTTTGGTCCCATGAAAAGTATGATAATATATGAAAGGTGATATTTTCAAATTGTTATTGGCGATAAAAAAAATGTTTTTTTCTTATGTCAAATGCGTAATGAATGAAAATGTATGTACCAGTATGTGTTGGTATTGCATTGAAAGATTGAAAATAATTGTTGCTGGACTGTCACAATTCAGTGATTGTGAAATTACAAGCCGTTGACCTTGTCTTATTCCTGACGTATGTCTTTCGCAAGGTGTTGGGAGCAACCACTTGGGAGCGCTGTCCACCGTTGGTCCATGGAAACCAGCGAGCTACTGACCTCGGTGCTGATTACACTGGCACAGGTGGTTGGCGCCCAGGTGGAAGCTACCCCAAGTCGCTGGTCCAGAGCTCTGTTCTGGCTCCACGATAAAATGAAAGGACTGGACTGGACGGTTTACTTCTACCTAAAACCCGTGTGGGGTGTGCATTTCAAAAATGAAGTTCCCTCCTCTCTGTTGGCTGTTTGTGATCTTCCTGAACAGGTGGGAGATTGTCTTTTTTTATTTTTAGACGTGTCATGATGATATGTTAAGGTGAGCTTCATCGCATGTGTTCTTCCATCATCTTTAGGAGTGGTCGGCTCTGAACCTGCCCCAGTACGGACACGGCACCGGTCTTTTGGCATGGATGGAGTGCTGCGCATTGTCAGATTCCCTTCAGTCCACCATGTTGTCTTGTCTGGATCTGGACCAGCGCCGGTCGGAACACGTCAGCATGTTCAGTAAGGGCCTGCTGGTGGCGCTGACCCAGACCATGCCCTGGTGCTCCGTTCCCCAATGGAGCAGATTACTTGGCACCTTGAAAGAGCTGATCACCTCAGGTCGCCTCCATGTGCCCTTCTCACTGGAGTACGTGGAATTCCTGCCTCTCCTGGATTTGAGGCAGTTTTCCTATGAACTCTGCCTTTCGGTCCTTATGCTTCGAGTACTACAGCTGCTCTGTGGATCCAGCTGTTCTCATTGGCTATCAGCAGACGGCTGGGCTCACGTGGCTAGATTATATGCACACACGATGAGGGAGGTGATGAACTCGCTAAAAGCCAAATTAGCCCTACCCGCATCCGGCGCTCTGACAGGCTCGACTCAAGTACATGCTGCACAACTCAAAGTCTCAGAAGTATCCTGTACCCCGGTCAAAACTCCTAAAATGCCCCGAGACTCTTTGGAAGATTTAAGTGAAAGTGCACAGACTCTTGAGCAAGTGCCCAGTCAGGAAGTCCTTTTCGTTCTCAGTCAGATCTTCTGTCATGTTCAACACATCCAGGTAAGAAGTGTTAATGTCTATCTTTATAAGATACTGCCAGGAACATTCTAATATATGAGAATTATAATTCAGTAATCAACTATAGAGAGTGAAAAAACAAATAGGCGAGCTTTTCAGCAGATTACAGAAAATCAGCAAAATTGAGAATGCCAAACCGTTCTTTACTGCAGTGATTTGATTTTCTTGTTTTTAACTAGTGGATTGTCCACTAGTCATTGATTGTTTTCATTTTGTAAGGTGATGATGCCAGGAGGTCAGAGTGAACCTCTCTTCCTGTCCAGCCTGGAGATCCTCAGTCATTACCAGGCCATCGCAGGCGCTTTCCCCGAGAGCAGCAGCCCACTTGAGAATGAGAATATCAAGCACTTCTTCAACACCATCACAGACAACCTGGAGAACCAGGAGATGAAGTCTGTTCTACAGCAGAAGATAGCTCAACTCGGGTGACATTGCCTTTTTTTTTTGCTCACATGGAATGGCTTATTTTTCTATAGTGCTACTTATACACACATTCGTGTGGGGATTTTTTTTTTTATTTGGGGTGAATTAAGAGCAAATTAGTCACCTTTTTGCATGTCATTTGTTGGTATGCCCATTTGTTTCAAAAGAAAGTCTAAAAAAAAGTATGATAAAAAAATACAAAGGTCACATGAAAGGAATTCCATCACCATTGCACGCAGTTTTATTTAAATGCAACAATTCCACAGCCATTGAGCCAAGGCACCCATTGTAGAAATCCCACACACTACCCATAGAACATGGCACAAAAACAAAATGACATGCTTTTGTCTATTTTCTTACAGTTCACCTCTGTGAAATTTTGGCTTCTCTAATTGGAGACAAAGCTCGTTAGGAAGCCACACCTTATTCTGTTGAATAGATGCCAAAAGGTAGATACACCAGTTTATTGTACCAGCTGCCAGCATTTCAAGTCCCTGCAAATTCAGAGATTTGTTTCTCAAAACATATAGTTTATTAATGCCTGAAAATACAATATAATTAATTATTTTAACTATTTAAAGCCCTGTGATGAATGACTAAAGTGTATGTTAAGGACACGTGGGTACATTTGTTTCACTCTAAAGCCCCAATGCATCCCTGAATTTTTACTGGTATTTGAAAGCAGATGCTCTGATTTGGGTTAGTCTTTCTTATGTCGGAACACTCGCTGGGCTTTCTTGAGCTGGAGGTAAAACCAGTACAACTGAGGCAAAAGGACGGCCACATTGCCGACGTTACAGTGCCAAGGCAGGTGAGAAGGCACTTTGTGCAGTGGGATGCCAAAATCATGTCCGTACTTCCAGTACATGTAGGGGAAGATCATGATCCGACAAAGGATGAACGTGATGAGGACTAAGATGCTGTTGAGTTTGTGCAGCCTGCTGTTCTCGAGGCCCACCTGGAAATAAGACGGGAGGGGTTTATGTGAACAACCTGCCAAATCAATTTTTTTGTTTGATGTGCTGTAACAAGCCCTAATGATGTCAGTGTACCTGGACGATGATCTTCGAAATGGCGACAAAAGCAACACTGAGTTCCGTGATGAATAAGCATCCGATGAAGAAATCACCCAGACCTCTCCTGTAGAACTGAAAAACAAAGTTTTTTAAATCTGAATATGGTAAAAGTGGCATGAGTGTTCAAAACCAACACGTTTGAGTACACAAAATTCTTACCATGGCAATGGGGAGCAAAATACCAAGCACTGCCAGGTGATGAAGCACCGTCAACCAATATTGGGAGGCAAAAGCCTTCAGGGTCATCAGCGAGTGCTTGTTGTACTTGCTGTTCCCTCTGAGCCTGTGCGTATGGAAGTGGCTCATGTACGAGGCATAGAGGTCGATGGCTGAATAGGGATATCCAAACGCGATAAACCCGTTCAGCGCCCAGTGACTGCGGATGGCCAGAGGAATTTGTAAGCATGAGTTAAAGGTCACATTGGTACTGTAAAGTCACATTTCGACCTTACCTGTCTGTCATGATATGTTTGCATGATGTCACGGTGATGACTCCTGAGGCAGTAGCCAAGGAAGCGTGGATAGCATCAAGGAGCCTGAAAACAGCAGCAATGCACTGTTTTAAAGTTTATTTCCTGAACAATCCATAATATACAAATCAGTAGCAAGCAACTTTTAAATGGCAAAGTCTGCAAATTTGAGGGGGGGGCAAACAAAAATCCTGGCGCTGATCACCATGCATGTTTTTGTAATAAGTATTATGAGTTACTTTTTACTATTTTATGCTTCGTTCTCGTTGTGCCAATTTAACGCAACAGTACCATACATAATTATTTAGTCGTTAAGTACGTACATTTCTGTGTAAGTTAACCCAGTACTTTACTTGTCAGTATGTCTGCCAGCTATTAGTTTATGAATAATCACAATAGCTCACCTAACTGGTAAGGGAGCACCCTTTGCTTGGACATGTTTGCCTCAAGAAAAGTCAGTTGCAGACTAACACGAGCAGACGTCATGCATTAAATCGAACTAAGGCCCATATTTTTTCTCGTGTGTGTAATTCACTGGCGCAAGACCATTTTAAATGCGTTAAGGTGACACGAATGAACTGACCTTTCGCTGACTATCAAAACATCCGCGTCGGTCCAGCGAGGGAAAGTCCACCTGAACACTTTTCTGAAGCCAAAGTAAAGTCCAGCAAATGTCAAAGTTCCAAAACCCAACGTTTTAAGCATAATGATCGGTAGCGTCGCCCTCACAACACAATCATGTGAAAAACGTAGCAAAAACTACGCACTACGCACTACTCGCACATAAGTGTTGGCTTGTAAGCGAACGATTCGTTCAAAGGAACGATTTATTTTTCTGTGAACGAGAGTGAACGAATCACTTCCTAAAGTGATTCGTTCTTTTTTCAGTTCATGTGACTTCAACCAGTAGGTGTCGGTAATGCGCATTGAAGCTGATGCCACCTCGCCGTAAAACAAAACGAAGAAGAAAATGACGTAACTTCCTGTTCATGAATAAGTCGTGAATTGCATTTCCTGTTCATCAACTAAACGGTTCTGTGAGTGAACTAGTCAGCGAGTGAGAAATTTGCATTTCCAGTTCATCGCGAAAACCGATCAGTGAGGGAACCAATCCTGACTTTCCCGTTCGCGAACGAGTCAATGTGTGAACTGCCTTCCTTCCCGTGCATCAACGGATCAGTCAGTGAACGTGTTGCGTCTCCCTCCTGGCGTGAACTATGTAAGCCAGAATGTCGATTTACGATTTGCCAAGGAAAGAAAGAACCACTCACTGAAGCACCACTTCTTCTATGCGCGTGTTCTCCAAGCTAACGGCTAACTTTATTGCATGAAGGGGATGCGCCGTTATGCAACAACGGGGAGATTATGCTTCTCTTTGGGTCATCTTGATTTTATAACACTTATTGTAGTTTTTAAATAACGTGTATGCATATATACGCCTAAATATTGTTATCCAATATATCTACTGCAATTTCACATTGGATTGCTGGTTCGAAATTTACTTTTAATATTATTATTTTTAATAAACATTTATGTTAAAACTTGTCCGGTGTTTTATTCCTTGTTTTTATATTCGCCAATTAAAACATAAAAATCAGACATTTGGTTAACTGCTTTATATGACAATATGTGTATGTATATCTACTGGAATTTCACATTAGATTGCTGGTTTGAAATTTACTTTTATTATTTTAATAAACATTAAAAACCTGTTAAAACTTGTCTGGTGTTTTATTCCTTTTTTTTATTTTTTGGGGCATGAAAACAAAAATTTAACATTTGGTTAACTGCTTTATATGACAATATGTATATGTGTTTTACATTGTGTAATATGTGTTGGTGTCCCCCAAAATAAAGAGCAAGTAGTCAAATACACATTCTTGACACATACAAAAAAATGCATAATGTTATTAGGTGCACCTGAAAATGGTGGTGTACCTAATGTAGTGTCCGTGTGATGTCACAGATCAACCAGCCAATCAGGAGGTGGGGGTGAGGGCGGGTGTGGCACTTTTCACTTTCGTTTCAGCTTTGGCCATGATTTTTTCCCTAATGAACTGGCCTGTTTTTAGGTACGCTTGAAAATGGCAGCGTACCTAAAGGAGCGTCCGTGTGACGTCACAGATCAAACAGCCAATCAGAAAGTGGGGGTGAGGGCGGGTGTGGCACTTTTCACTTAAACCAGGGGTCCCTCCAGTCCTCGAAGGGCCGCGTTCCAACATGTTTTCCAAGTGACCCTCGTTAAGCGCACCTGCGTGAAAAGTTTTAGCTCCTGCAGAACGTGAAAGGAGCTAAAACTTTTCACGCAGGTGCGCTTAACGAGGCCATGATATTTCCCTAATAAAGTGACCTGTTATTAGGTACACTTGAAGATGGCGGTGTACCTAATGGAGTGTCCGTGTGATTCCCTCGTTAAGTGCAGGTGCGTGAAAACTTTTAGCTCCTTTTGAACGTGAAAGAAGCTAAAACTTTTCACGCACCTGTGCTTAACGAGGGTCACTTGGAAAACATGTTGGAATGCGGCCCCGAGGACTAGAGCTTGATACCTGTGACCTTTGACCATGATATTTCCCTAATAAAGTGGCCTGTTATTAGGTACACTTGAAAATGGCGGTGTACCTAATGGAGTGTCCGCATGATTCCCTCGTTAAGTGCAGGTGCGTGAAAACTTTTAGCTCCTTTTGAACGTGAAAGAAGCTAAAACTTTTCACGCACCTGCGCTTAACGAGGGTCACTTGGAAAACATGTTGGAATGCGGCCCCGAGGACTAGAGCTTGATACCTGTGACCTTTGAACATGATATTTCCCTAATAAAGTGGCCTGTTATTAGGTACACTTGAAAATGGCGGTGTACCTAATGGAGTGTCCGTGTGATTCCCTCGTTAAGTGCAGGTGCGTGAAAACTTTTAGCTCCTTTTGAACGTGAAAGAAGCTAAAACTTTTCACGCACCTGCGCTTAACGAGGGTCACTTGGAAAACATGTTGGAACGCGGCCCTTCGAGGACTGGAGGTCGGCACCCCTGGTTTAAGTGAAAAGTGCCACACCAGCCCTCACCCCCATTTTCTGATTGGCTGTTTGATCTGTGACGTCACACGGACACTCGTTTAGGTACGCCGCCATTTTCAAGCGTACCTAAAAACAGGTCAGTTCATTAGGGAAAAATCATGGCCAAAGCTGAAATGAAAGTGAAAAGTGCCACACCCGCCCTCACCCCCACCTCCTGATTGGCTGGTTGATCTGTGACATCACACGGACACTACATTAGGTACACCAGCATTTTCAGGTGTACCTAATAACATTATGCATTTTTTTGTATGTGTCAAGAATGTGTATTTGACTACTTGCTCTTTATTTTGGGGGACACCAACACATATTACACAACGTAAAACATAAACATATTGTCATATAAAGCAGTTAACCAAATGTCAAATTTTTGTTTTCATGCCTAAAAAAATAAAAACAAGGAATAAAACACCAGACAAGATTTAACAGGTTTTTAATGTTTATTAAAATAATAATAATAAAAGTAAATTTCAGACCAGCAATCTAATGTGAAATTGCAGCAGATATACATACACATATTGTCATATAAAGCAGTTAACCAAATGTCTGATTTTTATGTTTTAATTGGCGAATATAAAAACAAGGAATAAAACACCAGACAAGTTTTAACATAAATGTTTATTAAAAATAATAATATTAAAAGTAAATTTAAACCAGCAATCCAATGTGAAATTGCAGTCGATATATTGGATAACAATATTTAGGTGTATATATGCATACACGTTATTTGAAAAGTACTATGTTTTAAAGTCAGGATTACCCAAAGAGAAGCATAATCTCCCCGTTGTTGCATAACGGCGCATCCCTTCATGCAATAAAGTTAGCCGTTAGCTTGGAGAAAACGCGCATAAAAGAA
The DNA here is from genome assembly GCF_059516105.1 of Syngnathus floridae. Lineage (NCBI taxonomy): Eukaryota > Metazoa > Chordata > Actinopteri > Syngnathiformes > Syngnathidae > Syngnathus > Syngnathus floridae. Next base: position 11,691,876 of record NC_142419.1, read on the forward strand.
GTGGTGTTTCAGTGAGTGGTTCTTTCTTTCCTTGGCAAATCGTAAATCGACATTCTGGCTTACATCGTTCACGCCAGGAGGGAGACGCAACACGTTCACTGACTGATCCGTTGATGCACGGGAAGGAAAGCGCTTCAGAACTGTTGAGGAAGAACTGGAACGCACATCACTTTCGCACATGCAACTTGGTAGACGGATGTGACGAATAAAAACGTGGGTAAAACAAAATTCACAATAAAAGCAGAATAATTTTCAAAACAAAATGTATGCATTTAACGTACCGCGTATCGTTCGCGAACGGGAAAGTCAGGATTCGTTCCCTCACTGATCCGTTCTCGCGATGAACTGGAAATGCAAATCACTCATTCACTGACTCGTTCACTCACAGATCCGTTCAGTTGGTGAACGAATCTTTTGAGTGAACTGATTCTAATGATCCAACTCACTTAAAAGAACTGGAATGCACATCACTTTTGCACATGCAACTTGGTAGACGGATGTGACGAGTAAACCTTGGTAAAAAAACATTCACAATTAAAGCGAAATAATTTTCAAAACAAAATGTTTGCATTTAACGTACATTTTCTGACCTTCAATCAGAAAATATGGATAATATTATCACCACAACCTTAATCACATTTGTGTCATTTATTTACAAAACTAAAAAGGAGATTTTAGTGCCAGTTACAGTCTCCTCCAAAAGTACTGGAATGGCAAGGTTGTTTATTTGGGTTTCAAATCAAAGAAGAATATGAGACAATTCAAAATGTGATATTTTTATTTTATGGTATCTATATCTATATAGGATTAAAAATCAGAGCAGAGCACCTTTTGTTTGAAGCCACCATTTTTTTAAGTTAGCGAAAGTATTATAATCAATGATATTAAATAAACTTAATGTGACTAACTTATTAACTTCACCAGACATTTGCATTCTTCATTGGATTCTCCCCCCCTCAGGCCTTTCCTGCAGCCTCTTTCAGTTCTTGCTTGTTTCTGGGGGCTTCTTTCTTCAGAAGGTAAAATGAGTTTCATGGGTAAAACAATTCTCCACTTTTACACCAAATTGATAATAATAAGGATAATGCATTAGATATATGAACTTATTTTTATTTTCTTAATATCAAATTAATTCTAAAACTAGTATATTCTTTTTTCCAGGAAAGTGCAGTGCTGGCTGTAACAGAAAAGCAGACTGACAGTGCTAAGAAATGTTGACAGTAATGTAACTTAGTTCATGTCTGAGTTGTAAACAATTTTGTTTTCCTTTCAATAGCTTCACTTACACTACCTTGTGCGTCTAAAACAACTATTTTATCAAAGGTTGTCTGTTTTGAGTTAATGGTCTTTCCTATGTTTATTGTACAGCCGCTGAGCTTTCTTCAGCAGGAGGTAAAACCAGTAGATCTGGGGTATGAAGATGGTCAGGTTGCCCGCGTTACAGTGCCAGGGCAGATGGAAAGCAACTTTGTGCAGCGGAATACCAACTTGTCGCCCGTACATCCAGTACATGAAGGGGAAGATCATGATCCGACACATGAAGAACGTCAAGAGAACTAGCATGCCGTTGATTGTGTGCAGCCTGGTGTTGTCAAGGCCCAACTGGATCCCAGACAGAAGAGGAAGACTCAGACAGACAGCAATTTTTCGGAACAATTTTGCTCTTTTGATGGGAAATTACATCTTATTGGTGAATCAACTCCAATATTGACAATGCATTGTGTACCTGAATGAGGATCTTTCCAAAACAGAGAAATGGTGTGCTGAATTCTGTGATGAGAAAGCACCCAATAAAGAAATCGCCTAGTCCTCTTCTGAAGAACTGAGCGGCACATAAAGTTAATGACACGAGTGTTCAAATCAGACACAGACTAATCCTGTTGTTTGAACATAGTAAATCCTTACCAAGGCGATGGGAAGGAACAGCAGAACCAGTACCAAGTGATGGAGGACAAGCAGCCAGTCCTTGTAGACGAAAGCCTTCAGTGTTCGCAGAGAGTGGTTGTTGTACAGGCAGCTCTGACCTCTGACCCTCTGAATATGGTAGTGGCTCAGGTACATGGCAAAGAGGTCGGTGGTCATAAAGGATGAGCCGAACAATATGAACTCATTGACCAGCCAGTGACTGTGTAGCATGAGAAGATTTTGTTACCAGATTTGTGAAGCATAAAAAGCTCAAATGAAAAAGCCACAGATTTGTTTGCATTATATTTCTGGCCTACTCTACAGTTCAAAAGTTTGGGGTCACCCAGACAATTTTCTTTCCCATGAAAAGTTACATAACTGCACAAGGGTTTTCTAATCATCAATTAGCCTTCTAACACAATTGCAATTGCCTTAAAAAACTGATGTTTGCAGCTAGAATAGTCATTTGCCACATTTCCTGATTTTTTTGTTTTATTTTAAAAATAAGGATATTTCTAAGTGACCCCTAGTAACTTTTGAAGAAATTGCATTTCTCCAAATTTGACCACATAATTTGTATTTTCGCCACAAAGCGCACACATTAATGACTCCAGCACGATGTGCAATGGAACCTCCACTCATGGTTTCTATTCTATGAAGCAAATTTTTCGAATGTCAAGAAAATGTTTTCTATCGGGTAGTAAGTGCAGTGAGTAGTGGGTTGCTTGTCTGCATCAGAGTTCTGAGGTTCACGGTCCGAATCGCAGTTCTTTGTGTTCTGTGTTCACACTCACATGTAGCAGAACTGCAGTTTATATTTGTGAAAATATTAAACAAGATATAATAAATAAACATTACAGAAGTTGCCAAAGCCTGTTTTTGAAATACAACCACCACTTGTTCCGGAGAAGCAGGTTCAACCAGTAAGCTACTCGTTTAACTTGAATACAAGGCGGGTCGACCACTTTTTTCCCAGTTCGTTCGGAATTTGCCATGAAATAAACTCGATTGTAATTTTATAAACTTGAATGTGTTTACCATTTAACGTTGCATTTTTTTATATTTACAATTAATTTCTTCCTACTTCCGCCCCCGCCCTCTCTTTGGTTGAGCTTCAGATTTAACTGTGGAGGTTCCACTGATCCACTCATCTCATATTACCTGAAATTACCTGTCAGTCAAGACATTGTTGCAAGATGACACCACCGTGATTCCAGTTACAGTCGAAATGCTCGCATGGATGGCAGAAACAAGCCTGGGAAAAAAGAATGCATTATTTCTTCACTATTTCTTCTTTATGTATTACCCAATGCACGTTGTCCAACGAACTGTAGTTGCGCTGTGCGGCACCCGCCTTTACGCCGCACAAGAAGATGCGCACGGTGGACGCCGCACAAAAAATATATAACCTTTAAGTGTTTTCCATGCAAATATTGAGTGTCAGTATAACTTAATTATTGAGTTAGCACAGGAACGGGACAGACTACGGCACGTACAATTTTAACGTCGCAAACCGAGTACCCCTGTAATAAGGAAGTACCATATTATTTTACAAAATGACAAGCAGTTTTTTACTATTATTGCTGTCATATTCAGGCAAAGGATAACTTTATGCTAATGTTTGCAACTGAACCACGACTAAGTGGCACCTGCTCAATGAAGTTTCAAGTACTGACCTCTCGCTGATTGTCACAACGTCTGCGTCGTCCCAATGTTTGAAATTAAATTTGAGTAGTTTCCCCAGCCCGTAGAATAGGCCAGGAAACACCACCGCACCACTAGCCAAGGCGGTTAACATCATGTTACTCCCGTGTCGTCCAACAACTCAAACATTCTCAGCAAAGGAAAGCATCAGACGAACCAGCCTTGCGCATGTAGGTGAACCCGTTGCTGCGTTACGTCACATTTCCGCCATGTTGGATGTGGCAATTTGCCGCAAACTAAAGACCTTTGTCGATGAAACGCCACATCCAGTATGGTGGTGACCTAGCTATTAAATCAGTGCTGAAAACGTAATCGATGTGTATGAAGTCTAAACGCTTTTGACAGCGCATCTGTGCTGTTCGTCTGTGTCGACTCTTGAACTTTTGTTGTGCTGGCGTCTGTCTAAATATAACGCTTGTTGTCATTTCCGTGACCTTATGAAATGTATCGTGTATCAACTGTATTCTAAATTATGACGACCAAACCTTATTTAATACCACGTCAATTATACGGTGTATTTCTTGAGCTATTGCGGACCCTTCGGTAAATAAAATGCTAAAAGCATGGTTTTGTGGAATTTTATTCATATATATCCATATACCATATTTACTCATTTTTGACTGCCACTGTTAAAAAGTGTATCATTACAACATCCTTTCAAGCATAAATATCTTTTTTCTTCTCGAAATCTGGTAACGAAACCAAATGAAAACAGTTATGGGTCAGCTTCAGCACCATTGAGTTGTACATTCTCTATATTGCATCAGGCTATAAAAATATACAGATCAATTTTTTGTCTTCTTTAAACATTCTTTCCTTGTTGTTCAATGGCATGAAACAGGAGAGGAAGATCTCATATGGAGTGATGAGGAATTAAGTTTTACTTTTATCGTATTGATGAATCCATGTCAGATGCCAGGTCATTCACTCATTCACACTTTGCAAGGATGAATAACAACCTTGTCAGAAAAAACAGTTCAGACATACAACACTCAGAGTGCCACCGGCCTCACAGTCATATTTAAAGCAAAATTAGTGAAGATGATGCTGTCAAAAACAAAGGAGTGATTTGGTGCAGTGGAAGTGGGCAGTGGGCTGACTATTCCTGTTACAGTCACAAAGTGAGGACGGTTTCAGCCTACTGAGGGGAGAACATGTGACTACTGGCGAAGGTAGCAAAATGCTTGTTAGGTCAGAGTTTGTTCAAGGTTGCAAATGCTTGCAAAACGTTCTCCAGATTTCCGCCAACAGTTTTTGTGATTTTTCTTGTTGCACATGTGACAAGAAAAGTACAAATCGAACCTTGAGCCAACCCTGACGAGAATGCAACTTTGCTGCCAAAACAGCAACAAAGATGACGTGCTAAAACGATTTTCCAACCTCAAATAACAACATAACAACAAAAACTCTCCAACGCAGAAAAGATCCCAAAAAACTTGCAAGTCATTTGAATGCTTTGAGGCAACCAAGAAAAAATAAAGGCGGTCAGGAGTTGAGCTTGTGGTGCATAGAGAAGACTTGGGAGATGGAGGTTCATGGGTTCCTCGGGTCAATGGGATTATTGCCCTGTGTCCGTCTAACACACACCCACACACACATACTAGACATACACACACATCTCTACCCTGGATGAAAACGGTGAGAACAGACAACGAGAGCAAAAGAAGGGCTGGTGATCACGTTCTCTTGTGTGTCCCTTCTCCCGCCGTCTCTGCTGAAAGGCAGCCTCCATCCTGGTGGATGCAAGCCTTTGTGCGCACGACGTCGCTCGTTTTCCATCCGACTGTCTGTCGAGAGTGGTGCTGCGGCCTATTGTCGCCTGCCAGGATTCACATGCGCGAGGAGGAAGCCAGCTCGTAGAACAAGACGTAGCCGTCACTGCTGCGCACTTGGCTGGAGGACATTGGCGTTACTCTGGAGAGGGAGAAGTGTCACCGTTTCATTACGTGGATTCCTGTGAATGAATAGCTAACCTTGATCCAATTGGCCATCTCTCATTGGTTATCTAATTCAGGAGTGACTCAAGTTTTAAGAATTTATGCTTCATGTATCGAGCCATTATAAATGTCACTGATCAACAGCTTCAAACACTATAGTTATGAGTAAATTTATTATTGGTTTTAATGATTAAAGCTGCACAATGTTGACATGACACAACCTGAACCATGTAAAAAGTCTCTGCCAAAGAAAAAAAAAGTCGTGCAGTTTGGACACAAGATGGCAGCAGATAGCTGTGAGCTATGAGCTAAGTTATTATGAAACAAGCCCGATATTCACAGCAGCTTGTGGCCCATGTTGGGAAAATTGGATAAAGTGCAAAAAAATGAATACTGTAATGAATACTACATACTGTACATCCCCACAAAGTAGCATCGACAGATTAATGTTGGATGAATAAAACTGCTTAACTTCGCAACTTTTAATATTCTCAAGCATTTTGGCATTTACTGGAGTGGTAAAACTTCCTAGGAATAGAGGGTGTGCAGAAATCGTCTTCACAATAAATCAAGGGATATTATTGCCTGAAAGATGCAAATGAAGCACTCTTCTTGTCATCACATGCTTCTTAAAGGTCTCTTTTTTTTTTTTTTTTAAGTCCAAAGTTAGAGTTCAAGCATACCTGGAGTCATTGAAAGTGTACCACTCCCCAGATGTAGGGTTGCGACAGTAGGCTGTGTAGTGACCCCCCATTGTCGTGCCTGAGTGGTTGGACACAGCATACAGGTTGTACACTGCATTGACTAAAAGACAACAGAAAACAAGGGCAAAAAAGTTTGGGTTTTTTTCCTTAAAAAAAAAAAAAATCCTTGAATAACAACTTTAGAGAAGTAGGCTATTTTCTTTACAAACTTACTGCTGTTTTCGGAGGCGAACTCTCGCAAGTCAAGATCCTTCATGGGGAAGTTGACAAAGGTTGACAGTTTGCTGGTTCTCCTCGCTTCCGAGAAGCGTTTGAGGTCTGCACACCGAGGAGTCAAGGAGGCATGTTTTCTGTCTTTAAAACACTTCTTTACAGCGCTGATGCCAAATATGATCTAACTATAAATTATTGTTAGTGGTATCACAGGTGTTAATCAATACACTTAAACATTTGATTTCAGGTCTAACTAAAAGTGTAGCAGAAAGATACGCAGAACTAAGATCTTGGGGAACTTCTGTACGGTGAACTTCTTGGTGCATCTTCTTCTTGCTTTGCACTTGTAGCACGTCTGTGGAGAAAACCAAACAATGCAACTAAGTATTGGCATAAAAGTAAGTACGACGCTGTTTTGTACTGAAACGCACCGGCTTCTCATCTCCATCGAGGACATCTTCTTTGGTGAAGAGCCGCATGCAGTCCATGAGGCTCACTTCACCGTAGCCCTTCTGGGTGTAAGCATAGATGCGTTGACATTAGCGCACAAACACACACAAACACACACAAACACACAAATACACAAAGAGATTCAGAGAGGAAAATTAGAGTTTGAAATAAGATGTCCTTTCAGATCTCATGAACAGTATTATTTTCAAATTTAAAACATCTCTGTTGGAGCTTTGGGGGTCAAGGAGTAAAGTTGATAGATGAGAAGTACCTAGGGGCATTTTTGTTTGCAATTCAATGACAAGGGTTTGTCTAAATGGGAGTAAGGTGGGGCACGATAATAAAACATCCCTGCACTCATTGTGTGGCATATTGAGTGTCCAAACCTTAGCAATTGGCAGGGACAGATCCCAGAAAGGGTCAAAGACAGTCGAGCAGAAACCACAATGGCTGCAGGTTAGAGAGCTCTTGAGCTGCCCTACAAACAAGTCTGAAAGAAAAAAGATTGCACACCTTAGCTTCATCTGCATTGGGCCATTGATGCTTGAATGATATAGTTCAGCTTACCAACGATTTTGCTGTCTTCCCTTTCCAGGTATTTACTCCACATCTTCTTCCCTTTCTCCTCGTCCCTGATCATGAACAATGCAATGCACCGTTAATGTCAGACTGTACATGGAATATTACATAGCCATGTAACCAAATGCAAAAGTCCTGCAATACCGTAACAGAAGCTCTGCCCTTCCAAACTCACTTTATTATAAATATATGTTATACATTTTGATAACAGCAGAGAGAAGTTGCACAGATTAACACTGACCCTTAAACTAGCAGTTAGGTAATGTATAATAATATCCAAAAAGAATTAGGGCATTAATCTGACCAGCGCAGACCCAGAAACCGACGTAGCCTTCAATTACTGCTCCGTGACACAGTTTGCATCATGTGTTACAAATACACACAAAAACTAACAAATGTCTACATTTCGCCTACAGCTAATTTTAAAATTTTGGATGCTAAATACTAATGAGATTAAAAAATTGAACTTTTGGAAGTTCCTTCTGAAACTCAATAGACAATTGGTATATTGTACATTAGATTTTTTTATTATTATTTAGGGCACACATTTATTTATTATTCAACAAGTTCCTGATTGCCACATTTAAAAAAAAAATCAACGAATTTCATTAATTATATTCAATATCAAATTTTCCAACTGAGAACTTTTTTTTCAAAGTAGAAGTATTATTATTATTATTGAAGTATGAAGACGATGATGATTATTATTACTATAGTTTTTTATTATGTAAGTGCCCCACTCGTCTAAACCAGTATGCTAGTTAATATTACGGTTGTGTAATAAGAATTGAGGGGAAAATGTGCCTGTTTTTATCCCCTTCAAGGGGCTACCATCTGCTGTTGACTGAAATTGATGTCACAATGCCCATTGGCTCAGTTTACAAATGACACGGATCACTTGTTTTTTGAAGTTTGGTCACATGACATTTGAAAGGCATTTTGACATCAATTTTATTTGTCAGCAGATGGCAGTACAGGACAACATGGCAGCCCCCTGAGATGGATAGAGCATGTTTTTTACCTTAATTCTTATTCAATAAACAGAATATTAACCAGAATACCATCCAGCGTGAGCACAACATATTGCAAAGAAAGTTTTGGATTTGACTTCCGCTTTAACAGGGCTCATGAGTGATGGACAAGATTGTGCCTCGTTGGGAGACAACATGCATTTTATGCTGGTTGTCTCTCACAATACTTACGGAAGGTGATCAAAATCTTCGACAGTGCCTCTCGGCCTGACCGTCACTCTGTTGACCTCATTGTGCAGGCCGTCCAGGAGGAAGCGCAGGAACTCTTGAGCGTCCTGTTGGCTGCAGAAGACAATAAATAATTCAATGCCAATGACCTCGACTGACTGCTTGACAAACAAGCCCACAGAAATACACAAGACAAATATGGGGGGAAAAAAAGCCTTACTTGTATCCCACAAATCTGGGAGCGTATCTCTGGATCTGAGTTTTGAATTCAGACGGACTGACAGCTTCACTGCTGGTTGACGACCACATGGTTTGTATCAGCTTGGCAAACTCTACCAACATAGACACAATAATAAAATGTAATCTAACTGCAAATGGAGAAACTGAAATCAAAGCCAGAGTTTAAGAGTGGGAACACGTTTCTGTCTGAGTTCCGAGTCTCTCTCACCTTCCATGAGGGCCGTGTTGGTGCGGCTGTTGTTGTTAAGGTCTCTGCGGTGCGAGTTGTGCAGGCAGTAGTCTCGCAGACTGTGTGTGTTGCTGAGACACTGCAGGATACTATTCATGAAACACTGCAAAAGAAAGCAAAATAAAATGTCAGATTTCCTTAAAGTTCGACAGTCATATGTTGTTGACCTGCTAATATTAACCAATCTGAAAATTTGCCCTCTATCAACAGGTTTTCATCATATGTTTTACAACATCTTTTTCATTCTTGAGTCAAATTTTAATGTAACTAGAGTGTGTTGATGTGAACGATGGACAAGATTTGTATTTTTCAAATTAACATGCAAAGTTCTAAGGAATAGATTTGTATTTTTCAAATTAACATGCAAAGTTCTAAGTAATAGATAATGGATAGCTGCTGGAACACCTAAAACCTGGACATTGATCCAGTTTGTGATAGATGGCATAAAATAAACACCTCCAGCCGCAATGTTCTCATGGAGACAAAAGTTTTCTACAGCATACACTGCTGCTGTGGTCACAGGCACAAAGGCAATATGCACTTTGGCAGGTTCAAACCGGTAAAAGGCAAAGAGAAAGAGTGCTCCATGGCCAAGAGTTCAGAGTGCTCGATGAGCTAACCTCACAAAAAGAGCAACACACAAATCCCATTTATTTTAGGAACCCTACAAAAGCCTGTTGCCTAGCAGATAGTCTTTCAGACCCCCCACTTTGGCGTGGGCGGATGTCAACAAAGCGATAACATATACCACACTAACTGCAAGTCTGTACAATTTCTCACTTTACTAGATACACATGTCAAATGATTTCTACTGTAAATGGAAGCTAGCTGTACTCACTGTGTTTCCCAGATTTTTCAGTCCAACCAGTCCCTGGGCACTTTTTGAGTTCTGGAAAACAACACACAGAGATAAGATCAGAACCTTGAAGGCATATTTATGATTTGACAAGTTTATAGTGTTTTCTTTTTTTTTTTTATAAATAAAACAATGTACTGTATTGTAATGATATATATAGTGAAAATAAACATTTGAATGATGTTTTATACATACATTTGTTTTTGGTAAAATTTTTTGCACACATATAATATTGATCATTTAATTTTATGTTCGAAATGCTTTGACGTATATTGCATTTTTTTGTAATAGAAATCTAATCTAAGCAATGATTACTTGAAGTCTGCAGCACTAGGCTTCAGCTTCTTGTGGGACAGAAAATGGATGGCAAGAGAGATGTCTAGATGTTGTGTTGGTAAATGACGGTTAAGTGAGTGATGCAATTGGGGGAAGGGAGGGGGGGGGGGGGTCTTTATACCCTCTCAGATTGCAGAATTCTGGTCATCAACAGAAAATACCAGAAAATTTCATAGCCTTGAGCAATTTCTATCCAGTAGCTCCAACCCATAAGCATTTTCAAAATGAAATCAGGATTTAGGCTTTTTTTTTATGTGTTGTATTGGCACATGTTCACAGTCTTGACAGAATGCAAAATTGTACAACTTGTCACATAATGCTGTTCAATTCCATTACACAAGTGCAGTTGTTACATAATTGAATGGCTGGAGCGAACACAAAGTCAGGGGGTGGATAAGGAATGTGCCCTGTTCTAAGACGCTGAGCTTGAAGTCACATTTTCAGGACAGACAACTACAGAAGCGTATTGTTGCCACTCCAGGAAAAAAAAAACACATAAAAACGATCATGTAATACTGTGAAAATTCTCATGTAAAAATGATCATAATACATTTGGAGCACAACACAATCCTCTTACTAAAATAAATTAAGCGTCATATCCTGACCACTGATGTTTGCAGTATGATGGTGAATTGTTTTCATGGTTGTCCACAGATGGTGGTGCGTGCATGGAGCATTTTCACCAAGCATTTGTGTGACAAGCCTCAATAAAGGCTCCATCATGGCAATCCTATTTGGACACCTTAAATTGTATTTCATAAGACACAGTACCCCATCAACACATGCACCCACAGATGCATGCTGGTTACACTGTGCTGACTGATGCCATGGCCAGATTGTGCCGCCTCGTCTTCTTGCTATTGGCTGATGCTAAGCCGAGCTGACGTCACAGGTAGGGAAAAAAAAAATCCCTGTTCTGTCTCTGTAGCAACGCTATTCTTATCTTTTTTTTTCTTTTTAATAGGATGCAGTGTTAGAGGACATTACAGTGAGGCGGCTGAGAGTGGAGTATGTGTGACGCAGTGTATGTGATTTACAAGCCTTCAATGGAAAAAAAAATTGAAGCTTCATTGGCATTAGACCAGAATACAAAGTAAATATTTTTTTATCATAAGTCTTATGTTAAGTGACAGAAAGAAACTTTCACAACATCACTGAGGATGTGTAATTCATGACATTGCTAATCTTTCTCAGTAATGTACGGTCAGAATTATTGCAGTTGTTACGTAAATTGTCATATGAACTAGGTCACTTTCAAGGTGAAACAAATCCAGCAGCTTTTACTAAGGTGATTGAAACTGCCTTTCAATGTTAATGACAGGATGTGACACAAAAGAAAATGCAATTACACTTCAATATCCATTTCCTAAGTAGCACGTCAAAAAGGATTGGGACATGAATGGAAATCGCTGGCTCTTGCTCTGATCCCAGCCAGTAGCATGACCATAATGACAGCTAATTCCGTTATGCAAATGCTCCAATGATTCTCAGACGTAAGCAGTTTAAAGCAGCAATAGTGTGTGTGTGTGGTGGATTAAACTCATGTACACACACTTTGGCTGTGGGCAGGGAGCAGTATTATCAGCAACATTACAAAATGAAAACCATGAATTATATCCCTATCATGTAAATAAACACATTTGTAATATGTGAACATACGGTCACATGATTAATATTTATTGCTTACATGGGTTTTCTTTAGGCTGTCTCACACCTTTGTGAAGACTCAAAATTTCCCAGAGTTGTAAATTGTTGGTTTTCTTTATGTGCCCTGGCCACCCAATTGAGTCTGCGCCACACACCTACATATATATCACCCATTCAATTTAGTATTTGACAGTGTAATACACTGTATACTCTGTAACTACTTTCAAACTACAGTTCGAAAGGAATGATGCATGGACAGAAAGATAAGTGATAATCATGACAGGGATCATATGACCTCACATTCCAGTAGTTCCATGTGAACAGGCAGATGTGTACATACTGCAAACTGCAGAGATGGCCCACCGGGAGACTTAATATAAATGCTTCATTCATAAATGCCATAAAGCACCCTGGGCTACTGCTGAACTACTTTAGAAACACGGCCCCTTTTAGCCTAAAAGCATTGGGAACAGAAAGGCATTCCAGGAATCAGGTTGAACGAAAATAAGGGGCATAACAAAATGTCCTTTCGGCCGGTACCCGACCGTGAAGGTATAATAAGTATAATCTGTCCAATCATTGTGCTCTCTTAATTCAAAGATCAAAATCTGCTGGAGGGTTATTTTGGAGTGGAGGAAATGGATCACAGCAAGGTCGTAGCAAGGTGTGTTCCCTCACATACTTTTTACAGTCAGCCTTTTTAATCAATGAATCACTTTGCTGCTTGGCTACGACTTCACCCACCAGTATGAAAGGAATAATAGGTGTACAGGAATAATCCAATAATAAGGGTAATCTACGCAAAGAAAATTAAATTGGTCTTAATTCCTTTTTAGTTTGAACAAAAATATTGAACACAGTTTTCTGGTTGCGTTCGTTATCCAGAAAATGTATTCACCCATCTATTTTCTACTTGCAGGTCAGCTAGAGCATGTACCACCTGACTTTGGGTGAGAGAAGGGGTACACCTTGGACTGGTCATCAGCTAAGCCCAGGATAATGTATTCTATTAATAATCACTAAATAATTCATATAATTCAAATATGCAATATTGCAGAAAATGTGCTCATGTAAGACAATAATTAAGATAATAAATTATGACAACAATAACTGATAGCTTGTTGCCATCTTGGCAAAACTGTGATCATGTGTAATCTAACATATTAAGGCAGGGATTGTCAACCGGTCGTCCGCGACCCTCGAGTGGTCTGTGGCGGTATTGCGGTGGTCCACGAAATTGGAAGTGGAAAACATTTTTAAAACTAAAATCAATATATTATTTGGACTTGATTTATATCCTAGCTAATTTTGTCAATCATTTACCCATCCAAACTCTCCAATAGACATACAGATGCAAATAAATAGCCTGTATAGGTCTATCCTCCTTTGGTGCGAAACGAAATAATATTCCGCCAAAGCTGTGTTCCCCGAGTGGCTTCGTTGTTATAATGGTGGTCCCTTGGACAAAACCGGTTGAAAATCCCTGTATTAAGGAACTAACAGGTGACAGTTTCCCACCTCTCTAACATGTTTGTGTGCAAAGCAAACAACAGAATGCCTCAGTCCACCTGGCAGTGCCCACCACCAACAGCGGATCGGCTAGCAAAACAGCATGAGACAGAGCAACAGAACAATCTGTTCTGACTTGCCTCTCTCACCTTGGCAGCAGGGCATGGTCAACAATATCTCTCTTCCCCTCTGAGGCTACTTATGTTGCTAATGTTAAGTCAAAACTCCCACGTGTGTACAAGTCACACTTGTGTGAATGTGCGTGCGTGCACATGAGAGGGAGCAAGTGAATGCTCGCAAGAACACTTTCTGGGAAAGGTGTCTTTTTTTACCCTTGAAAACAGACAGATGGTTGCATCAGGCATCGTATTTGTCATACCAGCTCGGCTCAACGTCTCACGCATTTACACAATTTCTGATGCAAGCAAGTAAAGAGCACAATCCTACTAAGAAGAATGGCTACTTTTCTTGGCCTTAATGAGTTTGCAGTATACTGCAAAACTAATCACAACACAGTACTTTAACACTTCATCAATGAGAAAGCGATAAATCATGTTATCTTTCTAGGCTAAAATTCCGACTGTATTAAGTATGCATGGCTGTGTTATTCATTTAAAAGACAGAATTACCAATTTGGAGTGAATGCAGTGTGCGTACTAGAAAATATGATGCCCAGGAAATACCCTATTTATTATTGGGTACGCACCATGCACCACATATGAAATGCAGCCACATTGCCTTGTGTGGTACATATGATGGATTGGATAATGAAATCCTCTTGCCATTCACAACTACTTACATGTGACTCTACTTGAAAGATGGCCATCGGGTAATAATGAATATCATTCGACTGTGAATCACTCCTAATTAAAAGAAAACTACATGCAGTGAACCTCGGACTATAGTTCAGGAAACCCTCATGGGGAAAAGCAATATTCTTTTCACATATATTTGGAGCGTTTCTCTTACGGCAGTTTTGTTACAAATTTGTTTAACAAATCGATGCAAATCATTTTGTGTGGTGTATGTTGTAAACCACAGGTGTCAAACTCAAGGCCCGGGGGCCAGATACGGCCCGCCACATCATTTTATGTGGCCCGCGAAGACAAATTGTGCATCAAATTCGTGTGTCATTACTAGAATTGCAAATTGTCTTCAGTTTCAATAAGATCTTTTTTTGTAAATACTACACCAGTTTTTACTCATCTGATTTGAAAACGAGTTATTTGTCAGTTTGTTTTGTAGCTTTGACTGTATATGAGGTGCTCATACATTTATTTGGGTTGACAGTCATAATGGCCCTCCGAAAGAAGCTATGACTACAATGCTGCCCGTGAAACAAATGAGTTAGTTTACGGCGTAAACTAAGATATTATGATACATTTCAGCTTATAAATATCAAAATCTCACAAATGTGGGTTATATTATTTTTATTATTATGAATCATATCATCAATAGGCAAATCCAGAGGTAAGACACAGAGTTGTCGATGCTTATCAAACAGAATGTAGTTGTTTGTCTCCAATGCCAGTGTCCCGTGGGGCTTGCTGCACATGTCCAGAAACAAACATACACGCACACTGTACACACCCTCATGTAGCTGCATGCACATGTCTCAGATAGGCAACCTCTCACACACTCACACACACGCCAGAGGGAGGACATAGCACGTTCCCCTGCCACGCTGGTTGTGGACAAGGGGAGGGAGCAGTGAAGGTGTTTGACAGTGCAGGGGGAGGGGCAGGTGCTCAGTGACAACAAAACATTAAGCGTGCCAACCAAGCTGAAATCACTGGCTAGCTCCAGAGGCCACACTAATATGATTTCACATTACATAACAGAAGCTGGCACATTTTCAACACTGCACTGCAACTTTCTTTTCCCTTATGACAATAGAGTTGTCAACCCCCACAATTATGTTTATTTCATCAAGAACAGCAAACAATTTCAAATTGACCCGAGGCATTTAAGTATATATCTACATTAAGCCAAGCAAAGGTTTGATTCATACAAATGACAAGTTACTATGTTAAACTGGATATATTTTATGGCAACATAACGTGTGTTAATTAGGCTTTTAAACCTTAACCAACA
Source organism: Syngnathus floridae (assembly GCF_059516105.1). Lineage (NCBI taxonomy): Eukaryota > Metazoa > Chordata > Actinopteri > Syngnathiformes > Syngnathidae > Syngnathus > Syngnathus floridae. Next base: position 11,707,478 of record NC_142419.1, read on the forward strand.
CACTGACTGCACCCCAACAGTCAAATTTAATGCACCACATGATGATGAGATACAATATTAGACATTACGTGTTTGTAACATGAATGCTTCCACAATATAACTGCAGAGGTTACAAAAGTGACTCTAGCCAGGTGACACACAGTTGGTGACACACAGTTGGTGACACACCACTGGTGTCCCTCTGAGACATTTGAGTACAAATGTTATCAAGTAAACATGACAGAACATGTCCCTCCCCCATCTCACGAGATTACATTTCAGTTCTGTTATTGATCATGAATTAGAATGAATATTTATAGTACATTATATCATGTTTGGCAACTGCACATTTTACAATACACCAAAAGTATAAAGGAATCCCTGTTTTATTGATATATTTTTTTCTCTTTTTATGGTCAATGAACAGCAAGTAAAGAGCCTCGCAGATAAGAGCAGTATAGTAAGAGCAGTTGTAGTGTAGCCAGCCCTATGGTGAGGATTAAGCGCGGTTATATAAGCAGTGACCCGCTAGTGCGGGCCTACTGTTAGCTCCTGGCACCGTGGCGTACAGCGGCTTAACACAGCGGCTTACCTCTGCAAATGACTCACTTTAACGTTAACCTGACACGGTTTTCGGCGGAATGCATAACACACAAGCAATCGCGACAATGTGACTTTTATGAATGATCAACCTCGTAAAGCATGGATTTACTGATCCTCGCAACAAAACTGCTTGATTCGAACTAGAAAACCATTATTTACTATATATTTACTCAAACGTGGCGCCTTCACAAAAAAACAAAAACACCTTTGCACAAATTCAACGGACACGTTGTGTGACTTAACAAGAACGTAGTGCGTTCGTTTCTTACCTTGGCTTGGTTAATGAGGAGCCCCACGAATGCTGAGACCAGCACCGACCCTGACATGCTGCCTTTTCTCCGCATCTCTTGCTTAAGAAAGGGCAACGCGGCTGCCGGTGGTTCCTCGGGTACGGTCACCGTGTATGTCTGTCTCATGCTGGGCATGCTGAGGAAGAATGGAGCCGCGGCTCACAGACGCGAGTCGACGAGTGCCGGTTGTCTAGAACGCGCTTCTGCTGGCTGCAAAAACTGTCGTGTTCTGTCGCTCGCTGTCATTCATTAAAAGAGCAAAACGCCGAATGGATAGCGCTTCCAAAACCTCCTCTTTATAGTAATCGCACCTTGTGAATTTACGAGAGGGTGGGGGGGGAAGCACAATAGAAATAAACCACACACAAATCCGCTATTACTCCAGCGTCCACATAAACAGAGCACTATCTATGAATATGAATCTCATTCCGTTTGACAGCACGCTCGATCCGCCCCTAAACAGAGCCTGCCTACCACACGCGTCATCGCCCGCCCTCGGCCAAGCCGTTACGTCAGAGACCAGCTTCCTCCGCACTGATGTAAAGACCTCAGCATGGCTGGCTTCAGGCTGTGGTCAAAGACCACACGGGTATGGATTAATCACGGCAGACACCTACACTTAACCAACTCTGAGCAAGATGACGCATTAGCTTTTAAATTACACACAAAATGCAAGTGATCCTGTGTAGAACTTTCACACACTACTGAAACTCTATCTATCTATCTATCTATCTATCTATCTATCTATCTATCTATCTATCTATCTATCTATCTATCTATCTATCTATCTATCTATCTATCTATCTATCTATCTATCTATCTATCTATCTATCTATCTATCTATCATTGGATAGCAATAATATTTTTATGTCATTCACTTCCACCGCACCATAAAATTAGGATGTATGACCAGGAAGTAATATTGACTTATAATACAGGGTTGTTTATGTTTTGCAATTCTCAGATATATTCAAGGCAATTTTTGACAAATGATACTGTGTTTACGTACACTGCTAATTTGGGCGTCGTGTTTGTGTTCTTTCAGTGTTGTCACATGGTCAAATGACAAACACGTTTGACTGAAAATGAATCAAGAGAGCTTGGCAAAAAGCTATCAATCCCAAACACGTTTGACCAAAAATGAGTCAAGAGAGTTTGGCAATAAACTATCAATCCCAAGGGGCCAAGGTTTATCGTCAAATTTCATTTGAAAATCTACTGAATACATTGTAAGTTACAATGATTGCACAATTGTTGTGTCTGGGTAATCTTCAGGAGAGGACGTGTAGTGTTCCCAACAGGAATCTCATGTTACAATCTATTTGTGTGCACAACAAATAGACAAATATTTCACCTCCCTAAATGTAGGAGACAAGAATCTGCTCCACGGGAACTCCTATGTAAGAAAATATAGCATATATGGTATGCGTGATTCTTGCTTACGCCAGAGTATTGGAGCCAAAGATCTGAAAAGACGGCTTAACAAATAGGTCTGAATGAGAGTCTCTGCAATTTGATTTTAGAGGACAGATTTGGTACTCGTTTGCATTTTGTCAACTGAATTAGAAAACAACAACACATATACGTTGTAAGGTGCAACTGATGACTTTGTACTGACAATGGATTTTAAATCAACATTCCGTGGGGAACATTAAATGCTGACAAATGCTTTTAAACACACACGGGGAATGTGTGGGAGACTCCCAGGACAGAATGAAGTCTTCTGTGGAATTCTTCAGGAACAGAATGACGTATTCAGAACAAAGTGTGGAGCCTTAATAACAGATGGTAGTAAAATTTGATTTCTGGTGTAATCAATTATAAATTATACGAATTATTATACTTTTTGCAACACTCCCACGGTCTTGGAGTGTCAGACAATTTATTATCAGTCGATTTGAGGTTACAAAACCATGTTATAAGATAAAGACAATACAAAAGACACGCTCTGAGGCTTTACTCCCATGCCCAGTGCTCCTTCTGACGCAAAGGGTGGTTTGAATTTACATGACACATTAACTGTTGAGAATCTGGAGTCTATCATAGTCACAATCAGTCACATGAATGTAGAAAATGAAGCACTGAGTGAGAATAGATTTTTTTTCTTTTTTTTCCTCTCTCAGCTGACTGGATGCAAGCCAGGGACAGCAGGTTAATTGAAGACTCTAATCTTGGTTGTTGGTCTATATATGCCTTATAATTAAGTGGCAAACAGCCCATGAAGACAAGCGCCAAGGAAAATGGGTTGATCGATTGATCGGTTACATGTCACATGGGCCGGGGGGCACAATAACAGTAAGTTCCCATGACATGCTCTCAAACTCTTTTCACAAGACCTGCTAAGTTGTTAAGTAAAGATCATAAATATTTTATTAATTAATGATCCTAGAACATACTTATAAATTTAGCAATTATTTTGGTAATAAATATTTAGCTTCAACATTATAGGTGAATTGTTTATACTATCTTTTTGTTTTGTCACCCTGGTTGGACCAAGTCGTTCTCATTTAAAAGTGACCTTTTCTATGGAATATATGAAGTGAATTAATTTTGTTCAGCTGTAAAATAAAACAAAAATAAGACCAAAAACAACGTAAAACTCCTCATCTTTGTAAGAGTGTCAACAGACAGGAAGCAAGGAGGCAATCACAGCTCAATACTCCCACTAAGTGGCAGCTTGGAGTTATTGCGGCAATAGTGCTGTAACGTCTGCTTATTGAAATTTAAACGTGTGTACAATTAATTATAAATTCATAAAAGTCACATAAATATAAAGTCATGGACATGGATAGAAATAAATTTGAAATGCATGCTTTGCCTACATACATTTTTTTCAATTTACATTTAACTCAATAGTTATCACTTTTGTGCATTTTATGTTGCAGGCTCCTCTGCACTTTTTTTTTTCTCAAACTAAAACATTGCATATTATATTATGTATTCTTTCTCTCCTTCATTCTCCACCCACATTTACTTTTCTCACCCCCCTTCAAAGATGAGGACTACTATGTGCAAATCAAATGTACCTCAGAGGAAAGTAGGTTATGTGTTTTCTGCCCTCGAAGAAGCTTGGGTCACAAATAGAGAGTTTAAAGATGACGCCTACAGACTGAGCTCATCGGAGGTGTGAGTTAGCTAATTGCATGAGGTCAGAAGAAGTCCTGGGTTAAGAGGTCATTTGTTCCCAGCCACTTACTCTACAAAGCCTTGAACAATCACAATAGGTTTGCAATCGGATTATCTTGTTGTTATTCAGTTGGCAACCCAATCTGATCTAGTATTTCAGTTGTTCTTTGCCTTCAAATTTACATGACTGTACATGTGAAGACCTCAGTATCATCAGTGGATCATTTCAATTCAGTGTGAGGAAGAAAAAGGGTGGTCCTACCGTGGAGTCCCGAGTGGAGCGACCTACTCCACTCGTGCTTGGCTCCCACACTGAAGAACTGTGTAATCTGCTGCTGCTACTGCTGCTGCTACTGAAGCCTTCCTTAGTGGAGCTCCATGAAACGGCCTCCTGAGTAGTGCTCCGTGGTGGGCCCGGTGAGTTAGTGCCATAAGTGTTAGCCACCTCACTGGTCCGAGAGCGACAGCTCCTCGAGGCGCTGGAGGAGGAAGATGGGCTGGCAGCGGAGGTGTCATTTAGGCCCAGAGCAGCCAAGTCCCTGGTTAGGTCACTCTGGGATGATGATTTACGTCGATTAAGCGACATTCTGGAGGCCACCGGTGATAAAGAGAGGTAGCTGGACTGCGGCGAAGAGTAAGAGCTGTACGTTGTGTAGGCTGACCCCCCACTAAGTCCAGAACCTGCATAGCTCTTGACAGGGGTTCGACTGAGGCTTTCACTGCGGCGGTTGCTGCTACTTCCAAGGATGTCTGTCCGTGGGATGACACGGCCCCGGTCTGGGTCCAGGGAGGTGCTGTAGTTCCGGCTGCGAACCGTGGAGCTGCCGAGATAGCTGGAAGAGGTGTAACCTGAGGACGAGGTAGTGGAGGCAGGGGACTTGTAGGAGGACAACCTGTTCCGCTCACCGTAGGAGCTAAGGCTTGAGGTTAAGGGGGAGCTGTAGGAGCTGTAATGGCTGGTGTAGGACGGGCCAGCATAACGCTTGGCAGTGGAGGAGACGTGGGACATGGTGCTGGTGCTGCTGGGTTCTCAGCCACAGGAAAAAAGGGACTGTGGAAGACTGCATTGACTGCAGGCACAGCAAACACACAAAAGAGGGATTACTTTATCTGCTCCTCTTAAATAAAATATATATTTTTAAAAAAATCATTTCAGCTTCTCACAAAATGTTAATTTGATGAAATTGTTACAATAAAGTATCAAATGGAAACTTACACACATTCTCGTCATTTTTTTGAGACAGCCAAAACTTATTTCATTTCAACGATGCCATTTGCGCACATAAAATCCCGAGGCGTGTCACTGTTGTGAATTACCTCCCATTGCGTCACTTCAAAAAGTGCTACCGAATAAAGTCCCGCAGACTTCCACGGAACAGCCTTGCGTCTTAATGCGAAGACATAAGACCAGAGCCCACTCACGTTTTTTTTTTTTTTTTTTTGTGTTGAACTGTCCGTTTAGTTTCTATTCATATAATCATTAATACTATAATTTATTGCACCCATTGGGTGTGTGTGTAAATGTGTGTGAGCTCCACTCCTGATTGCTCCGAAAACTCTTTCTCAGTTGAAACAAACAATATTCTGATGTAGTCATTAAAATCAACAGTACACGTAATTTGTAATTCGTGCAAATTAAAACTGTCAATTTGAGTAAAAAGGTCGCGTGTGATGACGCGTGAAGACAATTTTAGTCTGGATGGAGACGAGTGTGCAAGACGCAAAGAAACCAAAGACAACGTTAAAACCATCATGGACGTGATGGCTTCATATGGCAACTAAACAATGTCACTTTTAAATAGATTTGTTTTAACTCCGCTAATGACTTCAACTGGTAATATGTCTGTTCAAGCCGAGATGATTCTATTAAGACTATTCTTGAAACTAAATGTACTAGAATAACCGATACAAATGTACTGATATCAGCTAAAAGTTTCTCTTGATGTATTCGTGTTTTAAAACACATTACAGCATATTGACCCTAAATTTACCTCTTACCGTATGGCTCCCTCATACACACTGACTGCTGCACTAAAATAAAAAATAAATCTGTAAACGACGAATATATTTAGATTGGCCTGGTCGTCATGTGGGAGGAGTTGCACACAAATGGGAAGACCGTATGTAGCCTGTGCGCATGCATTTAACACAATAATGACCAAAATATGGCGGTGGGCGTCACGATCGGATCGAAATTGGCATGTCACAAATTGTTATTTTGATAATTCATGAGTCAATTATTATGGCGATGAATCTGTGTAAAATGCATCATGAGGCACCAGCAAGCAGCTGCTCATTTAAAATCATTCTCCATCTTGAAGTAAGGGATGCATGTGGAAACTAAAACTAAAGTAAATTAAGATGATCGTTTTTTGGCTGTCTATACATGATTGTGAAAATGAAAAGGAAAGTGATACTCGGGCTGTTCACATTTTTTAGCTGAAAATGTTTAGTGCACTTTAAAATAGAACCATGCACTGTCAAAGAAAACCAAAAAGGGATCTGGGAATAACTTTTTTTTCATCCACAAACTTTGGTCTTACGACATGCTTTAATGTTGATGGAAATAAATAAGTAAGTTATGATTGCTTTTTCAATGCTGCCATGAAACCAAGTTCTGTCGTGCGTGGTTTGTATGACAGAAGGCCTGGATTACCAATACTACGCATGCATGTCAAGTAGGCCTACAGAAAGCAAACAGTGGGATCAGTGTGAGGCTACTAATGCAGTTTGGAGGAAAAAAAACCCCAATATTATTATTTCTTCAGTTTTTCTTTTGATTTGCTAGATTTCATCAAAGAAAGGTAGCTGTGATGACAAGCATAGCGCTGTAAAGATAATGGTACAGAAAATAGTCTGGCTTCTCAGTACAATATGTGAAATGTATTCAATTAAATATCCCAGCGTCAATAAATAAACTGTGTGAGGTTTCACTGCATGTAAATGAATCCACAAAACTAAGAGAAGATCTGTGGAACTGAGAGCCAAGTAGGAAAAATCTCATGAAATCACATTCAGTGTCCAAAATCAAATAGATAATAAACATAATATATAGTAATGTCTTCCAATTCTCCATTTGACTTCTCGTGAAATGCAAACACCTTCCACACTTATTGGTATGCCCTCCCACAGCTTCAATGGGAGAGTCCAACATTGTTTGAAGGTGAGGACCAGCCGCCCACTCCTGTTGCTGCTCTGATCCAAGGTTGGCTCCATGTGCAGCAGCATTTGAATAAATAAAAGTATCTGGTGTTGCTGATCCGTGTTGAGTTCATTGTGGGAGGCTCCTATTTCTTCTATATCTTCCTCAATGTGTCCTAGTACTGCATAAAATATCCTTTCATGCTCTTTTGGCAACTTGCCTACTCTCTGAGTACACCTACAAGCAGTAGTTCTTCCCAAAGCAACTTTCTTTCCTAATAGGTGTCTGACGCTTTCTCTCTCCTCTCCCCTTTCTTAGGCTTTCTCTCGAACCAAATGTTTATCAATAATTCAGAAATAGAGTCGACAGGCAGGTAGCATTCTGGTGATAAGCCAACATTTACTAGGCTATGCTGGCGATTGTGTGGAATACTTTTTGACAGGTTAAAATCTACAAGAACTTGGCATCAGCGACAACCTAGATTTTCAAAAGCAAACAAATTGAATATTCTTCAATGGCCGACATCTCAAACGAATAGAGCAGGCTTTTCAGTTAATGAAGACAAAAGTGACACACCAGCTAGCAGCCATTCAAATTGTGAGCATCTCCAGGTGAAGGAAATCAAAATGTGCTGATAGACTCCAATACTGATGCATTCCTTAAAATGAGTTCGTTTTATGTATAGTTAGATAGTTCCTCCCGTTCCTATTGGAACATTGGACGACAAGTTCCCTCCATTTGCACTGGTGACCTTCTTGCTCCATGCCATCTCTCTCAGGTCTTCCTTGGCTGTTTGTCTCCACGTCTTCTTTGGCCACCCTCTCTTCCTCATTCCCCCTTCTAGCATCCACACTCTCTCTTGGCAGTCGGAGTACGTGCCCAGCCATTCTCCTTCTCCTGTCCGAGACTATGTCGGACAGTGGTGCTACCCCTGCTCTTCTCTTCACCTCTTTATTAGTGATGTGGTCTCGCCATGAGATCCTCAAGATGTATCTGAGGTGATGCTTGATGTCTTCATCCACGTCTCGCAGTCGTAGGTGACTGTAGGGATGACCACTGACATGTAGAGTGCTGATGGATTTTGACGTCCAGATATTCCAGAGGCATTGGAACACTTCTGCTATTTATGTTTACATTGTTACAAATGTCCAAATACTTTTGACACCCTAAAATTAACTTGTTCTGCGTGTGGGTGTAGATAACAGTCTATTTACCGTTAAATTAATCACCTCACCTTAATCGCCTGTGTGATATTTTTAACAATTTTTCATTTGTTTTTTTATGTATGCCAGGAACACTCCTGCTATTTATGTATACATTGTTTCAAATATCCAAATACTTTTGACACCCTAAAATTAACTTGTTCTGCTTGTGGGTGTAGATAACAGTCTATAAATTAATCGCCTCGCCTTAATCGCCTGTGTGATATTTTTAACAATTTTTTATTTGTTTTTTTAGCACCAAATAATACAAAATGAACAGAAATAATTGGTTATCAGTAATCGGGGGTGGGGATTATGTTTGACGCAAATAACCTTTTATCTGACAGTCCAATTGATTGATGGAATGTCCAACTGATTGATGGAATAATGGATAAAATAATCCATCCATCAATTTTCTGTTATTATCCAAATTTGTGTTACAACAGGCTAATATAAAGCAGTTGGACAAGCACCTGACACAGTCAAAGAAAAAAAACATAAGTCAAAATTTAACAAAGAACGATATTGGGATTGGGGGATTTCTAAAAGTTTGGCCATCAGGATCAGTTCGAGAACACGATGGATTTTCCTTTTGAGATGAGAGTAGCCAAGGAAACAACAGCACACAGACACACTCTCTGGATACTTGAGTATTCTCATTCGTTCAGCAAGTTGGTAGCTTCCATGACTACCTTTGTGTTTTTGTTTTAACAGAGTTTCTGTTGACTCTTTAACAGACCAATATATCAAATATATCATCAGTAGGTGAATGAGAAAACATTTGAGTACAAAAGGTAGAAAAGCACTATACAAGTGAAAGCTCTGCCAGTTTTCACTTTTTATTTCCTAATCACAACCACATATCAGGACTACAATGGCAGCCAAATAAAATAATACAGTTCACTGGAGCCTATCTCAGCTGACTTTGGGCACTAGGCGGGGACACCCTGAACTGGTCACCAGCCAATCGCAGAGCACAAATAGACAAACAACCCTTCACACTCACATCTACAGCCGATTTGGAGATGTCAGTCAGCCTACCATGCATGGTTTTGAAATGTAAGAGAAAACCGTAATAACCAAAGAAAACCCATGCAGGCACGGGGAGAACATGCAAACTCCACACAGGAAGTTGGGCCTCAAAACAATCGTGGCAGCTAACTTGACTTTGAAGACTGGCCTGAAACTAAATGATGCATGCAATTTAATGTTTCCAGTGCAGTGAGCACCTGGACACCACTTATCTACACCCCTGATAATAATGATAAAAAAGAAAAAAAGTTCTGATGATAGCCTCTGAGCTGTGCAGGGTTCAGCTCTGACAAGTGTCTAAATATATTCTGAAATGTGAGCAGGACATTGCTGAGGCCACCCTGACGCCTCATTGCTTGCTTTCAGTCATCAGCTGCATACTGCTTCACAATCTTGGCTTTGCTACTTGATCTCAAGAGCCACAGGCGGACCCGATCCAACTATTCCCAGCAACAGTTTCAACACAATGCAGCGTATGTATTTAGCCCTTCTCAAGTCTAGAATGAGCTGGTTATGACTTCAAGTGAATCAAACTGAGGGCAAACTTAAGTTCCAATACAAAGATCTTCAAAATGGACAAACATTTGACAATAAACATTAGCGTCAATCCATCCGTCCATCCATCCATCCATCCGTCCATCCGTCCATCCGTCCATCCATCCATCCATCCATCCATCCATCCATCCATCCATCCATCCATCCATCCATCCATCCATCCATCCATCCATCCATCCATCCATCCATCCATCCATCCATCCATCCATCCATCCATCCATCCATCCATCCATCCATCCATCCATCCATCCATCCAAGTCAACACGACCACATAAGTGAGCGAATTGGTTACAGTTGCCCGACTCCATTTAATTCGACTTCTTTCTATGGCCTCTGTTTTCAAGCTCATTGCAAATCTAGGGCAGCAAGCTGTCAAACTCTACATGGAAGCAGGCTCAACAAAGTTTTGGTATTCTCCCGGAAACACAGTGCTCGGCGCAATTAAAAACCAAGCAATTTGCACAGTTGCGGATGTAAACACAGCCAAGTACATTTTCATAGTCATTTTAAAACATTTATCAGGCACTAAACATTTTTTTCTTCCATGCATGGAAATTGTATATACAAGTCTCCCTTCTTCATGTTAGTGCATCACTCTGTATTTCCTTTTTAGCTTTGTATGCAGAAAGTGCGAATCAGTAGACGGGTATAGCTGCCTGAAAATGTTGATTTCCAATCCAATACTCACTGTCCAACCCATATTTTAAAAAGTGGAACATGGTCAAATTAAGGTTAAATTTAAATGCATTTTGAAATGTCTCATTTCACTGGCGTTAATGCTGCAATTTGATTTTCTTTAGACATATATTGACAGTACTCTAGTACATCATGCACCATACATCCAGTGAACTGACAGAATGTGTTAATATTTAAAATCATGTGTGTGACCTGGTTACCTGCCGTAGCAGTTCCCATAGACTGCGAAGGCTCCTGGGCTACTTGCCCTGCTTTTACTGACCCACAATGTCCACACACTCACAGGCTTTGTGACACTGATCCCACCTGAGGAAACATAAGGACACACAAACAAGGCTGTGAAGCAGCAACATATACAAAGTTTAGACCAGGGTTATTTCCTCTCAAGTGACCAAAATTTAATAAAAATACATCTCATATTGTCATGGCAATGGCGCAAAAATGATGGTATGGAACACAGAGGAAAATTTATTACAGCTTGATAGTTATTTCAATGTTGTGTCTCCGAGACAATCGGCCACCCAATCAAAATAGATTTGTCATTTTGGATCCCGGCCCTTATTTTGAAGAATTATTACAAAGACCCACTGTTTTCATCTTTGTGTCTCTCACAACAGGCTCAGCAACTATAAATGTCTATTTATGGCTAATGACATACAATGTACTTGCATGCCATGCATGTATCAAATCACCATAAAAGTGCAAGTATAAAGTTCAGGTAAAGACAATTCCAAGACTCCATTGGAAAAAGTTTTAGAATATGGCTAAATATTATTTTCAAGACTCATTCCTCCACCAGAGGTAGAAATCATTTACTTTCACTATTCAGGGCATGAGCATGTTAGGGGTCTATTGTTAGGCTGGAAAAACTAAAGAACTTTTGAAGATAATCCCTCATCCTCGATTCGTTACTGTGCTTTGTTCGGAAGACGTAGCCAACAGCTGAGAAAAACAGGCACCTAAAACAACAATAACTATGAAATGAAAGCATTGCTGTATTAGGTCCTCACCGTTGTTGTTCTGAGCGGTCCGACCAATGGGCAGATACAGGGCTGCTGCTCGAGAGGCTCTGGCCCAAAGAGTGTGAGAGGATAGTATGAGCACAGTCATCCAGAATGCCAAGGATCAAGTTACAGAGCTGGTAAATATAGCAGACACCTATGACCTCGCCGGGTCACTCAACACTCGGACGCATTCCAATTTGCTTTTAAAGAACCAGCATTTCTCCGTATTCAAGTCGAGCTGGGCAAACAAACAAAGATGCCCACTCTGCTAAAGTCAGCAGTTCACAGGAGATACAATTCAATAAGAAGAGTCAGCTTGCGGCAGTAAATAATGCCATGGTATTGCAAATCGCATAACTGCTGTATTTGCACTGAACTCAAACTTCACACCACTAAGTAAAATGCGATAACACGGACAGAAGAACAGTGGAGCCTCCAAAGCAGAACATAACTTGTCTGCTGGTTGGCTTCCAAGTCATTCAAATTCAAAACAAGTGTTGCCATAGGAAGTAAATTAAGTGAATGAATGTACCGAGCATGGCTGCAGTGTGTTCACACACCCCTCTTGCTCACTTTTTAGGAAATATGAAAAATATTTGATAGTGACAGCCCTACTACAGGCTATATAACTCTCTTAAGATGCCAAGTTTTTGAGCTCTAAGTTTTTAAATTAATAAATTATGTATTTGTATATATATTAACAACATATACTAAATATAACAAGATAAATATGTATATATTTAAAAAAAAATCCACCATTCATTTTACCTGTAACCTGTACAACTTTACCATCTTATGGACGTAGCTATGTTCAGAATTAAAGATCTATACCGTATTTTCTGGACTATAAACTGCTACTTTTTGCACAAGCCAGTGCGGCTTATCTATGGATTTTTTAGGATCTTTATTATATTGTATGATGGAAATTAAACATTAAAACACCAGCGGTTTATAGTCCAGTTCGGCTTATTTCGGAACAAAACAGGATTTCCCCCTAATTTTAGCTGGTATGGTTTATATTTGGGTGGAGGTTATAATCAACAAATTACAGTAGTCACATTCAAATGTATGATAAATTCTTATTAAACTGACTCAGCACACACCTGCAAACATTTAAATATGTCTTTCAAATAAAGTTTGGATACTGTGGTGGTCTTTTTGCTCTTTTCGTTTTTCAGCAGAACCTGAATGATTTATGCACACTGAATGGTATTTGGACATATTCATAAATCCTTCTAACATGACTAAGGCTCCAATTTCAGATGAGAAAAAAACAGAATGATGCTGCCACCACAATGTTTCACTATGGATAGATATTGTGTACTTTTGGTGATGAGCCTCTTGGCAGTCTACCTGACCAGATTTATTCTCTTCTTCAGTTTTGGATGGAAATCCAGTTTCTAATATCGTTGAAGAACCCTAAGATCTGTCTGACTCCAAAAAAAGGCAGAACGACCTAAGAACATCATGAACTCTATTTGGGATTAATCAGATGCACTATAAATTGTGGCAGCCATGTGCTGGCTCCCATTTAATTTAATCTTGAATGTGATTGGTTAATTGTGAACACAGTTGCATCAAGAGTTATATTTTCCATCGATCTGGAAAATCCATACTGGAGGGCCTGATTCAAGATTCAGACCACATAGTTTTTTGAGTGAAATCCGACTATTGTGCTACCACAGAGAAGAAATGACGTGAGTGGAAAAGGACGGTGGCAATGTGGTGAGCAGGCACTGGACTCGGTGTAATGTTACATGGCACACGGAAAGAAGATGGCACAACATCGCCTGCACTACAATAAGCGAACAATCTACAACATGATGATGACTAGTGCTCGTTCAGATTAGTCCTGCTTGTTGTGACGTCAATTCTTGCCGTAGTTTTGTAATGATTGCAACTAATTCATGAAGAACACATTTACTCGAACGTACCGGCTAATATCAGACTAGGGGGGCGGGGAAGGTGGATCGTGTGCGTCAGGACTCAGGATTTAATGCAACCACATACAGTGATGGTTCACGGGTTAGAGATTGACTGAACACAACTATTACCTATTGATAACGCGGCTCCCGGGGTATCTTAGTAACTAGCGTTAACTTTACTAAGCCACATCCTGTTCTATGTGCTAGAATCACGCATCACCATCTTTCAAACTGAAGCCCTTGACTGAACTTTAATGGCACCCAAAATTGCATTTGTAACCACTCAGGGAAAAAAACCCAGGCAAACAATCGCAAAGTGCTGGCGCACCGATTTCGACGATTTTCAGAACTTTTTGACTTTTTTGAGTATTTCATCGGCCGTATTTCATGCAAACGTTTACATGTGAGGTCTGGAAGGTTAGGAATTCATTTAGCAACGTTTCCATGGTTTTCAGCACTCGGTTTGGACGCCCGCTTCTATCGGCGTGATGGTAACCGTATTTACTCACCCAGCAGTGGGAGATGCGACGGCAGTAAAACGCCCCCCAAAAGTAGCTCGTTAGCGGGATTGTGCTGATTTCTTCGCCGTTACATAAGTTGCAGTGGACGCTGGTGTTGGACGGAAGACCGCAGTGCTGGGCGTTTAATCAACCCTATGCTGGAATCCAGTCGTTTCTTCAATGCAGTTAGAGTTTCAGCAAGCAAGTAACGGAAGGTTCCCTTTAACTGTGACGTCACTCTGACAGCGTAGCTTAATTCTGATTGGTTAAGATTTCTCGGAAAACGTCACGAGTCACGGCGGCGGACCGCCCCCGACTTGGTCGTCATGGAGATGAACGTAAACATTGCAGATTTCTTTCACTAGAAAATATGCTGCATTCAGGGTTTCAAGGAAAGATGATTGAAATGTATCATTATGTGCTGATGGGGTATGTTTTCTCCCAATACATGACGTGAGTTCCAGCTATGATAATTTCCCAGCGAATTTTAAAAAGCGGATGTTAAAATCTGAAGAATTTAAATTGTTCAATTAATCTTCATCTGCTAATGGTGGATAATGTGTTTACCTAAGATTGTGCCCTGTGATTGGCTGGCGACCAGTTCAAGGTGTACCCCACCTGCCATCCCAAGACAGGTGGGATAGACTCCATCACCCTCGTGAGGATAAGCAGTTCAGAAAATGGATCGATTGATAATTTTTTTTCCACATTTCCAATACATAGGAGTTCCACGCTGATCTGGCAGTATCTTTTATTTGCATTTGTGAAATGTTTCACACACGTTCACTCGTTTTTTTTTTTTAAACTAAACAACAACAAAAATCATAGATGAGGCTCCTTGAATTGATATCGGTGTATTTCATTGACTATAATGATTTAGTGCAAAATAGTCATTTTCATGAGATAACATCATGGTCATATTCGTCAATGTGGCAGACTGGCAAGTACTGTTGGACCACTGTCAATTACATTTCTCCCCACCCATAAATATTGAAGAAGCCGCAGTAAATGCTAAATACCTTAGATTTCACTACAAGACTGTGAATCTTTAATAATCTTTTTTTTCATTCAAGCATTTCAGGGTTGACCCTGTATGTGGTTCCAGGAGAAAGTACAGTGATTTAAAACAAACATACATACAAATAAACAAATGAAGAAAACAAACAAAAAAGAATAAAAACGAAGAAAAGTATGATGTAGTAGCGACCAGTTAGTCAACGCTCATTACAAAATTTGGGTGAAGTTTATTCAGCAGTAATAGCACTAAAACCATCCTTGTAAACGTATCATAATCAATAAACATGCCTGATGCAAAAAAAACATCCATCCAGCAAATATTTGTGTGCATCACACTAATCACTCGCTCATTAACACTGCATCCTTGGATCCACACTCAGATGCTGATGCTGCATTTAAGTATTGGACTCACTGTGCAAGAACTTGTGGTTCACGTTATACTATTACTAACTCAAAAATTAACATTGGACCTGCTCTAAGCAAGTGCCATACCTTTACACTTTAGCTTTATTGATTATATTTCCTGATATTCAGGTACAGCACTGGCATTATTAAATAAGAAATACTGTATAAGCTTATTAAGTTCTAAAGCAAATATCATTGGATACTGTGGTGTATAAAACACCATACCAAAAATAAGCAAAGTGTTTATCAAATGTTCCCAGAACTCAGCGACAGCTATATGATTTGAATGCAGCATGTATTCGCATAGTTATTAAACTGCTCACAATCAGGAACTGTTAGTTGCTAGTTAGTGCAGTTGTTCAAATAAATAGAAAATCAAATATTCAATGAGAACTAACAAAATGTCATCTTTGGGGGGGAAACAAGCAGGTGGATGTGACACTAGAAAGAAGAGCATCTAAAATTAGTTTGTGGGGTTTAAAGATGAAATAGTGAGTAGTTACATTTTATACTTATTGAAACAGTGAGGCCGATTCATTTATGTCAAACCATGAATACATTTTTATAAACATGAGTCTCAGTTGTGGGAAAGAATGATTAATGTACTTGGGTAGATGAATTCAAATTTGCATCCGTATCTTTTTCTTCAAATGACTTTTACCCTAATTATCCCCTCTATTTCAAAAGATTATTTTGTAAAAATAGGCTTGTTATTTATTTTTATTTTTTTTTACCGCTGTGGATTACATGAAAAGAAAGAGTGAGCTAAAGTCAACTGCCGTTAATATATTGAAAGATTGAAATCTTGGGGGTGTTTGCGGTGGGGAAAAGTTCCTGACAAAACACATTGAAAGCAGCAACATGGAGGAACGTAAATCTGAGCATTAACAACCATGAGCAGATTCAGAGAACCAAGACATCCCTCTTTCATGGACTTATCTAAGAGTGCAGTTAGTTTTTCCCCCAGTTTCTACACAGTCATCAACTAAGTAATATTTTTCTTATTGTCATGCAAAACTAAAGGAACTGGTCTCACTGTTCCAATATTTTGGTGTGTGTTTTTTTTAATCATAATTCTCAAAATGTACATAAAAATACCATACATGGTGCTACTCCTCAAAAAACAAATAAGAGGTTGTGTCCCCCTTAAGGCTACAAGTAGGGAAATTAGATGTCATGAGATTCAAACTGCACAGGCTTTCATTGGATTGGAAGGTCCAATTGAACCTCACAGTTTAGGCGTCAATGACTTTTGAGGCAAAGCCTATAGAGGGCAGCACACAACACCTGAATGGTCGCTTCATCACATTTGATTTTTTTTTACAAAAATCTCATAGAAAACTATGAGAAGAGATTGGGCCAGCTCTGTGATGTTAAACGGAGTGGGCTCACTAAGTTTTCTAGTCATTAGAAGGCGTACTCTTTGAAACCACCATAGTGCAACTCCTTGAGTCAGTTTGCTCCATTTTGTTCCATTGAGACACCGAGAGTGAATTAAAAATGTATAATATGCAATTTATAGGAATAATAAAAGAGAAGTAATCTATAGACCTTTAGTGCACAAAGAATGGTGTCATGATACTAAATGCTAGAACTTTTTCACAGAGTTGTGGGAATGATTTTCAGCTTATGGAAGATCTATATACATACTACAATGTATATAGAATACAGTGGAACCTTGCTTGCCTTAGTTTTTGACCATTTTTTTTCATACAGTATTTCCTAAAATGGATGCATGTTCAAGATAATAACTCTCCCAAGTCAATTGTAATGCCCAGGCAACATTGACGTAACATCCTGTCAAAACTGAAAGCATGCAGTATTATAATAGTTCCTCATGGTGTTTCATTTTCACTCAATAAATAAATAATTTGAGTGTGACTGCCAATAGCCACCATGGCTCGAAAGCAAGTGTGATGAACTGTATAATATACTGGTTCACTTTTCACATTTAACAGGATGTTACACTTATGATGATGACCAAAATGCTCTAATTGTTGCTGAGCAGAGCGGAATTCTTGTCATTGCCTTGAGTTGTTCATAAAAGCTTACATTGTGGATTATGCCAGGCTGTCAGTTGAACTCTTTTTACACAATATAACGTCTGTGCCTTCACTGTAGAATGCAAGAAAGAAGTTAAAAGTAATGTCAAATGTTCATTTTTCCTATTCAGTTATCCTTTATATTTACTTCACATTGTTTTTGTCTATAACAATGTAGTCACAAGCTATAAAATGTGTTTTTGTTAATATTTTTGGGTGTCTGGAACAGATTAATTGGATTTACATTATTTCCAAGGGAAATATTGCTTTGGGTGTCATACTATTCGATTTCAGTCTGACTTTTTTGGAACATACTAAATCACACAATCGAGATTCCACTGTATGTCTTATTTTTAAATAACATCCATCCATTAAGATTTTTCTCATTCCAGAATAGAATTATCTATTTTGGGAGAAACATTTAACATGGTTTTGCGCCACCGGCATTAAATAAACCACGATAGGACAAAATGGATGAAGATGTCTTTCAGATGCTGTTTAAGTCACAATTGTGAAATTGTGAAACAATACTGTTCTCAACACTTTATCATCAGCTCAACTCAGCAGTAGTGCTTCATGATGGTTCACTGAAGCTTTTGCCGCGATTTAGTTAAACAAGAGATGTGTACTCGCCAATGGAGTTGTGGTGCATTCATGCAGATAGAAAGCGGCGGCAGTGCCATCCCACCAGAAGCTCAGAGCTGCCTGCAAGTTTCCTTTCTCGAGCCGTCCTCCATTTCCTGCACTTTGCGAATACCATAAACTATAACTTAATACAGTAAATAAAGACATAATCCTACCCAAAGTGGCATCCTAGCAGCTTACCTGAGGTCCACTGCTGAGAAAACGAGATGAAACTCATCCTCGTTCGACTCTTCATATTATCACGCAGGCTTCAGAGCCTCGAGATATACATACATTTTGTAATCATTTTCCAATGTCCAATTAATCCAACTAAATGTTCAGTAAAGAAAATAGCCAAGTGGAAGTCAGTGGTTCACTTGGTCTTGGGCACAACAAGTATCTCATCACCATCTTGGATATTATAAGAGTGAAGAGCTCGCGTGTTGTACTTGAGTTCGTCCGGGCCAAAGGCACTGTTCCTGTCGATGTAATAGAGCCTCATGCTGTTGGTGGAAAGCTGCACTACTGACGTCAGCTGCTTCTTCAGCTCAGCCACCGTCTGGTCTAAACGGATGTTTAGCTGGAAAAATACACATTGGTCATGCATTTCAGACATTAAACTAAATGCCTCGCTTTTAAGTAGAGTGGAATGAGTTTGAAAAATAATGTCATTATTCTAAGCACTCTACTACACTGTGATGTGAATTTGATTAGTTGCTCAGCCATACTTTCTAGTGATGCTTTGCTGTGACTACAATATCCTTGCTCTCCAAATTTTGACTGAAGGGAAACTCATGGTGCAAGTGACAGACCTGTTCCACTTTTTCTTCACAGTGAACCTCAACTTGAGCATGGCAGCGTGGTCGGAGGTCGATCTCAGCCAGAGGTTCCAACTTCCCATACTTGTTTACCAGACAATGGTATCTTCAACAAAGAAGATGAGATGATTAAATAGCAATACACTTTTGCTACTCTTAGAGCTTTGCTTTATGCAAGCCTACAGGTAAGTGAGCATAGAGGTTATAATAAGGAAGTACGCGTACCGGCGAGGCAGTTCTTCCTCAGGACAGTGCAAGTGGTAACGGATGAAGAACCTCTCAGCATCTTCTCTCTCGCTTTCAGTTACAAGGCTTCCATTCAGATGTGATATAGAGGGAAGCCTAAAAAGTTCACAATCACGTTGGAGCTATCAGACAGATATTTGTAAGTTTCCGTCCATCCGACCGACCGTCCGTCCATCCATCCATCTGAACTGGATTTGTTTTTAATTGGACTCACTGTGCAATCATCAGGCTGCGCCGCTCCTTGTTGGTGTATGTTTGCAGTAAGGGGATGCCTTGTAATCGCACTTCCTCCAGTTTAGGAAAGAAGTTCAGTTTTTCAATGTCTTCCCATCGATTAAGACCTGGTCACATTTTAAGGAGACATACAGTACTATGATAAATTTACTTTTCAATCGCTTGAAGGGTTGCTAAGAACTGAAAAAATTCCAGTAAAGTTCTGGAAAGTTTCTCGTAAATGTCCAATTCTGCAAAGATATCATATGCAAGCAGAAATCTGAAGATTTTTTTTTCCATGCATAATCATATCAATATAATGGTCGTTGTAGCCGGTTGTCACACCATCCACTGCAATTTCGATTTAAAAGATTTTGCATGGTTAATTAGTTCGAGAACAGTATTAATCTTTGCAAACAATGTGCAAGACACCTCAGTAAATGAAATGGATTTCAGGACTGTAATTATTGCTGGCTTAATATTATGATGACAGATATTTTGATTTCAACATTAGCTATACTGTTTCTTTTATTGGCATATGTTCTCTAAAAATAGACTGAACACTGGATCTCCTTGGATACAAATTCCGTAGCAGAGCTTAAAAGGTGAAATGGAGAAGGATCAGCTGTACCAAGCTTCTAGATACCATGATGGGTTTGCTAATTTTATCAGCATTACACACCAATCTTAAAATGTCCTTCCATTTTTGATGCTCATCTAGGGTCGGAGACAACTCAGAGTTTAAGTGAGGTACACCATCATCACCCAGCAAACATTATGATTTGAGTCACAAACCTGAGTTGTGGAGGTTGATGCTGCGAAGGTTGGGGAAGAGCCGTTGCAGGATATCTTTGCTGTCCTGTATAGACGCTAAATTGTTGTTGGCCATGACCAGAGTGTCCAGGCCAGGGAACATTGATCCAAACTTGCGTACTTCACCCCAGTCGAGTAGATTGTTGTCTGTGATGTGCAGCAGGCGGAGGCTGGGGCAGACCACACTGGCGGCTCGCACGCCACTGTACTCATTAAGGCACAGGAACAACTCCTCGAGCCTGCGAGACAACAAGGATTACTCCACGCAGCCATCTATCACTTCAGTACTGTAAGAGCATTAGTGCATCCCTTACTCGGGGATCTCACGGGTGAGCAGCATCACAGTGTCCCAGGACACTTGGGTGTTGTTAAGGACGAGGCGTCGGACCCGAGAAAAGGCTTCAGCGCACTGCGGCTCAAGGGTCATCCCTGCTAGCGGGTTGGAGCTCAGATTAAGAAATTCCAGATTGGGGATGTTTGAAACAATTTTTCCAATCTGAAAAGAGGTAGTGTCGATATGACTTTTTTTTTCTGTTTCTACTGGATTGCGTGCTAACAAAAAACGGAGAAAAGAAAAAAAACCTGAGCTTATGGGCGACATGGGAGCCGTGTGCAATTATTACAATATGCATCACCCTGTCTTTGATCATTTCTGTGTTCTCTGGAAATACTGAAAATGAATAAATGAACAGACCCAGAGACAGCACCTCATGCCAGTCTTGAAAGTTGTTATGGGACAGGTCCAGCTCCATGACGTGGGCACAAAAGGCTGCAATTTCACTCTGGTCTCCTGCCTTGGTGATTCCACATCCATTCAACACCAGCACGCTGGGCAAGTTCAAGCGGTCTGACACAAATATGGAAAATTACAATGGTCATCAGCAAATTTTCATCAGATTTAACCTGTTTTAATCAGTGACTCAAATTTTTACATTTGAAAAATATGTTACAGTAAATGGGAGGGAAGCTTGTTTGTAATTTTTGGTGATTTAATTGACTTTATGGCAGAATAAATGCCTTACATGAAACAGGCACATACAGTATCTGTATGCGGGATATACCAATTATCGGCGAAATCGATTTCGATGAATATCAGCATTGGCCTTTTTTTTTTTTTTTAAACTAAGGCCAATAATACATGTTCTTGGGACCGTGTTAACTTAAGTGAACTATTTATTTGAGTTTCTATTTAGCTTAAAAAGAGATGCTGTTGACTGTCGGAACTCTCTGCATCTTCTGTTTTGGTTGGAATTAAAAGTAAGGTAAAAGTTAACATTTCAGATATTTTGAAAGTTTGGAAAACTATTTCTACATAACTATTTCTATTACAACTATTTAAAACAATAGGTGACAATTTACATGTTTAAGTTTTTGTGTACCTTTTAAGGACACTGAATGTTTGGTTAGAATTATTAAACAAAATGTGTCTATTCTCGAAAATAAAAAAAGTCATCAATTTGCCAATCTGTAATCTTGTTCAAACATGCTCGAAGACATTTCAAGAGAGTTAAGAGTTCAAGTTTATTTGTTTTAATTACCACCAATGTTTTCCCTTTCAGTTATTTTTTTTACAATAATATTAGTAATATTTAGTTGTTCATCACAACAGGAATGACGCAAACAACTGCAACACACAAACAATTAGCTCACTAGAGGATATCGTAATCAGAAGAGCACAATATGCTCTCTATCGATTAGATATACACGTTTTCCAGCTCACCTTTCATGGGGGACCCTTGGGGACATGCAGTAGGCACCACCACTACTCCTATGCCCAACCCTCGACGGCACGGAAAGTTCTCTGGACTGTACTTTTCATTGATCACCTCCACAAAGGTTCGGCCATCCTGGCACACTGGCGACTCCATTGCTCTGTCTTTGGAACAGTTTTGACCAGAATTATAGTAACGACTCACCATAGATCACAAGCGCTAAAAATATCTAGAAATAATGTTTTTTAGGGTTTATTATTGGTTCTGCTCCCTTTTATGGTCCAAAAACATGACTTGGTGAGAAAAAAGGAAGTAGGCTTTCATGTGAGTTTGAATTATTGTCTCTATGTGTCAGCCTTGTCACTGCAAGGTGATGAGTTAAGGGTGTGCATCCCGTCTAACCTCAAGTCATCTGGTATGGGCTACCCTGCTACCCTGAACTGGATAAGTGGTTTATATAATGGACGGATCAATGTCGTATTATACTCAGAAGCAAGGACAAGCTTTAAGTGCCACTGGCTGACATGTTAGAGTGAAATGACAGTCATCATTTCTGTCTGGCTTGTACAGACCAATCACGATGACTGAATAGAACTCGAGATTATCAGCAAACAAAATGCAATGCCATTTAAATATACTTGAAAAGTTGAAACAAAATGGTTGATATTCCAGCTCGTGACTTTAATATGAAACACTCTACTGCATTTTTTACGACTTAAAATGATGAGTGTGAGGCTGTTATGATGCAGAGTTCGAATGAGACAGCAATGGAATCTGCTGTGGAAAGGCATACATTATGTAGTGGCCCATCAGACCAGCAGACGAAAAAAAAAGAAAAAAGGATCTTGTTACAATACCTGATTTAATAAAACGGCTTGCTGGTAAATTGTGGTAATGTCTGAAAGCAAACTGCTGCTACTCTGCCAACATAAAGAAATGTTGCTGCAATTTTTCTGTTGGATTTTTACTTTGCACTTTTAAGCAGTAAAGTCTAAATGACATATATGGTGTAAACCCCCAGGTACTGAAATAACATTTGAGACGCTTGCCAGTCAAAACAATGTTATTTTCCAAATAAAAGGCAATGACAACTTGGGATGTGTTTTTTTTTTTTTCTTAATTTGGTGTTTGCAAACTGATTACACGACCTATAATAGGTTTGAGACTCACCCACTACTTGACAATCACTTATCTAGATTTTCCGCAATTGTCGATATGTTTGTTCAAATAGCTTTGCAATTCAAAAGTTATGCCAGAGAGGTTCTTACCTCAAAAATCTTTCCTTCGATTTGACTTTTTTCACTGCTGTCTTCTGCTGGTGCTGTCAAAGAAATTAACCATGTAAAATGATCTTTTATGGATACATTTGTTTTTCATGAGTTCAGCAGTTTGTGAGGCCATACAAACTACTACTAATGACTAATAAAGGGCCCATAATTACTGCAGCGCACATATCCTTCCCTGCATACCTTTTGATTCTTTATTGGCAAGTTTGGCATTTTTCCTTGTACCTTCAACACTAGTGGTAGCATATTTAATCCGGCCCACTTAAAATTTACATGATCAAGAGTCCTGTAAAAGTTGTAGCATTCATTTTGCCATATATATATACGTAGATCATATGTACCATTAAAAATGGTGACTATTTTTATATAACTTGCAAGGATACCATTAATATTGGTTAATACAAAATACAAATGAATACCTTTTTTTTTAACTTAGAATTGTTTGTACTATAATAAACTTTCACACAATCTTATGCATTTTAACTATCTCCTCCGCACCCTACTATACAATAACCTGGCCCGTCTGTTTTAGAATCAAATGTGGCCCGGAAGCACATTGCACAGAAATGCAAATAATAATAATAATAATAATAATAATAATAATAATAATAATAATAATAATAATACTATACCTCACCGTTAAAACTATGCTCTGTTTGGTATATGGAAAATTAGGTCGAGCCATGAAAGTTTTGTTTTCTTTTTCCACATTGGACAATACAGTGATTTTACAACATAGCTTTTTTATTTTTTTTAGCTACTAGGCAAAGAATGCACCAATTGCTCCTCATTTGGGTGAGTAGATAGGCGGCAAAAAGGAGCAACGAAACAATAAAAGTTGTAATTTCAGGGATGTCGAGACAAATATTCAAATTCTGTTTTGGCCGAAATAATATTTAAGTCTTTGAAATTGACAAGAATTGACAACGGCGCCTTTCAATGGCAGAACTGAATCAATACATCGCGTACATCGCAGAATTGGTATCAATTTGAATGAAGCCCGTTTCATAGAGCCCATATCACAATCTCGTACTAATTACAGCTGCAAATGTAAAATGACATGTTTGACAGATAGACAGTAATTGATGAATACATGTTTCAAGGGGAGTTTACGGTCAAATATTTCTTTTAGCCCCCCCATCACCCCCTTCTGATATCAAAACGAATTGCAACAACATACTATCAATAATACATAGCTGATCAGATAATTCAGAAAGAATGTCTTAATCGGCGACTAACAGGGTTGTTATTCAACATACCTTTAATAATCACTTTCAATGCCCCTTGATGAAAACATCCCAGCTGTCTTTTGCTCTTCCCAGTAACCCGGAAGTGGCGTCATTTGTTGTCTTCCACGCATTGGTTCCAGATTGGGGGGCAAAGTCTTTATGCAGCCCCGTAATATTTGTTGTTTATTACTATCTCATCCCATCACATATAATCCTCTTCTGCAGTAATAAAGGAAACGAAAATAGGGCGTCCTGAATTAGATGTATCTTTACTGCAGGTACACGAGGAGGCTAATGTAATCAATATTTGTATACACTACAATTACCGTAAATCAAGATGTAAACTGCCAAATTCCAAATTATACAAAGTTCATACCTTTTCTATTGCTAATCACTGATCTGCAGGATCATACAAGGACGGTAACATTTTTTTTTTAAATGTGCATTTTTGGTAGTTGTCTTATTTTAAT
Organism: Syngnathus floridae; assembly: GCF_059516105.1. Classification (NCBI taxonomy): domain Eukaryota; kingdom Metazoa; phylum Chordata; class Actinopteri; order Syngnathiformes; family Syngnathidae; genus Syngnathus; species Syngnathus floridae. Next base: position 11,732,407 of record NC_142419.1, read on the forward strand.
AACGTTTAAGGCTGTACTTTTGTGATGCTTCACATCAAAAGATAAACTAAGGCAGATTCAGATCATATGTTTTTTTTTTTTTTAAATTCCAGGCAGAAGCATACATTTGACAGTTTCATATTGAATTTATTCTGGGGGCCCAACAAATGCAGCATATCTTAACTTCACAAAACATACACTTTTTTTTTTTTTTTTTTAACCTGAATGGATAAACATTTCGCAATTCATGTTGCAATGATTCTGGAATTTGTCCTCTGTCAACATGCCCATCAATGCCAGTGGGCGGCGCTAAAGTGGAGTTAATCCTATCCATTACCATGGAGAGGGATTTACCTTGACTTGCTGTCGAACCAATCATGTCCTGCTTGCCTTTATTATTTTTTTTTTTTTAACCCTTACTCTGGAAGAGATGTCATGATGTTCCTGGTGGACATTGCGAGTATTACGATGTCATCAATCCTAACCTTTATAGGTTATAGTGTACTCAGAGGAATTGATTGTAGGATCATTATTCCTGCCTCATGCTGCACACCAACGAAGTTGCAGGGGGGACTAGTAATCAGATCACCAGTTTCACAGTTCAATAACTTTATTTCAAATCTGTATCTTAATTTTGAACTGTTGTCATTCAAAGTGTCATCTTATTAAACCTGGAGACATGGAGTTAGTACAGAAACTATCAAAATAAAGGCTCATTTAATGGTGATTCAGTGATGGATGTAACACTGGCTGTGCTTCAATCTGGAAAACAAAACAAAACAATTTAACCAACATATGCACATTCACATTCATTGTGATTATCCTTACTAAATTGACTTCATACAATATAGTAATTAAAACATGATCTTATGCAGTAACATGTTGATTTTGTAAGAAATGCATTTGGTTTCTGTTACCTGTCTTACAATCAAAATTGTAAGTGGTTTCTGCCTGGTCACCTAAGGGACAAAAGAGGGGACGAGTGGTTAAAAAAGAAAAGAGCATCAACTTAAACATGTTCAACAATCCAGCTGCAAGTGTGCAAAAAAGATCAGTTGGTAGACATGTTGAAAAGTTTGTCTGCCAAGACTTGGTTGTGAGTAGATGATTTACTTGGCTGGTAATAGTCGTAGATCTTAACCACAGCTGGTTTAAGCTTCTGCACTGGAATTTCCTGGATCAGCTCCAAGCTGTAGTTTATCGGTATTTCCTTTGGTAGCTGTGAGACGAGAGAATGGCAACATGAAATCTTAAAATTAGTTAAAAAAGGATTAAAATCTGATACTCAGCACTCATTACTCACAGACTCCAAATACACAAGCACACGATCTTTCTCCTGTTCAACACGATCAACCAGCAAAGCGCCTTTGAGCTGTTGGGATTGCAGTGTCAAATGAGTCAAATGACAAAAGTCAATCACCGTACAGTACTAATTAGTCACTCACGTTCCGGAAAGACCTTGGGTCTACTTGAAATCCAGACAGCAAATTGATTTCCAGAATCACCATGTTTGTAGTGCTTTCCACCCCATTGAATCTGTGGTTTAAAAAAAAAAAAATCATGAAAGCACAGTTTAAAAAAAATAGTGTTAAGCAGGGACGTTAGGTGGCAAACATGTAAAAGAAATATAAAACAAAATAAACATTTTTTTAACTCCAATATATTTAAATTTGAGATTGATCAAATATAAGAATTATACTTTGGGATAAAATAACCAGTTTTGTATGATTCTCTAGGTCATTTACTGGTGTCTGTGACTGGTGTCTAGTGTAGTGCGATTTTGTATGGCAAGTTAAGCCGCCATTGCCACCGCTATATACTACACAGTTTTGCACTTGTGATATAGAGTTGATTTCTTACAGAGCTTTCAGCTTCAGGGTGAGTTTCGGTCTGCCAGATGGGCTGGCGCAGTTGGCCTCAGTCTGCACCGTGACATTAAGAGTAGTGACGTCAGTGGGTGTAGGAATGTTGTAGAAAAGAGTCGTCTAGAAGACAGATGGACAAAAAGTTAACATTCTATTGATTTGGGTAAAGGGGGGCAGAGTCAAGATTTTTTTTTTTTTAACACATTTATTCAAAGATAGTGTTGGAAATGACTGTCAGTTTTGTTTTCCTGAGCTAAAAAAATAAAGGGAGCTTGTTTTTGAAAACTAGACCATCATGATGTCATGTATGTCTTTCAAATATATTTATTACATTACTTTTAATATATCAGTAAATATCAGTTTTTATCTGGAGCACAAGTAAATTCTGACCTCAATTATACATGTTTTTAACCCAAGTAGTGGTGAAAAAACTCGAGCGTTCACTGACCTGAACTGAAGCGCATGCAGTCCCCTTGGCCTCCACACTGTACTGTCCTGTGAAATCCTTTAGAACCTCTTCTTGGTAGAGCAATTTATTATTCTGGTTGACTTCAAATACGCTCTGGCCACTGGGAGATGATACAGTCACTGTGCTTTCACCTCCTGGAATGAATACCAGAGTGGAGTAAAGAGACAGAGCCTGAAGAGCCACCACTGTGTCCTGCGACAAAAAGAGTAGATGTACACAGTAGATTAAATGTCCATATTGTACAATTTCTCAGGAAATCTGACGGGGGGTGGGGGGGGAGTATTTTGACATGCACAATACAACAGAACTGATTTATAAAAATGTAGCCACTGTTCGATCCAACATTGGTACACAATTAAAACTCTTTATGAAAATACATTAAATATTTCTATTTACCCATCATAATTTCCTGGGTTGCCATTTACTTGAAAGTCATGCAATGAGTATCCAAACCATCCAAAGCGCAATATCTACACTTGTGCATGAACTCAGCAATCATACTATAGCCAACTCAAATTCTAAGAAGTTGTTTGTGCGTGTGCACCTGAGTAGAAGAGTAGCCTCCGTAATAGTTCTGCTGGCTCGTCAGCCATCTGACAATGCCGGAGGCGTAACCCAGATCTTCAACAGTGGGAGAACTGCTAAGTTTGGCCAGCAGCACATAAGAGGAGATCTCGACAGAAAGAGACTCAAATCCCTTTGTTGACTTCTGGGACCAGTGAGTAAACCCATCTGTAAAACAAAAAGAATGCATGGAATTTTGCAGAAAAATAGTGCTCTTGATTGTCAAGGTTACACTTCCCTCAAGATTAACCAAAGTGTAATTGCATTCATCTTTTGAAAAGCATGTCAGTGACAAGGCATGAAGGCAAGAAGTTAAATCAGTTTGTTTTTACAGTTTAACATGTCTAACAGTTTAACGGTCTGTTTCTATATAATTCAAGTTTTATCCAAGTTATAACTTTGTAGACTTTTTGATTTTCATGTCTACGAACATCCCACCGAGGATTGTGGTGGACGTTGGCAACAGATCGAATCTAACAAATCATTACAGAAAAAGATCAATTGTGACTTTGTTCATCGAGTAAAATACTGTATATAAACAAGGACCCACCTTTTTGTATTTTAATGCTGTCCAAGTGCTCCAGAAGTTGAGCGCGAGTCTTCTCATCGCCAGCCAAGGTAAAGACATAGGCCAGCAGAGCTGTCGTGTAAGTGTTGCTGTGGTCATTGACGGAGTCTTTCAAGCAAGACAGGCTCTGGGTCACTATGGCATCCTGTAAGACATAGGTGTCAAACTGAAGGCCTGGGGGCCATGTAAGGCCTGCAACCTCATTTTATGAGGCCCGCGAAGACAAATTTTGCATCGATTTTGTGTCATGACTAAAATTACAAATTTCTTCACTTTAAAAGAATAGAGACATTGCTAGCAATTTTTATTAACATTCACCCTTTTAAAATATTTGAATAATTTTTACTAGTGTCTGATTTCAAAACTAGTTATTCATCAGTTTGTTGTGTAGCGGAAACTACTACTATGATGCGGCCTGTGACAAAAATGAGCTTGACTGCTGTAAGAGATTGCGGGTTTGGGGGCAGGGGTGGTAATGATAATAAACAGACAAACTGATTTTGAGAATGAATCTGATCGTGTCAAAAAATGAGATTTTTTTGTTATTAGCATTACAAGTCCCTAGACTGTGCCAAATGTCTTAAATTGGCTTTGGCAGTTTGAGATGCAATACTGGTACCCACATGACTTGGGTTGGAATTGCAAGGTTTACAAGTAATTGCATTTCCCCATGCTCCTCTACCATTCATTTTATTTGGGTGGCAGTTGCAGAAAGCTACCAGGAAATGATTCTCTGTCCTTAAATATGATCTCAATCATTGTATTTTGGAATTACGATTTTTGTCAAAAATATGAAGCGATGTAATAGGTGAAAGCTACTCACATTAACAGATGTACCCGATTCCAAGTAGGCAGCAGTGATGTAAGCGCTGAGAGTCACTTCATCAGAAACTCCACCCTGTAGAGAGGAACCATCACTTGTGATCTTTGCTGTACAAGAACATCTGAATAAATACTGACGAAAAAGAGAAAAAAACCCATACCTTCATCCTGTTGTTGAAAAGTTTTCCCGACATTTGGAAACAACCGTTTTCTTTCTGCATGCTTTCAAGATAACTTTCAGAACTTTCAATATCCAAAGGTTCAATGTAAATGAAAGACTTGGCTTTGGCAAAAGATCTCATCACAAAAGCAGTCAACCTGGGTTGGAAGGGAACAAGTCAAATCGCTTAACGTATGGACACAAGCTTAAATTTACCCACAGTGTAAAGTATCAAAGAATTTTTAAATTGTGCAAGTACACAGATTAGAGTTGCATGGTAATAACGTTCATGTTCTCACCAAGTGTTCTCCGTACCAGTTCCAAAAGTGCTATACCCACCACTGGAATGCTTGTAGTTAAGCTGTCTTTGGTAGCCTGAGTAGTAAAAACAATGTGCTTAATAGTCTTCAGGACATTGTACATTATTCATCCCCATGAGGGGGATTACATATAATTAGGTTTGATGGCACAAATTGACTTTGGCAGGAATTTCCCTAAATTCAAAGCAGAAAGATGCAATATTATATACTTATTTACATATTTTCATGTTACACCTTGAGGTGCCATGGTGAAATCTATAGAAAATGTTGCTCTTTTTGATCAGCTCCACTTTTCTCCCTTTGCTAAAGTTTCTTATGTGTATGCGCAAAAGCCAGTCTGAGCTCTTACTACAAATGTGGAAAAAAATAAATAAAAATTACGTACTGTACATGAAATGACCATTACATTGTCACATTTAACCACAATCAACTACAAATTAGATTGTCTTATGTCCACTCCCAATTGACAGTGGGCAGTAGTCTGAGCAACAAAAAGTCAAAAACTAGGCATGAAGAAAGAAGATGGTGTCAGGTTCATATAAAAGTCTATCAATGATGACTCACCACTGGTCAGGAATTTGAGAGCTTTTTCTTCTATGGCCGGTGTCAGCTGCTGTGTGTCTTTAAGGTACTGCAGTATGTAAACGTTTGGGGCAAACAGTGCCATGTTCTGCTCTCCACAGCCATACGGCATCCTCAACAGGCCATCAATGTTCTTCAAAGCCCGGCCTAAAATGTCACCTGCATAAAAACATTTCATCGCTTATTATTTATGTTGGATAAAATGCACTGTTATAACTATGATCAATAATATTAATTCATTCAAATTACTCTAGTTGGTCAAGTAAAAACAAAAAATAATAGTTTACCCAGGACAGATACTAGACCACGTGCTGATCCATCAATTGCATTCTCAGGTAGCTTTGCTTCAGTTTCAGCCGTCATAGCACCTCCTGTTGAGAAGATGGATAATTCAGCTCAAAGTGATACGTTGGATGCTAGAAGTAAAATGGTCGCTTCATTTCACGACTGCAATGTAAAACACAATGAAGATACAAATACTACTCCACAAAAATAATTGAAAAAAAATAAATAAAGAGGCCAGTGTTGTTGAAGGTTGTAAACATGCAATGTCCTGGTTACAGGACAATAGGCAATATTTAAAAAGGTATTTGAATCTGAATTAAATTCACATTTGACCAAATGTTTTAGAAGACAAAGGAAAAAATTAAAAATACTTCACATATCTTTCACTTGCATTGACTGCATGAAGCTTGTGAGCCATTGAACAAGAGAACATTTGGCATTGTTTTTTTTGAATGCATTTCCAGCCAATAATTTTTTCAGGGGATGCTTGTATATATCTAACTCAAGTAAATATTCTTTACAGTCAAAGCAATGAATCAATTTGGATGAAATTTAATCTGAAACTGAGGTTTGAAAATGTAAAAAGACAGAACTGGGCAAGGGGGAAAAATACTTTTGCTCACATGAAGTTTGAGGCAAATATTTTAAGTTGTGTGTCAAACACCGATCTAAGTGGTGAAACGATTGTGTCCAATTCATTTTGAGTCAACTGTCCCCCCCCCCTGAAAAAAAAACGAATTGATACCAGTTTAAAAAGTATACATGTATAAAAACCCTTTGAGAAATATATTTGCTACTTCCGAATAGGAATGACCTTTAATTTCCTAAGATTCTATTCTAACTGTTAGCAATAAAACTCAACTGACCGTTTGGGCAGAGCAGTAAGTTGTGGGTCTGTGTCACCTCTGTTCCCTCAGCCTTGGAGAAAAAACAACCAAACAAGTTTCTACATGCGTTACGTTTGTAAGAAAGTAGCAAATCTTCCAAATTTAGACACACAAAAACTGACCTTCACAATGAGAGGTCTTGTGACCACGTCGATACGACCTCTTTCTGGCACGCTCACAATCTCATTATCACAAGAAGTATGGGACTGAACGGCTTCAGCATTCACGGTCACATTGACAACCCCTAAACAACCAATTATAAAAATGTCAAAATGATATCTACAGATTTTTATGTTGAAGCAGAATCTTCTGTATGCATGAGACCTCGCACCTAATGTTGAGGGAACCAAAGTCCATTTGAGGGTCATGCGCTCATTGGCGCATAGGCAGCGACTGTACTGTTCACCAGAAACTGGGGTGAGGGTGTACTCCAAGGAGAGGGTTGGAGTCACACTAACCTATTGATGAATGAAAATGAAAAAGAATCAATTGTTAAGGAGACATCTACCGCATTGATCATCCTTAGTCTTATCATTATTAGATTAGTTTGAGTTGGATCTTGTTACAAAAAAAATCTAGGCTAAAGGAAGTAACTTCGGTGCCCAACTTTGTCATTACCATGATGCATTTAGAGAGGAAGTTGAAGACGGTGGCTTTCAGCTCAAATTCTTCTCCACGTTTGATGGAGTACGGCAGAGTGAGCTCAAGGAAGAAAGGCTGGAAGACTGTTAAATTTTCACGAGGAGCCAAGCCAAAACCCTGAGAGGACAGGCAGAAAGTCTCCGTCTCCCATGTGGTGATGGTGTCTGGGGTAGTTAGGGACACATCCTTCATGCCTGAATTGCTGAATCACCCAAAAAGTAAAATAACATTCTAAATTATGTTATGAGAAGTAAATGAATACCAACAAAGATGGACAAGTGCCTGCAAATGTGTAATCAATCATGCATGTGCCTTAACATTTGATTATTATTGTACACAACCATTACAAGTTCACGTCTGAATTCTGTACAATTGTAAATTAAGTTTTTTTCCTGTGACTTCCGAGTTTTTTTTTTTTTTTTTATTAAAAACATACGCCAGTTCATCCATAAATTTCGCTGCAATCTTGGAACTGTCAGTGTATCTTATTAGATACCAATCCAAAAGATCATTTAGAAATATAAAAATGTTACAATTGATATATTGTTAGCACTTGTGACAAACACTCACTCGACTTCCACTATGTCCCACAACCAAGTCTCTGGAAAGAAGTTGCGGATTGTCTGAATTGGGGCGATATAACCCATACTGCCTCCCAGACCAACAGGAGAAGGAGCCGCCATCACATCCATAGAATGGAATCTTAATGCAGTCACACCTGGAAGTTTAAAGTATTTCATCCTTAGAGCACAAATTTGTTGCTGAAAAATATTCAGCATATCTCTCTCTCACCGTAGGGATTGTGATAATATTCTTTCCCCTTATACTTCAAGCAAGATGGCTGTCTGATGGACAAATCTGTCGCCATCTTCAGACCATTATTCTAGGAGAACCAACAAACCATAAAATAAAGAGTATCTGAAAAGCTTATTTTGTCGGTGCAGAATTGTGATAATTACCCGGAAAACTGTGTGAGGGTCTTCGATGTCATGCCCAGGGAATGGCAGAATATATCTTTTAGGTCTGACATGTAAACATTCCTCTGGATCCTCAACTTTGTATGGAACATTTGTTGATTTTGTGACAGGCAACAGCCCAAATATCTGGCAAGTAGAGAGGGGGAAAAAAAACCACTTCAAGTTTTAAGAAATTGTCAATTTTTAGATCTTCACATAAGCTGCAAAAATGCTTTCAATTAAGTATTAAGGGACAACTGAAATTAGGGTAATATACCATCAGCAAAAAGGGGGACACGATGACCATTCGATTCCCGCTGATTTAAAGTCAGAATTCGGACCAATTTTTTTTTGGTGTTCATCTTATTCTAAGAAGAAGATGAGACTTGTGATAAAAGCAATCATCTTGCTAGTCTCTTTTTACCTCTTCATCCTCTTTTGTAAATCACCTAATTAATTGCAAAGTGGTTTTGGTGCATCATGAGTACGGGTAAATGATATGCCACACCCCTGCAAAATTTTTACATGCCTCTGAAGGCAAAATGACAACTGAGGGACTCTGGCCCACGATTCCTTGGGTCGTGCATTATATAAAAAAGCCAAACACAAAATAGGCTGTGTAGAAGTGTTGGAACTTAGTTTATCAAGGTGAAATCAAACTGGAGTTTGTTTCAACTCAGGACCTCCATCCACATCTACAGCAGCGGTCCCCAACCTTTTTTAGCACCACGGACTGTTTGAATGTCAGACAATCCTTTCACAAACCGGTGTTTGATGACATCACGATTTTTGCGACAAAAACTTCTAAAACCCATTTAGGAAAAAAACAAAATGTCAAAAGCACAAAAATCAAATTTTCTTTGCAAAAATCATCTGCGTTTGAACTACCATCCCATTTCTGCAAAACAGACCAACCGCAATCTTAAACGTCACTGTGCTGTCCTTCCAGCCAATCAAATAGCACGACGTCTTCAAAAATGATATGAATACCAAGTGGATGTGGTATCTCCACCGGCTTTTAAGGTATGGCGGATAAATACACAAAATTAATTGATATAACCGACATAAAAACAATGGTATTGTGGTGCCGGTCCGCGGCCCTCATCTACAGTACAATATCATAAAAGACACGTATATTTACCTTATTTGCCTCTAAGGTCTTTCCAGGCTCTTTGATGAGGACACTCTGGTCAACAATGCTCACCCCACACAGAGAATTGGGCTGAGATGTCAGCTGCAAAATTGTTGGCTCGCCTGGGACAGCTGAAGATGGAGTAAACTCCACAGAGACCTGGTGCACACCAAAACACCCTTGATGACCATCGGGTCATCCATCCAAACAATAATGGGTTAACAACACTTACTTTGTTACCAAAGCATTTCTCAGTGGTGAAGTGTGCACTGTGGGCAATCACTGTTGCACTAGGAAGCACGGCATATGCAACGATCTGGACATCTGGTGCCATCTCTGAAGAAACTTTCAACTGGAAAGTCACCTCACCCTCGGTCACTGGAACATTTATCGGACAAAATCGAAGATTCAGAAATAAAGAAACACTATAGTAAGGAAATTGGTATTTGAGTTGTTTGCTGTAAATTAAAACAGAATTTGGCATAATGCTTTTGTGCAACATTTTATAAGCTTCTTTGAACTCCATAGAATGATATGCCGCACCTGGTTTATCCTCAACAGCAAATTGTTTTACTCCTTGAAAAACAATGGCTCCCCTGGCAAGCACCTGGATTTAAAAAAAAAAAAAAAAAGAAGGACAAAGACAAGAATGACTAGATTTCTACAACTTTCAAAAGTCACATGGTCTGTTGATACTACTACCAGGTACATCAAACAGTTAATGGTATTAGTAGTGAAACATTAATTCCAACCATTACATAAAAATCATAAAAACAAAGAAAAAAAAAAAGAGTTTAGCATCATTGTCAGTTTACTGTGGCAATTACCATGACAAAATATCTGCCAATACATGCATCTAAAAGAATAGTATGTTAACCAGAATCAAATTAACGTACCATGTGGTAAACCTTATATAAATATATATTTAAAAAACACCTCAACGGCTACAAAAAACTTGTAACAGACATTAAAACAGGTAAAGTATAACTTGTCATTATTGTCAGTCAATCACTTTGCACCGAAACAACAAAGGCAATTTCAAATCTAAAGCTAACATTCTCGTTAACTCCACTCACCAGATACATAAGATCGGCAGTCCCTTGAGACTCTCCTGCTGCAACATATTGGATGGTGACGTCTTCATCTTTGTCGCAAGGAATTGGTGTATCCTTACTCTTCACCACTAGGTAGCTGACAGTCTTTACATCAAGAGAAGGTTTCAGAACTGGGGAAACAGTGTGCTCTCCATTCTCATAGAATAGGGTCCGATAACCAGTCTCCAGGTTTGGTGTAGCACTAACCTGAATTTAGAGAAAACAGAGCATATCGGTTCAGCGATACCAGTTTTGCAACAGTATCTTGTATGTGCAGTTCCTTTGCTTAAAGTCAAAAGTAGCAGACAGGTATGCAAGAATTTGGTCAAGCTACTGATTTATATGTAGCCTCCAACATTTGAAATTCATGAACATAGTTATTGGTTAGAACAATAATTAAATGAGCTCAGTTTCAATTAGCAGGATGTGGAAAGATTTTAGAAAGTTCATGTCAAACTTCATAGTCCTAAATGTGCAGCCTTTTCATTTAGTATGTAGACTTCATATACTAGATATGTATACACTAATGATGGGCAAATGAAGCTTCATGATGATTCATGAAGCCATTGTTGTGTTTACTTAGACCTCTAGATGGCACTCTTCACTGAAGAGCTGGAAGCCCACCGACTTAGCATTTCTTAAAAGCCTCACTTTAAACCAACATTGCCATCTAGAGGAGCCAAAGATTACAACAACTGGTTCATGAAGCTTCATTTTCCCATCACATGTATACTATACACAGTGTATTAATGGACATGCCTATATGGTCACAATTCCATTGACTCTTGATACTTACGTAGAGGTGAATGTCCCCTTGACCCTCGATAGTGCTTATCGAGAATGTGGCAAGGCCGTTCATGTCAGTGGTGAGGTTCTGTCGGAGGACTGGTGACCACCTGTTGCCCTCCAGCAAGTACAAATCCATGCCCTCAATGGCAGTATTGTTGTAGTAAACCGCCTGAACCTGTGGCCAGCACAAAGCACTCTCAGACCACCATCATCTATCTTCACACGTTTCAACTACCAGTGTTTTGTTGCACTTACTTTACCCTCCACCAGTGATGAGGCTTCATAAATCTTAGGTGTGTCCTTAAATGAAAGCTTTCCAATTACATAAGAAATTTGTATTCTTTTGACCTGCGCCATTATAATATCTGTCCAATGATACAAAAAAAAAATCTTTATTCTTCTAGGAATTATCAGACATTTCTGTGCAAAGTTTAAAAGGTAAACACTTACCCGTCCCCTCCTCCGTCATCTCCGCAGTGACATCAAGTGCATCTTGCACTGCCTTATTGTCAATTTTTGTGAAAGTGGACAATTTCACAGTAAAAGCGGTACAGCCTGTCTGAGCGGTCTAGAGAGTAGAATTTGTACATGTTATACAGTTTGGTCTCTGAGTTTAGTCAATTTCACAATTGCTTTCAGGCACAATTAAAAATTATGATTTGAGAAATGACCATGAAAGGTCCCCCACTTGTAGGCCAATCATTTCACTTGTAATACTGTACTATTATAAATGCACATTTAGAAAAGGTGTTCAAATTTCAACAAAGATGCAAATTCAGAATTTATTTCCAGTCAGCGTACAACCCAAGTTTGCATTTGTATCTATTCTCTTCAGATTTACTGTAACCTTTCAAATTTGTTAACAATTATCCATTACATGAAAAGATTAATAAGACAAAGGGGAGCAAAGAAATCAGGAACGACATAAACACATGGATTTTAAACTTGATTTATAGTCATTATATGAATGAATAAAACCCAAGGCGTGAAAATGAATTTAAAATGGGTAAAAGTGACATTTCTTTCAGCTCTTGCTAAATGTACCTGTTTTGTAACCTCATAGCAGGGGGGGGTTACGAGAGGGCCCTCGTTTGAGTCGCCGTAAAGATACGGGGAGAGTGGGCGACACACCTTAAGGTTGACACTGCCAGGCACAGGCTGTCCATATGTGTACCTATTTCAAAGCATCAAACCATTTTGTGTCAGTCGGTCAAATAGGGTAAATCATTTCAAGCCACTACCAGCACACTTACTTTGAACATACTTCAATGGTGATGTCTTCTTCTACAATAGCCACTTCATTTGGCCCATTTATTTTTGTGTCAAATTTCGGCAAAACTAGAGACAAATATGGGTGTTGTTGGTATAGGGTTGTTTGGTTTAAAAAAAAAAAAAAAAAAAAAAAAAAGGATTGGAGTACGAGGGAAATTCATCATACCGTATTTCTCCACCTTGAAGCTGTGGTATAGTCTGTCTTCGCCAACTGACACCATGACTTGGTAGACTCCTTCCCGTGCCTCAGAATTCAAGGGGTAAGACAGCTGCAATATTGCACTGTCGGATGTTTTGTTCAGCCACTGTCCAATACGCATGTCGCTCGGATTCTGTAACATTGAGGAAGAAGAAGAAGAAAAAAAAAAAGATCACATTTAAATCACAGTTCTTATAATTGAGTTTTTGTATTTCAGTGGCTTGGTGGTTAATTGTGCCTGTACTAGTAACAACACAATGGAAACACTGTAGCTTACTTTAACATTCATTCACTTACCCGAATTTCAATGATATCGTACTGCAAAAAAAAAAACAAAAAAACAATGCAATTAGAACCAGTGGGGAAAAAAAAACAATCGGATTTACATAGTGACAAAAATCAAATTACATCATTCATTTTTTTTTGCCTTTCACCAGTATTTACAATAAACGGCTATAATCTTACATGTAATTGTACATCTTAGAGTAAGTAAAAAATCTTACATCACAAATCATTTAGTTTGTGTAAAAAAAAAAAATCATACAGTGAAGGCATAGTCACATTTATGTACACTACAAAAGTAACTTCAACAGTTCTGATCTCTAAGAAACGGGGTGAAAAGTTATGTGCTTCTCACCCATTCAGTGAGCACATCTATATTGTCACTTCATTACATTGCTTGTTTTCATCTAACTTCTACAGTAGCTAGTTTGTAACATCCAGTATATTTTGTTACTAGACAAACATATCATTTGAGCCTGACAGAAAAATAGCATCAAACTCTCACCATTTGAACGGCAGGTCTTAACTTGGTGTCCAGGGAAACAACTCTGAACTGCACTGAGAAAAGCATGGACAGATCATTAAAAGCTCGTTACGGGTACTTTTTCGGTTGCCATCGTATTTTAGAAAGCGCAAGTTTTTCCCAAAACAAATTTAAAAAAGAGAAAAGAAAAAAAACAGATGCCAAGTAGAAAATATTTTTCTGCTTATATTTACTTTTAAAATGAAACAATTTAGGGAATTGCTGTTGCACGTATGTACTTGAAAAGTTCACAAAGTTTATTAAACTCATTTATCAATAGTGAAGACATTTAAATTATTTTGATGTCAACTGTGGGCCTACAGTACAAATCCAAATATTTAACATTAATAAGAAAAGCAAAACGATTACTTTAGGAATGAAAACCTGGATTTTTTTTAAGATACTTCACATATCTGAATGCGCAATATTCATCTAATCATCCAAGGTTCGCCAATGAAAAACATGACAAAAACTGATTAAGATGTGACTCTTCTACCATTAAGGTGTTTTTGGCGCATACAGAATGTTTGGTGCTATAAAAAAAAAAAAGGTTTTTAAATGATCAGTAGAAAAAGTTGAGGGCGGCACTTGATCGGAGGCAATGTAGTATTTGCTCAGTTACCAGTTTGTCCTGGGAGGTAGATGGGTTTATCGGTCTGGATGAAGGTCATCGGTTTGTACACTTTGATCAAGACTTTCCTGACCTCTCTTGAGAAAAAGGTTGCACCTTGTACCTCCACAACCATTGTCTGCACCTCCTCATCCTCTTTAGGAACAGGAACCTGGATGAGAGATTTTTTTTTCTTTTACAAATAGCTCGACCTGTTAAAACTGGTCAAAAACAATCTAGACAATTAATGCCATAGCAAAGATGAATTATTTTTTGATTTGGGGTGATAAATAGCATTTGTTAATGAAAATAACCTTTATTTCTGTAATGGTAAAAATCAAACATCAGTATGTATAATCTCTCCACCCAAAAAGGATACTTTTTAAAATGGTAACGTTTTTCACAAATTTGAAATGCATTATTTTACAAAAAACAAATATAAAAAGTCAGTTTTATCTTTCAAAGCCATTTTGATAGATTGCTGAGCAGTAAATGGAGAGTTTGTCATTGAACATGTCAATATTCATTTTCCGTATATGACCAAGATATTTGGGGAATATAAATCTTGACAGATTCAACTAACCAAATACATTTCTTTAAAAGCTGACCTTAAACTTGTGGCACGTATGAAAATCTTTGCTGGATTCCTCTTTGAATAGAGTTTTGTTCTCCTCTTTAGAGTGCAAAAAGACACTCATGGTCAGAGTCTCATTGGGGTGGAGCAGACTCGCACAGAAATTGGTTTCAGTTCCAGCTTCCAAAACGGCAGGAAATCCAACCAGGTAACTTCTACAATCATGAAAATACACAAAGGCAGCATGTCATTTTGTGTAAAATGAAGACAAGTGAAAAATGTTTGTCATTAGGACAGAAAACTTACGGTACAGCCTCTGCCCGAGCCACAAACATCCAGCTCAAGACGACACACCATGTCCAGCTCCATGACTGATTCCTAACACCACCCATGATTGACTGAGAAGATCAACGTCTGCATCTGCTAAATAGCCACTAACAAACAAACCCCCACCCACAAGTTACACATAAGCATATTCCAAACGCCCCCTCCGCCCACACACAAAAAAAGGGGGGGTGAAAGCTACCCAAGATTGATGAGCTTTGAACTAGTTTAGTTTAGATCAGTTTAAACCGAGATTTGTGGTAAAAATCTAAAGACTTAGAATTAAAATTTATAGTTTTACTTATTATTGTGAGAGTTGGGAAGTTACTAAATAAGGTTACATCTTAACTTTGCTGATGTGCTTGAACAATATATTGCAAACAAGCAAGAATGAACCTCCCCAAAACAATTTTTCAAAATCTGATAAACATCCAATGCACGTTTCCATAAAAAACTGTGAGAAGAGAGTGGAGGAAAAAAAATAATTAACCATATATTGACCGCCGCCCCACACGCAAAAACTAACCAATAAAAAAATAAAACCTTCCGATACATAAGAATAAGTATACTTCACTGCACAGCCAAAATAAAAAAAAATAAATAAATAAAAAGTAGTAGGTGCAGAGAGCCTAGCTTGCCCTCAAACAGATACTACACTTGGACTTAGAAACCTGGGGAGTTTGTTTCAAGCATACCATTCCAGCACACTGAGAAACTGAGATAATGAATAAAAATAACAAAATGTACATTTCAAGCCTGATATGGTGGCATTGCGATTACGCGAAATCTTGCTTGCCACCGATGACATACAACCTAATTTCATTCCCTTCCCAAACTGTACTGACTGCTTTAAATCAGTGGTACTGCGATTTCAAAATGCGCTGATTAATGGGCGCCAGCCACCAACCTTCAAACATTATAACCAAAAGAAAAAAAAAACACATGATTATCCATGAGAAAGTTAAGTTTAATGTGGAAAAATAATGTGGCATTAAAAAAACTACAAATACACAATTCTACACTATTTATCAAAGAGCAACTGATACAATGTTGCCCTTTACTCAGTGAGCTATGTTTGTGTTTGCTACGCAAATAACTCCTCTGCAGACTTACTGTTGGAAATGAGTTTGTTTGAAAAAATATTGTAACTGATAAAGTTGTCAAACAATAGTGAGTCACTTTTATACAGAACTGGAACTTTCAATCGAATCCAGTAATATTGCATGATGCTTTAATACACTAAGGATGTATTCAGACCAGAAAAGTCCTTTAGTCCACTTGTTTGGTCCGGACCAAAAGCGGACTTGATTTTTAACATTTGATGCGGTTCGTATTCAGACTGTACATTTTGCAAGCGAAGTATATTTTGTAAACATACCCACGCTCTTGACGATCAGTGCTCCCATTGGACCAGGGCGGCACACAGATCACAGAAATGACGAAAAACATGCGAGTCCTACGCGTTGCATATTTGTGCTGTTGGTTCCAATCTATTAGTGAACGTGTATTCTGTAATAATTCTCAGCAAGGCCAAATAAGGCCTATTTGTAACTTAAGTTTACAGGTCAAAAACTGTTTGATAATTGCAACACTCAGAACAAACACTTGCTCATCCATTCCATAAAGTTCAACCATGTCAAAGTTTACACTGAACAACAGCTTGAACAATATATTGCAAACAAGCAAGAATGAACCTCCCCAAAACAATTTTTCAAAATCTGATAAACATCCAATGCACGTTTCCATAAAAAACTGTGAGAAGAGAGTGGAGGAAAAAAAATAATTAACCATATATTGACCGCCGCCCCACACGCAAAAACTAACCAATAAAAAAATAAAACCTTCAGATACATAAGAATAAGTATACTTCACTGCACAGCCAAAATAAAAATAAAAAAAACAAAAGTAGTAGGTGCAGAGAGCTTAGCTTGCCCTCAAACAGACACTACACTTGAACTTAGAAACCTGGGGAGTTTGTTTCAAGCATACCAATGTAGCACACTGAGAAACTGCGATAATGAATAAAAATAACAAAATGTACTGTTCTGGTGTTCCCACGGCTTCATAAAATACTTTAACTGAAGCATATTACTGCGACTTATGTAGAACTTGTTAATGGTGACCATTTTACCAATTGCTGTCGGTAACACCGTGGAGCTACTATAGGCATTCATCTGAGTCCCATCCTGGTTCCTTTTGAACGAGATTTGTTCAAGGATCCCCAATGCAATTTTTTTTTTTGTTAGCTACATTTGATTTATCAACAGTAGTCTTTATCAACACTTAGTATTTCCCAATCTGAAATGAATGCAAATAATTCACCTTTAAAAACAGACTTAAGCCACGGGAAGTGACCTGACGAAACACTGAAGTAACTAGCCAGTTTTAATTTATTTAGTGGGGCCTGGAAAGAAAGTGAGTTTTACTCACCAGTTTGCACACAAGAGGAACAAGCTTGTGACTGTGGCCAAAACTTACACCCCTTTTTAAGTGAGTACTAATTGTGCTTCAGGTGTGATTGCAAGTTGCAGCCCACAGTAGCACAGATCTCTATAGGGAGGCTCAAAGGCTTAAGGCGGAGTCTCCAGGGTCGCCACGGGTTGGCCATCTTGGGACAGAGGACCGAGCTGGTGCTCTGTCCTGTACACAGTGACAAAGTGGATGATTTACTCACTTAAATACTCGTATCTCGCTAATTTATTCTTGTCAAAATTTGTGGATGTGCTTTTACTTATTTGTTTGTTAAGAGGCTTTGAGTTAAGACATAAGCCTGGTTACAAACTTGAACAGAATATTATTATTTTTTGTTTCAATATGTATTTGCACATCCGATTTGTGTTTAGTTTGTTAAAGTCATATTTACATTAAGCGTCTTTACACTGGCTTTGTCATTACAGAAATACAACCTAATGAGAAAATGCCAGATTTTTGGGCCGCCTGAGGCTGCTCCAATGAACGTAGCCTCCAAATGAGAACCAGTGGTATCCTGTTGCGCTACATTGTGAAACAGTGCCAACACAGTATCAATACATGTCGCATATGGTACGGAACCAAAGTTAAATGTTTGTTTGAAATTGTTTCTTCTCGAGGACAGCAACAGGACAAGTGGGCGGGCTGTGTCGTCATAGAAACAGTAAAGTTGTTTGGTTCTGTGGAACAGAATGCCAAATCAAAATAGAAGTCTGATGAGTTATAAATAACTAACATGGTTGCTGCCGCTCAACTGGCAGGATTCTTGCAATCTGAGTCACCAACTGCTTTCATCAACAACATCAGCATAAGCCCCCAGCAGACACACACACAGAACCTGGATCAGTCACGATGTCATCATTAGCGTGTGGAAGTCAAGTCACCTGGATGATGTCATGTTATCGGCCAAAGACTTACTGATAACTGAATCCAGCAGCTCACCATGCGATCCAGGAAGTAGACCATGGAGAGCCAAGACGATAGACCTAAGGAGCCAACATCCAAAGGCTCCGCGAAGCAGCAAAAGGAAACGACAGGGGAATCTTTGAGGAAGAGGAATGCCGACGTCCAACGAGAAATGGAGGACAGAGAATTGAAGCCCAAAAGTGGAAAAATCAACTTGTCCAAGAGGGATTTGCTCCAGCTTCTGGGAATCATGGAAGGTGAAGTCCAGGTGGGACTCGTCTGAAGGAATGCCTGCAATCTTGACGCGAATAAAGGTAACCATGTGTGTATGTGTGCACGCACGCTCAGGCCCGAGAGGACCTCATCAATCTGATGAGTTCTGCGACAAGTGGCCCAGAGAAGCTGGAGTCCCGATACGGATGGCCCGTTCCCGCCAAAGTGCAGTGGGCCCTCCAAAGGGACGACGGTGTGTTTGCCCGCCGCGGCTGCCTCGCGGACGACGTGTACAAGACACCCATGGCCCAGGTGAAACGCATTCAAATAAAACACAATAAGCATCTTCTAACATCAAGTCAAATGTCTGCGGTCAGCTGGAGCGTCTGGAGGACAAGCAGAGGGAGACGTACCGCCGCATGCTGGAGCAGCTTCTTCTGGCCGAGAAATGTCACCGCCGCACCGTGATGGAGCTGGACAGCGAGAAGAGCAAACACGCCGACTTCATCAATAAGAGCGACGACTTCACCAACCTGCTGGAGCAGGAGAGGGAGCGGTGAGGACTGGCCGGCCGGCCAAAGCCGGCTGCAGGTTAAAGCGAGCCCCTCCTACTTTTCAGACTGAAACAACTGTTGGAGCAGAAGGAGGCCCACCAGGCCCGCAAGGACAAGGAGCACAGCAGGCGGCTGGAGAAGCTCCAAGCCCAGTTGCTCAAGCTCAAGTCCTTTGCCCTCATGCTGGTGGACGAGCGAGAGACGTACGCTGAGCGACTGGCCTTGCAGAGCCAGAAGGTCCGGGAGCTCGCTCAGCAGTTGAGGGACAAAGAGCAGCGTCTGGCGGATGTCACTGACGTGGCAAATCGGGATGGCCTCAAGGTCTTTGAACTGGAGGAGGAGCTGGAGCACAGGACGGCCACTTCCAAACTAGAGCAAGAGGCGATGACGGCCAAACTGTCCGACCAAGAGTCCCAAAGCCAACAGCTGAGGCTGAAGCTCGACCAACTGGCCAACCGGATGGAAGAGCTGCAGAAGAGCAACAGGCAGCGATCGGACGAGGACCTTCAAAGGGATAAGTGTGAAGACTCCTCCCCCACGGCTGAGCTGGAAATCCTGCGTAAGAAAGTGCTCGAGCTGGAAGGTCAGCATGAGGAGATCAGCGAGCGCAGGGAGCTGGCAATGAGGCTGCGACACGAGGAGAACATCAGCAAGGAGCTGAGGCTGGAGGTGGACAAGCTGCAGAGGAGAATGGCTGACATGGAGAAACTCGAGAAGGCTTTCGGCACAAGTCGGATGGAATGTTTGCAACTCTGCACCAAGCTGGAGAAAGAAAAACAAGTCGCAAGCGATCTGGAAGGTGACCTGGAGAAGCTCAAGAGACGACTCAAAGGATTGGAGTCCCTGGAGGCAAAGCTGGAGAGGGCAGACATCATCCTCAAAGATGATCTCGCCAAGCTCAAGTCCCTCACTGTCATTCTGGTGGATGAAAGGAAGAACATGGCAGAGAGACTGAAACAGGAAGAAGAGCAAAGAGAAGCACTGAGTTGCAAGTTGAAAGCTGAAGAATGTAAGGTGAGTCAAGTCACAGAGAAGCTGATCGACGAGAGCAAAAACCTCCTCAGATTCAAATCCGAGGCGGAGATGAAAGTGACCAGAGTAAGTGAAGAAAACGAGCACTTGAAAGGTCAACTTAGGACGGAGCGGGAGCGATGTCGCCAGCTCAATACCGACATGTGCGGCATGAAAGCCACGATGGACGAGACGCAAAAGATGCAGACAGGCCAGGAAGGTCAATTAAAAGATCTCGCGGAGGAAACGGAGAGCCTCAGTAGCCGACTCGTGCGGCTGGAGGTGGTTGAGAGGGACTTGATGAAGACAGAGGAACTGCCAGAGGAGAATTTCAGGATGGAACGAGAGAAAGCCAATTCCCAACTCTCCAGGCTGGTGGAGCACATGACCAGACAACCCAGTCAGCGGGCAAAAAGCCCAGATCTGGAAACACCTTTGAAAGAGAAGATCCACCAACTGATGGCCGCCGAGGACCAGCTGTCCCAGTTGCAAGCCGATTATTCTGTCCTCCAGAAAAGGTTTCTGGAGGAGGAGGAGGGGAGGAAGAGTGCCAGCCAAGAGGCGGCCGACCTCAGGCGGGAACTAGAAGCCGGGAGGCGCTGCGCTCGCATCTCCAGGCCTGGCGTCAACGCGGGGAGGACGGCAGAAGCTCGCCTGGCGTCCACGGCTACGCAGACCGATGCCCCGCCCGCAGCTTCTGCTGACGATTTCATTCACCAGTCTGTCCTGGAGGAGAAACACTTCATGACCCAGCTCAGGCAACGCGAGCTCACAAAGCCTGCCATCCGAGAACGCCATTCGCCCGCCATAGCCAAACCCGAGGCCATTGGGATAGGAACGACCCTAAACCAAGGTCACGCCCCTCAAGTGTCTGTCTCGCAGAAGCCAGGCCAGCCGCTTCACATCCGGGTCATGCCCAATCCCAACAACAGCACTGCCACCCTGGAGATCGCTGGCCCACGGGCCCAAGACTTCTTTTCCAGCACTACAGTCATCCCAACACTTGGCCTTCGCCCCCCTCACATCACCATGGTCCCGAAGACCACCACCGTCGCGGCAAAAGGCAAAACTCGCAATGTGGCTGATCTGGTGCACTCCCCTGTTACCATAACGACCATCTCCACAAGTGCAAATCCCGACAAGAGTGACAGCCGCCCGGCACCGCTCTCCATCGTCACGGTCAGCACCGGCCCGGCGGCCCGAGCTTCCTCCAAACTTCTGCCGGAACCTCTGCGCGGGGACGCGGGTGGTCCCATCGCGGGTTCCGATCAGCGATCCGGTGCCGCCTCGGCTGCGCTTGTCAACTGCAACGTGGTCACGACGGAGGACAGGAAAATTCACATCCGCCTGAAGACCACCGACAGGCAGGACAGAGAACGTGTCCAGCCACTCTCAGCAAGGTCAAAGACCGAAGGTGGCAAAATGAGCAGCAGCTTAAGCATTACGCCCGTCGTGGCCGCCACATGCAGGTCAATGACCTCTGTGGGGAGAGTGCGGCCACAAGTTTGAGCGCGCAATTGCAAGTCCAGAGGTGGCAAAAGTATTTTTTGCGTGTGGGTTCCGAAAGTATCGGTTCGCTAATCCCATTTCCTGAGTTGCTTCTCGGTCATAATGGTGGTCCCTTGGACAAAACCAGCTGCTTTAAAGTAACCCTTCCAAATATGTACGTACTTGTGTCTTATTGATGAACGGAGGTTAAAATCGGGTGGCTAAATTTTCTTTTTCTTTTGCAGACTTTTGGTCATAAAATCAATGCATTGTTTTGATGGCAGGTTGAACTTTGTGAAAGCTATTCTTCCAAATTAAGAGAAACATGAGTAGGTCATGTTTTTTGCTAGTAACTATCTCATCTTCACTGGAAGAATGGACATTGTTGATATTGCATGTCCTCTTAAACAAGTAGACAGACACTTGCAACATACATTTGTGCCTGCAAAACCATATAACCTTGTTTTTTGGCATTACATAAATCCTTTTGTGCAATTTCTTGATCCTGAGGGGAAAAACAGAATGTTACAGGTACAATTCACATTCATCAGCAAATACTTACTTTATATATAAATACCAATATTTTGTAGACTATTTTCTGTACATGTCCATCGATAATTGTTGTGAGACAATGCTGATAGGAGTGATTTTATGGTTTGGAAAATTGTCTGCTGCAGTTTGCCTTAAATTCAAATGGTGGTGCTAGTGTACCACAAAAAGTGTCACGTCTGAGCTCTGCCGCATGCACACTGCAAGGTGGTAATTTAGATGTCCAAAACATCTTCTACGGATCATCAGATTGAATACTCGTTTTTGTCTATATCTGACTTGGTCGTGCTCTACAGGCTGCAGCAAACATTGTGGCCAGTGATTCAATCCAGACCCCTGCAAATTTTCCACAATATATTATACTGACTGATTTGTTTAAATTTAAGTCATAAATCCAAAGAAAATATTGAACTGTCAACTACTGCGGTTGACAAGTTTCTGATTTCCCCTGAGCTACCGATTTAATCAAGATGCTTAGAAATAAGATAATGGGAAACTTTTTAATTGTTCATTTTTGATGAAGAAGAAAAACATTTAATTGTTCATTTTAGATGACTCGTTTATTTTTATCCATCCCACACATTAAAAATTGCGCACACAAACACTTTTGTCTATAGACTCATTGATTTGATTTACAGTCCACTACGTCACCTAATGGTTTTCAATACACGTATTTTGTAAGTCAAAGTGCCAGTGCTTGTAAATGTTTCCTTCACAGATAATAATTGCACCAACATCCATCAAACCATCTATCCATTTTCTTTACCCTTTCACTTAGGGCATAAGGCTCAGGAACTCATTGGGTGCACAAGTTGGGTTAGAGTTGATGATCATTGTGTTTATCTGACCCACTTAATTTAAACTCAGGCAAATTGTGACCATGGGGCATCCAATTTAGGGTTATAGCTTTGTTGAGTATTGGGACCCTCATCAGGATCAGCCAGCCTCAGACAATGGTCGGGGTCAGAGGTCCTTAAAGACTTGGGGTGAGAGGGCTAATGACTCAGTATTGAACTGGGAGGAGCCAGCAAGTAGGTTACAATGTTTCTGACAATGCCAAAGAAAGCATTCTCCTCTATGTTGTTCAATTGATGCAGAAGATCTTTTGAACTCTCCCTGTTTACTCCCCCCTTCTCTCCTTCACTCCATCAGCTGATACAAGCTGGGCACGAGCGATTCTGGCTTGTCCAAGCTGTGGCATTGACTTCTCTTTATGTTAACCTATTGCTTCACATAACCTCTGACCTCACTGGGTCAAGTCTGCAGCCGTTTGGACCTCCTCCACCTGGACTTTATCGCCACCCATCAGACAGTCCGGATGGATAGGTCTCCCCTCAGGATGTCAACAGGATTACATTGTTGTTTCAGAAGAGGGACCCCGGGAAGTATAATATAAGAAAAATATGGGCAGCTTCCTTTTTTTCTGTACATGAAATATTTATTCAATCAGTATCTGAATAAGCATTTTATCTCATTTTCCATATTATGACCAATGAGTTAGCGGATTAGACTCAGTAGGCTTTAAAAGATGCAAGAATGAACCGGATCAACCAAACTCCACATTTGATTCCGCAATAAGGGGATCATTAAGTCAAGCTGCCCAAAATTTAAGTATCACATTTACTATCTAAATGATTCTAGTGATGTTGAATTGACATTTGAGTCTTGTTTGAATGGGTAAATAAAGAGTCATTGTAGTCGTGGTGGTGTGTAACTTTACTACACGATTCAAAGGTCAAGTTTTTGCAAAGTGGTGTTTTATCATTCCAAGAATTTTTAGACTTGGAAGGAAATATTCTTCACTCCCGGGTGCTAAAGATGAGGGGTAGGGACAGACAGAGCCGTGATCGTGCAAGGGAGGAAGGCACGGACAAGAAAGGAAGTGAGTGTTCATTACAGTGTGTCTCTCAGTTGTGAGCATGCCCAGTAGAGCTCGCCTTGAAGCCCGAAATCCAGCCTCTATATTTGAAGGGAGGCTGCATATACTTTTGTTGCCCCTCACTCGCTCTCCTTTCTCTCACTCTCTACCTTTCCTCCCTCAGTACCTCCCTCCCTCCCTTTCTTCCTGTTATTTTAATTTTATCCTGTAGTATTTGGACAATTGTGTGCTATGGCTGAGCAAGAGGATGTGAAACCTAGTGGAAGACAGCAAGAAAAAAAAAACTAAAGAAAGGATGAGGAGAGAGTTTATCCTGTTTTATCCTCTAGCTCACTCCCTCCTTTTGCCACCTCAGACCAACTTCAAGAGGCTGGACGTGGAGTTTGAAATCTGAGAAGTGAAGCAAGATGAGGAGGGTCTTACCGCCGCTGTCTTTGCTCTGCCGTCCAGGTCAGTACCCAGAAAATAACAACTACTCATATCCATTACCTGCTTGCAATCATTCTGAATTAATTTCCTAGTCGTAGTGCAAATAGCTGCTGAATGTTATACAACAGAACAAATAATAGAATCTGCTCTGTTCTTCCAGTGCTCAGCATGCTAAAATCCTTGTTTGCATGCATACACGTGTTCAGGGTGGACAAACTCACCAAATTTGAAGCACGTGGATGGGATGAGGGGAAAACTCAGATGTACAGTTTGCTGAGTGATCACGTGGGAGACTACAGCACAGGTTAAAACGGAGATGAACATTTTGCCTTTCTGTGTTCAGTTACAAAAATATAGTGTAGACTGTGTAATTGTATTTGCAGTTTGGTTATGATTGCTTGATAGGCTAAATCAAAATGATTTGACATTATTTACATTCAGAGTTTTCTTATAATGTGAATAATATTGTTTACTTAATGTAAGGTAGTTGTATTATTAATAATGCAGTTTGAGACGTCTCAGTCCTAATCCAAAATCTCCTAAATCCATTAATGTTATTTGGTTTGGTTATTGTGAATTTACAGTATTAATGTCTGTAAATGGATTATAATAGATTAGCTGGGGATTCCATTTTCACAATGGTACACTTTTATTATTGCGGTCTCGATGTTGACCTCTCTAGCAGCTCACCCGAGCTTTGTTTGTCCTCTTTCAGTGACACCCAGTCAGGTTTTGTCTCAGTAGCTTTTGCAGCATTCCTTGCCACTGACAACTAGATGACAGCATTGGCCTCCTGGGGGCTCATTGGCGGCAGGTTTATTATTCCTGGGATTTGGAAGTGGGCCAAACCACCTAAAGGGAACCAAACAGTTAAAGCAGGATTATATAAGTGCACTTTGTAGCAAACCTCTGCCAAGGCCAAACAATAATGACGGCTAGGCCAGATTTCTCCTTCTGCGGTTAGCACTTTTTACAAAAGGCCAGGATTTAGTGTACTACTGATTACTTATGTCAGCTGAGTATATTTAGTGATTTCTATTTGATTTTTTTTTTTTAGAGTTAATACTGCTGCACATTGGGCAAATGGGCCTACATTGGAACAAGCTGTGACTCTTTGCCTAATGGCTATAGTGATTTTCCATCCATTTTGTTTCACGAATTGTGCAGGCAGATTTCAGCCGTGGTACTCTGGTAATCATCGGTCTAATGTGGTGGCGCTACACCGGGATAATGGGAAGGCTGTAGCCCCGTCGGAAATCTGCGTAGAACCTGTTAAGCCTCTCCAGCATTTTACTTGATATTCAAAAATACATCCACCCAACCAGAAATATATAAATTATATTTATAAAAAAAAAGCACCTCGAGGCCATCTTCAGCTCCAGGAGAGTTTGGAGTCATCCCTGT
Source organism: Syngnathus floridae (assembly GCF_059516105.1). NCBI lineage: Eukaryota > Metazoa > Chordata > Actinopteri > Syngnathiformes > Syngnathidae > Syngnathus > Syngnathus floridae. The sequence continues at coordinate 11,758,207 of NC_142419.1, forward strand.
ATGAGCCAAACTAATAACTTATTCATAGTTAATTTACATTTATGAATTTTCTGGACTGCCAATTTGAAATACTTCAAAAACAGCTCATCATTTCACAAGTGACACTTATCACTTTGTCAGGTGTCATTGCCAAGAGATCTCGTGTTATTAAAAAAAAAAAAAAAAATCTACCGTGCTGCTTGGTGTTACATTACTGTTATGTCTTAAAAATGAAAGGACCTTATTTTTAGAGCTGTCAGAGGCTTTTATTTGATTTTACATGTCATGTTTTAGCTGAACCTTTCGGAGGTAATTTATTAGAAGACCAGGTTTAGTCCTGTTTCTGGCAGAAAGATGTTTCCCATGCATTCTTCCCCTGGCTCCCACCAGTGAGGGCCAATCTAAGGCTCCATGATCCATCACGCGGCAGGCAGCCATGTTTTCTGAAAGGGCCGTGAACTTGTTACCTCCCTCGCCATGCCAGACTGAATGTCCCCCCACCCTCCTTTTTTCCTCCGACCCCTTTCTGTGGTCTTCCCTTCCCAACATCGTGGACGTATTGAAATAATTGGGCTGCATTCAGTGTGACCAAGTTCCCAGTGCAGCTTCTGAATGGAGATATCAAGTCTAGTGCTATGATTTCCCTCTGACCTCCCTTTCAGATTTTGTCCCATTGCCAAAGCCTGCCTCCCTCTGCGGTCGTGACAGGTCATCATCATGACTCTATCATCTCATTACAATGAAACTACAACCATGGTACATTATCATACACACATAGGGGGTCTACTGGCCTGGAGCCCTAGTATAAAGACTTTTATTTCTCTCTCTGTTGTCTTGGATCCTCAATTCCAGCCTGTTCAACATGGCACACATTCAAAAAGGCAACCTCAAGGGGCTTTTACAGAGTTACAGAGTTTAATGATCAGCGAATAGAAAGGAAAGCTTATGGGTTGCTGGATGATGGAGAGGCTGGTTCTGTATTGAGCCAAACAAAGCTTCAAGTGAGTTTTTTTTTCCCCTCCAGAGGCAAAAGTAATTGAGATGTGAAAAATCACCACTGACTCTGATGCTCAAGAGTTTAGATGCAGAGATTTAATGTGAGCTCGAGGGGTTTAAGATAAAGAGGATTTTTGTTGCAAACTACAGATATAGAATCATTTTTGATTAATGATCAAACTGATTTACATGGTTGTGTGCTTTGTCTCTCTCATCTCCAGTTTTGTGCTTTATTTGAATGACTGCTCGGTTTTACTGTATTCTTTAACTGTTAAAGAATACAGTAAAGAATACAGTTTGTTAAAGAATCTTTAAAATGTGTGTGTTTTGGAAATAGTACTTGACAGTGTGGGAAGTGAATTGATCTGAAGCTGGATGATGGAGCCATTGCACAGAGCAGAGTCCATACTATGTATCAGCTGTCATGAATTTGTTTGGTTAACTGGTTGAGATGTCAGTATTGAAGTTCCCTGGGGTGACTAGATAGAGTTCCATCTTGAAAAGAAAACATTTCAATTTCGCTTCTCAATGTATTGGGGTCAGAAGATTAAATAAAAAGTGGTCAGCAATAACATACAGACATGTTTTTGTTTTGCCATTTTATGAACTCTTGTCACTTCTCAAAATCTCAAATGGATATAGTAAATATTAATGAGTTGGTAGTGCTTTATCACCCACTCTAGTGTTTTGTTTTGTACATATTGAACTGTAGACGTGTGTGCGTGTCTGTGCGAGGAAAGCAGCGATAGTGAATGTTGATGTATGTAAATAAGCATGCATGCAAATGAGCATTTATCAGTCCCAAAAAAAACCCCAAAAAAACTATTGTGTTGCAAACTATTGTGCATGCAAATGAGCATTTATCAGTCCAAAAAAATATTGTGTTCATTTTTTTCTCATCGAATAATAGGCCAAAATAGTAATTGTTGAAATTACGGTGAAACGTTTACCTCTTTATGCTTCTTTTAGTGTGCAAATAAATGTTGGATGTGCATGTGTTTCCACTTACATTTCACTTGGCAAATGAAATCTTTTTGGTTTTGGAAATCAAACTTAATTACTGACCAGTTTGGCGACATTTTTCCTTATTTTTCCTGGGAGCTGCATCTTGAGTAGTCTCCAAGCTTTCGCACTGGTCACGTTTCCCATTGATCAAAGTTTGGCTTGGTCTTGACTGATCTTGATCAAAGATTCCGAGTCCGCCCTGTCTGAGAGACCGAGACAAGACCGAATAAAAATGCCTTCAATTCCGAGACAAGATCGAGACTAAAAAAAGGCGGTCACAAGACCGGTCTCGAGACATCTCAATTTCGAGAACTGCAACACTAGAGTTGTCAATTTGTTCTCATTTCTCTTTAACCAGGTTAAATGTGGAGTCTTGGCAGTAATTTAAAAACCCAAATAAACTATAATGCGTGTTTTAATTCCCCTTCATATTGAGAACTGTAGTGACATTGGGCGTCAGATTGTAATCCCAGGTGGGCATGACAGGTAATGATTGATCTGAAAATGAGCCATTTTGGCCTGGATTCTCCCATTCCTGTCTGTCACTCTTTGCTTCCAGTTACATTTTCAGGCCCATTCATATGGTAATAGAGGTCAGAAGATGAGGGGGTTCTCACGTTCAATGTGAAGCTCGGCTCTTTGTTTAGCCACGGCTCAAGCTGCCGCCACTGAGGCCAGAGGTGAAATTGAATTCAGATGAAATCCCCTGTGAGTCTGGTCTTGCTCTGTGCTGTGCACAAGGACTGGCCTGGCCTTGATGAAGGCTGAAGGGGCATCTGCACTTTTCAATTAACACTGGGTCCATACAGTAAGAAGTTGTTGCATTTCTGCTCTTTGGATGAATAGTTACAGTCATGGACATGGCCATGTGCGCTTTTGCAGATAAAGCCTCCCTTATGATTATGAGCCAAAACTTGAAAAGGTGGCATGGTGGCACACTGGTTAGCACGTCCACCTTACAGTTCAGAGGTTGTGGGTTTTATTCCTCCTCTTTTACTAGTGACGATTCACAAATGATTCATGATTTGTAACGCAGTGGAAATTTTGGATTCAGTTCGAGACTCAATCTACTATTCTACTATTCAACCATGTACTGTACTCACATTATTGTTAATCAATATTCATACGCATATCGATCAAAGTCCTTATCTACTGTATCTGATTTAAACAAGTTCGCCATTAATCATGACAAGTTCACGTTGCTCTTCGGCAATGATCCCGGAAAGCTTGAATTGTGCCTTGTAAGCATGTCTCTTTGTCGATGCCATTTTAGAGGGTCCTAATGCTGTTTGCTTTGCACAAACAGATAGTATTTATTTATCAATGGTAACGGAGATAAGTACTCTACGTATTACCTACAGTTCTCTGATTGGTTTACCAGCCCAGTCTGTGTTTTATGAAAAACGCAATCTCTTCTGATTGGTTCTTTGGGTCTACATTTTACATCTACTTATTACTTTCCTGTGTCGGCAGCCAAATAACATTTCCAGATTTTGGAATTCGGTCCACACAAAAGGCGCACCTTGTTAAAAGGTGCAGCTTTGGTTTTTGAGAAAATTAAAGGCTTTTAAGTGCGCCTTGTGGTGCAGAAAATACGGCACTACTTTGTGACCGGTCATTGAATGCACTATATATACATAATATACAGTATTACACAATATTATTATTTTTTCCCCAAATGTTGGTCAATCTCTGAAATTTGAACATTGACACAAGTATAGAGAGTACATATGTTCTACCCTGGTGGTTGCAAGTGAAGACTTCTCACAAATAATATCAAACAGCTCAAACAGATGGGAGTCAAATGGATGACACCAGTCCAAATCAAAATCCTTTGTCCACAAAAAAGCGGTTGATACCGATTGATCAGAGCTCAGAGGTTGCGTAACATTATCTAAACGCACAGTGACAATCTTTGCAGTGCAGTCCAAAATTTGGTGTGAGAGGCTGCTTTGTAAGAGACTACAATGTCCTGTTAACTGGAAGGATTTGTTCTTTGTAGAAAGAACCAATGCTGCCTGTCTTTTTAATGCTTGCACACTGCAACGTTGGAAGCAATTACAGAGCAGTCACAGAACAAAAAGTAAATCCTTCCGTTCATAAAATCCATTTCTTTTAAAACCTTTAATCCCATAGGTAGTGGGTGTGATGGGCTATGAAGGTTGGGGATTTTAGAATCGGGCCTCTTGGGTAGTACATGTGAGCGGGTCATGTTAAGGGCACATTTGAATTGTTATGCATACCTTTCTTTTTTTGCTTCATATTGCTCAATTTTACTAATGCATCTGGTTTTAGGATTCTTGTAATGTTTGAAATTATCATGGTCGTAACTAATGTCCATCACTTTTTAATAGTAAAAAAAAAAAAAAACACACTGCACATACTGGTGTGTGTGTGTGATTATAGTTAGTTTCCTGTGGAAGGAACACATGTTTCAAAATGTGACCAGAATGTACTCATGACATGGGGCTGAAGGAAAGGCATATTTATTGACTCTGTTTTTTGGGGGGAGGTTGGAGGGGGGGACATTGCTCCTTCACTACTGGCTTTGGGCCAAGGACCACAGAGAATGTTTATTTTGAAATGAGGCATATGAGACGAACATATGAGCAGAAATCTATATTTCGGTCTTGTCATGTGTACATGTTCCAACCTAAAAGCAGAGTTGAGAAGAATCATGAAATTAGCAACTGATTTTTTCACCAGGCGGTGCACTGGTTGGCAAGTCTGCCTCACTGTTTATGGGTGCAGGGTTTGATTCCAACTTCGGCCTTCCTGTCTGGGATTTGCATTTCTCCTCCCACATTCTGAAAAACATGCATGGTAGGCCAATTGTCCACACCGAATTGTGCATAAGTGTGATTGTGGGTGAAAATGTTTTTGTCTCTATGTACCCTAAAATTGGCTGGTGACCAGTTCAGGGTGTACCCTGGCCAAAGACTTCTAGGATAGTCTACGGTAAGCCTGTAACCTTCGTGAGCAGAAAGCGGTTTGGAAAACGAATAAATGAAACTGATTTTCTGACTTGTGGGATTTTGTAATTTCCAAAGTTTGCAGTTAATTTTATCCTTTAATACAGGGAAATTTGACTTTTTTTACTTATCTATTTAATTTATTCATTTATTTATTATGTATATTTTCTTTACAAAATACACATATGACGTTACCTAAAACATTGTCTGTATAGGGCTTCTGAAAGTATATCAACTTAAAAAGTTGTTGCAGATGTTTGAGCAAGTAACTGGTAAAACTTTGTTGGAGAATAGATTCCACTTGTCACAAAGACAATATAATGCATCTACTTTTAACTAACATTCTCCATAAATGTGTACACCAGATGTCTTAAACGTCAGCTCTTATCATAAGAGAAGATGAGGCTGTTTCCAGTTCAAGAGACTGGAAACACTGATTTATGGCTTGTCCTTTTTGATACTATGGCATCTACTTTTGCAATAAATGTGACATGGATGACTGGCATATAAGATGGCATCGGATTGTAATGAAAGTAAGGGAGCAGCCCAGACTGCAAGAGAAAGCGCAGTGAGAGAAAATGTGACTTATGAAAATGCTGTAAATTAAACCTGAGCAGGCGAGGAAAGGAAGCAGACTATCCCCAAGACAACCTTATTTCAAGGTGTAAAATTATGGCAGCCCCCCCTTCGAGTGACAAGTAATTATTTTAGCCGATGTCTCCAAAGCCTTCCTGCTAACCACATATGTCCACCTCCCTGGGGGAGGCTGTGTGATGCTGCTCCACTTTGTCTCGCTGAAAGGAAAAAGGGACAGTCAGGCGTACCTGCGCATCAGATCCCAGAGGCAATTGCTCCTCGTGGACTGTAGACGCTTAGATTTGCTTTACGCTGCAGGATTTACTGCCCAATTCTGATTTCTCGGCTAATCATGTTTGCCTGTTTACATCGACTGCGACTTATTCAACAAATTTAAAGAGGACTAAAATAAATGAAGGTTGTAATAATCACCAGCAAAACAATAAAAGCTGATTTACCCATAACACCACGGAGTAACAAATTAACATGCTCACAACACTATCAGTAACTATGAGTGGAAAAAGTCACCTAATGGCAGTTTTTAAAAATCTTTTTAAAATGCCATAATGTGCCACAAGATGGCACCAAAGCATTATCTATTATGAAAGATGTAAATTGGTTTCAAGGAACTATGTTTAAGTGAGGCATATTAACTGAGAGATAAGCTTTGTTGGGCAGAAGGTAAATTTAGTCTGAGTTATTAAAGGAAGAAAGTGTATTCTACACATATGCATGCACACTTGCAGTGAATTTATAAAAAATCATATAATCTGAAAATCATCAATTTTAGGTGTAATGTTGTAAGATGTGTTTGAAATATCAAACTGTTGAGCTATATTAATGTTTTCGACTAACTTGAATTTTCTGTGCCACAATTCTGAATTTTTAGACTTCTGAGCTGTCGGAGCCACTTCATTTTTTTTTAATTCTTTTTGTTTTTATATTAAGAGTTTATTTAGATTGACCATCTTGATTGCTTTAGTGTTTTTAGTCAAATACTGTACATCCTCTCTCGTCCATGTCTTTGTTTCACATGCACCTCCTCTTGGCTTCCTTTGGCCATTAAAAACATAGGACCCCACTGCTCTATATGTGCGACAGCAGAATGTGCAAGATATTTCGGTAATTTCCCTGAGAGAATGACTTGTGGTTCTGCACTGTGCATGCATATAATGCGACCCCCCCTAAAGCAGCAGCATGTTATAATTATAGCTCATAATAGGAGTGGAAAAAAAAATTCAGCACACTGACTTGGTAATGAGAGAATAAAATGGCCCTTTCATTGGCATGACAACTTCAAATGAAGGACTTTAGAGGCCTACTACATTGCTATACTAATCTTATGTGCTCCACGGAAAATACGCAGTGATTTATTTCATTTGGGTTTGAGAGTTGACAATGGAGATCTGCTTATTGTTTTCAATTAGCAGCCAATTGTTTCTTTAGTTCTTTGCGCCGATCGCATTTATTTTTTTTGTCTTGCCATGTTTTCTCATTAGGGCTGCTTTGATTTATCTGCTTACTATAGAAACTTGTTTTAGTTCAACAAGACAAAATGTAATTAAGATGTTCAATTTCATTATTACTACTTATATGTCACGCTTATTAAATGTAACAGCCAGCCAATAATTTTCGGTTGCCAATAGAACAAAGAAAAAAAAAAAACATTCATACTCTCACCCAGGCTCCCTGCACAAGTCAACTGGAAAATGGACAGAGGGTGTCAAAAGTTAAAGAAGGTCAGCCAATAAATCTTCAAAACACTAACAGAGTCAAAATAAATGTGAATGAGAATAAATGCGAAAGAGAATAGAAGTTAATTACTTTATATGTCATGTATCGACGAACGGACGGACAGATGCAAGATTTTTCAGTAACAATTCTGAACAGCAGTCTTTCGCAAACAATCACTTGAGTGACAAAAGTGATGTAGAAAACAAATGTATTGATTCATTTTATCCTTCTAATGTGTTTTTACCACATTAAAGTTTAAATTCAATACATCAAGGATGTGTTTATCGCAGCTTCAGCTCCAATTGTCAAATATAAACCGAATGATAATTTTGACAAAACAGCCATCCCAGCCTACTTGTTTTTAGAGTAGTGTTTTAGAAAACGGTGCTTGTAACATTTAATTAAATTGGAATTAAATTGAATTCAATGAATTACTTTTGAAGAGAAACTAATTAAATAGCTAGTCAGGTGACTGACTGGTTTAACATCTGCATAACCCCCAACAAAACAAATGCCAAAAGAATTATGCACACGCATTTGGTTTAGTTTTATTTCATGATTATTTTTACTCAAAGGTTTAATTCAACATTTGGAAAAAAAATTACATTCACAGGAAAATAAAGGACGGAATGGTGGAGAGTAAAAAGATGGAGACAGGGAGCTCTATATTTCTAGCCAGCGCAGCTGCGCTTGAGCATAAAATCTGGTGTATCCGAATGATTTTCATGATGAGACAAGCCTTGATGCACTTGTTTGGTTCATTCCTCTTTACAGGTATTGTCAATTTCTTCACATGTGCGGGGCATATAAACTCATCAAAATTACGTTCCTCGCATTCCCGGTGTAGAAAAAAAAAAAACAAGACACTAGTCAATCGTAAAGTGCCTAGGCACAATAGGTTGCAATAAATAATAATAGACAGCAGACATCTATGGAACTACTGAGGGTATAAAAATACCAAATATGAAAGGTGCCAGCTCAGACATAATAATTCTGCCTCTCATTGAGAAATAGGAAGGGCCTGACTCTGTAGAAAGGTGGATGAGAGGTGGAGAAGTGAGCGAGGGTGAAAGAGAGAAAGAAATTGTCAACACAATGTTTGAACGCTTACGCCTCACTTACGTTGGCTATCTTCCACCACTCTTGTTACTTTCTCCCTCAATTTTGAAAGCAAGTCTCTTTACTTAAAAGTTTACTGTACTTAAACCTTGGCTGGTTTCTGAATTATTGTTGTTCAACATTATTTTGATTAAGTACTATTTTATCAATTTCATTTTGATACACACCACAATTGCAATGTCATGTTTATTTTTTTTCTTACAGTTGTAAGAATAGAATAGAATAGAATAGAATAGAATAGAATAGAATAGAATAGAATAGAATAGAATAGAATAGAATAGAATGTGGAAACATTTTAACCACAGTGGGGAAACAGTGGTAAAATACAAAAATACATCTATGTGCAATTACTGTAGCAATATGTGCACGCGCCATAGGAGTGTCGTGTTTTGATTTTAGTTACTAGTCTAACAGCAATGTTTGAAATAATAATTTACTGTATGTTTGTCAAAAATCCAACAGTCAAATATTGCTAACACAATTACGCTGTAAATAATTTTTTAAGCATGTGAAGCTGATAGAGGTTCTACAACGGTAAAAAGAAAATCAGTGTCTGCATTTATAAGGGGTTAATTGGGTAAGCTGATGATACACTGTAGTTTCTTGGTTGTACCAGCAGATGGGGAAAGTAATTGTCATTATTGGATATAGTGTGGAGGGTTCAATCAGTGGGAGATGACGTGCATTTCAGTTTGTGTATATGTGTTTGTGTGTAATTTAAAAACACAAGATTCATATTGGCATTTATGAGAAGTGTCTAGGAGGTTTACAATTTCCAATGACGTTATCAGCAACATGAATGTCTTTGAAATATTATTTTTAATTAATGTACTGTTTTGTTTAATAAATACACAAACAGCTGCCATTCCCTTGTTGTGCCTTTTCCTAAAACAGGCACATAATTATTGCAAATATTTTAAAAAAAACATATGTTTAGGGAACTAAAAGGGAACTAAAAGGAAATAATACATGACATACATTCTTTTACAAAAATGTAAAACCAAAAAATGTGGCCTTCAGAATTACATACATTAGCTTTTGAAAAAACATGACGTAATCTTAGACTCCTTTTGACTTTGTTGAAAGTAAAAAACTGTTGTACGTAGACACAGAATTTTGACATACATATGCATATGCGTCCCCCCACATCCGTGTCACATTACCTTCTACAGTGTAAGGGGGAAATGATTTCCTTCCCTCTCCGTCGTCCCCCTCGCAACCCCTCGCTCCTCCCTCTCCGGCCCCCACCGCCTTTCCCTCTGCTACACAGTGTAAACACAGTGTTCCAGAGGAATGTTGGACTCCCTGACCTCTATTGCAGTTCACTCGGTTCAGCCTGGCCGTGCTGTGCTCCGGCATCAGCAGTAAGCAAGCAAGCAGCAGCCCCCTCCCGCCTTCCACCCTGTGCTTCCCCCTTTAGAGCCCCTTCATCCACTCTCCCTCTCTTCTTCCTCCTTGCACCACCTTCTCATTCTGCCTTGGCTCCTCTTCCTCCTTTTGTCAGTGACCTTAAGCCCCAACCAGTCTCTTCCCAGTGCCCATAAGCCTTTATTTTCTTTTAAATTCCATCTTGTCAGAGTCCAAGTGATCCCTGTCTCAACTGACTGACTTGAGCAAAATACAGGCAATGCTTAGCTGAAATCTGCAAACTCTGCAAATGGCTGCAAATACACACCTCACTCTGAAGCCATCTTAAATAGGACACCTCTTCCCCCTTCACCCCCCCCACAATTTACCTTACAGTGAGTTCACCCTCACATCGTTCTGCAGTTCCTAGAAACAGGATACAGCTCGAGGTTGTAATATCTCAGAGCTGTGAGGGGACCGCAGGCTAAGTGCATCCGGCTGATCAGCGGTTCGATTACAAAGGTGTCAAGAAGGCCACAGCAGACTTGTTCGACTTGCAGTCTGCCTGGTTGCCACACTTAAATTGCACTCCAGTTCACTGGGTTTGCAGTCTGACTGAGATTATAAATAAATGACGCCAGTCATTGCAGGTCATGCTTCGCATCAGCCTGCTGTAAAAAAAGATGGTGCGTTTGTAATACATGCTGGTGTCCTAAGGGCTGCCACATCGCAGACGGTAGATCAGCAGATTATTTTTATAGCCAGGCAGCAGGTCAGCCTGCCTGACAAGCTGAACAGCAGGTTCTACCATCCTGTTGATTAATGAGAATTAACTTTCAACTCAAATTGACCTTTTGGAAACCGTAATCCTGCATTTATGTGTTCCAGAAGAAACTCAACTGTATAAATTCATTTTTTGCATCTTTTTTTTTGTGCCGATGAGCGTCTTTTTTGTTTTTAACCAGTAATTACTTTTGTCTGTGATCCCCCACTATTAACATTGTCTTTGCCTAAGTGTCCCAAGCTGCTCTTCAGTGATACCAGAGAGGAGGGTTGTGCTCATCACTTCTGTTTCTGTTCATCTGAACATACTCAGTTTCACTCTTAACCCGTCGTTGTTAGCAGTAAGCATCCATCTGAATTCATTGAAACGTACAGTTAACTTAAGATGAGTAATGATGTGTTCTGCCGCCCTCTGCTGGTAGTGTTGCTCTTTGCTGGCAGTGGTGCCATAAACACCTGGACAACTATTACAAAGAGAGGAATGTTGTCCTCAGCTTTAATTGAAACTGCTGGAGAGGTATTCATATTAAGATTAAGACTGTGGTTGTAGACGGCATTGATGTAAATCGATCGATTGCTTGATCCATCGATCTATCCATGCATCCATCCATCGATCGATCCATCGATCGATCCATCGATCGATCCATCGATCGATCCATGCATCCATCCATGCATCCATCCATGCATCCATCCATCCATGCATCCATCCATGCATGCATCCATGCATCCATGCATCCATCCATCCATGCATCCATCCATGCATCCATCCATCCATCCATCCATCCATCCATCCATCCATCCATCCATCCATCCATCCATCCATCCATCCATCCATCCATCCATCCATCCATCCATCCATCCATCCATCCATCCATCCATCCATCCCTCCATGCATCCATGCATCCATGCATCCATGCATCCATGCATCCATGCATCCATGCATCCATGCATCCATCCATCCATCCATCCATCCATCCATCCATCCATCCATCCATCCATCCATCCATCCATCCATCCATCCATCCATCCATCCATCCATCCAACAATACTGCTTTAAGAGAGGCATAGTACACCCTAGATTGGTCAGCAACCAATTGCAGGTTAATTAGTATGCCGTACATACTACATTTTTTGCATAGCACTCCTGTTAGATTTTGAAGTTCTGCCTCTGTCAGCAGTCTTTCAAAACTCAGGTGGTTCAACTGCAGTAGAAATCGAACCTTTTAGTACAATAGTACTGTTGTTCTCTTTTCTTGCATTGATTTTTGCACAGTATTACTCCATGCACCAATAATGGTAGCGAGAGCTGGAAGTGCCCTTATAAAATGCATGTTTTTGCTAATTTTGTCATTTGAATTTTGTTTGTGGAACGTTACTGACCTAAGAGAGACAACTAGAGTGGAGAGAATGTGCCGTGGAGAGAAGAGGAATGAGGTAGGGAGAGTAAGAGAGAGAAGCAGATGGCTCGAAATATAGCCTGCTAAATTATTCAGCTAGGCTGGAGTCTGGAGATAGATGGATGGATATGAGCTGGCAGTGGATGCTGCGAGGAAAGTGGCTCTAAACACAGTGATTGCCTTTTGAGATGAAGAGATGCAATTGCATCAGGACTGGGAAGCAATTCTTGCAGAGGAATTAAACATCATGTATTAAATGAAGACAAGCCTGGATGTGTATACAAGCCATATTCTAAACACATATATATACACACCTCGAACAAATTTGGGGACGGTTTGGATTATTTGTTTATACAAATTGCTGTGATGTATCTTCTTTGTTTAGTTTTTGTGTATTTTGTTGTGACAGAGCATCAATTCAATTTTTAAATTTGTAAAAATCAGAACAGAAGTAAATTAAAAGTGACCAGTATGTTTAGTGGGGAAATAAAATATGATTTATGCTCAGCATAAAATCTTTTGATGAATCCTCGCACAGTTTCCTCCTGAATTTATAAATATGACATCATTGTATGTGGAATCAATAGAGGTACTTAAAAATATTTGCACATGTGCTTTGTTTCCATCATAGTTCAAATGTGCCCTCAGTAAATATTTACTCTGCATTTCCAATTTTTTCCCCATTTGCTTTTGTGCATCATGATTCGTGTATGAATATACAGGACTATTCATAGACTCACACACACACACACATACACATGCACACACGCTCCAGAGAGGAGGGCTCCGGGGAAATAGAGTGAGGAAGCTACGTGCCTTCGCCAAGCAAGGTCTGTCTGGTGCCATGGAAACCGGTGCAGATTACCCCATCCTCTCTCAGCAAGCGAGGAAAAGTGAGGTGGACACTCTCGCATTATGCACAACATGCACACATCGACTCTCATGAATGTATTTGTACTGTATGTGAAGATTTATAAGTTTTATTTTATTTAGCATCTTAAATTACACACATAACATTCTGTCATTTTTCACTATCTGAATCGACAGGTTAGGAAGAAGGGGGAGGGAGTTTATGTGAATGTGAGAAGGCTGCCAGGTTAAGATGTGACACCCAGTCCATCTAAATAAATGTGGGAGATATTTCATGGGGGTCCTCTCCACGAGTCATCACCTTGTCATGGTGGAGAGGTTTGAGTGGCCTAATGATCCTAAGAGTTGTCTGGGGCTTTATGCTCCTTGCAGGGTCACCCAAGGGAAACAAGTCCTGGATGAGGGACGAGACCAAGAATGGCTGGCTCTAGGGACGTGGAAAGTCACCTGAGCTTGACCTGATGTGCAAGGCAGAAAAATTTGCCTCCATGTAGCTTGTGCTCTGTCCTCTCGAAAGTTTTTGGACTCTCTTCCACTGGAGTCCCCCATGATGAGAGGCACAAAGCAGGTTTGGGCAAATTTATTGGCCCTCGGCTTAGTGCAGATATACTGAGGTACATTTAGGTTCGGGCAATGACAGTCAGACCTAAAAGGGCACAATTGGGAGGAATGGCCCGAACGATTAGAACCTGAGTGGTTTTGTTGCTGGACCTCTGTGATCATTACGGCTATTGTCTTAGCACAAGCACTTCAAATGCAATGGTGCAACGCTGTAGCAGCTCGGGGACGTTGGTGGTTCCCATCAAAGACAATGCATGTACATTAAAATTAAGTTATAAATTTATTGAAGCTTACTTTTTTTGGGAACACCAATGTGTGCAATCAATACAGAACATGCATCCTTGATATTCTATTTTTTTCGTGCCAACACTTTGACCACGTATTGTACTAATTTTAACATCGTCTTAGCATGCTACCAGTGGTTCATTGAAGTCTGCCTTATTTAATTGTTACATTGATGGTTTGATTTATGTTGCACTATTACATTTTTTAACACACTGTGACTTTAGGTTGTGTGTAAAAGAGTGATATACCAGTCAATTTGTGCCCATGACATGCCATACTCACAAAAGCATTGTTTGTATAAATCAGAATACATGAGTGACAGAAACATGGGTTTAAAGCCAAGATACTAAATGTCAGCCTGCCACAACACACAATTTATTTGACAAAACAAGTGGTTTGAAAAGAGCTAATAAAGAAAAAAAGTTTCAGTTCATTCATTTCCGTTGTACTGTAAATGTAGCAAAAGATTCTCCAATATATGACAGCTGTAGTATATCATGGATGAGCATGGGTAATAACTGGATTTAAAAAGAGACTCAAAGTAAAAAAAAATAAGAAAATAAAAAATAAAATAAAATGTCCCAAGCGGCAGGAGACGAACAGAATATATATAGAGTAGGGGGGCAGCAAAAGAATGGCGGCACTTGAGGTAAGCAAAGAAAGAATATATCCCGCAAAAGTGACTGAGACACATTCAGTCATATCGCAGACACTCAAACTTGGGATGAACCCCAGCTCTTGCTCTCTTTCTCTCTTCTCCTCTCTGTGTCCTCATAAATCTTTACAGGCTTTTGAGCCAATTTATTATTTGCCTCTAGTCATATCCATTTCAATCCTTCATTCTTTTCTCTCATTTCTGCAGTCATTAACGGCGGCGATATGGTTGTAATAAGCGTTATTAATGCTCACATTCTAAACACAAGCTTTCTCCTCAAGAGTCACACATCTTCCAGGATCACTGCCATGATCGTGATTTCCTGAATGACTGTAGATACTACTGCGTGGAACGTACACAAAACATCACTTTACGGTAATATGACATTGAGTCTTATTATGCAGCATTTACTGTATATGATCTGTTGAAATCAGACAAAAGGTGTTTTTACCCTGCCAAATGAAAGCACATTCCTGCAACGTCATGGAGCATTTTGAAGTGTAGAGTGCTGTCAGGGCTTGCTCAAGGACAGCATATGTTAGTGCATAGAACACTTCATTGCTTACACCACTCAAAGTAGAGATCTTTCAGTTTATGTGCCATTATCATGCACAAACTCCAGCTAGACTAATTTTAATTTCCTCCATGTCACGTAGGGTGTACTCGGCATGCGCTCCCTACCGCCCTAATTTGGATTGGCCGTAAAACACTGGTTCCTTCCAACAAGGGTGCACAAAGTTAAATGCACAATAAAGAAGGAAAAGACATATATGTCGCACTGGAGTATAAGTGGCATATTTTTATTTGATAAAATCCAACACCAAGAACAGACATGTCATCTTGAAAGGCAATTTAAAATAACAATAGAATAGAGGCTAACGTTACATAAGCTTCTTTGGGTCCTTGAAAAGTGCTATATAAATTAAATGCTTGGGCTTCATTATAATCACATATATTCCTAATATTTTACCCCTCTCATGTTGTGACACAATGCAACCAACTGTTAAAAACTTAAACTACACACAAAATGATAAACATTGTTAAAAAACACCCTTCTTACTATGTCATTCAGAATTTCATCCCCATGAAGGCAGCTTGGTGTATTTAATTATTAGTATCTACTATGACAATATGAAAGTGTCATGGAGTGCAGCCAACATATTGTAGCCTTCCATCTATCCCTCGGCAATAAGTGAAACAATAGAACGGGATGTTGAGGTTCCCGGTTTTATCCTATCTATTCATCACAGCAGCTGCACAGGCAAAAGGAGAGGCATCATTACAGTGAAACAGGGTCTGTTAATAGGTTTACTACGTGGGGGGCCTGCGTAGGGCTGACGAGAGGGGAGGGGAGGGGACAGAATCGGCAGGTGGACGATGCGAGGTCAAAGCTCAGGGAGGTGTTTTTTATCTGGGTGGAGCGAGCAGAGGAAAAATGGACTACAGAGCAAGATCTTAATTTTATGGGGTTTTTTTGTGCAATTTATTTCAGTGTTTCTGGGATTTAAAAAAGTATTTTTTATGTGTATGTAATTTTTACTTTACATTTTTAATGGTACTGAGGTTTAATTCCCGATGAATTTGAAATTCATTAAAAACAATGCTGTATATTAAACACAAACAGTTCAGGTAATCAAGTCATCATTGGGCTGCACCAAGACAAGATTATTTTTGTAAATAATCATTTAAACTATTAAAGTTAAAGTAAAACTATTAAACCTTCATAATCCCGCAAACATTATTTCTTACAAACCTGTATTAAATATGAATCCATAAATAAAACATTTTCTAATGCTCACAAAAAGGGCCAAATGGAGGATTTACAAAAATCACTCAGAATCCATATTCTCAAAGAAGACTATGTCCTATAATTTTATTCACGTATCCCAAAAAATATTCAGAGCAAATGGCAGCCTTTGCAGTCTAGTCAGTGCTTGCATAGCTGTACTATTTTTTCTTGCCCTTCTCAAGGTGATGCCATGTCTCTTTGCCATACTTTGTGTCTGCCTCTACAGAGGAGGCGGGGTGAATTTTGGGTGTGGCCTGCAGACATTTCACTTCATATGATTTGCAATTGTGTGCATGTGTGTGTGTCTATTCCTGAGTGTCTGAAGGTCATGCCATCCCCATGCTCTGTTTCATGGAGGGCTGCCAATGCTGACGGCTGCTGTGCTGTGCGTCTGGCACACCTACTACCCCCCCCCTCCAAACGCCAACAGCCCCCATCACTATAGGGCATTGATTAAGTGAAACAGCTCTACCTCCCCTGCGGAGGCCAGCCAATACCAATATACCAGAAACTCCATTCAGCCAATACCAAATCGAGGCGGTTTGGAGAGGCTGGGGACAAACCAGCAGCCAGAAAAGTGATTTTTTTTCCCCCTTTGGTGACGAAAGAAGGAGGTGGCGAGGGTGAAGGTTGGTGGTCGACAAATGCGGCGAAAACGAGAGAGAAAGAAAAGAGAGCGTGAAGGGTAATGAAGCACATTTATGACCGAGGTGCAAGTGACAATAGCAGCAAAGAAGGGCAACATTGAAAAGAGAGAGACAGAATCAAAAATGCCACAAGGAAACAAAAGAGTAAAGAGTAACGGGGACATGTATTCTGAGAAGTATTCATACTGACTTGTACGCAAACAGAAATCCTCAGCTTTTTGCCAGATTCTTTAATGAAGCTGTCAAAATGACATACGGGGCAGTAAAATCTAATGACAAGTAAAGAAACTCACTTTTCATGCTGAAGCCAGGAAAAAAGTTGAGCAAAAGGAAGTCATTTACAATTTAGTTTACAGTACATCTTTTTTCACTGACGATTTACAAAAGTAGGCTACGTATGAGGGAAAACTACTCATTAAAATTCCAGTTTCTCCTTCAATGACATTTTAGTAAATGTCACAGATACATACACACAAAATTCACCGCTGAAATAAAATTGTTACTAACATTAAACAACAATATGAGCACATGGATTTAATTATAAGATTAAGAAAAAAAAATATGCTTGTCAGTCAGTTTTCCAAATTATCCATATTGTAAATTGCTTCTAACGCAAAGCATGCTGTTGATGGGCATGTTACGTAATATCTGCTAAGATTGCACAATTGGCAACATTTAAGTGGTGGCCTTTGCCCTTTAAAAGCAGGTTTTGCAATGAAGTTTTGTGAGAGGATAGCAACACTGTGCACTGAACTGACCTGGATGTAAGGACATTTAGTTGAGAAGTTTTATCACAGGCAATATGGCGTACGTAGCTTCTTGCGACTGCTTCTTAGTCAGTTTGCCTCATTCGTCCTCGTTCCAACTGAGTACAGACTCAGACAAATGTTGTTCATCCGCGTAGTCCAGGTCAAGTGTCGACTAACCTCTCAGTCCGTCCGATAGACTGTTTCGTCACACTAACATGGAAGTCTGCCAAAGATAGGGGAAATGATAACACGCTCGCCTGTAATGATTTGGAATTTGTTCACTCAATCGATTGGGCACGGCATTTTAAGAATTGATTTATAATTTGAGGACTCGGATGATTTATTTAAAATGAAGTTCTGAGATCTCCTTGAGTCACTGCCTTATCATGGTCGGTATATTATTTTATTTTATATATATATATTGCACTTTTCAAAACAAGCATTTCACAGACCTATACATACAAAATTGAGAGAGGATAAAAGGGAAAACGAGAGAGACTATGAAGACAATGATGCAAACATAACAGAACTGGCGCTAGAATAAAATTAAAAAAAATGGGCATGGGAATAAAAGGGAGGTTAAAAAAAAACGCCTGATGATCATTTTCAGGCATTTGTTTGAAACAGCAGATCTAACAGATTATGGAAGACGCTTTCACAGAGTTGGAGCCAGAAATGCAAATAGACTGTCTCATTTTGATTTGTGGTTTGTGCAGGGGATGTATAAAAGTCCAAGATGTGCTGAGCAGTGAGGTCGTGTCGTAAAATGAGGAACAAGGAGTGAGGTCATGGAGTGCTTTAGACGCAAACACAAGTAATTCACACTTGGTTTTAAATTTTTCTTTTAGCTCGTGGTGGAATGTGAGTAATGTGGGATCTTGGGTTGGTTAGAGATTAGAAATCGAGTGACTGTGTTTGAATAACTACGCATTTGAGACAATACTGATCGAGGCAGGTGTAGGGGGAGTTACAGTAATCCAACTGGGAGAAAGATTAATGTGTGGATTAATTGTTCAAGCGCTGAAAGGGGAAAACCAGGTCTTATTCTAGCTTAAATACTAAAACCTACCTTTTCAACTCATCTTTTTGGGGAATTGTTGCCAGTTTGATACACATTTCTGGAATAAAACATCGGCTCAAATTGTATTTAATTGTATATGTAATTATGAAAAATGAATGATGTTCTTTTATGTCAATGATCTCTCATAATGGGGATGGGCACCGCTAAGGATGGGAACTGATAAGATTTTTACGATTCCATTTTCGATTCTGTTCAATGATTCAATTCTTTATCGATTCTCATTTGGGAGACCAAAAGAAGCACATAAAGGATTATGATCATTTTGTTTTATATATATTGCAACTTTGTCCAAATATGACATTACAAACCTAAGAGTGAAGAATGCAAACATTCTCCCACAATAGAAATCATCACCTACCGAAAATCAAGGGCTTCTACAGTGGCAAATGGGTGCAGGCCTTTAATGACAAACTTTGTCACGGCACGATGACATTCCTCAGTCCTTTCCTTAGACATTTTGCTCCTCCCAATTGAATGGATAAGCTGCAACAGTGCTGCTGGCGTCCGAACCAGTCAGACGGTGTCTCTGGTCGTCATCTAAAATAAAACACAAGATGTGATTTGCATGACAGATTTTACAATTATAGAAATAGAGCTAGCACGAAAAGCAGTGTTAGTTGCCTGCAGTAAAACTGCACGTCCGGCTCGGGCTAATGTTGCTGCGGATCAAACACACGACATTCCGTTAAAGTAATGGCATGCTGCATGTACAAATGCTTTTGCATATTAGGGGTATTTCCTCCCTTTGGGGCGTTCCCGATTGACCCACTTCTGCAACATTGCATAGTCATAAGGGACAGTTTCTGGACTGTTAGTGGTCCCCACTTTTTACGAAGGAGGGCCAGAGAGTGTTTCAATTTAAATTCAATTTCAAAAATGGTTAGACCCAACTTCCTGGGTTGGTCCGATTTTTAACCCAAATCATGTTTAAGTCAAGTTAATTTGATGGATATAGCTCTTAATCACAGACACGTCTCAAAGGGCAACACATGGCCACAGTTGACAATTATTCTTGATAACACACAATGTAATATATAAATATGTGTGAATCTCCACCACCTGACAGAAAATGCATTCCATTAATCGCCTAAAACTGTGGTGAATGCAAAACAGCAAAAACACAAAGATACCTTATCAATACTTGCATACAAGTTGTTCGATGCATTCCGATAAGTTTGAGGAAGAAGCAAAAGAAGGTACACAATTTAAGTCAAATACACGGAACATTAAAATATGGGGTGTCTGTGGGTCAGGAGGTAGGCCGGGTCCTCCAGGAACTAAAGATTCCGTTATTTGAATCCCACCCATGTGTCGTTGTGGCTTCATACGAAAATTGGCTTCAAATTGCCGAACTATACTGTGAAAATAAATTACAGTAGGGGTATTATAAAATAACAGTGAATTATCCCCGCTGCCAGTAATTTACGATTGAAAGTGCCGATGTGTGTGTGTGCGTGTCAAATATACCAGACAGATGAACAAACAAGAATGCATACTGTCTGGCTTATTTACCTCCAGGCTTGTCTGCATTTTACTGAGTGACATTGTTTTATCCTAAGCCTTAAATCACTTTTTAAGCTTACCGACGTGATGTTTGCCTTGAACTAGCGCTGCCTGTGTTTGTTTGTTTGTTTGCAACTCAAGGGACATGCCCTTTAAAACTTATTTCATTTTCAGTTGAGCCTCTTAAACTGGGTGAAGTATTTTGCATTTAAATCATTCGGTTCGTTTTTGACAAGTTTCGCACAGCCCAAAACATAATCTGAATCATTTTTTTGATTCTACTGAAATTGAACTTAAGCCTCATGAGGTCTTCTGTGGTCTTGCACCGTATTCTAATGTCTTGTACTTGATAGTCTGTTCTCAGATTTATCCAATTGGAGAGTAAGGTATATTTGTCCTGAATGTGATGAGGTCAAGTTCTGATTTGTATGAGCATGGTGCAGTGGCCACAGAACAGGGGACATAAGCCCGAAGCTGTTTTTTTACTATGGTCAAGGAACTTTGGTATTTGTTGAGCAAAATTCCACCAGGAATCTGGTTTAACACAACTATGGAAACTTTGATGTGACTTTATGGGTGAACAGTAGGTCAGCCTATGTTTTCATTTCCAAGACTTCAAATTATCTTCACTTTTGCCTCTTCTCCTAACTCCATAACCTGAGCAGACATGAATACGCTAAACACACACAAGCATGCATGCACAACGTCACACACACTCCCATGCTCATGTTGCTTGCCAAGACAGGTGATGCACATACGTAGTAGAATGAGACGGCTCCACTGGGACAACCTAGACGCAGATTTCATGCAACAATTTTCTGCTGAGCTTTCCATGATTTACATTCAATGTGAACTGCATTTTGCATGTACAAATCAGTTCATTTTCCCCATCTTATCCATACATGACCAGTGGGCATGAATGTAATAAAGCCTCTTTGCATGAGGCTAAAAAAAATCATGCAACTACATTTCATGCTAAATTCAGGTCTTTTCAACACACTAAAATTGCTATTTGGTGCTCAAAGCACTTTACAGGACACATAGTGTAGCCATGCTTACACATCAAAACTGAGTATCAAACACACGCAGTTATTTCATTCCATGTAATGCCATCTCTGTAATATGTTTGTGTTGTATCCAGTTCCCACTGCCATATGTTATCTGAAGCACATCTTGCTCTGGCAGGCACTCAGTAGCCTGCTGTTCTCAGGGCTCACCTCTCCTTGTCCAAACAAAAACTGTACTGACCAGCGCGCACACACATGCATGCACATACCCACATTAACAAACACACATCACAAAGGAATAAACTTTCATTATTATTTCATTCTCAAGGTTTTCAGGAGGACATTGCCAAACCACTTCATTCATTAATCCACCACATGTTTTTTTTTTTTCTAACTTAGCCTCACTGCCATTTTCAAAAACATGGAGAGCTGTTTTACAAATTCGGGTACGATACATCGATATCTATTGTATATTCAGTGGAAGGAATTTTATCATGAAACAATTTATTCAAAGGCATTAGAATCAATGTTCTGGGTAACATGAAAAAAAAAACAATTTGAATAACCGTTTTTCCTGCAAAATACTGTATATGCAAAATATACTGTATAATTTACACAGTATGATACTTAATTAAAAAAAAAGATCAATATTATCTTTCTTAAAGCCAAATATTTAATATGGTGTTAAGCCTATCATTATTGTATTGTGCTCAATATTAGATGACTGCTCTGTGTATTTATACAACATTATATAATAATAATATTAATAATAATGATAATAATAATAATAATAATACATTTTATTTGTAAGGCGCCTTTCAAGGCACTCAAGGTCGCCGAACACATAAAATAGCAGGCACAATTAAAAGAAAAGAAAAGAAAAGAAAAGAGAGTCTAAAAGCAAAGAACATCTGCAGCAGAGTAATAAAATTAGACATATATTGACATTTAACCTTTAATCAGTATATACACATTTTACACGTTATTGTATAGTACATACTAGCAATCGTGGACATAGCAAAATGTGTTCATCAAATTAGTTTAACAACTTTCATTCAACTCGTCTCCATTTCTTTCACACAAAACAGGGAAGTGTTTTTTTTTCGACCCTCTCTGCTCTGAATGTTGAGCTGGCTACATATTGGATTTTCCTAGCGCCAGGGGAAAATAAGCTCCAAGATGGCTGTTGGAGAACAAATCATGTCTCAGATTACTATGACATTGGCCTCGGTTCTGTGGTTAATCTGCGAATATTGAATACATACAGTAATAAGCCTTGACTGACCAAAATTGGCAATGGACTGTATAGCTGCTATATTTGCTTGTGCAACGATTATGATGTCCCTAAAATTGTGATCACTTGTACTTTCGAAAGAAAAAAGTCCTCTAGACTCTCTTTCAACTGTTTTTGTCTATTCTGTTTGAAGTGTCTGTTTGACAGCTTCATTTGTGAAGTGTTTCAATTAGCCAGAATATTTCTGCCGACATATCTCGACACTCAGACTGTCTCACTTGAACATGAAAGCCTGGACTTAAGGAAGTCATCACACACCTCACCAGGGAAAGACTGGCACACACATGCGCATGCATGCAAACACTAAAAATAGAGGCAGCTCTCCTACAAACGCTGTGTAATGCTCCTCACCCAGACAGCTTCATTTGCCTAGCTTTAATGTGTTTTTTTCCCCTCTCCTTTCTCTTCCCCTTTCTCTTTTTTCTCCTATCTTTTGGGAAACCGCCTGGTTTTGTAGCATTTCTCTGGGGAGCTTTCAATACATTCTAGGAGGGTTCTTTTTGTATCCAAAAAAAAAAAAAAAAACCCTGAAAAGATTACAACAAACCACTGCAGTAATTAGACATTTTGGAAATTTGAGACATCCCCGTAGCCACCTCTTTCTTAAATCTACAATAGTCTCCATCTGGTTCATGAGAGTGAATAGAAAAAGCATTGAATCTCTTGACTGTATTGGTAGGCCATCTGGGCTGGGACACTCCCACCACTCTAAGGCCACTCAACAGTCCCAACTGACCAGACAACAGACCTGGCACGTCTTGATGCATAAGCTGATTTCAGGAACAACAGTCAGGCCCAGTTTAATTGTTTATTCAACTCATCTGAAATGTATCGTAGATCATCAACATTGTAATCACTTTCCTTGTAGATAGCACTTAAAATGATAGGCACAGAAGAAAGAGAGTAGTAGTGAATCACAGACATCTCCAAATCTTTGTCGAGTTTGTTAGGCTACCTGAAAACTCAATGTGACACTAGCTGTGAAGATTTGTGTGAATGCTTGTTTGTCAAACAGTACGTGCCCCAAGTCAAGTCAAGTCAAGTCAAGTCAAGTCAAATAAATAAAATAAATATAAAATAAATAAATAAACTTGACGCCATTCCAGTTGTCGCTTTCTTGGAACGAGTCAGCAGATTTTATTTTAAACCCATACTAATGGGTTTATTTTTTTCCCTATCGGGGTAGACTTTAAACACAACCTGAAATAAATATTTAATCTTAATGTGCAGCGAACAGAGGGGGGAGTTTATTATACCGCTGCCAGCCACTGAGAAAATTGATTATGTGCAATTACTCATTGACGAAAAATGTTAATGGTCTAAAAGTAAATGTCCCTGAGGTATACTTTCAAAAGTTATACAACAGTACAAACGTGGAGAATTTGCTTTGGATTTGCCTGCCAATTGCTGTAGCAATATAAACATTATGGCATTGTACTTCCTCCGTAGAGCACATCCAGGACTGCACTCCTAACACAAAGACACATAATTGAACACCACATGACAATCACATTTCCCTGCTTTGCTCCTTTAGTTCGACTTGCTGTGAACGATGGAACCACGAATTCTGCTTTTTACCAGAAAATCCTGAAGGAGAATGTTTGGGCATCAGTTTGTGATTTCAAGCTGAAGCACAAATGGGTTCTGGAATAGGACAATGATCCAAAACACACCAGCAAGTCACTTCTTAATGCCATCGAAAGTAATTATCAGAAAGTTATTTGAGTGGTCTACTCAACGTTTGATTAAAATGCTGTGGTTTGACCTTAAAAATTCTGTTCATGCTCCTGTGCATTATCTGATTTGCCATTGGAGCCTTGTTCTTTTCACTGATGAGTGCAAGTCGACACTGAACATTTGACACAGTAAAAGTATTGCGATGCTGTGACAGACACTCTGATGCCTGCAACATCCTCCAGCATGGTAGTTAGTGATGCTCTGGGCAGGCATATCCACTAAGAGTTCAGAATGAGTTCCTCAAAATTATTATCAGGCTTCTGGTTCAGTGACCTCTTCCTGAAACTGGAGTGTGTTAGTATACATATGTGTGAGAGTATCAAATTAATTTCATCATCCATTAAGCCTTTCGCCACAGGATAATAATAACCGCCATGTGAGCCCGCTATGCAGGAACATCGGTACCCTTATAGCGGGAATCTGTGTCACTGTCATCACTGTCATCTATAGTGAGTGTCAATCAATGTGTCTCTGTCAGGATTGCAAGGCGACTTTGATGGATCGAGTTGTCAACGGCACCTGCAGCCAGGAGCTGGCCCGCTGGCCAGCTGTCACATAAAGTGGCTTGAGCTTTCCACTCCACATCTTATTTAACGTTTCTGCAGTCCCGCAAAAAAAAAAACCTGAAATATATTGCTTCAAATGCTCGCTGTTTCTGCTATCACACAGTGGAGCAACACTTTTGTTTTAATTGGAGGAAAATTGCACATTTTAATGAGCATCACGTGCAAGTTTGTGCGACTGTCGCGTTTGAGAAAGTGTAAACACCATTTATGGGGCGTGTGGAAGACACTGTGCTAAAGGAGGCTGGCCTTGATTGCGCAAGAGATATCACAAGCGTGGACCAGTCCTGCTGGGGTTTAAGGTCTAATTTCCCAATGGGGAGTGCCGAAATAAAGTTCAGTGGAGTAACTTCGCAGAAGTTCGGACTTTTGTGAGGCAATCCTCTCGACTTTGTCTCAACACGATTTTGTTGTAAGCTTACCGCCGATGCGAGTATCAAATGTTGAATTTCAGTTCTATCGACTTGGTCAGAATTTATTCTGGAATTTTTCTGTGTTCTTGCCTCTAGCCACTGTCTGTCTGCAGTCTGTCTGCTTTGTCACCTTTGACTTCCTTTCTGTTTCTTACAAGAGTCATCCAAACTATCCAAGCCCCCAGCCAGTGGAAGAACGCTAGGCACCATGCCAGCAAGCCAGGGCGCCAGTTTGGTTGAACATCAGTAGCGTTAAAGATATGGTATCTACCCAAGTCTATCTGTCTGGCTTAGAGCCCTGATTCCCTGTTCCCCCCCCCCCCCCATCCCCCATATGCTGTCCCTTGATTCCATTAGACCCATCTTGCTTTATCAGCATGGTACCCAGACATCTAGTATACCGCTTTAGGTCTCTTAAAATACATACACAAATAAATGAGCGAGGGGTTGGGAGTGCTTGAAATAACTACTTTCTCATCTGCAGCCAAGCTACCCCGATGATCAGGTCATTGTCTTTAAAGGGACAGGGACTGCGGAATGCAGACCCCTCTTAACCTCCATTTACTTAATTTATGAGAGGAATAAAAGTCTGTGTTAGTTTTGTAATTTTTTGCAAGAATTCTTTTCATTCTTCAAATGATGCTTGTGTGTGTGTGCGTGTGTTTGTGTTATAGTTAGCTGCACAATAGACCTAACGTGCATTTCATGATGGTTAAAAATATATCTGCTCCTGTTTCATCATTTGTTTGCCCTCATTCTTTCCACTCTAATATAGATTGCGTTGCTTCAAGTATTATGACACGATGATTCTAAAGTGGGACTTTGGTGGCTGACTTTGGTTATATGAGCTTCATGTTTCGGTTGTTTCTTATGGTTTGGCATGGCAGAAAAGTGGTTCGCGTAGCTACCTCACAGCGAGAAAGGGACTGGTTCATTTTATAATAATAAATACATTTAAATGAATAATTTGGACTACTTGAAACACCTTGAATGAAAAATACTAGGCGTATCAGTTGGGGTTAGTTAACTACAGAGAATATGCATTTCTATACAATACATGACTGATTTTTTTTTAAAAATCTTTAACTGCAACTGTTTGCTGTTTCAATTTTTATTACAGACACACTCTGGGAATATCTCTGATGAAGTCTGAGGGCCCTGCCACCATGCAGGCGGTATGTAATTATTGATTGTTGCAAGTATTGACAATGTTGTGAAACAAAATAGGATCCGCTGACATGAAGAATCTCAACTTTGGAAATGGTATTTGCGATTACAATACTGGCCCTCAAAATTATCAAAGAAAAAAAATGAATTGCTGATGCTGGCAAGTAAGCTCATTCGTCTTAAATGTTGCAGGTGATCTTATAAGATGATTGTAGAAGATCATTCATTATTAGCGATCATGATCATCGTTAGCAAGGTGAATTAAATGTGGTAAATTCATATTTTGAACTTTAAATGAGAACAATGGAATTGAATAGGGAATTTTTGGTTGAATTTGGGAAAACTGGGATTTTTTTAAATGACAAAAATAAGGGTTAGGGAAGTAGATGCATGTTAACATTATGGACATTTTCAGCATTGACACAGTAATGTATACACCGGTAACACAAGGGCACTCTCAAGGTGACAAGAAAGTGATGGAATGAAAATAACTTGCATGAATAAAAGAAGACCGTGTGTTGACCTTGGGTTTTGAGATTGGAAAATACGGACGTTTCAAGATTCAACACTTTTGTGTCAACTCTTCGGTTAAGTACTTGACACACAGGAGAATGAAAGCAAAATAAATTCTCTGAATTGAATCACAATGCAGTGGAAGACGACAAAAAAGTATGAAATCGAAATCAACGAAACTGTCCAATGTTAACGCTGGGTGACAGATTATGACATTAAAAAAATGTGTGCAGTTTTGAACACTGACTTAATTTCTTATTTTAAGATTCTGCTGAACATGTAGATCTTCTTATTCTTGTTCGTATAATGATACTGATAGTTTTACTAGTTCCTACATATTCTGACTAACCTTACTGAGATGAGAAGTCTGTTATCATTCATTACTTGAATTATCTTTAGTTCAGACTAAAAACATACTTTGCAAATATTCTAACCAGTGGGAGGCAGCAAAGTATTCATCAAATTCAGTCGAGAAAAAAAAACATTTTGTTCATATCAGCTTCTGGGATATCAGCTTCACCTCAATTTACTAACAGGTTGGCTATGGTTAATATGAAATCTGTATTTAATTACATGTGAATGGCAAGTGAACAAATTATTACTATTATACCTTTGGGCATCTAGTGGAAGAGCAATTAATTGTTCTGCCTGTCACTGTATGACACTGGTCTTGATAAATGATCCAACATATATTTATGATTCATACACAACAACATTTGTACAAATTAACAGATATTGGATTAATGTAGTATCTAAAGCTGTTGGATGGAGGTGCAGCAAGGCAACAAAAAGTACCATGAAGGAATCTTGAATTTGTTTTACCAACCTATAGTAAGAGACAGAATACAATCTGCAAACAAGTTACAATTTCATAATTTAGGTTTAATAATGAGGTCAAGTGCTATATTTTCTGTCAGTTTATTTATTTATTGTATATAGTATTATTTTATTTATTATTATTCTCTTGCAACAGTGGGCAAACCTGCCATACTTATATTACATCAATACTCCAAATCAACAAAGAGACTTGGTGAAAAAATGCTTGTAATATCTGTATAATGTAAAGAACTTTGCAATTTTGTAAAGACCTTCTGCCATAATGAATGAACAAAATAGTTTAGCAAGTAAAATGAAGTTGACTTTACTATCTTTAGAGGATCAAAAATGACGTAGCAGTACAGAAGTGGCCCACCGGCCTTGTGTTGAACATCACTTATCAGCAGCTGGTGCAAAAGTAAGCTGTGGCTGCAAATCCAGCCGTCAGCAACAAAAACATTCCTCCTGGTATTTATCGACCGGCGCCATTAATTGGTCGTGTTCCAATCATCAGTGGTAAAAAAGAAGAGGATGCAAATACCCGTGAATATCTGAGTTGCTGCTGTATAAATTAGGAAATTAGCAAAAATCTCATTTCGGGCTTTGTCCTCCATGTCAGACAGACATGCAGAGCAGCAGTAATGGCTATCGGCTTTCAGCGCCAGTACCAGCTGTGCCCGATCCAAATGGGCACAGACAGCTAGCTATTCAGGCCAAGCCAGGTCAGATGAGGACGCAAACACAGAATGGGGGAGGGTTGGCAAGAAGGGAAAATGGAATCGTGAGGTGGAGGAGGAGGAGGGAGTGTGAGAGGAGGAAAAAAAGGACAGTAGAAGACTTAGCATAGTCTTCTCGCAGTAAGGTACGTACTATATTTGCAGCCTCTATTGTGATGGGTGAAAAAAGGGAAAGTGTGAAAACCCTTAAAACAAAAATGGAACTGAGTACAAAATAAAAACAGGTCTTGCTGCATAGTAAAAAAAAATTGAGCAATACAATAAATTAATTCAGAGTTACATACTGATATTCAAATTAATTTCAACAAGCAAGATACCGTGTTGGTCATACAGTGTAGTTGCAATATGTAAGACAAGAAAACATATGACTGGGAATTGAATACATATTGATGAGTACAAGAGAACCGTTAAAAAAAATTCATCTTACTGTTATCAGCCACCAGACCTTCACTTGCAGTCATGGAGCTCATAATATCTGAGTGTAAAAGTAAAAAAAAAAAAAAAAAAAAAAAAAGAAATAAAAAAATAACTCACACTAACACTTTAAAAATTTTTCACCCCTTGTGGGATTTGTAGCCCACTCACAGATTTCTCATTGAATTATTTTGTTTAATTTCCCCGCTATCTCTCATCATTCAAGGCCTGCCATGTAGTCTTTTTATTGAAACACATTCTTTTGAGAGTTTTTCTGTGCAGTAGGGATGACTTTTCTTCGGACGCACAAATACTGCTCCGCAGAGTGTGGGAGGGCTTTTCAAATTAAACCACTGTGAAAGACTTGCACTATACTTTGGCTGTATTTTCATTTAAACTGCCAGGGACAGATCAGCACACATTATGGACCAAAATAATTAACTTTGTAACTTCTTGTCTCTGTCGCATCAGTGATATCATACATGAAAAATTTCATAATTTTTAACTGTCCTCATGGGAGCTCACATAGGCTCCCACGTAACTCCAATCCTGGATAATGTTACATGTGTGGATAACAAACATGTGTTTTATGATTTTGTTATTCACCCAGTTTTTGAGGGTTTGGTGGACTGCATCCCTGGTACAAGCAATGTATACAGCATATATGGGTAATATTTGCCCTTGGCAAAAGTGTGACTGCAGGGATTACCGTCCTTGATTTTAAGTTCTCAGTATGGATTTTCCCAGTTGCTCAACAAAACCTTCTATGGAGCATCTCTCTGTTTAACTCTGGTTTCCGCGGCATCCATTAAACAATGATTGCTAAAATGTACAATATGTTGAAAACGATCACAAGTGTAGAAGTGCCGACCGACAGGTAAATGTAAAGTTAGCTCTGGGAACTTGTTTGTGGCAAGGTTTTTACTTTCTGGAACCGGATTTGACACTTCCGCATCAGAGTCCTCGTTTTATGAATGTTTCGCTTTACTAATGGAATGAATTCAGTTCATACCACTATACAGGAAATAATTGCTACTGCTATAAATGGTACATCTACCCTGAACCATTCCATTCTATCTCACGACATGCAGGCCACTCTTTTGGCAGGGACATAAATAGTGGAATTGAGAATAGCATAATGCGTAAGTGGCCGTTGGATACTAGGCTGTTTTATGCACTTCTCAGAATAGTCTGAGATTACTGGAATGTAGGAATGCTTTTGGAGTGATGGAAGGTTCTACTCAGGTGAAGAAGAAAGTCAAAATTTCCCCGTTAAGTTTCCATCTCAAGACTCATCATTCATAACTGCCTACAGAATCAAACTACTACAATTTTAGCTTTGTTTTGCCCCATCCAAAGGAAAGAGTCCCAAAAGTGTGCCAAATGTCATCACAAATAAATTTGAGCATTTTTAGGGAATCTGCTGAGTCTTTTCTTATCCAGTTTGAGAACAAACAAATCAGTGACCATTTAATAATGTCATATAATAGTAATATAGAGTATAATAGTATAATAGTCATAAAATAGTAATGTCACACTAATTTTATAGCGCAGAGATTGTCACCCCGAAATACTCGAAAGATTCATTTTGTCTGTCTACCACAGAAACAAAAACAAAAAGACTTTCACTTAATGTGAAATATATAGAGAATATAGAATATGTGACCTGGTTAATGTGATTTTGGTTCCTTTATCTCCGTATCTGCACATGTGGGCTGTAAGCATTGCCACCATTTTCCCACACAATTGTCAAGTGTCATCTGTGAGACGAGAGAAGCGAGGTTTGTTTTTAATACAGCTCACGCAGCATTAAACGATCTGTTGTCTTCAAAAACTTTTCTTCAGTTAATTCATGGTTTGCCTACAGGGGGGGTCAAATGGTATAATAAATCTTGGCATCGGGTGTCGAGCGCCATAATCGTCCAATTTAGAGTTTGAAAAAAAAGTAATTTAAAATTAAACCCTGAACAAAACACATGTCAAGGTTTTGTTTAGGGTTAAAAAAAAATAACTGCAAATAATGCTGCGTTCCGTATAGTTAGTATATATAATTCAATGGACCGCTTTGACTGTAAAAGTTAGAGATAGCAAACTTACCCTTAATGACTCCCACTACATTAAGCCAAATGTTTAGTACTATTGTTGCTATGAGCATTGACCCCCTTTGCTTGTTAACAGTAATATCCAACAAGAAACCAAATAAAAGACAATAAATGTTCTTTTAAAAAATACATCGAGACAGACCTTCCATTTTCATTTGGCTTCTGGGCCCAACAGGTTGAATTCTAAGCAGTTCGACTGCCCCCATTTGCATGAATAAAAGTGAGTAATACCCAAAAGTAAGAAAGAAATCGCTAAAATCCGTAAATTAACAGAGCTACTATTTAAATGGGCTCCGTCTACTTGGGGGTCTATCACATGGTTGGTCCGTTGGATGCCACCATTTTAGTTCAAATAGCCCATAGGGAAGATTAGGAGATACTTTTGTCTGACAGCCGTGGCTGAATGGAGAGAGAGAAAAGGGAAATTTAGAGAGTTTGTGAAAGAATGAGCCAGAGCAAAGGAAACTGGGCGATGAAGAGCCACAGGGAGACGAGCTGAAAGGAAAGAGGGCTGAAAAGGGAGGGAGAGGTAAGCGATAGAGAGAAGCCAAATGTGTCTTGGGAAAGTTTTGGGGCTGAGGTGCATTGTGGGAGAGCATAGAGGGTGTTAGGGGGTCTGAGGTGTGGATTAATGCCAGTGATTGGAGGAGGTCTGCCGCAGCCGTGCGTGAGCAGAATACCCGACATGGATGGAGGAATTAAAAAAAAAAAAGGAGTAAAGATGGAAAAGGTAAATACAGCAAACTTTAGAAATATACAATAAAAAAAAAAGCCTCCCTGCTCTCTTAACGTTGCAACAACAGGTCCGGTCAAAATGTCGGCAGGAAGAGAGGGGGCAAAAAATATATTTGATCATGAGCAACACAAGGTGCCACCTCCGCCCTTTTTTTAATCTTGTGTTTCTTGCCCATGTGTTGTGAATTTAAACACATAAATAAATATCTGCTCCCACTCTAATTTTGCTGTGTGTTGTTATACTGTCTGTAAATCTTGACTTATCTGTTCTAAGAGAAAATAAACTCTTCTTCTTTCGTGTACAACCTAGACGTATGTATTTGACAAATTGTACATTTATGTATGAAGAATTTTCCCAAATTTTTATATGAGGATATTTCATTGTGATGAGATCGCAGTTGTCAGCCAGCAGCAGCAGGATGAGCAGATGTTTTATGAAAGTACATATTTCTCTCTCAAGCTTTTGACAGTCTAATGAAAAATATCAGAATATTTTTTACTCAATCAAATTGTGTTTGAAATGCAAGTAAATAGTTAATAAAAGTATGTTTTATAAATAATATTCATTATTTAAGGTCATAAGGTATTGAATAGTGCTTTTAAAGGTACCTCACATTTTGGAGTGACTACACAAAACAGAACTCAGTACAGCAATTTTTTTGAAGGCTTCTTGAGCAAAAACAACTTTTGGTGTCAAGGCAGAATTTTTGGGCTGAAACAAGGATTTGGACAAGCATTTACAGTATTTAAAAATGGTAATAGTATAAATTGATAATTGCAAAAAGCAAATTTTCAAGATGTCAAATCATTTAATATTAATGATTACATTATTTTGTTCTAATTTGTGGTAAAAATGAGGTGACGATGATATTTTCATTACTGTCAGATTTAAGGATTTCAGCGTTCTATAGGAAATCGTTACTGGCAGACAAAGTAACTCTGTTACTACTGTGATTGAGACTGCAAGGTTTGCATTTCTTTCTAATAAAAATATTGTAATGCCTTAGAGACAGAAGTGAATAAATGATTCATGCATTTGTTGTTGAGGATGTGACGCTGACATTGATAAAGACTTTTGTAGACAAAATGTCGGCCCAGAAATACATTGAAACATTTTCAGATGAGTAGAACTGTATGAATTATGCCAAAAATGTCGTACCCAATGTAATTTCACCAACACCTCATTTTGTATTCATATTCTATCCTCCAAATTATAACATACAACACTCTCAGTGCCATATTGTCATAGTACATTGCTATACATTAAATTTGGATTTGATTTAAGATATTTAACGCTTTAATTCAGTCATTTCTTTTGGCTCCTCATCTTCTAGTTGAACAGAACTCAGCCTGCTCCATAATGAATAATATGTTATATTTGGAGGCTGCCAGACAATTTTGTACAGTGACAACAGACATATGGCGTATGTGTGCCTTGCTAAATCAAGAGTCAAGGCTTTAAGCGCCTTGTTGTTTTCAATCAGTGCGCTGGGGCTAAATAAAAATTGCTATTTGTTTTTGGTGCAGGGAATTTCTCCAAGAAATGTCTGCGTCCGTGTGTGTGTGTGTGTGTGTGTGTGTGTGTGTGCGTGTGTGTGTGTGTGGCAGACAGTCTGCTTGTTGTGTGGGACGCTCTGGAAGAAGAGGATACAAGTCCAAGTGTATGTGTGAGAGGGAGGTAGGGTGTTTTGGGAGGAGAAAGGCTGAGTGAGTAGTAGCTATACCTGGACTGGACTGTCCCTCTTGCATTTAAGTGGGTGTGGGAGGGGGCGGTTTGGGGGGGGGCAGGAAAAAGGAGTGTGAGCAGAGAGGAGGGGGGAAAGGGGTGAGAGAAGATAGGAAGGAGGTGTTGGGGTGACAGGAGGACGGCTTCATGGCTGCTTTTTCCTTTCGCCGAATTTCCACACTCCCATTTCTCTCTCTCTTTTTTTTTTTTGCTTCATTCAGCTGTGCAAGTAAAGAAGATTGCAAAAGAATGAAGGACAGTTTCAGACAGAGAAAGGGAGAAGTTCATTTTTAAAGGGACAGAATTTTGGCTATGTTGTGGGCAGATTGGCATTTGCAGCTTTTAGAATATAGAAGTGGAAATATGAGCTGTTTTTTTTTTTTTTTAATATGGCTATGACATTTAGCGTACGCGGAATTTGGGTTATAACAAAAAAGTGTTTTTTTTCTGTTCTTGTTAATTTTCCCCTCCTTCTTCCCCCCGACTAGTCCCTCATCCTCTCCTTTGCTTTTTTTCTCGTCTCACTCCGTCCCAACCTCTCCCCGAAGCGCCTTTCGCTGTTGTTTTTTTTCTGTTTGTTTTTCTTTTGTGCATGTTTTAGTTTTGTGTTTTTCGATAGGTCACTTTGGAAATGACTGCATATAATGTACGTAGCTTATGCCATGCGTCCTAGGCCCTGCCTTTAGAAAGAAAAGAAACATTTGGAAGCCAAAGAGAGCCAGAGAGGCAAAAAACGGGTAAGTCACTATGCTTCCGTTTTGCTATGAGCTGTGTTTGTTGTGTTTCCACATTTTCCTTTGATTCCATTTTGATATTCTCTCCTGACACGCGGTGCTTTATTAGTAGTAAAACGGGGCCTCAACTGGCGGCAAGCATTTCTGCAAGCGCTGCATATCTGATTATACTCTGCGGATATTATGAAGTGATAACAGCATGCCTCTTCCTCACCTCTTACAACTTCACCTTTGTTCAACCACCGCACCCCCAACACACAACAACACACGTGCACACACACAAACGCTGTTGCTGGGTAGATTTTGCTGGGCAGGTTGGGCCACTGGCACTTTTTAATGCCGACTGTTGCAAGTGTTGCCTGTTAGCTCTCTTCTTGGACTTTCATAAACCTCCTTACACACACACATGCACACGCACGCACGCAAGCACACACACGTACACACGTACACACACACACGCAGGCACACACCGTCTTGCAGCAGTAGTTGGTTCTTTGGAACCTGCTGAACTCTTTTGTTCGAGCCAATCTCAAGGTGTCTTTCAGTGTGCTGGCAAAGTCCCACTAACATACTTTCAGCAACTTGGCAACAGCTTCAAAGTCAGATATCTCATTTAAATTCAGTCAGAGGGAGGTGAAGGAGAAAGCAAACTCCAAATTGAAATTGGGCGGCTCGCGTAAGGAGTCTTACAAGTGTTATTTTGTTGCTTGGAGGACAGCTCTCTTGGTGTTACTAGCGGATGTTTTCAAATTTGTACAATGTTGTGAATACTACTTGAGAATTGGCCCTCACTTTCTTTTTCATAAAAAGTACGTATGTGAGTAGCTAGATTTTAAAAATGCTCTGTAATTTAAAATTATTCATTTTGAATTTTTTATTTGAAAAATGACACTATACCACTATGCAAATATCATACAGTTTTTTCTCAATGAAGTGAAATCACGTCGGCACACACAAAAAGAACCTCATATCTTTGTTTTGGCAAATAAACATCCGCATTCATTCTTGTTATAGACGAACATTTTTCTCACATCTTATTTGAGCTAAGCCACATGGCTCTTAAAATGCCACATAAACTTTTCCAGCAATAACTCAGGCAACCACTCTCTTGTGGTCAGGAAAACAAGTTTGATATATATCGTTTTATAGACATTTTTTTTTCTCAATCTGTCACACCAATGGACGTTTGAATTCCTGTGCTTACAGCCCCAAACCCGTAGATCCGAACTTGTGTTAATTGCCACCACAAGCTTGTATCTACAGGTCTGCGTCTGTGTAGCTCTAACAACCTGAGCAGCATCACCTAAATCGTTAACAGCAATATTACTAATATTAAAAACTGGTCTCTTAATTCACTTCATCTATCGTCTTTTTTTCCTGATCTGCTGAATTACCATTGAATGTGTGTACACAGTACTGTGCAGGTCCGGGCTATCACTAGCTTTGCCGTTTTAATGCTCTTTTTCACAGCAGCCATTTTGGTGCAGCCATTTTGGTGGAGCATTACAATAAATCGCAAGATCCACACAGTTGGCAGGATTGCATGAAAAGCTAAACTAAAATCGCCATTTGCCTCAGCCATAAAGTTAGTGTCCCGCTCCGCTTGCTGCCAGGTTGAGGTAGTAGGTTGTATAGTTGAGAATTACACCATAGGAGATAACTGTACAACCTCCTAGCTTTCCCTGAGGCATGCACGACACCCTGCATAGCTGGATATTTACCAGTGCTAAATTAATTGCATATTATTCAAAAATGTGTCATTTGTGTCATCTCAACAAGTCTTAAATGCACAAATTTCAATTAATGTCAGTTTTGCATCATGACGCTGACATGAGTGGAAACTTTCAGTCGCTTCTACTCCACTGTAACTTTTTATTAAAGTGTTTTTGCTGATTGACACGGCATTTAAACTTGGAGCAAATGTGTTGAAATGTTGCTTTTTGCGGGATGATGAACGTTTTGACATCTGACTACAAAGGAAAATGCATTTGGAAGTGGCATACAAATAAGGGGAAATAAAAGATTTGTTCAGTCAAGATGTGAACCATTTTCTGGGATATAATTGTCACAGTATGCAATTTTCTTTTTAATGATAGCATCAACACAACCATTGTTGATCAAAAGCCTTTCAAAAACGTCTGTGAAATCATCAAAAACCACAACAAAGCACACAAAATCTTTTTTTCCCTCAAACCTACAATACCCTTCACAGATTATAAATCCTTTATTGTTCTCATAATAGCAAAAATGGGAGATGCAATAAAGCTTTTGCCACCTTCACTGCAACAGTCTCTGGTTAGCCTTAGCCACGTCCAGCTTATTAGGAGCAAAAGACTGACCCCTGTTGGTCTACAAAATCAAGCTAATTAGCATTAAATGTAACTCAATTTGAAAATAAAATTGCATTAGAAAGTGAAATCACCTGCTTTCCTTAAATTTGCGTATATGACGGTTTGTTGGAAATTAGTGGGAACAATATATAAGGAAATGGACTGTTACTCGTATAGCGCTTTTCAAAGCGATTCACACGGTTACCTTCATCTCTCACATCTTATTTATATTCTTGGTACGAAATGCACAAATTGTGAGGTATGATTGTACTCACTTTTTTAATGTATATATTTGTGTTCTTTTAAAAGGATTATTGCACTGCAATTTGCTGGCGACTAGTCCAGGGTGTACTCCGCCTCTTGGCCAAAGTCAGCTGGGATAGGCTCAAGCTCACCTTCAACCCTAGTGAGGATAAGCGGTGCTGAAAATGGATGGATGAATGGATGCCTTTTGGTGTTTTGTATAATTTTCCGCAGTTTTATTTTTGTCATGATTCAATTATTTCCTTTACCCTTTTATTGGGTGAGGAAACCAAGTAGACAGTTTTAGGCAAGTTACTTTCAAAATGTAATATATTACATATCACTAATTACTTGCCTTTAAAAATAATGTTTATTTACAATATTACTTCGACGTTACCTTTTTTTTCAATCAGGGATTCATTCATTTAATAATGATTTCAACAGTTTAAAAGGAAATTTGCAACCATATTGTAGCTGGTACGGTCAACTTGTGATGAGGATCTTATCCTATT
The DNA here is from genome assembly GCF_059516105.1 of Syngnathus floridae. NCBI lineage: Eukaryota > Metazoa > Chordata > Actinopteri > Syngnathiformes > Syngnathidae > Syngnathus > Syngnathus floridae. Next base: position 11,795,298 of record NC_142419.1, read on the forward strand.
TAGCCTGAGCTATAATGTTAAATGTTGGAAGATCACTACCTGTGATTAATATTTTTATTAAAAACAAGAGTTACTTTTTAATATAATTAAAGGAACTCATATTTGGTGCAGCCTTAAAGAATAATTTATGGTAAGTGTCAACATTATTTCACGGTTTTAGTTGAGGATTTCATGTTGACATGAAAACCTTGTCTTGAAAATTTGTCATCGGTCGTCTACACAAAAAATGTCTCAGCCGGATGTAACAAATGTCAATCACTCAAGGCTTTTTTTTTTTTTTTTTAAATTGACACCTTCACTGTCGTGTGCACCATCAAACACATTTACACACTGTCCAGCCTGAATGCTTGCGTTATTATATCTCAGCGCTTCCTCTGCAGTCCTGCTTTTGTGTGTGAGTTTGCAGTCTTGCTGCTATTTCGTCCAGTGTGTGGGATGTCGTGACAGAACTGGGTCTCCGCTGATGTGTTATTTGGCCTGGCCGACTGATCCCTTGCCATCAGCAGCAGATAACAAATGCTTGGGCAGGACTGAAATGAAATCAGTAAATCAATGGTGACTTGTCTTCAGTTACCTGAATACAGCTAATGTCAGAATGTGTTACTGAATGGTTTCAGCTGCTTTTATGTTAGTTAGCGATCTGGAACATAACCTACTAGAAGTATTAAAAAAAAAAAAAAGACAAATTAATCTGACATTTTGGTGCAGTTTCGTATGAAAGCAAAAACCTTCGAATTTCGAAGAGCACTCAGTAATAAATTGTGGCTTGCCGTATGTGTTTTTGTTTGTTTATGACATAACACATTCAGAATAGACAGGACTCTGTCGGGTCGCCATTTGGTGCAGGGGGAATTCTTTCTTTAGTGTCCCAGATAGCAAGAGCAGAAAATACTGTTCTTTATTCACATTTGTATCCGAATACAACCAAATTAGTAAATCATATCATGCTAGTTGATGGCATAGCAAGGGTCATTTTTAGGCATCACTGTAGAGGACAAGATGCAATGCATTCAACACAAAATTGAAATCATTATTCAAATTTTGCTTTGAGAATTTGTTCAAAATATATTGTACAATTTTTTTTCTATTTCTAAATGGCATCTAAGTGACCAATTTCTGGGATATGAAGACCGTAGTTTGAATCAGCTGTAATTCAGTGTTGTGTTTGTGTACAAACTAGTTTTTTCCGGACGTCACACGTGTAGTCTCATGAAGCTGAAGTAATTACATGAGGCAGACAGCATTGGCGTATGAGGTAGAGACTTTAGGTAGAGATTTTTCTAAATAAAACCGTTCCGCGAACTTTTTTTTTTTCATAAAAACATATTGGATATCTACAACACAGAGACCTATTTCAGCTACCAATAAAGCTTGACATGAGTCAAAAAATAATATAGAAATGTATTGAACATGACAAAATAACACTGTTCCAACACAAAACACAACGTGAACTAAAGGCAAGTATGGTTTGTGTTTTAAAAGTAGCTCTCTATATACACGGTTGTTATTGCACCGCGGTTGTGTGCATTGCAGTCTTTACGGTTTTTGCACAGACACTGCAAAACATTAGTTTTGCAGTCAGTGTGAATTAAGTGTAACATGTGTTCGTGCATGTACTATATCCCCATGCGTGTGCTCGCAGGCATTAAAGCAGCTAATATTAGCATGTCACTCAAGAAGTGCTCTATTTGGACACAAAGCCGGTGATAAATATGGGGAGCTCTCCTGTATTACTCGTGTGTGTGTGTGTGTGTGTGTGTGTGTGTGTGTGTGTGTGTGTGTGTGTGTGTGTGTGTGTGTGTGTGTGTGTGCATGTGTGTGTGTGTGTGTGCGTGTGTGAGCAAGCAAACGCAAATATGTGTCATTCTCCAGGCTGGTTTTAAAACTGGTAATGTCAGGGATCTTTAGCATGAGCGTGCCGTCGATCCAGATGCAATTTTCTGTACTTAAATAAAGAAGACAGCGCCCTACGCGGATCCGAGTCAAAAAGGCTTCCAGATGAGCTAGGGATGCAGACACACCCAGTCGGTCAGGCAGCCAAGCAGGGAGGACGAGAAGAATAGAAAAGGGCAGTGTGATCTAAGACACTTGCCTTCCGCACTGTGCAAGTCTCTTTGCCTTCGTCGCTGATTTGAGGCTACAGTTGGTTGTACGTCGCCACTCTCCCTCTCTGCTCCATCTGTCCCTCCCCCATCCTCTCTCCTCTTTCTCTCCTTCCTCTCTTCATTTCTCTCTCTCTCTGTCTCTCTCGCCGCGCCAAAGCCTGGGGGAGCCAGTGGAGATTATATGTAGCCTCTATAAGCCAAAGCACATCATGTTGCAATGTTTCTGCGGCCCCTCTCGCTCATACGCTGTCGGCCTCTCCTTCACTCTCTGAAGGGATAATGGGATTGATGTCGGCCCACAGGAGGACGGAAAGAAAGACGGCAAAAAAGAAATAAAGACAGAAGTAAAGAAAAGACAGAAGTAAAGAAAAGACAGAAATAAAGAAAAGAGAAATAAAGAAAAGACAGAAAGACAGAAATAAAGAAAATACAGAAAGAAAGAAAGAAAGAAAGAAAGAAAGAAAGAAAGAAAGAAAGAAAGAAAGAAAGAAAGAAAGAAAGAAAGAAAAAGAGGATTTCCTTCAAGGGTGCAAATGTGACAATGGCAAGGTGGAAAAAAACAAGTCCGGGTCCACCCCCTTTTCCTCCTCCTCCTCCCTCTCTCCTTACCTCGCTCCCTCGCTCACTGATATGGAAGAAAGAGTGGGCCTCTAGCTGTAACTGATTACAGCTGTGGGGCAAATTAATGGATGATATTTCTCTTCCCTTTCTCGCTGTTTTTTCCCCATGTTTCCTCTCCTGCCTTTATTATGAAGGGGGGGGGGGTTAAAGACAAATACTAGGGTGAGAAGAAGGAGGAGTTGTTCAGGGGCTTTCCCCCCGTGTTTTCTCCTTTCCACTTCTAATCAAAAAGCGGAAAAAAAACGAGAGAAAGTGGCAGGGAAGAGCGAAAGTGAAGCTGCACAAGAGATTTGAGCAATCCTGTTTTACGTATTTACATGTGGGCATGCTTGTCTATGTCCAACCCGCCTTTAGACCTTCAAATTCAGATAAAATTACGTGGTGTCGGTCCCGATGCGAGCAAGGTAAAAGAGTCCTTCAGTGTGTGTGGGTGTGTGTGTGTGTGTGTGTGTCCCACCCCCACCTCCACCTCTACTCTGCTCAGTAAGTGAGGCTGCATACTGGTATGCTTGACTGGCACTGCGCACCCGGCTGCAAGCACTCCTGCTCTTTTCGACTCCCCTTTTTCAACGTCTGACGCTTCCACCTATTTTCCAGAAAGCGGAATTACATCGCCCTCTCTCTCTTTTCTCCTGTGACTGAGAGAGAAAGGGAGAGGGGGAGAGAGGCACCAAAGATAGGGAGGGGAGGGAGAGAGAGAGAGCGTGTACACATGGTCCATTCCGGCTCGGTCTCGCACCCACCTCATGCCTCTCGTTCTTGCCTCTGCCATCACTCTCCTTCGGTTTATTGCGTCTGGCTGTGAGCAGCCTGCTCGAAACGATGGTTCGGCTTTTGGTGAAGTCATTCTTATTGAAAGCAAAGTTACTACCTGGAATCTCCTTGGTGTGCTGCTGTAACTTTAAATCTGAGCTTTCTCTCTTTGCCTGTTTTTCTTCTTCCTCTTCTGAGCAGGCAAGTGAGCTAGGAGACGAAAAAGCAGGAGGTTCCCGTTTCAAAAGGAGGTGAGTGACTACCTTGCTCCGCACTTCCATCTCAGCTTCCCATCTGTTTCCTGTGCTTTAGACCACCGTGCTTGCATGATGGAACCATAGAGCTCTGTGAGCTGCCTTGCCTGCGCTTAGTGCCGCCTCAGGACGTCGCTGAAGAAGCTCTGATGGAGCGCTGAAAGGTTTAGCAGTGGTGCTAAACATGCCAGGCAGCTACTCGGTTGTAATTTGGAGATTGGGGTTCTCACTCTCTGGAGTCGTTGCAGGTTTTTGTCATCCACGTTGGTGGTGCAATGACTTGACATCGTCTGATTCCAGGTTTATAGAAGAAGTAGGATATTTTTGGTATGCTGGATGAAAGCAGCCATACCTGATGGAGGAAAAGCATTTTTAAAGTGTTGTATTGTTCGTCTAAAGAGGGGGAGGGACAGAGAGTGAAAGTGTAAGAAGGGAGGGGGGGGTGTAGTCAGGCCAATGTTGTGTCTGGCACTTGCTATTGTATATTCTCACAACGTATACACGGGCAGCATAGTTGGCAACCGCTGGGCTTCATTTATCTGGATACTGATGTGGCAGGATAATTGGCAAGGCTGCGTGCCTTTTACTGGCAAAGAAAGAGCGCATGCTAGAGCTAAGCCACTTCGTCCTCATTTGACTTCACAACAAGTTTCAGTTTGCTAACAAAGAGCGGGAGCAGAACGGCAGTGTAAGAGGCTTAGAGGACATGTGTAGCTGATGTGGACATGTGTCTCTCTCCGTCCCTGAGACCCTAACTTGTGACGTTGTGTTTTCATGTCCACGGGTTAGGCTCTCGGGATCTGAGAGGGGTTCGCGCTCGCCACCATCACCTGTACGTCTGCCTCTCCCCGAACAATGCCCGTTTGATAACGCGCAGTCATTACGGAACGCTTCCCCGTTTGGCTCCTCGTGCAAAAAAAGGCATGTCACCTTGGCTGCTGCTGTTATCAGGCTGCTGCACCTTGCGCCATCCTCCATGAAGCGGAGAGCAATTTAGTAAGCCATACTAGGGTGTGCTCGTGCGGGGTTGTGCTTTCACTTTGTGTACGTCATGTGGACAAGTTAGAAGAGATAATGAATCGTAACAAGGGTTCTACTACTAGAATTATTTTTGGTCATACCTTTGATTTGATGGCATCAGGCCAACTTGAAAGAATTTATTTAGTTTGCCTAACCGTGTAAGCCGATCAAATTTACATGCACGAACAATGAAGCAATCGAATCTGACAAATGAAAGTGATAGTTCGGCTGCTTTTCAAATCCGATAACTCTTCAGGTTGTCACCCTACAGGTGTTTGCTCTTACAAAAGCAGAAGAATTTGATCCATTTGAAAAGGGTATTTTTCAAAAGTTGCTTGCGCTAATACCGATAAAGAAATACTTAACAGCTGGTTAGCAACAGGCGCTTGTGAAACCTAATGACCTGGTTAGGGTATGTAATACATTTGCCATCGCTTGTGATTCCTGAATTGCGCAGCAGGCCTTTGTGTGCATTCACCTGTATGACTTGAGAGCAGCACAGAGTAATGTTGAGAGCGTGACCATGACAGCTCTGTACGTTATGTGCTTGACCTCAGTGAACCTTCTGCGTCATTGAAGATTACAAAAATGAACTGACACACATCCCAGTAAAATAGTTATTTTTTGTGGTATTTCTTCATTGACATTTTTGTTTTGTTTGACCTTCATATTTGATTTGGATTTAGATCTGCTTCATCACGCCAAAGCTATTTTGCAATTGCTTTTTTTATTGAGTAAATTCATGACCCTTTAGTTTAACTTGTCGGTTTTTGCTGCAGCATTTATGAATGTCAATTTATTGCTGATATTTTTTCGTATACGAGACTATGTATGGCTTGTGATTGAAATGCTTGTAACCCTGGAAATTCATTTTGGAATTTCTCTGCATAGCTTCTCAGTCATGGCTTATTTTTCCTCATCTTTCCTCCTAAGGGACAATTGTTTTGGCTATACTCAAGTATAATTTTGATATACACAATCTTATAGAAAAGCTGCCTGATATGATTTCAACTGACTATCAAGAGATGGATTTTCTTATTGCATTTCGTCCTGTAGTTGATATTGGCTATGATGACCACTGCAAACAATATTCGATACAGCTCCAGTATTGGATTTTATTTCGCAGGTGGACCTAATATTTTGGTCTGTGAGTGTGCATGCGCCAACGCCAACATACTTCAAAGTGGATTCCGAGAGAGATTTCTGGCCTGTTGTTAATTAACAAATATGGATTTTAACTTCAACCCCCACTGCGCTGCTAATCTGCTGCTTTAGCAATTCTCTTATGTAATGCTTTTGTAAGCCTCGACTCTCCCTTTCCCACCACCCCTCTGCATCCAAATCATATTTTATTTGTTCAGCTTGGTGAACAAAAAATTACCTGAAGGGACTTAGGGTGTCGCAGATAAGCTTGGGGGGGGCTTCTCCATTGTTCTGCTCCTCCACACACACAGTCTGTACGTTGCTTCTCCGTGGCCGAGTGAGGCAGACAGACTGAGGGAGTAGTGGGCTTATACCGGCCACAATAAGCTGCTTTATCAACCTAACGTTATCCTTGATTGAATTTTTCACAAAGGGGATTCGAGCGTGTCATCTTCTCCTGATTGGATGGAAATAATGCCGTATGCACCTGGGAAGCTGATTTTATGATCTGATCGTGCATTTCAGACGGATTGAGTTCAAATGTGGATGAAACAGTTTATCGTTGCGGCACTTCAGATCAGCGTGCTATGATAGCATTTTCATTTGTATTCTGTTTGGGTATTTAAATGCGGCCTGCGGCGTTTGTTACCTAAAACGCTTGGAAAAAAGAAAGAAAAGGGAACTGCTACACTGTTGATTTCACATATGACAACTTGGTCCTGAGGGCCACATCATTTTGTGTGGCCTGCGAAAAGCAAATTCTACACATCGACTTCAAGCGTCTTGCTAAAAAGCCAACATTGCAAATTGTCTTCAGTTTTTAAAACATTGAGATCCTGCAATCGTTTTTTGTTACCAATCCCCCTCGTAAAATAAATATACAAATATTTGAACAAACACGAATGGCCTCTGTTTCCATAAGTCGTTCTTCACCAATTTAAGTCATATATGGCAATTTTGCATTTATTTGGATTTACAGCCATAATGGCCTTCTAAAGAACTGTTCAGGACAGTGAAAACAAAGAAGTCCTAATAGACCTGCGGTAAACAAGATATGACAATATTCTATAAATAAGATGCTTCAAGATGTCTACTGCTACCCTTATATGAAGGTTACTGCCATACAAAACATAAACATTTCAAGCACTGTATTTAAAGCAACCACACAGCCTGTCCTATCTGAATGCTAACATATAATGGGAATAATTCCATGGACACAGAGGATAACACTTAGCATGTATGGGGCAGTTTATGTAACAGGCATCTGACCACAAACATTGTTAGAACACATGTAGACAGACCATAGAACATTCCTCACATAATGACTAATATTAGTGCCGCACTGATGATCTCTATATTGTCAGTTCTGAGAACATTTTCTCTGGGATTGTGGTTTGGTTCAGTGTGCGGTGTATGGTAGTTGTTGAAACTATGAACCCACAATTTTCCAAGTTGGCCTTCAGGTCTTAGGATATTTGACATGTTTTTTTCAATAACTCGCACCAAACTTTGAAGACCACCTCCCACCTCCCCACCCCCAACATACAGGGAGGTTCTTTACAATTCTCTGCTCGTCAAACTTCTTAATCACATTATGCACTGTTGAAAAAGGGATCTCAAGGTCTTTCGAGATGGCTTTATACACTTTGGAAGTCTTGTATTTACGAAGTATAGAACTTCTGATGTTCTCAGACAGCTCCTTTGTTTTCACCAGTGACAAAGAAAAATGGGATAACAGGTGGCTTTTAAAAACATGAATGTCGTGTTATAATTCATGTCACATTGGCACAGACAATTTAGAAAACGCGATTCACATTTGTGAATTACCATAGGAGCGTTACAATGTGTTCCCTTTGTTATTTAAAAGGGTCAAATACTAGTGACAGTGTTTTCTGTTTTCCTCCCATTCTTGATTGTTATACTATATAGATGTTTTTTATATTTATACACTATATATTTACAGTGAGGCAGGATGCTTAGATTACTTTCTTCCATTACACAAAGCTGGAAACATATTGTAATGTGCTTCAATGTCTCATGAGGATGATAATTTAGGTTTATTCGATTAATTCCATTAATATGGCCGCACATACCAATTGAATTGTCACATCATTGTTACTGTTGTAATTCAAGATAATTGCTTAGGTTGATAAAATTCCTGATAAGATGAATCTTTTAGTAAAAGGACATGAACAGCAGGTGGATGAATGGAAGCTACGGTCCGTCGGCGAATAGGTCGCTACAGTTTAGTGAAATGATTCAATTGGATTACCCTTGAAGTTGAATAATTGATCAAGGGGAACGACACGTGGAGTTCAGGGACTGCTAGCTGGCAATACAGTATGCGTGCTCTGTTCCTCTTTGTGTCAAGTTTACAGCCACTATACTGCAGTTTCTTTTTGCCACACCCTTTTTTTTTTTCTCTGCTGCGGACAAGAAGCCACATCGTGAATAAGCAGCATACAAGGTTGGAATTTTTAACAAGATGGGTGTAAATGTCGACGGCGACCCCTTTGCCTGTGTGGATCAAGCAGGTCTTCTGTTCACTATCCCTGTGCACATTCCTTTGGGTGGAGCAACAAGATGGCGTTGTGGCGCCATGTGGTGCCAATGTGTGCAGCCTAGGAATCTTTAAGTCTGGACTTCTTCTCATTCCTTTTTGTTAATAAGGGTTTCATGGTTTGATTGCTTTGTTTTTATTTTCTAAATAAACATTTTAAATCAATCAAATGTGATTGTTGGACACATGGGGAACTCACTGGTACATGAATGGCTGCAGTGTTTAAAGGGCCACAATAAAGTCAAAAGGTTTGGAGCAACTCCATCGTACAATACAAACAGATTATTCAGGTAACGCTTGCCTCAATCAAAACAAACAAAATATACTCAAACGTGAAGGTCACTCGGCTTCAAAGCAGCTGCTTATGTTCATCCCAAAAAGAAAAGGCAAAGGTTTGGTGCTGAGGCAGAGTGAGCCATCTGTGGAGTTGCCCTTCACATTGGATTTAATTTAATCATCATGTTGGAAATTGCTGTGTTCACAGACACATCGATCAAAAGGTTATAAAAATGTGGATGATTAATAGATCTTGTTCAGGGAGGATATGGCGATGTGATCAGCCTTGGCTGAGTCTGTCGCCACAAAGACATGACATTAAAGTTGTTTCATGTGGCTTATTTTATTGGAACTATGGAACTGCTCTGGCCTTCATTTGAACGACATCAGTACAGTGTTTGAAAATGACGATTAGAAGCAGTAATGTCATGTCTGATTAGTAGTATTTTAAAAAAAACTATTTTTTTCCTTTTCATCATTTTATTTTAATCTCCTTTCGAGTATTTTGCCACAAAATGTCAGTTTCCTTTCAAAGGTCCAACGGAGAAAGGAAACTGAAACTATTTCAATTACAGTACAGCACTAATTTATCTATGGATTTTAATTTGTCGCTTTTAAGAGAGATTCAAGTATTGCAAGCCCATTGTGTTTAAACTGGCGCCGATCTTGGCCGTCATGTTTGTCACCTCCAGATGATGTTGTCATGCTGAGCTTCCTCTGTTTTTACTTTATAAGAATCATTGCTGTTTTTTTTCCAGGCGCAAAATAAATGTTTATAGTGACATATCTAATCGAACAAACATGTCACAAACTACTGAGACATTGATATACGTTTCGACATTCATTGCTGTAAGTAGTGTCTGTCTTTTTTAATGATGTTATTTTAAAGCAAGCCCCTCATAACTTCCAGGTCTGCTTATTAATGCTCTTCTTGATAAACTATGTGTTGTAAAGTTCCAGAATGTCGTTTGGCAACAATTCATTGTCATGAAAGTTTTTTTGTTTTTGTATAAAAATAAACAAATAAAAAGAAAGATTCTTGGTCACATTCCACAATGCTTCATCACAAATCATTACAAACAAACAATATTTATGAGAATAAACAAAATAAGAATACAATTATCCCTCGCCGCTTCGCGCTTCACCTATTGCGACCTTGGTACATCGCGGATTTTTATAAAAACAAATATTTCGGATATATTCGGTGCATCGCGTGTCATCTGTATCCTTGCCGCTGATTGGCTTAGAGCTCTAAGAGTTCTAACTACGCTTTATCTCAGCCTCCCGCAGTTGCGCTACGTATCCACTTTTCTACTTCGTTCGCGTCATCAGAATCTGGTGTAGTGTTCAAATCAAATTCTTCTGTTCTTAGTATTACTTTTTTCCCCACACACCAATATGCCATTTGAGTTATTTATATATTCACTGGATCTATTTATATACTCTTTGAGTGTCTGAAAGCTCTGACAAGATCCGTTATTAAATTTCATGTCAACGCTTTATTAAAGCATGCTGGTAGGAGGGGCGGATCTGTATTGGGTCTAGATTTGCAGCGAGTGACATTTTTTATACTAGAGGGCTCGTCAATGTCAGTAAATATAGCAACAAAATCACTAAATTGTCAACTCTGGGACAATATTCACACATCATTGAGTTCTTCTTTTAGTTGAGCAGGGTTCATTTTGCTTTACAAGCAGACTCGAAAGCGGCAAGCGCAAATTTAAGGTCTCCCGGTGAACGACCTAAGGGATTGAGAGGTGAAAATATGTACGTACGTTGTCAGATTATTGTGCTATTGTGAAGCTTTTGCAAAAAACTGCCCTATTTAGAGTCCTAATGCTTGGTTAGAACACACTGAAATCTGTCAAAAATATATTCATGATACTATTTTGAGCCATATTAAGAGTCATTGTTAAGAAATGTTGTGAAGTAACATCTTTGTGTGCTGTTGATTTATTCTCAAACTTTCGATGCCTAACTTCAACCTACCCCATCTGCATTTTATGAGAAAAACATTTTAAATATTTGCAACATTTAAAAGCAGACCTGAAATAAGGAATCATAATATGTCCATTCTGTGAAAGAGCTATGTCCATCAATGATACATCCTAACTATCTTTGCTCCCAAAAAATGTTCGTGTTTTATTGGTATGATAATTTCCCCTTGTTTTTGACTAAAAGCAACACAAATTGCATTTGTTGTTATTCATGTTCATTTGCTGTCTCTTGCTCTCTCAATCCGTACATCGCATGCACACTCTGCCAGTAAACCCATGTCGAGATTTGGCACACACACAAACACGCACACATACACACACTCAAGAGCTCGGCAGAAAATGTAGGCCAGAAGCCATCTGAGGATGGGGCTCAGTAAAAGAGGTACGAAGACAGACGACAAGAAAAGCATTAGAGAAAGACATTCATTTGGAATAGAAGGCAGTTATAAGTTTTATACCTTTAACATGATACAGTATGTATTCCAAATGCCATATCGTAGAGAGAGAGAGATTCAAATGGCTCAAAAACCACATTCCTGCCCTTTGTCCAGATTATCTCACGTTTTCCTACTTATCTCTGTGACATGCAGTGAATTTGACTCCTATGGATATTAAAATATGAAACCAAAATAGAAGCCTAGCCTGTATTTTAATTTGACCCTTAATTGAAATATTTGCTGCAATTTACAATCAAGGTCAAAATTGAATTATTGAACATTTGTTTTCAAACCTTGCTTTATTAATTTTCACACTCTCAATAATGTAAATAGCAAGAAAGAAAAGATTTAGTATAAGGTCAAGCGTGCATTGTTGTTTTGCTGATCTTTTTAACAATCAAATAAGCATTTGGTATTCCCAGTATAATTAATGTGTTATAAAATCCCCAATTATAAAATAAAATGATGATCTGGTATCGTAACTATACGGCTCAGGATTCTAACGAACCAATACATGTCAAGGTACACGGAGGAAACCCACAAAATCACGGGTTGAGCATGCCACTCAAGAATCCTGAAACCAAGATTTGAATTCTAAACTTCAGAACCATGAGGCAGACCACTCATCTACTGGGCTGCTCAATCTCAGTACATACATTCAAAAATGTTCCTCTATTGGTTGTGATTGTCTTCATGTTTAAAAGTCATGTCCAGTTTTTCACATTGTTGAAAAGCCAGCCTAAGACTGCTATATTTTCACCTCTATTTGCTGGCAATAAACAATCTTCTTTTTTCAATATATCTCTTGTCTTCTCCCAATGAGCCAGTTTAATTAATGTATGAATAAAAAAAGTATGTTCAATTGACCTCTTTGCTGAACACCTGACTCAACCGGTATGTACGAAGACCTAATATACACGTTAAGCACATGTGAACATAGACTTCATCTGAAATTTGCATCAAATGAGATGTTGATATTTTTTCTGTGAATCAGACCCAACATTGGTCGCTTCGGCTTAACACGAGTTTTGACCTGATTGGCTGTCCTCTCCTTCCTTCCTTAAGTTTGCACAGTGGTTTGCAATAGCCTCTAGTTGCCATAGAAACCAAATCTTGCTGTTTTCCCTGTCTTTCTCTCTCTCTGCAGGAAAATGACAGTTGAATCTGAACTCCGCGCCCTTGCTTCATTTCATCTATCCCTCATAGCTCTTGTCACCTTCCATCTATGATCCTCTTTTCCTCTTCCTCTTCCACACTGTTTTCATTTTTCCTTTTCTTGCACCCTCAGCCGCCTTGCTTCTCGGAGCTTAATCCGTGCTTGCTGAGCTGCTGATTGCTGCACATGCAGAACACGGGGTCACTATGAGTTTATGCTTGTATTTACATTACTTGCTGCTGTCAGATCTGAGGAATGTGGCTGGGGCTGAAATACAATTATCATATAGCAACTAAAGCACATTTCCTTCGTAGCGAGCTTACGTCCCATCAGAACTGCCTCGATTCATTCGCCTATGCTTTTGTTAAACGAACGACTCCTCCATCCGCAGCAGCCAGTCGCTAAAGTTTTAGGGGCGACTTTGAACGTTCTCTTCAGCAGCACATAATGTATCATCAAAGCTGGGATTAAAAGTTTTTTTTCTTCTGTCTTTTTTTCATGGTCTTGGCTGTCGGAAGAGTTGAGCTGGAAGATTTAAGCTTATTAGCTTAAAGAACAGGGGAAGGGAGTTTTGAACTGATGTATGGCAGACTTCAAAGATGGCTTAATCTCTCAGTACACATGCCCTATACAGGCTATTTTTACTGAGAAGCCATGTTTCTTCCAAAAGACTTCCTCTTGCTACCCTATAACAGCTCCGGGTTTTATTATTGCTTGTATGTCTAGACAGACAAGACTTCCCAGCTGAGTATTTCCCTCTTTCTAGTAACTAAAGTGCATAGAGCGGATAAATAAAGTCCCCGTTTTGAACAAAATTCAACAGAGCGAATATTTCAAACATTTTTACACTACTAGAACTGTTGACCTTAGTTCGAGGTTAATCAGAGGCACTTTAAATGGTGGCAGATGTGTGTGACTCTGAACGTGGTTAAATTCTGAACACAGCAACATTGCCAGTTACAAGAAGGTGTGCATACTTGTACAACCACATTATCTCAGTTGTTGACTTTTAATTTGCTTAGAGTCTTTTTTTTTTTTCTTCATTTGAACAGATTAGAGATCACAATGGTGGGAAAAGTTTTGAAGTCATCCGTCTTTGTTTTTATGCAGTACCTGTAAACTTTGGTTAAATCCGCCAAAAATCCTGCCAATTGTCTTGTTACTTTTTTTTTTAATGTTTTAATTTTTTTTTTCTATTTTTCCCAACGAAAATTTGGAAAAATGAAAGCTACCTCAACAAGTTTTGGAATTAAAATTTGAAAATTCTATTTCATGCAATAACTTGAAAGTGTCTCAATTCAAAATCGGAAAAACAGCTTCACGAAATGAACAGACTGTTTTAGTATTTGCAGTCAAAGTCAAACATGAGAATGCAAGGTAAGTCCAGTTATTGAAGAACATCAACACACTAGTGTACTTCTTCTGGACTTTACGCTTTTATGTTACAACAATTTCCGGTGGTTCATCACTGGGACTTTAGTCGCATGCAAGGGTGCGCTATCGGTCCTTGAAAAACAATTTCTGACATTTGAGCAGAGGAGTCAGAAGTTTATCTGGTCACTCAGGTGGAGGACAGTGAGTCAAGAGGCAAACATCTGTTTCTCAATTGGAAAATTCCTTGCAGAGAATACAGCCGGGAAGCTACGCATCAAACCCAGAGTGACTGAATTTTGATCAAGAATGAGTTTTAACAAAACAATTTCTTCACAAACAACTCATGTTAAAGTAGACTTTATAATGTGGACCGCCGACCTAGCCCAGCTAAAAAAAAAAAAAAAAAAAAAAAAAAAAGAATAAAATAAGAAAATCATCACTTGTTTGATTGATTGGCTACATTTTTCACATCAGTCCTCAGAGTCAAAGGACTTGGGGAGACCTCAATTTCCCCCACACATAGATTTTTAGTTGTAAAGGTTGTGCACATTTATTTATGATTATTGTCCGTGACCTATTTATGACTCCATTACTGCGACAAAACCACACCAAACACTTCTCGTACCAAAGGATAATCTCATAGAACAATCAAACACTGTAAGACATACTGTAAGGTAGACGGTAAATGTCCTTAATTGAAAATGGGCAAAATCGTGACAAAAACAGCCCCATCGTACTCAACCTATAGAATCCATTGATGTGTACACCAAGAAAAAAGGTAGCATTTAATTGTTTCAGAAAACACTGGACGTTGGAAATGCATGAAAGGTGTGTGTGGTATTGACAATGCTGTGTGTGGCATCTGGCCACCTTTGATCGCCCCCTTCAGAGCCTATTTCAAAAGACTCCCTTTTGGAAGAAAAGTGTGGGTGCTGGAGGGGAAGGAAAACGTTATAGAGGAAGACGGAGGGACTCAAGAGAGGGAAGCAGTGAAGTGTGAAGACTGTGCATCTTTCTCCCACTGTCTTTCATCACTCTAAGAAGCCTATTATGTCTGTGGAAAGTGGCAGAACAAGCAGACATTTGCTCACTCCCTCTCCCCAGTTTCTTAATATAGGAAGTTGGTTCCCACAGGCGGAACAATACGTTAGCCAAGCGGAGCAGTATTGTTTGAGGGGAGGATTTGCTCAACCTGAAACTACACAGACTTTAGAGGAGCTACTTATGAGTGCAGGAAACATAGGCACCCTATAGTCCCTAGTGGGGTACGACCATTAGGGCTTCAACAGGACCTAAGTTTGCCAGATGAACCAAAGTCCACATAACACAAGACAAGAATTGCTTTAAACCTCAGAGATTTGTTACAAATTATGTGACAGTAATGGCTTGATTGTTGTCGGCTATCTAACAATCTCCTAAAACATTTACTTTAATAGCTTTAAACTTATTTCAGAGTGCCTCTGAGGCAACCTTGTACTTTAGTTCTATTTTGTTGCTGGATCAACACATGTTCATTTTGATTCATTATTACAAGGGGAAAGGTGGATAAAAAGTAGCCAAACGCCCTTTTCTATTTCTGCACTTTAGGTGATGCACAACAGTGACCTAATTCCTGGCACACCAATAACGCTGGCGCACAAAATAGATTGAGTAATGGCAGTACAACTTCAGGGGATAATAACATGACAAATTAGGCTAAATCTGTTTTTCTGCAGAACATTGTGAGGAAATGCTTATGATTGTGCCTCAAAATTCAGAGGCTCGAGGTTTGAACTTGAGATTTTTAGGCTGAGGCCTTTCCGTGTATAGTGAGCAGGCATGGGCTTTCTTCAAAGACTCCTGCTTCTTCTCATCTTCCGAAAACATGCATGTTGGGCTCATTGAAGAATCTAAATAAACTCTAAATAGATGTGAATTTGAGTGTAAATACATGGTTGTGTACATGTGCCTTGTGATCAAGACCGGAATAGGACTGGAGTTTCATGGCTCAGACCAACCCATTCTAGTTAACGTTTTAATGAAGACAAATAAAATACCTAAATTCCGTCTGAATGTACTTTCAAAAAATCTGTGTTCATTTGAATTAACTTGTGATCATAAATAGTTAAAATGGTCAAAATAATTTCTGGCATTTTGCTGTTTTAATTGAATCTTTAAATATGCAGAAGTAACTAGTCCATTGCATGGTGGGGGAAAAAAATCCTGAACAAAAATAATTCCTAAAATTTAGCTCCAAGTACGTTGTTTGCAAGTACGTTCGGCCGTATTTGCCAGTAAGTTCAAGCGTATTTCTGAGTATATTCCAATCAAAGGTATTTAAGTCTCGAAAGTACATTTGAACGTATTTGCCGTGCATTTTTTTTTTTTTTTTTTTACTCTTCATTGGTTGCTCCACGCCTCCATAGAAATACAAGGTTAAGATGCTTTTTTTCTATTTATCTCCCACTCCCGAGTCCCCACACACTTTCTGTCTCTCAAGCAATACCACATTCAACACCGTATGCCTTTCAAAGTCATCGGGTCATTGTAGCGCTACAAAAAAATACAAAACGAAACTTTCAATGAGAACTCTTGGCCTTTCTGACATTTAAAAAAAAAAAACATGATTGAACAACGTAAAAGATTTAAGTGGAACTGTAGTGTTACTGCTGTTGCTGTGATAAAATGACTTTTCAGAATAAAATTGGGGACATGAGTTCAGCTTCCTTTTCACATAGCAGTTACAGTTAGATACAGCACTTTTGAATCATGTTTTATGCTTTGTTTTATTGATTGTTGTTTTTATCCTGTTGTAAGCACTTTGGGTACCGGTTGGCTATTTTAAAGGGCAATGTAAATAAAATTTGATTGATTGATTGATTGATTGCACAGTCAGCTGAAAGTGAACAAGTGGTTAAATTATGGAGAGAAATTGCAGATGTTATGTTGCAATTTTGAGAGATAAAAAACTTTGTTCCTCAATCCCAGCTCCGACCCCTTTTTCCCTCTCTCCTTTGATTTTTTTTTCTCCTTCAACAGGCCATGCCTCAGGAGCGGTCAGCAAGGTATGCGACTCTATTGACAGCACGAAGTAGGGGGTCCAACACTGGTCCGTTCACGAGTCCCGTCCCCCCCATCCTGGCTCAACCAAGCCCTCTGCTAGCTCTTGCCCGCCAAGGTTCAAATACAGGCCTGGCCAACAGTGAATGAACATGACTTTGGGGTGTGTGGGGGTTCACAGCCTCTTTTGCTGTGCTAGTGCTAAAGCAGACACGTGCTTTGAAGATGCACTTGAATCTGGAACTGAATGTTGAAATAGTTTCTTTATAATTATCATATAATATTAAACATATAAAAGAAATCTGTGCCTTTTTTTCTCTCAGCTGTTCATTCATGCATGGTTCTTGGTATGTGAAAAGAAGCCGGAGTGCCCATAAAAAGCCCATGCAAGCTCAGGGTGAACATGTAAAACGTCACTAAAATGCAACATCTAAAAATCAAATGCTTCTAAATCTATGCAAATTCCAGTACAATTAAAACATTTGGTGGAAGGAATTTGCCTCAACTTTCAAACAAACTTGAAGGTGAATCACTTTTGTATGGAGTAAACAATTTCTCACAATCGCATGCACATCATACTGTAGGTCAAAGAGAATTTGTGACACGGTTTAAGTTTAATATCTCTGTGGTTTGTTGATATTTGTTTTGTTTTTTTATCTGCAATAGCCAATAAAAGATGAAAGGCTTGAAAAATGAGAGGATCTGATTGTGGCGACCAACTGGAATATCTTGAAAAAGGTCATTTCCAACACAAAAGAATATTTTAAACCCAATAAGATGAAAGAAGGAAAGATTAAAAAAAATAAAAATAAATCAACAAACAAAAGGAAATGATAATAAAAAGAAGGGTGGCATGAGACTCACAGCCACATGTCAATTTGTAGGCTATACAACAGACTTATCCAACAGCTAAGAATGTTATAAAGCAGTGTTGTATAACATGCACGTTTTAGTTTTCAATTATCTGGCAATTATTAAGCAATAGATTGAATAATACAGTTGCAATTTGCATGGAAAAGAACGGCAATAAAATGAAAACATTGAAAACCAAAATTAAATGAAGAATGATAAAAAATGATGACTGCTGCATACCGCAATCATTGTTTCAACACTACCTAAGCTTCCACAGCAAATGTCTTCACTCGAATTTGGCAAAATAATATGATAGCTTTGTTGGAAAATGTCTTGCTCATAACAAAAACATCTCTTTAATACAGTTCCCTCCTCTCACCGAGTTTTCTTTACCAGGGGGAGGCTGGCTCTCCTGCAGTTCTGCAGCTGCTTCCTCACCATTTGTCAAGGGCTCCGCTAAAACCCTATTATACGTCTGCGGGAGGGCGTCATTCAGATTGTCATGCAGCCGCGCGGATGAAACACGTCTCGCTCACACAATCACAGGCTGCTACAGTAAGAATGAACGAGATTCGTTAGAAATCCTTCTCATCGCGCTCTTTCTTAGTTCTGTACGAGCAGGTGAATTTCCAAATCGCGGAACAAACAAATGGAGTCCTTACCTATTTCAATGTGATATCTTATAAACCTGTTCATTAATTCTATTGCAATCAAGATTGTACTACTGTAGTTTTGAATTTGTCTTTACATGATAGTGTTTGGTTGTTTGTAGCGACAATTTATTGGTTTTAAAAAATGCTTCGTTTTAGTTCAGTTGTTTGATTTGTTAGTTTTAGGGCCTGTAAGCAAAATCAGACAAAGCTCCTTTAAGAAAAATTGTGCTACAGGCCATAAAATGCTAGTTCTTGTATCTGTGTGGGTGTGTGGGGGTCAAGGTGCAGGGCGGGTGAGTGAGTTGGGCAACACTGCTGAGTGCGATGAGCCGATGGCATCTGAAGGCTATTAGCATGGGGAGAATACATTCCGGAACTGGCCAGCCAATACAAACACTCAGCTTGCAATAATGAGGTGTGACTTGATGGCTCTGTTGCCATGGAGATCCCCCAACAGGTCAATGTCACTTTCTCACTCACTCCATGTCCATGTACAATATAAATATACGTATTATGTGTATTTAAAGGATATCTATGCATGGATAAACTTAATGTCTTGGAGATTTTCCAATCAAGATGGTGCATAGCACAATCAAAGTTGTTACGAATCTTTAATGATGTCCTTCTGGTAAATGACACCAGAGACTGTGTGCCTGGGCTTGTTGAATCTAACTGCAGCATTTGATAAGGTAGACCATAATATTCTGCTCGCTCTTTTGCAGCACATGGTTGGCATCAGTGGGAGCACTCTAGACTGGTTTAGATCCTATTTAGCTGGTAGGACTCTGTTAGTCTAGGTCGCATTCTCCGCTTCTCTGGCGTATGGTGTTCCACAGAGATCTGTTTTGAGGCCCTTGCTGTTTTCGTTTTATTGCTGCTCCTAGGTTCCATCCTACGAAAGTCAGATCTAAAGCCCGCTAAACAAAAAGGATGTGTTCTCTTTAAGATTACTAATGTGCTGTCTAGAGGATATCAGCATGGATGTCAGTGAATTTTGTAATTTTCAATGAAAAGAAAACAGAAATTCCGGTTTTCTATCCCAGTGGCCAGTCTATGTCCCCCCCTTTTGACCTGGACCCCCTGGAGTCTAATCTAAAGTCTTATCTAAAGCCAACAGTCTCAAACTTGGGTTTGAAACTGGACATCGATTTTAAATTGGACTGCCAAATCAGTGACATCTTTGAACAAACAGCAATATTGTGGTTGCCAGTGAAGATCTCTATAGGTCATGAATTGTAAATCTTTATTTTTAATGCTTCCGTTATTTGTTATGGGATTTTTTTCCCTCCCTGAAATATGAAGAAATCAGAGCAGCAGTCTTTTATATGTAGACTATTTTGACTATTTTACTAACTGGATAGTTCATTAAAATGAAAATTGCAGGAATATTCAGATGGTGACTTTGACATCTTAATTGAAATATAGTTTATGACGTCAATGTGCTCAATGCCTTTAAGTGTGGTGGGTTTTGCAGGTGATAAATTAGGGTTTAAGATGTTGAATTACATCCCAAATGGATCATTTACACCTTTTACGTTCAATCATCAAACCTTTTTATCTGGCACCAGACCAGGCCCTGAGCTTATTCACAGTACAGGTACATTCCACCCTCTTGGCCTGTCTTGTGGTTATTTCCAAGCATTGCTGTCTTTCCCAGGTCTCTCTTGGCCTCAGAGTGAAGGCTCTTGGCTGAGCTCCATGCTACACAAAGAACCCGGGCATTCCAGCTGTCTGCCTTTAATCCAGTGTGTCAACTTGTGTTAATGTTGCAGCGTGAAATCTGAGGGCGCAAAGCGGCATGGAATATCTACAAGAAAAAAAAAAATGCTAGAATAATTTCTCTGAATAAGGCCACCACATATTGAGCTAGACAGTCAGTGATCATGGTGGCAGTTATTTGCGCAAGTATATTTAAATGCATGTATGCGTTTCTAGGTTTTCTGCGGCTGGTGGGGTGAGGGGAACCCAAATGATAATGCTGATATTGCGTCATCAAGCCCCCTTACAACAAACTAGGATGTTAGTCTAATTAAACGGAAAAGCTGAGAAAAGACAAGCTCATGGCATAATGTGAAGCTAATTCAGCATTTCCGCTCCTCCTCAGGACCCCTGTGGTCCGCTCTGACACACAATGGAGGAATGACACGCTTCTGTGGACAGTTAATTATCTTGGACACACACACAGATTGGCATCCAACCTCATGCACGGAACTTATGCATGGACCACAGACACAAATTTGGATGAACGTATGCAAGCGTCACACAAGTCGATGTGACCTGCCACACACACACGCACACTTCTTTTTGTCTGAAATCCAGGATGGCGCTCATTCTTTATGAACATCATGCATATTTTTCTACCCGTTTTGGAGTAAGTATTAAGTGACATATTTGTTTGCACTTATTTGATGATTACATATTTGCAGTATTATTATGTACTTCTTCGCTGTTTTGTCATTTAATTTTTTTTCATTTGCCTGTCTTGTGACCAGTCGGTGACTCATTGTTTCTCGATGTATCAGTTGTTATTAAATTGCTGATCTTTTATGCTTTGTCCTTTTATCATATGTTCTGTCATAAGCCTGATTCCATAATATATCAGTTGCTATACAGTAGCCGTTTCCCTTATAAAAAAAAAAAAAGAAAAGCATTGATAAGAATACTTTTAAAGCACCAGATCAATAAGCAGTATCAGTAAGAGTAGATTAAAAGATAGCCATCCCTATTCAACTTCGAACTGATCCCGGCTGTGGGCGAGTGATCAACAAGATTTCTGGGTTTTCACAACTTTTAAGGGCAAGTCATACACAATTACAGAGGTAAGATGGAATCACTGACAAGCGCTTGCACAAAATTACCTGGATCAACTATCTTGAACAATTATTTGTTCTTCCATTTCTGTTGAAAACATCTGACACAGGAGTGTCCTATTCATTTATGTGGGTGGCTAGAAGCTTGCAAAAATTCTTCTGAACAAATGATGCTGGGAATCAAGAGCTGTTGGCCATGCTTCTCAGTCTGTAGCACTGGAGGCACTGGTTTGAAGGTTATACGGTTTCCTTTCAAGTGTTTACAGACGGCAAAATACCTTTCATGCATTCCCTTGGCTCTGCGACTCAATTCCCTTCAGTCATATGTTTGGCATTTTTCAAGCTGAATGCTTCTGATAACTTTACGTTGAAGAGCATCATAAGTGTGGCCCGAGTGGTGGGCTCACACCAGTGGAAGGAAGAGAGAAGTGTTGCCATTTCAGCAGGAGATACAATTTTCCAAGGGTTGTCCAAAGAACAGACTGTTCATCCCTGCAAGTTTTCAACCTACAGTTCATTAATAGGACACACACAACGTGGAAAAAATATCTTTCCAAATGGTTCTCTTCATTTGCTACATTCCCTACGACATGGTCTCAGACAGGAGACAGCAGTTAATGTCTCAAGTCCCAAAGCTTTAATTAACGGCCAGTCAGCATGATCTGAAAGAACTTGGTCTGCTGTCAGCACACTTTCTGGTTCTCCTCTCACTAATGTCTTGTCAGCTCGACCACACGCATCTCCATTCAAGAGAACCCGCCTGTGTGTCAGAAGAAACAGTTGTCCATTCTGTTAGTCCATCTCCACCTCTGGTGGGCCCATTGTGTCTCCTGCCACTCTGTCTTGTACTGCTATTCCCAATTAGCAGCGGATTCCTGTCCCATTGACATGTCTGGATTTCCATGCAGGACATGAACCTGGGGTTTCTAAAAAGATGGGTCTAAGATTTCTTTTAAAATGGAGATTGTCATTCATCTTACTGTTATGATCAAGTTACTTTCATCCCTCAAGATGCATCTGGTGTTTTGCGTAACATTGCTCAAACTCATCCACTGGGTCCTTGGATGGGGTCAATGGCAAGTCCAGCTTTTGGTACCGTAATGAGTCTTGCGGGTAGAGTGGCTTGTAAGCGGAACCCAGAGCATGATAATGCCTCTGTATGAAAATGTTTCAAATAGTGCAATCAGTATCTTCGCTTGATCATCCATCGATATGTATAAAACCAATTACAAATAGATTTTCCATCTTAGGTGAAGATGAGTAAGCTTGCTAAGGTTTTATCTTCACAAAATTGTCGTGTGCCCAAAAATCTTGTGATAATTCTCCCAGTGTAGGATTTTTTTTTAAGGGGAAGAAGAATAATGCAGTGCGTCAACTGATCAAAATTCTTTTGTACTTGTGATCCTTTTATGAGCAGCAAAACTTTGGGGTCTCATTGTGGCTTTAAAAGAAGATCAAACATTTCCAATGGCCAAGTTTTTGACCTGTCTGAGCCTGCCCTCGCAGCCAAGATGTCAACTCTGAGGCAAACCACCCTGGCGTATATAAACAAAAAAAAAAAGGAAGAAGAAGGGAAATGATAGAGGGAAAGAGCCAGACTGAACAAAGCTGGGAGTGGAGAGAAAGTGAACACAGTCTCTGTTGTGTGGATGAAGGGCGAACTTGGCACAAATGCTAGGCGGTCTGTAAGAGTATCCTGTCCTGCTCTGCTCCAAGTCTGTCTCCTCAATACTGTCTTTGTCCTCACAATGCACACAGTGACACTGAGAATGCACACACAGCAACACCTGGTTCCTCAAACACTGTCCCCTCCTACTTCTACAAAGAGCAAAGTATGACAACGAGCCTTCATATACGTCGTGCAGGATGTAACACAATTCATCAAAAACCCTCATTGACTTCAATGACTTGAGATCAGCTCACATCTGGTGAAGGTTTACAAGTTGGGGGCATGTGACAATTCCTCAGAGGTTCTCTGCTAAGTGCTGAGGTGTTTCAAACGATGGACCAAAGAGGAAAATCAGAAATCAGGAAATTGGGCATGGACACTCTCAACAGGAAGTAACTTTTATGCTATCATGGATGGACGGACAGCCGGATGAGAAACTTAGTGGATGTTGCAGACGGAGAAGAAGAAAATGCAAGAGGCCTTTTGCTTTTAGTAACCTGACCTACAGAAAGAGAAGAAAAGGCCAAGATAATGGAAGAAAGGACCGTTGTCCAAGAACCAAGAAAAGGCAGATTACAGCCGAGCCTGGTGTCGGGTATACGGGCCATCAATCCCAGCTGATTGCATTGCAAATATATTAGGACATGGTAGTTTACCCCTTCCTGACTTCAATGCCTCAACTCTCTAACTAGCTAGTATTGTGTCACCATTCGATGAACTGTTATGATTTATTATTCTTTTGTTCATGCTGAAGTATGTTTGGATTACATTTTCATGACGCTGCCTTAGAACAATGGATTCATCCATGTGAATTTTTGTTGTCTGAAATTCCTAAGTAATGAGAAGTTCTCCCCAGCAATGAACCCTCATCCTTTTCATTTTAGAGGATCTCTTCTTTGACAGTCTCCTGTTGTTAATGAAAACACAAAAAGACTGTTTGTTCCAGGCAGGATCCCCCCCCTAATACGAGGCAAATCTTCTCCTCTATTCCTCCCTTTCTGATTCCCCCTGACCGTTAACATATTTGAACAAAAGCCACAATTTTTTCTTGCATGAAAACATTTTACTTTTTAATCCTAAAAAGGTTCTATTGCATTTAAAAAAATATGATGATAAATCATGGAATGTCACTGGATCAGAAGTATAAATACAAGAAATCTGCCATCCAACACACATACATGAAACACAAATCAAGTAATACATTTAAGACAGTCAATGAAGTGAGGCTTCTTCAATACTGGTGTACAATCATTTTAAAACCTCAACAATACATACAAGTATTTATCCAAAAGATCTCCCATCTCACATTCGGTCCATCCAAATCCCATCATCTAAAAATTATGCCACTTCCTCGCACCCTATTGTTTGTTTTATCTCATCCTCGCCATCTATCCCACACAGCAAAACAGCAGAATGATCAATCACCCGGCAGCCTCACACTGCTGCCATTGTCAACACCATACCAGAGTCAAGGAACCTCTGTTTGCATCCTTTCTCGGACGGGTCTAATAGTCCAGCCTTTGTCCAACCCGCCCATATTGATGGAATCTGAAAGTAAGCAGAATCTCTATGGATATCAACAGCAGTACTGCAGAACAATGGCACAAGTTTGAGAACAAATGCGCCCTTTATGTCTAGTGGGGGGGCTGTGTATATTCTTATACTATAGATGGAAATGAGAATTCACTCCTTGCACCGCCACACTTATAATCGTGCAAACATGCGCATCTATAAACAAGTATGGGGAGCCACCATTGTAGATCTATGGCCCAGACTATCCTTGCATCTTTTCTGCCATTCTCCCTTGATGGCTCTATCCTTCTGACCCTTTGACAGCATCAACGGGGGAGGGCGCTATTAGTTGAAGCAATGGGGGGTCGCATCAGACACACAACTTCTGCTTTTGCCTGAGGAAATGCAACACCTCTGTGGGGTCAAAAAAGCTGTCTTGACATTATAGCCTTCTCTGTTGATGCTTTTAAACAGCAGGAACGGCGTAACACAAACATCATCATTCCCTGTTTGGCATGCACAAACTTGGTCAATAAAGCTGATTCTGATCATGCAGTCAGTGAAGGCTCACTTATCGAAACCAGTTCCACTTTTAAAAAAGAGTTTATTATTTGTTTGAGAGAAGCACCATGAAAATACCGAGTAGCTATGCAACACTGCAAAATTACATTTAACAATAAAAACCTTTGTTTACCAAAATAAAAGTATTACGGGGGACATATTAGGCATTGTTTTCACTATTTTAAACAGTTTCACGTGTCTGTGTGTTTTGTCAAATTGCCCCAAGAACTAGAATTTCGGCAAACTTTATGCACCAAATTACTTGACTTGCTCAAATTAGCTTTTTACAGGCTCTGTCTAATGCAAGTGAATGACTATTAAACCTGCCCCAAGGTCAAAGTCAAGCCTCATAGAACCCAGAACAAGTTGTCCTGCCTCTTCTTGTGCCATAAATGAAGCAGATGTTGCAGAATCTCTTTGTAAATATGCAAATACATCCTGATTGGTGTATCTCACCCTGATGAATAGCAATCTGGAAGCACACAATTGTTTTGCTTTTTTAGTTAGTTTACTTTAAAAAAAAAAATGAAAAAAGTAAATATTTTCCAGATAGGAGATTTTGTATTTTGATCATCAATATAGATCGTTGGTACTTAACCTTGTTGAAGTTAACTAATTTCACTTTGTAAGTGAGAAAAAAATAGTGTTCTTTTTAAAATTCATCTAACTCAATTTACAGCAAATAAATGTCACTGTTGCTGTTGCATTCGGTCAACTCAAGTGAATTTTATTTATATAGCGTCAATAATTCCCCACAAAAGTTGTCTCGAGGCACTTTACACAAGAAAAGCAAAAACTTCTAGTAGGGAAGAAATTTCAATTACACTTTCATATGCAAAGAACACTGCTTGCAAAGAACATTGGAAACAAACAATTAAAATGTTTTGTACTCACCAGAGATGATTATTTCTACTGTTAGATGACAACCCCCTTCTTTCTAAACAATTAAAATGTTTTGTACTCACCAGAGATGATTATTTCTACTGTTAGATGACAACCCCCCTCCTTTCTCCATTGCACCTGCATGTAAGGAAGTAGTTTGGTCTGGAAGGAGCGAATAAATCATTTTTCACGTTTAAACAAGCCAGCCAGCAATGGTGTTGGTTGACGCATCTTCATATGGGGAGAGATTTGTGTCAAATTTATTCACACAAAAACATCCGCACTTTTCACGTGTTTTGCAAATGTATTTGTGATTTTTACAAATGTTTTTGCAGATTACAAATATATGCGGGATTTGTGCATTTATTATTTGTAAATATTCAAGTCTGCGCGTGAATTGTAGAATCTGCGTTTATGGCTCAGAGGACATGCCAATTTATTTTTGACACAAACGTCACACCGTTTCAAGAAATCTACACGCACAGGTGTCAGATATTCGTGCGTTGAAAGGCAATTGCTTTTCCCTCCGCGGGGAGGCAGTGTTGCTATCTTCATTGACGTACATGGACGTCATGCGACGGCAACTCAAATTAGACAAACTACATTAGATAAAAATATGTTGTACTCTATATATATTTTTCAGTTGTTCAATTGAACTCGCACCTCATACTTTGTGGAGTAAATTAAACCTAAATGTAATCTGTGAATCCATCTATCAATCTATCTATTTTGTTCACCCAATTATCAATTTACTTTTTTTTTATCACTAGTGTTTGTGTGTAAATTAATTGGAGTATACTGATAATTTTATTTATGATGGGCAGTGTGGGATTGTTTATATACTTGAATAAACATCAGTTCGAAAATTTATGATAACAAATAAATCTTATTATTATTTTTATTATTACAAATATTAATCAAAGGTAGTGATTTCCCACCAGAGAGTCAAAACATTGAGGCTGAGAATGATGAATCTGATGATTGGTTTTAATAAAAAAGTAAATCGTATGTATGTGTCATGGCCACCACTTTTGGCATTGAATGTCCTGGGTAGATTACATTGACATGGCAGATCCTGATATCTGATGGCACAAAAAAAAAAACTCCAACATACTGTACAACAGTAAGTTGTCCAGCAAAGAAACATTCATGACATTATGAATGAATATAATACTCATAGACTGTAGGAGTTTCATTTACTTTGTACATATACAAAATGAGTGCTTGATGAAGACCTTGTTGGCCGAATGAGCAGCATTGGTTGTGACAAACCGTAGAAGTATCTCAAGGGCTTTCTTAGCAGTAAGAGGGTGATGATGCTACATTGTGATGACAAATGATGGCCAAGCGATGTGGCATGATCAGCTGGGGGCAATAGTGACCAGGCACTGCTTGCCATAATCATACAAAATCGGAAGTGTGATTTAAGCAAGAAGGGTAAATGTAAAAGAATTCTGAGAACCCCCTGAGGTCTAAGTAAACAGTATAACAACCATTGATATGGGTTAGGGTGGTATTGATAGATATGCCAACTAACTACAAAAGGTTGCAAAATCAGTCACCTCTTACACAAATAAAAGAAAATACACACCGAAATGTACTTCAGAATTATTATTATTATAAATTATAAAAAAAAAAAATGACAGTCATCCATCCAATTATACGCAAAACACATTTTGGGTAATAAAAGAAACCTCTCTGCATACAAAATAGTTTTGACTGGAAAGTGGATACCACAATGATGCTATGTTGTCAAAATGTCAATATCATACGGACAGACATGCACCTTTGAGACGGCGGCCATGATTGTCCACTATGTCAACAATGAGGTCTGATGGCAAAGCGGTCATCTGGCAGGCTTTGTCCGGATGAGCACACTCCGCTTTGTTGTTTGCCGCTTTAACTTCCCTCTGATGAGAGAGTTTCTCAAACGCTGGCTTTCACCTTAACTCCACTCTATTGACCTTTGACACCAGCAAGTCACATAAACCTCTTGACCTACATCTTAACCCTTGGAGAGTGAGACAAGTGGTTTGTTGTTGTAGACTTGTCTTCAATTGGCCTGAGTTACAGAAAAAATACTACTTCTTAATACAAAAAAAAAAAAACGGGAGGTGTTGCACTTCCTGTTGAATTTAATGTGCTCAATAAGACGACGGAAAAACGCTCACATAATTGTTGGAAAGGCTATAAAGTACCCAAAAGTGATACTTGGGAACACGGAGGACGATTCTTCAGCTTTGTGCACCATGGACCACGGTATGGGCTGTATGTCAACCAAAAGTTTTGTTTGCTTTTATTTTAGCATAATGCGTAAGTTAAACAATTAGTGGAAATTTATGAGGGTAAAATATTCTTGCATTTTATTTCAAATTTTTCAATATTGCTGCCAGAAATAAGAATAATGAAGTAATGTACACAAATGTGAAAATAATGCACCAGCAAAGTACCAAAATGTTTCTACTGATTGCTGGCCAGCTTGCTGGACCTGTGAGTTGAATTTGCATCTGCCAGCACTAAAGTACTGATTTTGAAGGCCGTGGGAAGATTACGGCATGGTAGCGCAAACTGAAAGTAATGCAGCCAAGAGAAACACAAGGAAATCAAGAGAGAGACTGCTCAGAATTAAGAATTATTACGACATAGAACACGTTAGTTAGTCAGTGCTTCTGATAGTTCAGGCCAGCAGAGAAGGTCCTGATGATTAATCACTGATACATTGGTGTGAATGTGAGGATGAATGGTTGTTTGTCTATAAGTGCCTTAAAATGTTGTATGTCCCTGCCATATAGTTGAAATGCTGAAATCACCTTGGTTTCAAAGCGCACCAAAGGATCTACTGCCCTCTCGTGGACCATATGAACGCAGCCTCCACCTCCACCAAGTTGGAGCTCTGACCCTCAGCACACAAACACACTTTTTGATGATGGCTTGAATGAGCTAAAATTTAATCTTTGCAACTCAATTCTGTAATATAGTGTGCAACTAAAATAAGGAACCGGAGCAACCGTACATGGAATCATAATTTATATTCTATTTGTTTAATTTAATACTGACCCTGAGTGCCAAAAGGGAAGAAATGGGTATCATTGTTATAGTCATTGGTATGACTCGGCAACCTCCCAAGCTCAGGGCGGACACTTGTATCGTAGTACAACACTTATAGCCGTTTTTAAATAACGTGTATACTTATATACGCCTAAATATTGTTATCCAATATACTGCAATTTCACATTAGATTGCTGGTTTGAAATTTATCTGGCGTCTTATTCCTTGTTTTTATATTCGCCAATTAAAACATAAAAATCAGACATTTGGTTAACTGCTTTATATGAGAATATAAACAACACGAGGTTAAAAAAAAAAGAGAATAAATAAATAAAGGGTTAATTGCACAACAAAAGCATTTCCTCGCTCCTGGGATCGAACCAAGATCTTGCCGAGCAAGAGCCCGAGTCACTAACCAGTGGGCTATTTCGACCGGCAGTCTACAAAAGCTTGCACTGTTTTGTACGAGCGATGTGTTTTAAGTGACCTGAATCTTTAGAATCGGTTCACTCAAAATATTTGTTCAAAAGAATCGTTCACCAAATGGTTAGGGCTAGGGTTAGGGGTTAGGGGTTAGAGCTAGGGTTAGGGTTAGAGCTAGGCTTAGGGCTAGGGTTAGAGCTAGGGTTAGGGTTAGAGCTTGGGTTAGGGTTAGAGCTAGGCTTAGAACTAGGGTTAGGGTTAGAGCTAGGGTTAGGGTTAGAGCTAGGGTTAGGGTTAGAGCTAGGGTTAGGGATAGGGTTAGAGCTAGGGTTAGGGTTAGAGCTAGGGTTAGAGCTAAGGTTAGTGTTAGGGTTAGAGCTAGGGTTGGTGTTAGGGTTAGGGTTTGAGCTAGGGTTAGTGTTAGAGCTTGGGTTAGGGTTAGAGCTACGGTTAGAACTTGGGTTAGGGTTAGAGCTAAGGTTAGGGTTAGGGTTTGAGCTAGGGTTAGGGTTAGAGCTAAGGTCAGGGTTAGAGCTAGGGTTAGGGTTAGGGTTTGAGCTAGGGTTAGAGCTAAGGTTAGGGTTAGCTCCAACCCTAGCTCTAACACTAACCTTAGCTCTAACCCTAACCTTAGCTCTAACCCTAGCTCAAACCCTAGCTCAAACCCTAACCCTAGCTCTAACCCTAACCCCTAACCTAGGCTCTAACCCTAACCCTAGTTCTAACCGTAGCTCTAACCCTAAGCCTAGCTCTAACCCTAACCCTAGGGTTAAGGATAGGGTTAGAGCTAAGGTTAGGGTTAGGGTTAGGGTTTGAGCTAAGGTTAGGGTTAGGGTCAGGGTTAGAGCTAGGGTTAGGGTTAGAGCTAAGGTCAGGGTTAGAGCTAGGGTTAGGGTTAGGGTTTGAGCTAGGGTTAGAGCTAAGGTTAGGGTTAGCTCTAACCCTAGCTCTAACACTAACCTTAGCTCTAACCCTAACCTTAGCCCTAACCCTAACCTTAGCTCTAACCCTAGCTCAAACCCTAACCCTAACCTTAGCTCTAACCCTAACCCTAGCTCAAACCCTAGCTCAAACCCTAACCCCTAACCTAGGCTCTAACCCTGACCTTAGCTCTAACCCTAACCTTAGCTCAAACCCTAACCCTAACCCTAACCTTAGCTCTAACCCTATCCTTAACTCTAGGGTTAGGGGTTAGGGTTAGAGCTAGGCTTAGGGTTAGAGCTACGGTTAGAACTAGGGTTAGGGTTAGAGCCTAGGTTAGGGGTTAGGGTTAGAGCTAGGGTTAGGGTTAGAGCTAAGGTCAGGGTTAGAGCTAGGGTTAGGGTTAGGGTTTGAGCTAGGGTTAGAGCTAAGGTTAGGGTTAGCTCTAAGGTCAGGGTTAGAGCTAGGGTTAGGGTTAGGGTTTGAGCTAGGGTTAGAGCTAAGGTTAGGGTTAGCTCTAACCCTAGCTCTAACACTAACCTTAGCTCTAACCCTAACCTTAGCTCTAACCCTAACCTTAGCTCTAACCCTAGCTCAAACCCTAACCCTAACCCTAGCTCTAACCCTAACCTTAGCTAAGGTTAGGGTTAGGGTTTGAGCTAGGGTTTGAGCTAAGGTTAGGGTTAGAGCTAAGGTTAGTGTTAGAGCTAGGGTTAGGGTAAAAGCTAGGGTTAGAGCTCAGGTTAGTGTTAGGGTTAGAGTTAGGGTTTGAGCTAGGGTTAGGGTTAGAGCTTGGGTTAGGGTTAGAGCTACGGTTAGAACTTGGGTTAGGGTTAGAGCTAAGGTTAGGGTTAGGGTTAGGGTTTGAGCTAGGGTTAGGGTTAGAGCTAAGGTCAGGGTTAGAGCTAGGGTTAGGGTTAGGGTTTGAGCGAGGGTTAGAGCTAAGGTTAGTGTTAGCTCTAACCCTAATTCTAACCCTAACCTTAGCTCTAACCCTAGCTCAAACCCTAACCCTAACCTTAGCTCTAACCCTAGCTCAAACCCTAGCTCAAACCCTAACCCTAGCTCTAACCCTAACCCCTAACCTAGGCTCTAACCCTAACCCTAGTTCTAACCGTAGCTCTAACCCTAAGCCTAGCTCTAACCCTAACCCCTAACCCTAGGGTTAAGAATAGGGTTAGAGCTAAGGTTAGGGTTAGGGTTAGGGTTTGAGCTAGGGTTAGGGTTAGAGCTAAGGTCAGGGTTAGAGCTAGGGTTAGGGTTAGGGTTTGAGCTAAGGTTAGAGCTAAGGTTAGGGTTAGCTCTAACCCTAGCTCTAACACTAACCTTAGCTCTAACCCTAACCTTAGCTCTAACCCTAAGCCTAGCTCTAACCCTAACCCCTAACCCTAGGGTTAAGGATAGGGTTAGAGCTAAGGTTAGGGTTAGGGTTAGGGTTTGAGCTAGGGTTAGGGTTAGAGCTAAGGTCAGGGTTAGAGCTAGGGTTAGGGTTAGGGTTTGAGCGAGGGTTAGAGCTAAGGTTAGGGTTAGCTCTAACCCTAGCTCTAACACTAACCTTAGCTCTAACCCTAACCTTAGCTCTAACCCTAGCTCAAACCCTAACCCTAACCTTAGCTCTAACCCTAGCTCAAACCCTAGCTCAAACCCTAACCCTAGCTCTAACCCTAACCCCTAACCTAGGCTCTAACCCTAACCCTAGTTCTAACCGTAGCTCTAACCCTAAGCCTAGCTCTAACCCTAACCCCTAACCCTAGGGTTAAGAATAGGGTTAGAGCTAAGGTTAGGGTTAGGGTTAGGGTTTGAGCTAGGGTTAGGGTTAGAGCTAAGGTCAGGGTTAGAGCTAGGGTTAGGGTTAGGGTTTGAGCTAAGGTTAGAGCCTAGGTTAGGGGTTAGGGTTAGAGCTAGGGTTAGGGTTTGAGCTAGGGTTTGAGCTAGGGTTAGAGCTAAGGTTAGGGTAAGGGTTTGAGCTAGGGTTAGAGCTAAGGTTAGGGTTAGAGCTAAGGTTAGTGTTAGAGCTAGGGTTAGAGCTAACCCTAACCTTAGCTCTAACCCTAACCCTAGCTCAAACCCTAACCCTAACCCTAACCTTAGCTCTAACCCTATCCTTAACCCTAGGGTTAGGGGTTAGGGTTAGGGCTAGGCTTAGGGTTAGAGCTAAGGTTAGGGTTAGAGCTAAGGTTAGTGTTAGAGCTAGGGTTAGAGCTAACCCTAACCTTAGCTCTAACCTTAGCTCAAACCCTAACCCTAACCCTAGCTCTAACCCTGACCTTAGCTCTAACCCTAACCCTAGCTCAAACCCTAACCCTAACCCTAACCTTAGCTCTAACCCTATTCTTAACCCTAGGGTTAGGGGTTAGGGTTAGAGCTAGGCTTAGGGTTAGAGCTACGGTTAGAACTAGGGTTAGGGTTAGAGCCTAGGTTAGGGGTTAGGGTTTGAGCTAGGGTTTGAGCTAGGGTTAGGGTTAGCGCTAAGGTTAGGGTTAGCTCTAACCCTAGCTCTAACACTAACCTTAGCTCTAACCCTAACCTTAGCTCTAACCCTAGCTCAAACCCTAACCCTAACCTTAGCTCTAACCCTAACCCTAGCTCAAACCCTAGCTCAAACCCTAACCCCTAACCTAGGCTCTAACCCTAACCCTAGTTCTAACCGTAGCTCTAACCCTAAGCCTAGCTCTAACCCTAACCCCTAACCCTAGGGTTAAGGATAGGGTTAGAGCTAGGGTTAGGGTTAGGGTTTGAGCTAGGGTTAGGGTTAGAGCTAAGGTCAGGGTTAGAGCTAGGGTTAGGGTTAGGGTTTGAGCTAGGGTTAGAGCTAAGGTTAGGGTTAGCTCTAACCCTAGCTCTAACACTAACCTTAGCTCTAACCCTAACCTTAGCTCTAACCCTAACCTTAGCTCTAACCCTAGCTCAAACCCTAACCCTAACCTTAGCTCTAACCCTAACCCTAGCTCAAACCCTAACCCTAACCTTAGCTCTAACCCTAACCCTAGCTCAAACCCTAGCTCAAACCCTAACCCTAGCTCGAACCCTAAGCCTAGCTCTAACCCTAACCCCTAACCCTAGGGTTAAGGATAGGGTTAGAGCTAGGGTTAGGGTAAAAGCTAGGGTTAGAGCTAAGGTTAGTGTTAGGGTTAGAGCTAGGGTTAGAGTTAGGGTTTGAGCTAGGGTTAGGGTTAGCTCTAACCCTAGCTCTAACACTAACCTTAGCTCTAACCCTAACCTTAGCTCTAACCCTAACCTTAGCTCTAACCCTAGCTCAAACCCTAACCCTAACCTTAGCTCTAACCCTAACCCTAGTTCTAACCATAGCTCTATCCCTAACCCAAGCTCTAACCCTAAGCCTAGCTCTAACCCTAACCCCTAACCCTAGCTCTAACCCTAACCCTAGCTCAAACCCTAAGCCTAGCTCTAACCCTAACCTAGGCTCTAACCCTAACCCTAGTTCTAACCATAGCTCTAACCCTAACCCAAGCTCTAACCCTAAGCCTAGCTCTAACCCTAGCTCTAACCCTAACCCTAGCTCAAACCCTAAGCCTAGCTCTAACCCTAACCTAGGCTCTAACCCTAACCCTAGTTCTAACTGTAGCTCTAACCCTAAACCTAGCTCTAACCCTAACCCTTAACCCTAGCTCTAACCCTAGCTCAAACCCTAACCCTAGCACTAACCCTAGCTCTAACCCAAACCCAAGCTCAAACCCTAACCCTAGCTCTAACCCTAGCTCTAACCCTAAGCCTAGCTCTAACCCTAACCTAGGCTCTAACCCTAACCCTAGTTCTAACTGTAGCTCTATCCCTAACCCAAGCTCTAACCCTAAGCCTAGCTCTAACCCTAACCCCTAACCCTAGCTCTAACCCTAACCCTAGCTCAAACCCTAAGCCTAGCTCTAACCCTAACCTAGGCTCTAACCCTAACCCTAGTTCTAACCATAGCTCTAACCCTAACCCAAGCTCTAACCCTAAGCCTAGCTCTAACCCTAGCTCTAACCCTAACCCTAGCTCAAACCCTAAGCCTAGCTCTAACCCTAACCTAGGCTCTAACCCTAACCCTAGTTCTAACTGTAGCTCTAACCCTAAACCTAGCTCTAACCCTAACCCTTAACCCTAGCTCTAACCCTAGCTCAAACCCTAACCCTAGCACTAACCCTAGCTCTAACCCAAACCCAAGCTCAAACCCTAACCCTAGCTCTAACCCTAGCTCTAACCCTAAGCCTAGCTCTAACCCTAACCTAGGCTCTAACCCTAACCCTAGTTCTAACTGTAGCTCTAACCCTAAGCCTAGCTCTAACCCTAACCCTTAACCCTAGCTCTAACCCTAGCTCAAACCCTAACCCTAGCTCTAACCCTAGCTCTAACCCAAACCCAAGCTCAAACCCTAACCCTAGCTCTAACCCTAGCTCTAACCCTAACCCAAGCTCTAACACTAACCCAATCTTTAACATAAATGTTTATTAAAAATAATAATATTAAAAGCAGATTTCAAACCAGCAGTCTAATGTGAAATTGCAGTAGATATACTGGATCACAATATTTTTAAATACACGTTATTTAAAAACGACTATAAGTGTTATACTACGATACAAGTGTTTACCAGCTCAGTGGCCTAAGAGGAGAGTGTCCGCCCTGAGATTGGGAGGTAGTGGGTTCAAACCCCTGCCGAGTCATACCAGTGACTATAACAATGATACCCATTTCTTCCCTGCTTGGCACTCAGTGTAAGGGGTTGAAATGGGGCCCCCCCCCTGCTGCTCATGATCATTGGGACTTTTGGCACTCAGTGTAGGATATTCTTATATACACACTGTACCCAGCAAATTTTCAGAGTAAAAGTGACAATAAAATGGAATTTTAATCACCTTTATTTCAGCATAAGTGGTTTTTGAAAACACCTCACACTGTTTCTTAAACTTTTTTTTTTTTCAACCTCTGAGTAAGCAAACAAGACATCAATATCATCAAAAATGGCCAAGGCCAGATTTCCATGCCGAACAACATTTTGAAGCAAACGTTGACAAAGACAAGTGGGGCGCAAATGGCCAAAAACAATAATTACACTTTGTACATGAATTTTAAAAGTTGCTTAAAAGTATCCCCAAAAGTAAATTGGAAAGAAGCAGTGATTTGACAAAACTGAACAAATGCCCAAGAAATAGCATCATCTTAATGTGACAGTGTATGCATATACGTAGGTGCAACATTGTTTTCTATCATTCATTATACAGACACCTGATGAGTCTTATAAGGCATTATGTGGTCAAACGCAAACAAAAATTACATTAAATTGGAAAAAAAAATTGTAGAGAGTAAACAACCATTGCCAGAAAAAAATAAAAAATAAAGTTAAGGCAAAGACTATACAAAAAGCCGTGGAACGCAATCCAAAAAGCAAAAAAAAAAAAAAAAAAAAAAAGAGGAAGCAGTACCTCGAAGCATTTCCACACAAAAAGACCCAAACAAATAAAGAGCATGTGCTGACCACTGTGGAATGGTTTCTTACAGACCCACTGTAATAAGAATGAAGAATAAATCACATAAAAGTCACAGATAGTGAGGGAAGAATGAGATGATTACAAAATACATTCATGAAGACTTCTTAAAAAGAACAACAAATCAAAATCAAGCAGAGGACCCAACGGCTCAAACTCAGAGGCTACACACAACTTTTCAGTTAAAAGACTACCATACATACATACAATCGGGGGACGGGTAAGTGGGAGGTAGGTGACATGAGTGACTTCATTTTCAATGCGGACACGTTTAGGGATGTGTGACAAAGAGCTTGTATACACATGGTCTTTAAAAATGTTTAAAAAAAAATTCTCACTTGAATGATATTAGTATTAAGCCATGCAGACCATCTGATCTGGGGAGTGGGGTTGCTCAGTAAAATCTTCATTCAAACTGTGAATGTGAATCCTAACAGCAGCTACTCATCGATTCCTCGGCTACTATCTGCATTATAACCCGCCAAGTGATCCATTACCATTTAAAGAGCAGGGTGGACCTAACCCGTGAGGATGATAACGGTGGTGCTTCGCTGGTACCCAAAACAATTCCCTGAGAACTCCAAACGCGGCGACTACATTTATGGCAAAAAGGCTGGGGATGATCACTTTGACTAGTTTTAGAAAAATCAAAATATACAGTATATTTTACAAAATAATATGGTGCAGCATTACAAAGATAGGATGTATTAAAAGCCAATATTTACAGATAGCTCTAATGAATTCAGGTGATGCTTAAAAGGGAAATTCAACCTCCCAAAGCTTGGAATTATCCAATCATTTTGGCACGTGTCAACATATAAAC
This sequence comes from Syngnathus floridae, assembly GCF_059516105.1. Lineage (NCBI taxonomy): Eukaryota > Metazoa > Chordata > Actinopteri > Syngnathiformes > Syngnathidae > Syngnathus > Syngnathus floridae. Next base: position 11,831,670 of record NC_142419.1, read on the forward strand.
ATACAACAGTGTGCTGGTGGTGGAAAATCTAAACAAAACAAGTTTATCGATGTAACAAAGCAGTCTCTAGAATGTTGTTTTATAATGTTTAACATTCAGCTCGTTCCCAAATCAAAGACAATTCAAATTCTACAAATGATATTTGATTGACAGCTGACTATTCTGACTCGCTCATACGGGATGTGTTTGCTGTGATATGTTGATGTCTAAACATACATTTGCCTTTTTTGTATTCTTCTATTTTTTTATGCGACTCATGTTTTTGTTTTATATGTGCATTTGTATGTTTTTTTTTTTGCATTCTATATTTAAGGATGCTTAATTTGGCTTTAAGCAATGGACCACTCAAAACGGGTTTGTCGTTTCACGTCGTACTCAACAAACGCTAAATTCTTCACAGTATGCCTCAGTGTCCAACACAACCTCCATATATTCTTTTCTTATAAAAAATAAGTTATTGCGCATCCAAAAAAGTGCATTGTAGATTTGAAAAATATCTCTATCTCTCATTTCTTCATGTTTCTTTCTAATTAGGTGGCTTCCTGTCAAGGAGGGGAGAAGAGAAGTACGTAAAAGGAGAGAGGCTGCGCTACGCAATGACCATGGGAACGTCGTCTGAGAAGCCGCTAATCATGGGCGCATCTTCGTCATCATCCACTGGGGAGCAGAAAGAGGGATAAAGTTCAAACCGGGATAAATATTTCCTTTTGAATTATCCTTAGTGATGTAACATGACTTTAAGGACAATGTCGCAGATAACTTGATACTTCAGACAACACTTGAAATGTCACTAAAACATGCAACAAGTTACGATTGGGCAAAAAATAGATTCAATAAAAACATTAGAATTTTGCTCACCTAATTCATCCCCAGAGGAGAAGATGGCAGAGCCTAGGCGTGAGTTATAGTGGGAGTTGGCGAAGGCGGTAAAATTGTTTTGTAGTCGACGGTGTCTGAGGTAGAGTATCACCAAACCGCCACATACTCCCAGCAGCAGCAAGAAGAGGACTGGAACCACGACTGCCGCCATGTCCTCAGAGTGGCCTTCACTTGCCGAGGCCTCACTTGCTCCTTGAAACACAAAACAAGCGAACTTAGTACCTCTTCTGAGGTTTGCTAACACATGTATGGGACTTGCTCTCAACAGTTTCCAAAGGATTGTAATGAAAGGTAGAGTCATCCATTATGCATAAAAAAAAAATAGAAATATAGAAGATGGAAAAAATAGTATGATTCATTCCCTAATACCTGCTCTAAGTTGATTATACAGCAGCACTGCGGGCTCGCCACACAGTTGGCTGTTGAGCAAGCAGCGCGCTTGGACATAGAACGTGTAGTTGTGTCCAATCTGCAGGCTGCTGATGCGGAAGTAGGTCTCCAGAGTATTTCCCAGGAAGGTTGTCTTGTTGGTCAAACTGTCGTACACGTGCACCTCATACCCCTGTAAACAATTAGCGTTAAAAATAAAGCTCTAGCGAATAAGAGGCCAGACTACTACTTTCATAGCAATGATGAGTCTCTCACCCTGCTCTCATTGAAATTCTTCTCTTTGACGGCTAGGCTCTTCCAGAGCAAGAATACGTGGTCATTCTCAGTCAGTATCTTCAAGGCCTCAGGAGCTGGAAGTGGAACTGCAGCAGAAAGAAAATTGATTTCTAAGAAATATCAAACAAAACAAACACAAATACAAGTAGACGAAACTAAACTACATTTTTAGAAGGGATGCCAATTGTCCATGCACAGATCATACCGTAAGTATTCATGTCTTAGATGTTCCAACAAATCAACATGAGGTTGCTTCATACCAGTGCTAAGAGTGAAGCTGGCTTCCTTGCTCATGTTGCGGAGACGGACTGAGATGCTGTAACGTCCTCCAGGCTCCAGGCCTTTCAACTGGTACTCTACTGTGTTGTTCTGGGAAGCTACTTTGTAGTCCCGCTCCACCTTGCGGATGGCATCCCATACATGGATTGCATACGTCTAAACAGAAAGACCAGAAACATGAGATGAAATAATATTTCTCTTAGGTTTCAGGTACGTGCGATCATATCTCATGTCAGTTAAATACACTGCATAGTCTACTTACCTAGAACTTCACAATAACAAAAGCGCATATAAAAATATAATAGCAATAGAAATACATAAAGAAAACCATAATATTTGAAAATGCAGTACATATCTTTCTATTATTTCATTCTACAGCAATTTTATAATTAGTATGTAATACTTTTTAGATTTTGATTTTTTTTCTTGGCAGACAAATTTGTGAAAAATCGAACAATTGGAAAAAGAAAAAAAATAAGAAATTGATGTGCAACAAATAGGATTGATTTCTTTTTCAGAGTTTGTCCATTGTGTTCTTATTTTGACCTATACAGGAGGTTTACGTACAAGTAAAATAGTTCCACGCATTGGCAATGACTTGGTACGCAAGTCGCCTCCATGAACGCAATAGTTAATTCATAATTACAGAAAATATTTGTTGGGCATTAATATAAAACAATCTATTGAAAAGCAGTGCGATGGTGAGGCATTTGCACTCATCATAATCATGATTACATAAAGAGACGAGAGTTGTACCAGAGAAGTATTTGGTGTATCATATGGTGGCTGCCACTTCAGTGTGACCTCTGTCTTGTCTATATTCACACGATGGAGATTCCTGGGTGGTAGCCGTTCATTGGGAATCATTTTGACCACAACATGCTCCGATGGAGGACCCAAGTAGGGAGAGACAGCCCGTACCTAAAGCCCAAACGAAGCAAAGATTAGATGACTCGGCCTTTCTCAGCCTAACAAACAATGCACCGATAATGGCAAAAGGAAGCGTGTCTGTAAAAGACTCACCAGAAAAAGATACTGTTCGCCACTGTTCACAGTGAACGTCAGATTGGTAAGAGTGGTGCGGATTTGATAAGGATTATGGTACAACTCCAGGAAGGATGTAGCATAAAACACACCGTACACCTACAGATAAACACCATCATTAAATTTTGAATCATGATCATCATTAAAAGTGTTTTCATGATAATCTGTCAGTGTCATCATTTAATTTTTGTTCCTTTCAAGGTGGTTCAGATGAGCAGGAGGGTGTCGCCCTATTGTTGAGATAGTACTGGTAGACATGTTGTGCACCTGTGCAGCATTGGTGATGGTCCAGCTGCAGTCCACAGAAGTTTGGTTGAGGGCTCGGGCTTTGAGGAGGGGCTGATCTGGCTGGATGCCAGGAGTCTGATGATGAGACAAGGCTGTTGCACTGTCTCCTATTCTGGTCTGAGCCCACACAGCCACCTCATACACTGTCCCTGCTGTCAGGTTCATCGCTGATGTTTGACAAAGAAAACATTTGGCATTATAATTATTCAAGCAGTGTCTCATCCGAGTCTCAGAAATAACATGCCCAGAAAAAGTGCAGGATTTCAATGATTAGAAAAAAGAGCTCGACTGTTCTTGATATCTACAAAATAAATTTTGTCAAAATTGTTGTTCTTTGTTGTTCATGATGCATTTTTTTTTTGCGAGCGTTGTGTGCCTTGAGATTTTAACATTATAAATAATAAGCCTTCACTCAATAAAGGGTTAGAAATACTGCCATAGTGTACCTCTGAGGATCTTCTGCTTGACGGTATAGTTCTTGCTCTCCTTCATGTGCGAGTCAAACTGCCAGGACAAAGTCACGATGTACTGTTCCACCTTAAACACATGACCACATTAGTTTGTTTGTCGGTAAAAAAAAAATTTCACAGCACATGCTGCACCTACCTCATACTGGGAATTCAGGCTGAATGAGAGGCTCATGGACTCCGCAGTGATGCTGTCGACAATCACAGAAGGAGGAGGTAGAGCTGCACCAGAGCAAATGCAAAACTCAGGATAACCTAACTGTCAATGTGTCCACATCAACAGAAGGTGGCAGTATGGCTTAATATTTATAGATGGAGCGTATACAAACAATCTCACCTTTCAAGGGAGTAATTGATTTAATTTCAGTCCAGCTTCCTAAACCTCGGCTGGTCACAGCTGCCACCTGAAAAAAAAATGTCATGACATTGTGTACAGTGAAACTGGACAGTATTTATGAGCACTTTTTCCATATTTTGTTTTGTTTCAATTTCATTAAGCGGTGTTGAAAATGTTTGGATGGATATGGGAGTGTGTGTCTGGCTTACTCTGAACTTGTACTGCATGTCTGGCTGCAGCTCCTTCACCTCGGTGCTCGTTGTGGCACTTCTCTGTGATGTCCACTCCATAGCTGTTTGTTCACTGTACTCAACCTGAGGGGCATTGTCACACTTAATAAATCTGATTTTGAAAATGTGAAATAAAGAATAGCAAGCACAATGGGCTAATAACGACATTCATGTCTCAACCCCAAATGATTCCCCTTCCTTCTCAATACTTTTTAAACTTAACACATTTCATTTTTATAATGCAAACTGAAGAATAAAGAGAGAGATGCAGGCTGTGAGAAGAGCGTGAAAAACGTACGATATACTCTCGAACGAGGCCGTTTCCTTTGTCAGGGGGACTCCAGGAAACATCAACTGTACCATCCTTACTATTATCACAAGACAGCTGCAGGTTCCTGGGAGCCTCAGGCACTGCAGAGAACATACATTTTATATAAATATATATACATGTATATATGTTTTTTTTTAATTACCAGAGTATACAGGCAGGTGGAGAAAATAAAGTATCATGACTTAAAAATTAAGCAAGCGCAACACTTTAAAATGACACTTTCTGCTTTCTACAATACATTGAGCCTCAGCACAAGGTAGGTCAGATCATAAAAAAAAATCACTAAGACTCACATCCTTCTGGCGTTCTGATAGTAATCATCTCATTGGTCTTGTGAAGCTTGCTGAGACACTGTGTGAGAACCTTGACTTGATAGGTGGTGTCTGGTCTCAGAACAGTAAGTTTGTAGCTCATCTTGTTACTGTGAGTGTCCATGATGGTCCACTGTTGGGTGCCTATAAGCCTAACACACATATAAACATGTTAGAGATAGTCACGACTTCTTAGTTATGATATTCATGCTGCTGCAAAGACAAACTAAAATACAAGTACCTACCATATCTGTTGGTCATATACAAAAACTCAATAATAAATAATAATAATAATAAAAGAGAAAACATCTCAAATATGTATACATTTGCTGGACACATTTACACTTGCATTAAAATAAAAATACTAAGACTGGATGTGGGTAAATGCTAAATACAGGGGTACCCACCTGTAGTAGATGAGGTAGTAGCAGGAGTCCAGGGGAAGCTTTTTAGGATGAGACCATGTGAGAGTGATGGCCCCCGAGAAGTCTGGATTCCACTGAAGATTCTGGACTTTAAAGGCCAGAGTATCGGCTAGAAGAAAATAGAGTCCACATAAGACAGTGATACAAATATCAAAAACACTATTGTAATCCTTTCACACATGCAATACAGACTGACCAACTTCAGCATGAACTTACAAGTGCAGTTGTCCTCATCGCTGTGGTCAGAACAGTCTAAAAAGCCGTCACACCGCTCTTCGTCCAGCACACAGGCTTCCCCATCAGCGCAGCGGGTCCCGTTTACACAGAGCAATGGCCCGCGGGTGGCTGTGAAAAGAGTAATAGCGTTCCTCATTCTTCTGATTGCCAAGATTTTGAAACAAACGCATTTTGCAGGCCGATACAGTAGATTCCCAGTCTTTTTGAAGAAACATAAATGGTATAATGCATTGTAATGACTTTCTGCAAAGTTATGCAGAATTTGCAATAGCAACTTAGAACCCATAGTAATATTGCATTGTTATTGAGATAGCTGTCAAGAATATCAAAATATGAATTTTTATCAATATTGCAGAGCCCCGAGTGTGTCATCTTAATAAAGCCACCCCTTACTGCAGTGCAATTATTTTCTCTTATGGCAGCTGAGGGACAATAAAATATTTCAGGCCGTCCCCAAGTCTCCTCAGTGACCATAGTATCATTTTGTTATTGGCTGGCTAAGGTTTGTCTTGAAGAAGGCCTTGACTGTTTCCTTTACTATGTGTATAATGGTAGAACCACTTTATGCGGTACAAAGAGACTCACGACAATTGGCTTCGTCGGAGGCATCCCGACAGTGAATCTTGCCGTCGCAACGCTGCCAGTCGGGGATGCAGAGATGTGGATGGCGACAACGAAACTGATCCTGACTACATCGCCCATGAGAGGAGGGCGCCTGGGTGGAAATTGGCGTCTGTGTCACAGTGTCATTAACTGCACATAGAAGAATAGAAAAAAAAAATACATTGCTGCATGTTATTATCAATGATTTACAGAGAATATATACACGTGATATGCAAATACGTTATGGAACCAAGTACCTGTGGGACATCCCAGCTCATCACTGCCATCTGGACAGTCTGCATAGCCGTCACAAACCCAACTGTTGATGATACAAGCTCCGGTGCCACAGTGGAAGCGGTTGGGGGCGCAGGTCAATGGACCAGGGGACACGGTGTGAGGAACTGCTCCACCTGGTGGGTGGAAGTTTGTTAAATTATGCTGAGTGGATGTTGATATTTTATAAATTCATCCACTGGGATGCTTTAATGTAGTCAAGATAAATAATCAATGCTAGCAGTTTAAATCTGTTAAAAATGTCAAATTTAAGAATGTCAGCAACAAAATGTTTCCAGTCGCAATGACTTATATTTAGTTTAAATAGAATATTTATAGTCCAAAAAACGTAAAAATTAGTAAAAATAGTCAAATAAAAAAAAAAAAAAGACTGAATACTTATTTTAGGGCCATTTGGGGCTATGTCTTTGGGGATTTTGGAATATTGTGGAATATAAATGGTGACTCACGTACCTGTGCACTCCGATTCATCCGACCAGTCCCCACAATCGTTTTCATCATCACACTTCCACCATGTTGGGATGCAACGTCCACTTTTACATTCAAACTGGAAGTACCTCGAGCAGCCAGGTACCTCAGTGGGAGCAGCTGTAACATATAAGGAAACAGACAAAGTGAGTTTTGTGCTACTCAAAACAAACCACTTCTGCACAAACATCTCTGCGTACTGTGTTCTAGATTACTTTCTGAGGAGTACACCAGAATAAACCTTCTCACCACAGTTGGCTTCATCAGAGTAGTCACCACAGTCGTCCATGCCGTCACATTTCCAATCCAGGCTCACACACACTCCGTTGGCACACTGGAAGGTGTATGCATCACATACTTTTCCGAACTCTGATGGAGTGGCTGACAAAAAAAGCAAAATGTGTGTCAGTAGGTTGAATAGTTAGAGGTAAGCACAACATACTGTTTATTCATTTATATCGACCATTCACAAATCCACATTTGATGGACACATTAGTATGTGCACTCATTTCGACACAAAGATATTTATCTATTCCTATTCATACCTCTTTCCAAGGTAAAACAAAGACAAAGAAATTGGTAAACAGGCAGATGTAAGATTGCTTACCACATTTGGCATAATCTGGATCCTCATCAGACCCATCTTCACAGTGTTTGACACCATCACATACCATGGACTGAAAGAGACACTGGGCTCGGTTCTTGCATACAAACTCCATGTAGCGAGTACACAAGGGGTCTGAGGGAGAATAAACAAACAATGTGCAATGTGCTTAACAAACGTGGATGCGTGGAACTGACACAATTTGCAATCGTTTAAGTTGACCATGCTCACCACAGAATTCCTCATCGGCACCATCTGGACACTCCTTCACGCCATTACAGTGGGAAGTGATTGGCAAGCAAGTGTCATTGGCGCAGAGGAAGCCTTTGCATTTGTTTCCCTCTGGAAAATGAAATAAATATTACTGGGGAAAAAAAAAAGCTTCTTCATGATTGTGGCAATGACGCACAAATATAGCTTCATTATCCTGTCCTGTCCTGCAACTTGTCCAGAGAGTATCTGAAATTTTCTATGGTGAAAACCATCAGAGCTTTTATAACAAAATAATAGCAATTGGTAATATATAATAACATATTCTGTCATGTTTATGAATTAATGGTAAGGTTCAGCAACTAGTAGAATTGTTTTCTGAAGTCAACTATTTCTTGAAGAACATCACGTTACCTTGTAGATATAAACCAAAATGCTGATGGTAGCAATCCAACAAGTGTGGACTATCTTAAGTGATGCAACAGATATCAGTGTTGTGTTATGTACGTTAGTGTTAGTAAGTGTTTCATGTTACCACAGTAATGAGGGTCTTCATCTGAGCTATCCTGGCAGTCATTGTCACCGTCGCACGTCCAGCGCTGTGGTATGCAGTGGCCCGTATGACACTGGAAACTACTGGATTCACATGTATGTTGGGCAGCTAGAAAGAAACAACAATTTGAGAAAACGGTGAGGAAAGCTTTGAGGATATCATTCTACAAAATTGTGTGATTTTTACTAGTATAACAAACAAGCTGGTAAATATTATGACTAAGCCAATGCAATATAATTATTAAAAGTGTTTTTATCAGAGGAATCTTATCACTGAATTCTTTAAAAAAAAAAAAAAAACATTACCTGTGCAGTTAGCCTCATCTGACCAGTCTCTGCAGTCGTTGTCTCCATCACAACGCCAGGCGTCACGGATGCAAACACCCCGTGCACATGTAAACTCCCCAGTACCACACACGTGAGAATCTATGAGCCAAAACAATCGTCATGGACTTAAAAACATACACACTTAGGGATAACGTCACTACTGTTGACAGCATATTCCTTTTGTGTGCAGCATAATAGCTAAATGCTGCTTCACCATTTTTGTTTTGAACTTTATGCTCTACTAATTTACTTCAGTGTCAAAGTTGAATACACCAGACCAAGATTTTGTCATTTGGAATTTATTTTTAGCGTGACACCAAGCAATCCTCTATTTTTTTTATTGCTAAAAACAATTACCCCAGCTTGGAAACATTGCATTAAAATCTACAGTACCTGGATATAAACATTAAGACTTACCACAATTTTCTTCATCACTGTTGTCTCCACAGTCATCTTCATGGTCACATTGGAAAGCCAAGGGAATGCATGAACCGGAGAGGACGCAGCGGAATTGGTTGATTGGGTCACAAGTTGTAGTTGCTGAAGACACCAACAAGATATGGGCAGTTTGAGGGATGCTCACTTTTTATTGGAAGATAACGCTCTCGATGGAGATGAAAAGAGAAATGACAAATGTGAGAATAATAAATCGTGACTGCCTTGATCAAGGGCCCACTGAAAAATGGATTTTGTTCCAAAGCAAGACTCAAACAAATGACGCTCAAGTACAAAAGCTACGGCTTTTACTCAAATGACATGAAATGGCAATTATAGATTGCTTTTGTACCTAGGGGACTCCTGTTATTCTAACAATTACTGATTTGGTGGGTTTCTAAATTCAAAACAAGGTCAAAGGCAACAGCTCGCAGCTTCAGTCCATAAACAGGAAAACGCATAACCACTCCCCTGGGTTGAGTAAAACGCAAACAAAAAGCACTCTACAGATTTTTACAGTAGACTTCTAGAAGGTAGTAAATACGAGCACACATTACCACCATTCCATCAAACCCTTTTTATGGATGATTGGGCTCCATGTCATTTTTACAGCCAATTATATCGAATGTCCAACAGGCCACGCAAGGACAGAAGTAACTAGAGTAGCACTTTCATAAAAATCCTGTCAAAGCCAAACGATGCTAGACAGCAGCAAACATCTTCATCATAATTTAACAACTATTACTGTCTCACAGCACGACTATGTGGGCGAAAGGGCGGACAACCCGTTTACATGTCCACCTGGGTTTGAATCCAGGTTCCAGCCATTCTATATGGAGTTTTTGCATGTTCTCTGTGCTTGCGTGGATTTTCTCAGGGCACTCCGGTTTCCTTCTACTTTCCAAATACATGCATGGTAGGTCCATTGAACAGTTTAAATTGTCGTACCCAGATGAGGACAAGCTATTTTAATCAATGAATGGACGAATGGATGAATGATGGACGGACGGATAGAAAGTGTGTACTTACGACACTCCTGTTCATCACTCATGTCCCCACAGTCGTCGTCACTGTCACACTTCCAGATATTACTAATACAACGGCCATTCGAGCAGCGATACTGATTGGCGGAACAGCTTAGCTCTGACAATGACAGGCACATCCACATGCAATTGGTCAATCATTTCTAATGGAGACATAATCTGACCAATTGCAGCACATGGTGTTTTTCATATAGCACAGTCTCACCAGTTTTAACGCAAGTTTTGTTTTGAAGCTGGTATCCTGTGGGGCATTGGCATTGTAGCTGTCCATCAGGCAAGGTGGTAGTTGGTGTGTCTTCTGGGCAAATGCAGGTGTGTCTAGAGCCAGGCTGAGGCAGACACAATAGTGTGCATGGCTGGTCTGCACAGGCATTGTGACCTGGTACATAATATTTCAAGAGATATTTTTGGTGGTGATGACATTCAGGAGATTCTACAGGACATACTACTATCAAGGATGGGGCAAAACCTCGTACTATGAGATCTGGTGGGATGGGAAGCCCACTAGATTTCAAGTTATTAGCTATTATTTAATTATTGATGAACTTAATGATCTCCTAATTTATCTGGAAACAATGGAATAAGGGAAGTATGGCACTTTTTTTTTCCCAATTAAACCACTGCATACGTGTGTTAGACAGACATGTATCTCACCTCCGTTTTTGCCTTTATAAAAAATCTTGAGGTCCATGACACCAGTCAGTCGGCCAACAATTAGCTCATTACTCTGAGCACCAGTTTTCGGAGCTTTGAAGATGCCCATTCTGGACCAGTCGTCCCAATACAAGTCATTCTGCAAGCAAGTTTGTAAAAATATTCTCAAAACATTGGCATACTCATTTAAAAATAGTGAAACTAAAATGGAAAAGTACTCACCTTGAAGACAGCGATGGCATATGGGTGGGGCAACTCCTCAAAGAGAATGTGTCGTTGGCCTCCATTGAAGTCAGCCCTCTCGATGCGGTCGCTGAAGGCCTCAGTCCAGTACAGCCAGTGATCATCAGCTGTAATTCCGTTGGGCCAGCGGACGCCCTCTGATGCAATTGAGGACACGTTGGTTCCATCCATTGCACTACGGTAAATACCCGCTGCTCTGTCTCCCCAGTCAGTCCAGAACATCAAACTGTGAGATGATACAAAATGAATTAAATATCATTTATCTATCTGTTTCAGATACTGTACTGATTTTGGCCTTAGAAATAGAGGCATGTATTTGTGTGTGTAGCGTAAGATGTTTACCCCGCTTCAGGCAGGAGAATAAGAGCTCGTGGATGTTCCAGGATGGAGGAGTTAAGGAGGGTGGTACGGAAATCCCCATCAGGATTGGAAACCTTAAACAGCATTTCATTTTTTTTTATAAGGCTGAGTGAGTGACTACGTTTACATGCAGTCAGTATTTGTGTTTTTTGATTTTGTGCACTTTTTCTTTACCATAACCATTTCCCATTTTCAAATAGACATTATACAACCTTATAATGTAGACATTTCTATACATATTGTGTACCTCAATTCTCTGTGCACCGGCATCAACCCAATAGAGTAATCTGCTGATGGGGTCAAAAGCCAAGGCCTCCACATTTTGCAGGTCTTTCCTTACTATAATCTCCTGACCCGTGCTTCCATTTAGACAGAGACGCTGCAATAGAAGATACAAGTTAACCATGAACTTCAGAAGAATTTTTCCTAGATACCTTAAAATAAACCAACATGAGAAAAATGTGATTTGATGACAGCAAACTTTTCACATGTGTTTTAAACACAGTGAACTTGATAATCCTAAAATAGTCCTCACTAAGTGATCACCCATTTGAACCAGCTACATCAGGGATTTTCGATCACATAGAATAGATAAGAAAAGTATGGTAAGCTTGGATGTCTTTCAAAAATATCAGGTTTCTTACTTAGATGTGTGGGTATAGTCCCTGAAGGTTTAAATAAGATTTAGTAATCCCTAATTATATGTCTGTTAATTAACTGTGTCACCGAGGGACGGCACTCAAACCTGTATGGTATCCAGGAAGATGTCAGCCCAGTAGAGGCAGTTCTTATCATAGTCAAAGTCCAGAGCCACGGCCTCCTTTAGACCCATCAGAGGGAGAACCTGGTCAGTACCAGTGGCCAGGTCATAGCGATGGATAGAGTTCCTCACAGCATACAGGATGAACTCGTTACTTTCTGTATGAACATAAAATACATTGCTGAATGATAAGAGTTGGATAGAGAGAATTGATCACTGGTAAATAAGACAAAGTAGGGTTGATTAATTGCTCAATTTATCAAATTTTAATCATGATTATGAATTTGGCTCCAGACGATCTCAAAATTCCTATAATTGAGGAAAATTTATTTATTAGGTGTTGTTGCTATGGTGAAGTATTTTTAGAACAAGCAGGCTTCTCATGTGGTCCTTGGGGGCAACCTGGTGCCCATGCTCACTCCATTGGGGACCTCTGAGCTAGAATCTATCCTTGACAACACTGGGATGAAGCGATCAGTGTATCCGCTTGATTGGTTACCAAGCAGTTGCAGGCCAATATAATTCATTATCAAAAGTAAAATTGAAGATGCTGTTACCTCCAACAGGACAAGGTAGCATCTCTCCATCCAGTCTGGCTTCAACGTCGCCACCACGGCAACTGTCCCCTGGTACCTTTCTGTATCTGTGGCAGGACAGCAAACGGAATTTTCAGTCAATTCATGTTTTTTAACTTTACTGAAGCCCAATGTAAAGATAATTGGGTTAGGTCTTTATTCCTATTTCATTTTTATATTTCAGCCCAATGTGAAAAGTAACTGAATATGAAAATATCAGCAAAACGACCAGTGCAGGACCAGTATCCTGTATTTTACAAGGTAAGGGAGATATATTTAAAAACAAAAACAATAAGAAATGTAGTACTGTAGCTTTAAACTAAGAAAATAGATGGGTATGTGAAATAATCACTAATACTTCAAATGCTGAGGAATACCAAAAATTGCAACACACGCTACAATTCTCCACCTCACCCTTTGCTGTGGCGGTAGGTGGTGCCAACAGGACATGGAACGGGAGGAGCATGAAGGTTACCAGAAAACTCTGGATCGGGTATGCACACTTGCAGGGACAAGTCTTCACTCAGCTTGAAGCCGTAGTCACTGCCAAGAAGAAGAAGAGGTGAAACGTGCTTATCATCTGTCCTCTTTTTTACATGCAATTTGAAACTGACTCATTATTATAGTCGTGATGGAAGCTCCAGGAGTGATGAATCAGCTCACCAAGAACATTTATTTAGATTAGATAGCAGCCATGCCACCAAGTGTAAACTTCACCAAACAATAACTTTCTCCCAGACATTTGTAGTCTATGAAATATTTAAATGAGTGGGCACTGTTCTTGGCCTCACTTGCAATAAAGAAAATGTTTGGGACACATACACATACAATAAAAGAAATTGGTCCCAACAGCTTTGGACTTGGGGGAAAAAAAATAAACTCATTCAACTGTGGCAAACTTTAGCAATAGAGATAAATACATTTGTATTTGCAGGATTAATGCAGCATCTAGTCAAAGTATGTTATTATAAAGCTTCTGAATTGAGGACTTGCTTCTTATTCTTCAAATATAATTAATTCCTAGACTGAAACCTTTTTGCTGTTGATATATGTTGGTGTGTAAATGTCATGAGTGTTGTGTGCATGCGCGAGATCTCACCATTCATAGTCCTGACGGGAGCAGGAGCAGTTTGACATAGTGACCGGGCGGTCAAAGTCCTCGCCGTTGAAACATGTAGCATGTGGTGTTCGTCTTTTAAATGTTATCTCCCTGCCCAAAAGACATTCGTTGCCGTGATCATCTGAAGGGGACCAATGCTTGTAGTCAGCCTCAGAACATGGAACACCTGGACAAAAGAAAATGGTGGTGGTCCATTTATTTATGTGCAAAACTACGGAAGAAAAAAACTGTAAAGTTATCATGGTGTGTGGATGGGGGAAACAAATATGCATTATTAGATAAGGTTGTAAAATAACAAAATGGGGGAAACTGAAGCAGTGTGAATCCTTTGCATCCATGCATAATAATTCTAATATTTTGATCCCGGCATTTTGCCGGAGGGGGAGGAAATATCAAACAAACCTCAGTGTGATACGACTTTTCCCCGATAAGTACTTAGACACTAACTTTTATTTCCCCCAAGGAATAACTATGACACCAGTACTAGTTAATCGTAGTTAATGATTCACATCATCTTTTAAATACCGGTAAAGATTTGGAATGATTCTTGTAGTCAACTTAATTCTGACAATAAATGTAATCCTAGTGAGAAATAAGTCAAAGTCAGCTTTATTGTCAATTGTCAATAAATGTGAGAAAGAAATACATAAATAGGTGTTTTATGCTGATGCTGCTAAGCGCATAGAACATCAAATGTTGAAACTTTTCCCTTTGTAGTGCAACCTACCCAAAACATCAGAGGTGTTGACCTGCAGAATGAGCCAACTATGTCTTTGGTGGGCGTAGGATCCAAAAATGGTGAAGATGGTGCTTTTTTCCCCAGGCTCCGTTAGCAACTGGTAAACATACACTTCTCTATCAGAGAATTGAAATTCGGTCCACGTCTCGCCCTCATTGGTGCTGAACCTGCAGGCACAAATTTATATTGTTTTTTTTTTCTTTTTATTTAATCTTTTTTTAAGTGAATTCCTTTTTTCCTCTCCTTAGCATTCGACTCAGCAGCATCCACCAGAACCCCAAATGGTGGAATATAAAAGTTAAATTGAAGAATACATAAAGATGAAAACAGGTTACAGAGTAATCAAATTAAATTGAAATTAAATTAATTAAATTGATCAAGTTAGTGGTTTATCTATTGCTACCACCATTGTGTGCTTTTTATTGTTTCTATTGGAACAGATATGCGTAATTAAACCATCGAGGGAGATTCAGATAAAAGAATCAATTTTGCCTCTTGGCCCATCCTAATAACGCACACACACAAATTGGACTTACTTGAGATGAGTACAGGAGTCTCCTTGTGGAATAGCCATCAGAATACCACCATGGTCTCCCCATGTATAGAAATGAGGACCTGCCAATGCCTAAAAGTAAGACCCGTAATAAATATAAACAAGTAAATAAAAAACAAAGAAGAAGCAAAGCTTTTTTGTTTGCTTTCAAGCTCCGTCTACTTTTGTGAAGACAAAGTAATATGTGTTGTAAACTGGAAATTAGTTGTTTAAAATTGAACAAACTGCCTACAAAGAAGAAAACCCACTTTTTAGTAATCTTCGCCCCAAAGAAAGGATATGCATGCAGTTCAAGATGTTTTTTTTTTTTTTTTAATGTACTGTGTCAGAGTTTAACAAACCTCCCTCCAGCGGGCTCCTGCGCTGCTTGACACATACACATTGGGTTTGTTGGCCAAATTGCTGCCATAAGATCCTGTAATAACAGCAGAAAATAAAACATAAAATACACACACACACACACACACACACACACACACACACACACACACACACACACACACACACACACACACACACACGCAACTGTTTGGCCAGAAGGGGGGAGTGAGTACACACGATGACGCCTCAGGAAAATTTAATGCTTTCTTTGTCACTAACAACCACTTTCAAATTGTGCTACGCTCTATAATGCTCTATCTGAGGTTTTGAATTTGAATGCTTGGTGCTCCAGCTTCTTCCTTCATTTTAAAACCATGCATATTGTTAAACCGAAAAGACCAAACAGATTTATATGAATATACAGTGTAGTGATTGCCGTCATTTGCACACTTGGTAATGGAGTAATCCAAAAATAATAAAAAGTAATAGTTG
This sequence comes from Syngnathus floridae, assembly GCF_059516105.1. NCBI lineage: Eukaryota > Metazoa > Chordata > Actinopteri > Syngnathiformes > Syngnathidae > Syngnathus > Syngnathus floridae. Next base: position 11,847,517 of record NC_142419.1, read on the forward strand.
TATTACTTTAATGTTATGGTAATTGAATTATGTTACGTTTTTTTTTTTTTTTTTGCATTTGCAGTTTTAAAGTGTTCCTGCTCATGACTATCCCATTTTGACTGCTGGGTACACAATATAAATGTAGCTCCAAAATCAAATGACTATAGCTTTCACAAGTTTTATTGATAGAAAGCCGTGATAGAATGTGTAAAATGGGTCATATTGTGATCACAATGTGAAAAACGGAAGGCATGACGTGCTGCCAGGTCATGAGGGAACATATAACATCCGTGATAGAGTGTGAGATGAACCATCATGAGTATTTGAGCCCGACCTCAACAGCACATCCCATATCTTGATCGATGATGACTTAAGCGGAACTCGAATAAGGAATTGGCAAAAAAAAAAAGAAGAATTGGCCAAAAGTTCACAGCGCATAGGCTTTAGGCAAACAGTCATCAGGAATATAACACGTTTAAATTAAAGGACTAAATCGTAAAAATTCTTTGGTAAACACGAGACGGTAGTCAACATCTGAAGTTGCCTAACCGGTTACACGGCCCAAGTGCAATTTGAGGATGTCTTGGTGACTTGACCTACTTATTGTTGAATTGTTAAGTTAACTAGTTTCTTAAGTAATACATACTTTGAGTTTCCAGGTTCTACAGAACATTTTTTTAGACCTCTACCAAGGTCACATTGGGTTCTTTCTATGTCAATGCATGATCACACTCTATGATATGATTTATTCAGTTCATTTTTAGTTTAATTCACGCAATGGGACACCTCAGAGCAGGTCTCTATGCCAAATCCAACAAGCGTATTGAAACTGGCAAGCATTAACATATTGCCTTTGTTTCTCATATTGCCTTTGTTTCTCAGTGAATAATGACTTTTATCAAGAGTAATCTACTCATATTGCATTTTAACTACTTCTCGCAAATGTGGTGTGAAGAAATGGCTAATGGAAATTCATACCATGTGAGGTTGTATGTATTATTGTACTGTATCTGAATGTAGATACTATTTGAAATAAGAAACGGGAAGGACAAAAGTTTAATAATAAATACTTCAATGCAATTTTAATGGGTCTTGTTTCTTGTTATTATTTAATACCTCCCTCTGCGGAACCAACTTTTACTTTTTAAATTTTTCTCTGGTTTCCTTTTCAGTAAACAACAAACATCACATAAATTGTTTTTCAAATGCTACCTCCAATGATGATGTTGTAATTTTGTTTTTATGTATTATCATTATTATTATTATCATTAATATTATTATTATTAATTCAATGCGAGACTAAGTGATGTTTCTAAGGCTTAACGTTTTTTTACATACACAGAGTTATTTTGTGGAACAAAAACAATACTTGGGAGAATGTGTATTTAAAAACTATAGTTAGAATAGCAGACCACGATTACACATTTAATGTCCTGAAGGGCACCACATTTTGAAATGACGATACAATATAATAAACGGTAATAATTGTAGACGTTATGAGAAGTTTATTCAAAATGTTTTGTAAGTCTGTCACTGTAGCGTGTGACCTCTCTAGTATAGGCACTCCAGCAGTAATAGTGTAAGCCTATCTGGTTGAGAAAGATAAAATTAATCGTGCCGGAAAATGTCAGTCTCTCCTCTGCACAGTCTTTCTTCCATCATGCAAATTAGTAGGAATTTAATTAGAGGGACAGTCTGGAGGAAGGGGACACCAAAGACCATCAACAAAATCCTCCCAGATGGAAAGAGGCAAAGATTATTCAAATTGCCACCAACATCAAATCTACCTTATTCTGAAGAGTAGTCCCGCAAAATAATGTCTATCATGATAATATTTTTATTCTTGAGTGCATGACATTTTAAACAGGGCCAAGCCACAGAGGAGGTCTCAAGCACCTTTGAGAGGAAGTACAAACCACATTTCCTGTTTCAAGCAATACAGGAAGCAAATATTTACTATGAGAGGCGTTTGAACTGGTTGGCTTATGTTGCAAGTTTCCTGTATTGGGCCGCGGAATCATTTGTATTGCAGAAAGAGAAAATGGTTGACGAATTACAAGATAATATGGATATATATATAAAGGATTATACCTGTCGCCATGATGAGACCTGGTGCAGACTCCTTGGATAAAATAGGAACTCTCCTGAGTTGGAAATTTAATAGTTGGCTCCAGCGCTGGGCCAGATGGAGCGAGCAACCTTTACTGAGCTGAAGAGGAAAACAAGAGAGGAGGGTGAAATGATGGTGCTGCATGAAAGGTGAACTTTCTCCAACCAACAGTGAGATTTTAATGTTTAATTTAATGTTCATGTCACAATACATCTGTCTCAATGCACACCAGTTTATATAAGTGCAGTCTAAGGATGTGAACTATCATGGATGTTGTACCTGGCAATCCACAGTCCCTCCCAGACTGTCAGCAGTGGGTGGCTGAAGCAACTCCCACGTCCCCCCCTTGTCGAACGTGATGACTGACCGCATGTTGCGTTCAATGACAGTCCCATTGACAAGTGTGGCGATGAAGACGCCTCTGAGACCCTCCACGCGGTGTAGATCAGCAAAAGGCTCATTGGCAAAATATCTGGATTTTAAAAAAAAAAGTCAAATGTACGGTTTCAAATGTATTACACAAGAACAGTTTGGATATCTATGAGCTATATTTTTCTATGTGCTTCCTGTTAAGTGGATTAAGATATTTGTTTCTATATACATACATATTTATTGGCCAATAAATTTGAATACCTGATGAGCGTGTTGCTTCTGGAGCCCTCTGGACTGTAATATAGAACATTCTCCAATGACAGAGAAAAGGAAACACCCTGTGTATCCGAGATGTACAAGTGTGTCAGATTGTTCAAGTGGTTGACACACACAAACACTTGGTCCTCAGAAGCATCAGCGATGTAATACTCCTGATAATGGGAGGAAAAAATTTATTTGGACCAATTGTGAAGAAAAGTTCATGGTCAGGAGGGGATAGGATATCATTTGTACTGCATCATTTCCTTTCATCCGCACAAAAAGAGACTCACTGTGATTGGATGTCGGGTTCTAAATTGGGCAGCTTTCATTGGTTGTCGGTTGTAGGAGACCCAGAGTTGAACAGATAACGGTTCAATGCCAATCAATTTCTGCCGAAAAAAAAAAAAGAATTCAGTATATTAAAAAAAAGTGATATTAGAATAAAGTTCATTTGAACAAATTTATTTCAGAAGTATGTATCACCCTGGAAGCCCCGCGCATGAATACTTTTACAGCTTTTGAGAAAATGTTAGGTTTTTAGTAGATGTGCCTTATAGTCCGGAAAATACGGTAGGTACTAAAGAAGTAGCTCTTCAAAAAGGTTGGTAATCCCTGCTGTAGTAATTGAGCGTGAATATAAAGGCTATATTATAAAAATTTCAATATAATATTCAAAAGGAAAAATTGCAACGATTCATACCTAAAACTATTGTGCAAAGTTTGTGAAAAAAAAAAAGAATACTTGAAGGATCTTCATTCAATGTTTTCTAAAGACATTATCCCATGGGGTGCCCAACTCAGCTGCTAATATTTACTGTCACATTGGACAAATCCTTCACAGTAGAGCTCTCACCCCAATCAACTGCTAAAACATTAGAGCTACAGGGTGCTTGAGCTCACACCAGATTGACAGCAAATCTGTCCTGGGTAACAAGAGAGGAGATGAGATCCAAATCATATTCACCATCTGTTCCACTATCTGTTTTTTTTTCCTGCTGCCTCACACTGTCTTCAAATACACAAACACTGAGGGCCGGCAATGTGTTCCACATTACCAACTGACAAATATTGATTTGTTCTGAAGCGGTTTTGTTACTTTCAGTTCACGATGTGTTAAGTGAAAACAACGCTGGGATGAAAACAAACTTTGAGATGTAGAACAAGAACAGCAGGAAATACTGTGCATACTTTCATTTGCCTTGTTGCATGATTTACTCGAAGTCATTCGTGTACAACATTAAAATGAGGAATTAGCTTCCTGGCTACAGAGAAACATTCTTTTCTCTACAAACCTAATTTTTCCCCACCCAAAATGAGAATCCAAATGAATTCCCTTTAATATTCAATCTGCTTTGTTTTGTTCTGTAATCTTCAACATATATTCACTCACAACATGCAACTGTGTCGACATTACAGTTTCTGCCCTACTTAGAAATTCAAAACTAATAACAACTAGCTTCTTCTTTTTTTTTTTTTTTTTTTTTCTGCAGGTGTGAATCCAATGTTTGCTGGGATAGATTCCAACTCTCCTTTGCTCCGCACGAGAGAAGCCAAGCAAAAAATAGGCTTCTCATTCCATGTTGTTTACTAATTAAGATTGTACTGTTGAATATTTTTTCTGGGCAAATGTGTGCCTGGAGGATGTTTTGCAGCCCATCTCTATACAAACAACAATGGTTCAGGTCATTGAATATGTGACAATACTCGTGCCAAAACAGAAGACACTGACTGAAATGGAGTTGTCTTACCCTTGCGGTAGTGGCAAACATGTACTTTTCCCTGAGCTGGAAGCTGTCAACATGTTCCAAGATCACTTTGCGGTTCTGTTCACTCTGGAAGAAGTCAGTACTGCTGAGTATGATGGAGACACCCTGGGGCTCATGCCTCTGGACCAGCACTGTTGTGGGGGGGTCGTAGGGCTCAACGCCCCTACAGAGGAGAATGGAGATATTGCATGTTGAAAGAGGATAATACATCACCAAGGAAAGTCAAGTTTCTGCTTTTGCCAAGTCACATCAAAAGCCACCAAACATTGACTTGAGACAACTTGAGTCCAATGAATAAAAACTGAAGTCAATATAATATGCATGAGGGCACTGGTCAACTTATATATATTTTTTGAAGACATGTACAGTTAACCAGAGATGGGGACTTAAAAGATTTCACCATAATGGTGACACAAAATGGACGAACAAAAAACAAAATAGAACTGGTTTAAATCTTAAAAAACAAACCAGTTCAACTGCTTGACTGTGTCTTATATTAAGCCTCCCAAACACTGTGGTTTCCTTCTGAGACTCAAAAGCTTAACAGAGGGAGCACTGTCTCTGCAAGTGTGGCTTTTAGTCCAAGATCCATGCTCAACTTATGGACCCCGCCCGAACCAGAGTGCATGTCAGACTATTTGCTCACTCTCTATGTCCCCCCTACTTTGAATGAATGAACTCTAAGGGTCTTGAAAGAAAGGTCTTGCCGAGGGACCGAAATAGATGCTATCGTTCAGCTCAACCAGGATTTGATCCCCAGTCCCTTTTGTCAGGGGTCAGGGACGCTACCCACTGTAAGTAGAAAGAAGATATTCTTGCTCACTAACAAGGACTACTTTTTTTTTTTTTTTTGTATATTGGACCACACTTTAATATCTTTGAAAACTGGTCAATTAAAGTACAATACATGGGAAAATACATCAAATTAGAAGCGCAGACATTACTGTACAGTTTTTGTTGATTGTCTTTAACTGGCTAAAATTTTACAATGGCAATCCGTGACATTTTGCAGTCAAGTTGCAATTTAATTTTGAATTTGATTGTCTTTCACTGGCTAAAATTAAACATTGGCAATCAGTTCCATTTTGCAGTCAAGTTGCAATTTCAATTTAATTTTACAACCTTAGTTTATTGATCCACACTATTTTAAACCTGCATTAGGAAATGATCTGACCAAATAAATTAAAATATTCAGTATTTCATTGAGTCCTTTGTTCAGTAAAGAGCATTTCATTACCAATACGACTTGAAGTTGAGGTATTATTGATTGCACACCGCACTTTGAGCTGAGCTGTTTTCATTTTTATTGCATTGAACTGAGATGCAACCACAACCATTATCTCAGGCACATTTAATCTTCTTTCATAATTTGATGGCCATTTCTTTACTAGATACTAGAAAATGTTTTATACTGATTTAAGTTAGCGGAATGTGCTTTAGTAAATATATTGTCTTTACTCACTCATCCGCGAGCTCAGCTGAGCAATGATAGGGATGAAAAAAAGCCCGTGACCACCGAGTAAATATTATTCAGTTTTATAGAACACCAAGTCCACACAAGAGTTCATAAAAATGCAATTTTTAGAAAATGAACATGTTCTTTAATATCTAACAGATAAAACATTCATAAGAGGGACAAAAGTATAAACATGAAACTTTCAGCCCACTCAAATCATTAAGCCTTGCCTTCTCTTCAGGAAATATGATAATATGATAACCATACAATGTAATTCAACTGAAACTATTATTTCCGTAAAATAATTCAAATCATGTTTAAGATCTTATTTATGTGCTCAAGCCTCAGTCATGTGGTGAACAGACTATTGACTGTTTTGGTCACATCTCTGATATCTAGCGACAATGCACACCGTTTCTTACATTTAGTAAAACAATAAGCTTATGCAGCCAATATTTTCCAGTCAATTTATTTGGAAGCAAAACGTACTACAGGGTATTTGTTCATTGTTTTGACTCATCTCAGTGCCCGACAGGCTGTCCTTGGCCTGTGCTCATACGATTGTTAACTTACCAAAAGTAGGTCTTCACATGCTCTTGGATCAACACCCAGGTCTCCCCAAAGTCATCTGACTTCCACAGCTACGACAGAAGAGGGGATAGAGAAGAAGAGGGGGGGTGGTGCATTTAAAAAATGTAGGTCATGCTCATTCCTTCATTTTGTCTTTGCACATGTAAGCGGTGGAGAATTATTTAGTAGCTGCTATTTAGCTGCATGAACTCAAGAAGAAAGAAATTTGAGCTTCCATATAGCAAGCAATAATTTGTGCTTAGGGTTTCCATTATCCATGTTAGGCAAAACAGATTCATGATTACAACATTAAAAAAAAGCAGTCATTTAAAAGCAAAATATGTGTACAGCCAATAGTCAGTGGCTCATAAATATGTGAACATCTTATAAGAAACGAAATGACAATCATACAATTCTAAACATGTGTTATAGTTCATCGAAAATTGTATTGTCAGCATTTTTGTGGAGGGAAAATAAAATCAGACGGGCCCTTGCTTTATATGCATGGTCTGTTTTGAATACCCACTGAGACAACAAATGCATATAAATGAATGTCGTATTTTATTATTATATATATAATATATAATTACATATTATATATGTATATTGGAACGTATACATTTCATTTCTGTAGGTAATTACTCTGTTGTAGTATTTTAAGGATCTGGACTGACATCTCATCAAATCTGTTTAAGGCCTTTCCAAACTGCACACACTGCCAATGAAGGAAATGAAGGCTCGCCATAAAACACTCCCATGTTTACGTACATGTTGCAAGGTACTGATGATACTGATGACTTCATTTTCAATGAGGCCAGTGAGAATGTGGAGAACCAAAGGCACTCTGACAAACAAACTTAAATCCATGATAAGCTTAAACTCATCTCACGGATTCCCTCTGCAACAATACTATTTCCATGTTATTGAAGTGTTTCACACTAAATCCTGGAATGATTAAATGTTTTTTTTCCATGATACATTTTTTTGTACACGATTGTACACGCTGTGATTTTTCCTCACCCAATGTGCAGATGTTAGGAGTCCATCAACTAATACAACAAAACTGAAATAAAATAGTTCTCTGTGCCACATTTGGTTTGACTGATTTAAAAAATACGGAAGAAAGAAAATTACAACCTTTCCAATTTAACATTCATATACTAAATGTACTGTAGGCAGAGGGTGTCTGCCATTCTTTACCTGCTTGTTTGGATGAGAGCTATCATACCCGAGCACCAGGTTGGGCATTGTGCTGTGGATCAACATGTCTGTTGGTTTGAATGGCAGCGAGAAACCTTGCACACTCTTGCAGAAGTCAAAGGTGTTCCACAGGTAATTGTTGGTGGAGTCTACGAAGAGGTACTGAAACACAAGGAATCACACGGTTTCCCACTAACTGTTTTAAATTGACTGCATATAAAATCTGTTGGAACTTATTTTGATTCTTTGCAATGCACCATGTACAATAGTTAACATATTAAATTCATGCACATTAACCTACAATGTTTAAACAGGCTTAGTCAGTCATTCACTATTAAGGTCAAAAGGTAAATGAAAATAGGATCAAATAGCAAGCAAGATAATATTTTTACAGCTATAGCATATGCTCTTTATGGACGAAGACTTTCCACGTAGTTTTGGACTGCCTCAGTGAGGAATTTTAGTCTATCCATGAAAAACATTTGTGAGGTCAGAGGTCACTGTACACTGCTGTTAAATGAGAGGTCCTAGCTCACTGTTATTTTTTAGCCAGAAGGTTTCTGATGGGATTGAGGTTAGACTTTTGTGCAAGTCAAAAACGAAAATCTCCCTCTGACCAATTTACAGACCAACAGCTGAAAATTTGAACGATAGCTTAGACTTGTAATCTCGAACATTTTTACTGCAGGGTGTGTCAGTAGGACAGAAACATTCTGTCAATGAAATACTGACCTGATTGTGTTCACCAGGGCATGTGCTCATACAAGAAATAAGAATCTACTTACCCTCTTGTTATCTGCAGGACTGTGGTAAAACTGAGAGATGATCTGTGTGCTGCCATTCTTGACCTTGGCGTCAGACAACTGGAATTTTGCAGAGACAAGTGTGAAGGTGGACCCGTAGTCATAGGACACATAGACCTGGATTCAAAGCAGAAACAGATCATTAGTAGCTGTATATTTTCTGGAAACTTACATGCATTAAAAAAAACTTTTCCAAACTTTTTATGCCATGCACCCCGCTTAAATCATCCTGACAAAGGTGGCACCCTCAATAATGAACTAAACTGAACTGACACTAGAGCACAGAAAGATAAGACTTATAGTAATATCCCACTGTTTAGCCACTTGTGGCTGTCAATTGTGTTAGCGGTCACCTTGAGACTCACTCTAAAACTTCATCTCAAGTTTTAATCTCAAGCCTAAGAGTAATTTTTTACTTGGACCTGAATTTTAACAGCCACATTAAATCAGTAACATCAGCAGCCTTATATTGTCTACAAAAATTCAAATTCAAAAGATTTGTCAAGGAAGCTGATTTTAAGAGACTCTTTCAAGCATAGGTCTCCAAAAAGGTGGACTAGTGTAAAGGTCCAATCATTGGTATTTCTGTTTGAGACTAGCTGGGAGCAGGAAATAAGATCATATTAACCTTGGAAGTACCCAGCATGTAAATAACCATCTCACCAATGACTAATTAAAATCAATATAATAATAATATATATTTTTTTACTCTCGCCACACGATTGAGATTGATACCCAGCACACATGACGGGCCGAGGCACTCGTTGGCCATCCGGGTTCATTGCCATCGGCGCTCGGTATTTCGCCATCCATGCCTCATGTGCGGGGGCATTTTTTTTGTGTGTGTGTGAATAGAGTATCAAACGCCATTGGTGCTAAAAAAAAAAATGCCCTTGCACACGAGGCTCGATTGCCAATGAGGGCCAAAGGCTGCTCGTGTGCGCCGGGCTTAATACACGCTTAGAACGTGACATTCTATTCCACCCTTGTGCAGTCTTGTTCTCTGTGAAGAACCCAGAGAGAATTATTTGGTTATTATTTATTTCTCAAATCATCTTATTTATTTCTTGATTTTTCTTTGTAAAGAACCCAGTGAGGGTTATTTGATTTTTATTGATTTCATAAACAGTGCAATTGTATTACAGAAATAGTGCTAATAATATCCAGATTTTTTTTCTGTGAAGATCTCTGAGGTTTATTTGTTTATTCTTCATTTCATAAATAGTGTTATTTGTTGCATGAATCGTGGTATTATTTATTTCCCGATTGATTTTCTGTATTAACATTTGTGGCTTTCGGTAATTCAATAAAAGTTTATGTTTAGACATCCCTGCGATCGTCACATTTTTTTTTGTTTAAATGGACCCTGCCCCCCATCAGAAAGGTTATGTGGCCCTCACAGGAAATGGTTTGGGGAACCCCTGCTTCAATGAATATAAAATCAAGATTTTTGTGATAAAGCTGTTCAGCAAATCCCAAAATCTCCGCTTGATTACAGCTTTAAAATGCCTTCCCAAATTTCAATCGATTTCTCAGTAGGTAAAGTGAACAGCAAGCAAATTGTTAACTCAGGGATGACGTGAGAAAGCATGCAAGCTCTTCAATTATTGTAAGGTGTCGTGTCTTATTCGTCTGGGTGTGACTGGTGAATGCTGCAGATTGTGTATTTAAGTCTCGCTCGACAATCATATCATATGAAACATGACAAACCGGTTTGAAAAAAAATAAACTTTAACACGCTCTGATGAATCAATTGACAAAACAGGGAGGTTAATCATGGAAAAGAGTTATACCAGAAAGTATACTAAATCTACAGTCAAGTCTTGATTGCGCAAGTTTCACACATTTCACTCATGGATGTGTTGAACTTACCGAGCTGGTTCTGGGTCCAACAGCTCCAACGCTGTCTCGAGCCAAAGCCACAATGACATTGCTCTTTTCTCCAGCCCAGTGGACAACCATTTGGTTATGGGAGTCATTCAAGCTGGCCTGCAGAACAAATAGTGGTGAAAACAAGATGAGTATCAGTGAATTTGAGTCCAAATGTGATCATTTTAAAAGACACCCTAACATTTGGATTTATTGCATGCTGAATGTATGAGCTAAAATATTTATGGCTATGCAACAATAATTAGAGTCAAATATTTGTATCTTTTTTGGATTCTATTTTTTTATTTCTTCCTGTATTGTGTGAAATCAAATACTTAGCAAACTTAAATAGGTCAAAGTAACAACTGACACGTAAAGACACTTGCCACAAAAGTTTAGGAATGTGTGTTAGGTAGATTATTCTTCGGTTGCAACAATACTTCTTGCCAATAAAATATATACTGTTGGACAAACAATAGGCCCCTTGGGGTTGAACCTAGAGGGCAGCCATTTTACGTTGCCACTGTAAGAAAAGAAGATATTCTGCATTCATATAACCTTCAAGATGACAATTTGTTTTTCCATTGAGATACTGCCTCACATTTGGGTAGCCAAAGTTCAAACCAAGGGTGACTTCAGCAGTGAAAATGGGGCACCTTTTACATGTTCCTTATATTTTGCAATTGACACGTTTTCTCAATAGACAGTATAAATCTTATTGGACTGAAGCATTTTTACAAGAGACCTTTTTTTGTTTAATGTTCATTTGCCTTTTCCCAACTCAGGCTCTCATGCCTGTAAATAAAACCTGGTTACCATTTTGACTTTATTTTATTTAGCGCTCACCAAATACAATGAATGGCAGGTCATGGCATGCCGTAAATATTGATGACTTAAACTCCGACAGTCCAGTGTTGTGCGTTTGCAAAAGATTAACACTTAACACGAGAATATCAGCACAAACACAGTTAAACAAACTAAACACAATCCTGTTAGCCCAATTTGTTCGAGTAAGACAGCAACTTATCATGAAAAGCGGATGAATTGCCTCCCTGTTTAAATATAAGCTCATGTATAGTACTTGTTTCATTGTGATTTAATTCTAAGCTGATTTATCATCAAAGCTGAAACTTAAATGTTATCCATAAATATTTTAAAATTATTCTCTTCACACACTAGTTAACTTTGGGATTTTTTTTTCTTTTGCACATCTAGAAGTCTAAATTCCATCTGCTATGCTTTCCATGGTTCTACAAGAAGTTAGCACCACATGAGTACTGCCAGTAGTGAGGCTCTGCGTCTGGTACTACAGGACATGGGAATACAACAGGCATTTAGTCTGCACTCTCCTACCAACCTCCCTTCTCTTCAGCTCAAAGCTCTCCATTATTCAACAAGAGTGAAAGGAAGGGGGGTGCAACGTGGCCAAGAGCCCAATGGCAGCACAGTCAGCTTCAAGCAATGACATCATCTCTGTCGGACTGGCAGGCAACACATCCTTTGCTCTGCTTTCTGTCGTTAGGTGCAAATATCAGGATTCCCCCTCCCTTTTTCTACAAATACTCATTATTTTGATGAAAATTGTGTCTCTCATCGACTTTGCAAAAACAAAAAAACAAAAACTGTTTAGCAATTCATAGGACTAAGAAAAACAGAAAAATAACAAAGCCCCAATCTTGTTTTGAATATTATTTACTTTTTCTATTAATGAGGGTGGTGAATGGAATAAAAATCTAGAACTGGATTTTTGTTGGGGAAAAAAATCTGATATATTTTATTTACATCCCACCAAGCACAATAAGTGCATATGATTGTATGCAAATCCTTTCTTTTCCAAAACTTTAACCTTTCGTTCTCATAAAGGTTCATCTTTGTCTCGTCAATGCATTAAAATTCCTCCCTGGCTTTCTTATTCATCTGGTTAATGAGTGGGTTTCACTGCCTCTAATATATGCTTAGCAATTGTCATCCCCCTCACAGTCAAGAGGTCGTTGGCTTTAAATTTTGTCTCTTCCTGACACATTTGGTATATATCATATGCTGCAACTGTTAAAATTTACAAATGTGACAATATGAAAAAAATCATAATTTTTGCAAAATGACACCGTTATCAAAACATTTATGTTCGTCACATGGCATTCGCAAACTATTTGCCGATTGTAATGTAGCCAAATATATGAATACACACACACGTATATATATATGGGACTATTGACAAAGTTTCAGTATTTATGAAATTTAAGAATGCTTTAATTTAGGGATGCGGTAATTGAGACAGCTAATGCTCATACGTTTATCCTCACTCAAGACAAACAACCATTCACACCCACATTCACATCTGCACTGGACTTATAGCTATACAAAAATATATTAGGTTGGGACACTTTTATTCACATTACAAAGTAAAGGCAGTTGAGACCATTTAGATGTGCTCTCTAGTTCTTCATAAGGTAATTTCAAGGTATCGGACCAAAAATTTGCATATACTCAAAATCAAGTGACATGAACTCAGACTCACAAAAAATGTGGTTGAGACAGGCAATTAAAATCACTTTGGCAGACTGTTAATTATTTGCGGAAATTCCCTACTTGCAGTCTGGCGTGATCCCGAAATACAGTGAACAGCAGGGTTCCAATAAACGAATTGAACAAATAAAACGGTAATATATTCTATATGAAATTTATGTATATTGCACAATATATAAAATGGAATAAAAAGTGTATGATACTGCTTAAATTACAAAGCCTAGCTATTTGGCCAATGTTGTCTTAATTTTTCAAATGAGCAATTTTATATGTGAGAATCTTTCAGAGCAATGAAATGTGATGCTAACCAAACTCCCCCCAGAGCCTCTTTGACTGATGATGGATAACTTGGAGCCAGAGGTGTTTCCCTCTGCTGTGTGCTCAGTCTAATTGATCCTATATTTATTATTTGAATCAGTGGCGATAATCTGTCAATCGGAGAAGATAATAACTTTAACCTTTGCGCAGATAAACTGGATATTGAAAAATGTGGAGTGAATTGGTCAACACGATTATTGCGGTAGGCTTTATAGGTCCATTATTGCTTTGATTGCATATTTTTAGAGGTGTAACGATTAGTTAATTCATCAATAATCGATCATGATTTCTGATAACATCAGATGGTAATGAATTCAGAGTGTAAGTAAAAAGACTCGTTTGTATTTCTGTCAACGTTCATCACTGACACATCACTTGAAGTTAACACTTTTAATTTTCAGTCAAGTTTGGTTTTTTTAAACCCCGCAAGGCAAAAAAATGATGAAATATTTTAAATACTTGGCTTTTGTTAGCCGTCTGTCTACAAGCACCCTCGCTCCCCCCTCAACCTCTGCTTTGCGTCTCAATGAAGATTTAAATCACAGCTTTTGAGATGAGGAAAATAATGTTTTGTCAAAATGAAATTACATAGTAAATTCCATTAATTGTTCAGCGCTAACAATTCCACCAACAGCCTGCTAAATTTCAATGGAGCCAACACAATGAAGAGACACAGGACGCCCAAATATTTGGAACTTACCAATCAGCGGAAAGTTGCTTTCCATATCAAATTAACAAGAACAGAAAAACAATTAGAGCAAAGCTTTTGTTTTGAATATTTTGTATATTAATGAGAAAACGTCCCGTTCAAAATCGCAGTTATATCTGACCAATGAAAACAGATTAGAAAAATGGCCTCGTGCATTTTCAACCCAAATTATCTTGCAAACCCAATAAAAGGATATAAAACACTGTAAACATGTTTTATAATCATTCCTACATGCAAACAATAACAGAAACTTGTGCATTGTGCATTCATCATTGACTCAACATGTTCCTAGACTTGTTCTGTCACTGTTGACAACTTCCTTACCAGAAACTCATGCAGTTGGCATTCATTAGAAATAATACTTGATACCATTCTTATCACAAGTGTACCTATAAAAAAAACGAAGACAAAATACCAGGAAGCTTTGCAGTGTTTCTAAAATAACAATGCATGCAGGGATATAAGGACTATTCTAATAAATGACAAGTCACAAACTAGAGAACTAATGCTTCCCTAAATTACTGTGACACTTCTCAAAACTGGCTTGGTCACTGTTAGACAACTGGTGAAATCTATTAAAAGGAACAACACTACTTTAAAATACAACTAGATGCTCTATAATGAAACTAGAGCCCGAAGCAGGTTCATCAAAAAACATGTTCAACCAGACAGAGATAAATGTGTTGGCATGTGCAGTTTACGTCATCATTCATATGTGATGAGATCAATATGAGAATATTTGTTCAAAACAAATGTAAAATTAGAAAATGAATCACTACAATCATTGTTTTCGATGTGATGTATGTACATATTGCAGGAACAAATACAACCCATCAAATGTAGCATTCACTTGGAAGGAAGGAAGGAAGGAAGGAAGGAAGGAAGGAAGGAAGGAAGGAAGGAAGGAAGGAAGGAAGGAAGGGAGGGAGGAAGGAAGGAAGGAAGGAAGGAAGGAAGGAAGGAAGGAAGGAAGGAAGGAAGGAAGGAAGGAAGGAAGGAAGGAAGGAAGGAAGGAAGGAAGGAAAGAAACTATATTTACATATATAAACAATACATTCATTTCACTGTTTGTCATTAAGGCGTGCTTTTTCTTTGAGTTTAAGTTTGTCAAGGCGAGTGACAGTCAACCTTTAGCCTTAGGAAACATTTTCACTCAAGATATCTCATTATGTATTCCTTGTTGATCAGAACTCCTTATCTCCAAGCCCCGATGTTACTTTCACAAAGAGAGGCTGTCAAATAAGCATGAATATCATTCAAAATCATATGTGTGATGGCAACTGATTAGGAATCGCTTCTGCCAGAAAATGCCCTTATTTTTGCAAATCAAATTTTTGGAGCTAGCTTGCTATCAAGACAATACGTGACGAGGTAAACGCAGGTTAAGAGTTGCACAGCCATTTGAACACGGGGACATGAGAAAAACAGCAGGATCGCGGTGTCTTCGGCTGTAATCGCAACTGGGTCGTTTTACGCCCTTGTCAACTCAGCCTGCATTTAAACCTACTTCTGCATTCGGTGCATATACAATCACACCATTTCCTTAACGATGTGACTTAGATGGGCTTGAATGTTTTCTTTAAAGTGTGACAAGTCAGGAGCATTGAAGGTTGCGCTGATCGTGAAAGGTGTTACTCGAAAAGCACCACTGGGATGCATCTCAATACCTGGCCGTACACCTTCGGCATGGTTGATTCACTAGCGCTCCGGCGGTTTCGCTTTGGCGGAAGGGCGCCGTAGTCCGAGCCGCCTTCAGCAGCACCAAGAGCGGCCAGTCGTAGAGCTGAAGTCGCGTTGCCCCCTCCATCTGCGTCTGCTAAATCCTTATTTGCATCTACTGTAAAATATCCTCTGTGTTGGGGTGGTATGAAGCGCTCGTCATTGTGAAGATGGAGTGTTGACGAATGTATTCCTACAAGCCATAAGATGATGATGTAAAGCGAACGCCGGAGAGGACACAGCATCCTGTCTGCTTGTGGTAACGCCATGTTTGTGTATGTTTGGTTTTCAGGTTAGGTAAGCGCAAAGGGCTCCTTCTACAGGCTGCGATGGGCCTGGTGTTGCATTCAATTACTGTGGGAATTTTGAAACATCCATCTTCTTCTTATCGATATACCGTATGTAGTGCGTTTCGCTTTCATTTTTGCTCCTAATAATCAATCATATGAAATTGCCACATGATCAGTGGTCAAACGTCTGTCGTTTTTTTGTGCATCACCCTATAACACTTGTATGGAGAAGCCATCATTTTTAGTACTCTCAAAATGTTATCAAAAGGTATCTAATTTATCGGATTTTTTCATATTTATCTGTTTTCAGATCAGCAAGGATTACTGAATGAACTTCATTAGCGCCTTGCAGAATTTTCTGCCCTTGATTTAATTCATACCTTTAAGAATAAGATAACTGATGGTGTGAGTGCTATATTTATTTTATTGTAAGAAATTTAGTCAAAATGGCTTTTGGGTGTGTCAGTCCACAGCTACGTATATACTTGTTAATTAAATTTCAACATCAAATGGAAGAAATTAAACGCTGACAATGAATTAAATACATTTCTCAGAAAATATATCTAGGTGCGAATCTAACATTTTCGACGTGCTTTGAAGGCCACATAGGTGAGTGGATGCCTCAATTTAAGTAAAATATAACATTCGTGTGAGTGTGTGTGCAAGGAATGGATAATGACAGAAACTAGTAAGCTAAATAAGCGAGAATATTCAAGTCTCTCAGGAACTATTGATCAATTTTCGACCAAAAAATCTGCACATCTTTTGTAAGTACGAAAATTAATTTTAAGGGTACTAAAGTTGGAAGCCTGTTTGCTTGGTATTTATCCATAGGCACAACATCTTTATGTGTAATAAATGTGGAGGTTAATTGACACATTCGACAGTAGGCTGTGTATATGACTATAAATAATTTACTGGATATTTTGCGTTGTCATATTAACTATGTAAATTCCATAGAGTTGAAGTCTTTCAAAGTTAACTAACTATTCAAGGTAGTGGAATGAGGTTTAGCTTTCAGTCTAACGTGTGGGGTTGTGCTAAAGTCAAATTATAAGATGTATTATTAACTTACAGTAAAATGTCACAAAAAGGAACAAAACACAGTACAGGACATAAATACACGACAAGTCAAGAGGTAAGTGGAACTGCTTCGTTGAATGGATGAAACTTTTTAGTAGAAAAGGCTTTCATTTTTTTTGAACCAGATGGAACAAATGTGTGGAAATGTAGACAAATCATCACAAACAAAGATGAAACGTCATTCCAAATCTGCAACTTCAGTGGATTCACTTGAAACTGCAGGTATGCAATTTGTACAAACTATAGTTTATCATCAGGTATTTTTTGAGATAGGACTCACAAAAAGGAGCTACAATATATGTAACATAAGACCTTGCAATAACAGTTTGACGCTAATGTGAATTAATTCTGAAAGATCTCGTGAGAATTTCATCAGGTTATACTTGTTATTTGGTAACCGGACCCAGGATGATATACTACATAAAAAAAATGGCAAGATAAAAGATGCAAAACAATCTTTGTCTTCTAGGTAACCAACAAAATGACACAATTGGAACCAGGAACATGACACTAGTCAACCTCACCTACCTTCCTTCTTCAGCTGTCATTAATTGTTTTGCTTGTTGCAGGTGCAGTTGAAGATATCAGGATTCTTTTTTCTAAGTTTGCTAATATGTTACGGTAGGTCACTTAAGTAATTGTTTATTTATTTATTTATTTTTATTTTTACTTATTTATAATCTCAAGACACACCACCAAATTGAGATATTTAGTTGTACGCTAACAGGTGGCAACACTAACCATATTGATGCATCTTCTGCCATCTAGTGGAAGAACGTTAAATTGTTCTGTCCGTTACTCGTAAGAGGCATAAATAAAGAACATAACCACAAATTTCAGACCTATTAAATGAAACTGGACAGTTTCCTGCGGCACACCTATTAATATCTCATAGCACTTTATCAATGGTTGGGAATCACAGTAAACATCTTGCCACCTCTTCATTATTTTGCACTGCAGCACTTATCCTGTTTCTATTATTTAAATCATAACTCATAACATTGCTCATAACAAGTGGAAACCAGATGGCAGATCCATCAAATAATGTAAAAAAGGTCAATTGTGCTTTCTCCCCAGTTCATGCCGGTCTGTTACCACTGCAATGAATCAGAGGCCAAAAATAATTTATAGCAACACAATCATTTTCTTAGATAACCACACCATACAATTTTATATCAACAAAGTAACCATAAAATATTCCTAGTTTCGCTGTCTTATAATTTACCTGGTCATACTACATGCTAGTAAATTCTTTATGGATTATTTCAGTGAGAAAGCAACAGTGGATACCGCTCAAAGGAAAGAGCTGGAAAGCCTTTTGCAAGAAGCTCGAAACCATGAATCCCTTCTAAAAGAGAAAAAGAATCACCTGAAGAAAACGTTGGTTCAGATGTCGGAGCAATTGTAAAATTAATTTGTATGAACTGTATACTTGCAATATTTCCTTTTACAGAGAAATATGATAGCTTTATCATTTACTGTTCCTGGATCCTAATTCACTCCTGAAGTTCACATAGCAGTGAAGTTGATATAGTATGTGGCATTTGTGTGACTAGTCGCTTACACGAATACATCTTTACTATTTAATTTGACTTGCTTGCACTGTCATTTGCACCAATGTCAGTGACAGAAATGATTGTAATATTATTTCTGTTATGTTATGTTTGAAGAGAACTCACTTTTGCCTTTGAATTTTCCATGTCAAATGTTAAAACGACTCAATTTGTCAGAGTTTATCCCAAAGATATCACCTCACCACAAGGTGGAGACAAACTATTGTTGGCAAATTGTTAAAAAGAATGTCCTGTACTTATATTTTATGATTGAACCTGCCTGCTATTTGGCTAAACCTCAGAATAAATACAGTAGCTTATAGACTTTGGCAATACATTGATTTGTTTATTTAAAAAAAGAAAAACAAGCACACAGTGCAGGTTTACAAACAAGAAGCGAAATATGAAAAAAAAAACATTAATGAAGAAGAAACAATGTTAATTATTTGTTCCATTAATGAGCATATCCTTGCTGACTTTGGGTAAGAAACAGGGGAGACACTGAACTGGTTGCAAGCCAATCGTAAGGCACACACAGACAAAAGAAAAGTTTATGTTACAATATTTGAAATAAACTATTGCATTTCTATTTAGTCATAGATATAGTTTGTAGTGTAGTGAAACAAAAATATGATGAAGCATCAAATGGTTAAATGGCTATGCTGTGGCTTTGAATGTTCCATGGAAGCCGTACGGGATATTAACTGGCACCTCAGCCCTACCCAGTTCCTCAAATGTTTTGGCATCCAAAGCCAAGAGGAAAGTACTCTTGTCCTGAAAACAATAAACAAAAAAAGGATACTAATTTGACGATTTCTATGAAAAAAAATTGTTTCAACATGCGCCTATATAATTTCTATGAGTAATTAAAATGGATTTTTAGTGTGTTAGAAGAAATCAATGTTTTTCCCTGTGAAGTTTTACGAAACTGGACCAACCTTATTTGGAGTGATAACCACAGACAGTATGACACCATCATCCTCCTCTGTGGCATCTGGGGTGGGTATGAAGACAGGTTCTGAGGGGTATAGACCAGGTTGTTCCCAGACCTTTGTGGAAAAAATAGATTAAAAGGTATGAAACCATTAAAACAAAAAGAAAGAATTGAATGGTTTAGCTGATTTTGCATGTGTGTAAGATCAAATTGTCATGTTGCCATGATACTGTCTTGGAAAAACAGTGGAAGAGGCAAAGAAGTAAATTTCACCCACCTTCATGTGTTTACCCTGAAGATCCATCTTAATCAGTGTGTCCCCTACAAGGTGTCTGAAGCCACAGCCATAGAAGTAGCGATAGGGGCGGGTGTTGTACTTGCTGTAGTTGATCTGAGGGAACTCAAGACCACCGTACTCATGAAGGTCTTCCCCATGGAGATCCTCATGGGTACAGAATACCTGCAGAGACATCACGTCGTTTGATGAATGAAACGGAACAAATCATATGAAATGCTGGAGCATGCTTTTTGTGTATTCTTTTTATTTTGTTGATTGCGAGCACTGCGATTGTGTACTTTAAAGTGAAAGATAAGTGAAGGTAAGCAGTTTCGTGAAAGAAGTCTACCTTTTTCTTGCCGATCCTTAATGCAGTGGCCGAACTGTTGGGCAGGGTGTTCAAGTTCTGCTCGAATGGTGTCGTGTTGTCAACATTGAGCGGTAGAACAAAGCGACGTGGAAAGACTCTACACATTGTGTTATACACCTATAAGGAAATAGTATAATGTCATTTTAGTCCCCATTCAGAAAAATAATTGTACTTAAACCATTGATGTTACACGAGCTTTGTATCATTCTGCTTTTTTTTATCCTGCTTACCTCATCAAGCTCTTCTCCAGACTTGCGAAGATTCTGGATATTGTAGTTTGAAATTGCCTGACCATCATCTGATGCGCACATATCTATGATTAAATAACCATCTTCCTCAAAGGCGTTGATTTGGTGAAAGGTTGCCAGTGGCTGAGCAAGGTACTTCATGCGGTTCACCTGGAATTCAAAAGGAATTTCAAAATAAGTGTAAATCAATCGATTAACCGGCAACTAATCTATTATCAAATTAATCGACAACTCTTTTAATAATCAAGCACTTGCTCAGAGCTATTGTTTAACTTCAAATTGTCAAAATCATTTGATTGATCAACAGTAATTATTCATTGGTTTTTTTTTTAGTTCTTCATGAAAACACTATTTTTTAGTTTAATCAAAATAAGACATTTGCATTTCATTTTCAAAAAGGTTAGTTAGTATATCATCAATCCCTCTCGGGTGATATCGTTTAGTATTTGTATCACTAAAGGACACCAAATGAACATAAATTATTAGTTAATAAACAATAATCTAGGAAAAAAGTTTTTTTTTTAATTCACTTTCATTCGAGATAAGATTTCGGATGAATAATTGATTGTAAAAAATATTCAATTGTGACAGCCCTAAAGCGCTTAAGATTTCATTGAGTCTCACCTTCCCCGTTTTTTTGTGAACCAGATGGAAGATTGTTTTGAGTTTGGGGTCCCAAAAGAAGCTGTTGCTAATGCTCTTTCCTGTCAACGTGCCCGTTACAATCTTCATCAGGTCCATCTTGATGGGCTGCTCGATGAAAACCACGTAGTTCTCAGACATAGCTGCAGACAGAAATGGGTTTGCCTTAATCACCGTGACAACTTGCTGGCATCTCAGATTTTCTCTTGGCAAGCTAACTATCTCAATCAGTTTATTGATTAGATTTAAGGAATATAACACCATTAACCACTGTTGCTTACCAAAACTGTGGTAGTAGGAGGGTGTTCCACTCTTTGCAGAGGGAATAGAGCAAAGCACCTTGGCTCCCTCCAGTGTTTCTTGGCTATTGTTTTTGGTGGGAGGCACTTGAATAATGTTGTAGTGTGACCCTGAAAGTACACAAACCGGTTCTTCTTTTACCAGGCAAGTCGAGAAGCAGATCAAGTTTTATCTAATAAAATCAAAATACCACACCTTTAGAGCAGTATGAATTTCCCATGTTGTATGTTGTTCCATCAATATCAGTGTGAGGGTGTGCGGTGGCGCCGTTAACAGCAATGAAATTGCTCCAGTTCACCTAATTGAGAGATTCAACAGAGATAAGGTGTTAACTTTTAAAAACCTTTGCTCAGAAATTTAAATTTATAGTAAAGTTTTTACTTTGTAAAGTAAAACTCATCATTACCTTTTTGGTTGTCTCCAGCGTCTCGGGGTCTATTTTGTGCATCGTGTTTGTTTCAGTGCTTACATAGTAATCACCCTTGTAGGTCACAAAACTCACATTGGCATTATCTGTGCCCTCTAGAAGATTCCAAATTACAACACAGAAAAAAATCAGTTACGGTTGTTCAAATGCGAAATAGAATACGTTTAGGTTCTGCTGACAGACAAAGTACTCACTCGGTAATTCAAATTTTGAAAGGAAGCGTTGGAAAAAGCTTTTACACGGGTCCGGCACGCTGACTGTTCCGAATTCGGAAACAGCGATGCGGTTATTCTCATTGTTGGCCTGGTAACTGTCACTGGAGAGGAAGCGGCTTTTGTAAGTCACCTGCCCCTTGGAAATTTTAAACTGGTGAAGTAAAGCCATGCCGTCAAACCAGTGGTTGAACCTGAAGGAGAAGACAGTTACTCCTGGGAAGGTGTTTCCACCTTTACCTGCATAGTATTGAATTTTCTCAAGTACTTACTTCTGGTTTCCAATTTCAAACTTCCCAGGGCCATTCCTCAAGAAACTGCCGTTGATCCATTCTGGGAATTTGCCCGTGATGTTTGTTTGGATGGGAAATGGCGTATCCACCACTGTGCGCACAATCTTCTCGATGCAAGGCAGACCGTGCACATCAGTAAAATGACTGATGTTCTTCTTTGATGCATGTTTTTGAAGTGCTGGAGGAAAACAAGAAAACCATTAAAGACACAATTAATATTTGTCTGTATGAAAAGAAAATGATTTACCTACCTTTCTTGTTTTTCTTCTGGTGCTGAGTGGTATTCATGGCTGTAGATTTGTACTCTGGTCAAAGTTGGCAAGCCCCTGCACGCTCCTCCTGTGATGCACTTTCTGCAAGACTTGAGTTCGGTTTTATACAGTGCAGTCTCCAGGATTGTGACGTAGTCCAAGGCAGATAAGTCAGCAAACTTCTGTGATTATATAAGGCTCAACGAAAGAAGTTCAGGGCAGATTACAGCAAATATCCTCAAGTATTTTATCCACTCCTTTAATAAACGAATTGATTACACAAAAAGGTCAGAGTATAACTGGATATATTATATCCACTGTACATAATTCCTTATTTTGTTGCGCCATGGTTCCAGCACACAATGGTCTCCTCATGGGGGTCATTTTAATGGTCATTTTCTATTCTTCTAATTGAAAATTGTAGTTCTTGATATTTAGGCAGCACAGTGGGGCACTGGTTAGCACATCCGTCTCATAGTTTGGAGGGTATGGGTTCGATTCCACCTCCGGCCGTCACTCCTCCAAATTACCCGTAGTTATGAGTGCGGGTTATTCGTCCTGTGCCCTGCGATTGGCGAGCAACCGGTTCAGGGTGGGTGGATGGATGGATGGACGGATGGATATTTTTAAGGATTCCTATGCAATTTGGTAAAGAACTACTATTTTTAGATTCAACTGGCCTACTTACTGTGATTCCGTATGACTGTTGAATTATTTTTTTCTCATTGCTGTTTAAACATTTTGAAGACATCTACATCAATACCCTGCAGCTTTCTTACCGCATTGTCCAATTAAGAGTGAAAACTCTTGAAAAACAATTGAGCCATTTGCAAATTTGCAAAGTCATCAAGTGCCTCCACAGAAACTTACCACAATTTAGTTCTACTTGTTTAGAACAGTAAATCCAAGGGAACTTGAAAAAGATTAATTTGTCCATCCACCTAAAGGCAAAAAACTGCTTTGTCATTCCACATTTTCGGAAACACACACACTATATTTACTTCATTGACTATTATTGGTCTATGGTCATATATAGTTTGCGACAAGTGAATTGTAATGGTATATTATTTTGAACCATTGAGAACAGTATGATCCCACTTCTCAAGTCAAAACAAAAAAAATAAAAAGATAAAGGAAAGAGAAGAAGGTATGTGTTCTCCACTTGTTACCTTCTCCCTTGAAGGTTCACGAATTTCCCCAGATGTGACATTTGATACCTGCATATGTAAAAAGTAGTTACTGTGCTGTCATTGCTTCTTTCACCAGCCTCATCTGTGTGACAAGGCTAATACATTTTAGTAGGAGTTGAAGTAGCAGTTGTGAAAAGGATCCGTAGTTAGTTAGTTAGTTAGTTAGTTAGTTAGTTAGTCAGTCAGTCAGTCAGTCAGTCAGTCGGTCGGTCGGTCAGTCAGTCAGTCAGTCAGTCAGTCAGTCAGTCAGTCAGTTAGTTAGTTAGTTAGTTAGTTTATTGACAAAAGTATAAAACCAAAAAATTATCAAAACCCATCATACGACTTTTTTTTTAAAAAGGTACACATTACAAAAGATTAAAATAATTAACATAATAGATTAAAATTAAAAACACAACACAAGAATCTTGGCTTCATACAGTTTTCTGTTTTTCCAACGTTGACATTCGCAAAGTTTCTCTGTTAGTGCCCACAAATAGTGATAAATACATCCATTCACTTATCCTTAATAGGTAAGCTGTTGGTCACAATTACTTAAATCTACAAGCTTTTTATGAGAAAGTAAGAGATATAATATTTTACCCTATATAATAAAGAAAAAATCATTGATGAATGGACTGTGAAGAAATTTTCTGTACCTCCTATTCTATTCATGGTGGCTCGGGGTACAGTAGAGAAAATGAAGAAATGGAGAACATGCAAACTCATTCTGAGTAGGCATGAACACAAGCATGTAAAAGTGTAGAAAAGAGGCAGCAGTGTTCTGCCCAAAAATACTTACCAGTTAATTTAGGAACATGGCTTTCTGTAAATCGCTATTTTAAACTGATTTTCTTCAGTGCTATCTAGTGGTTGATGTTATTTCCAACCAAACTCCGGTTTATGGCTAAATTTTCATTTGCAAATTGACACGGTGGAATACTAGATTCTTGTAACCCATCAATCCATTTTCCACTGCTTATCAGGAGTCGGGTCGCAGGGGGCAGCAGTTTCAGCAGGGAAGCACAAAATTCTCTGTCCCCGGCCACTTTGTCCTGCTCATCCCAAGGCATTCCCAGGCCAGCCGGGAGACATGGTCTCTCCAGCGTGTCCTGGGGCCTCCTTCCGGTGGGACATGCCCGGAACACCTCACCAGGGAGGTATATTAATCATATGCTCGAGCCACCTCATCTGGCTCCTCGATTCAGAGTCCCTCCCGGGTGACCAAGCGTCTCACCTTATCGCTAAGTGAGAGTCCATGAAGCACATGTAGACTGGTCGGGCAAACAGAGGGAAGCTACCCCCTCGTTCACAGGGGTGAACCCCAATGTATAGGCCCAAAGCGGGGTTAATAAGTATGCCCACACGTGCTCTGCACCTCTCACTGTGGGGAACTACAGAGTGAAAGAGTGTCCAACCCTTGTCGAGAGGATTGGTACCAGAACCCAAGCTGTATGTGGAGGTGAGTCCGATTATGTTTTTTAGAACCTATCTGCCTCGCACGCCGGCTTGGGCTCCTTCATAGCCAGGGATGTGACATTCTATGTCCCTGGCACTAGCTTCTGTAGCTGGGATTAGGGTTAAGGTCCCTGGTTTTGTCCGCCCCCCAGCCGACCCTTTGACCCCACCCACTGATAGTGAGTCCAAGGGAAGAATCCTTGTAACCTTGTGTCCTAAAAATGTGACCTCCGAAACAGCATTATCTGTTCTTCACCGTGTATTTGTCCTCCTGACTTTTCGCTGACTCCCTTTATGGTTTTTATCAGTTGCGAGTGAAGTCAAACCGAGTTTAACTACCGTTAGGCAATCTTGTGTCTCGGTGTGAGACAAAGGGTAATGAACACAACAAAAATGCATTTGTGCAATTTATCAGTTTGATGACTATTAATTCTTTTAACATAAGGTAATAATAGACAGCTAGTCAAAAAATAAAACATTAGATTTTGTTAGTTAGTTTCCTCCCATATCCCAAAGACATGCCTGGTAGGCTGCTCCCTCATCTTGGATGACATGAACCACCAATGTCAAATTGCTGACTTGCTACCTGCACTTCATGATTCACATCCTTGAAAAGAGGAAATTAGAAAAAAGTAATTGTGACAATCTATTTTGACATAACTGTTGTATATGTCTTTTGTTAAACATTTAACATCTAAACATTTTAAACATCATTAACATCATTGTCTATTGTCAGCTATTTTAAATGGACATTTCAACCTCATAATATAATCAACTATAACTAGCAAATAAATTAGAATGAGAATATACTTTTGATTTCTGTTTGTCAATACTCCAACTTTAAAATCTTTCATAGTGCAAGTGCCATGCTTACTCTTTTTATGAGATCTGAAAAACGACATGTACATATGTTTGTTTTATATGATTGATAAGAAGAACTATGGTTCACCACTGATACAGTCTTGAAGCACTTCAAGTGGTTGTAAACTTGTAAATATGAGCAACGTATTATCTAGGAGATGGATTGCCACTTCCTGGACACAAAGAGCATGTGTACATTTCTACCTCAGCACTTTTTGATGAAACGGAATTTGCTTAAGTGAAATATCATTTGTGTTTAGTAAAAGTATATATATATATATATATACTGAATTTTGCAATTTGTTTCTTTCATGGTGCTTAACAGTATGAAAAGCATAGCTACCTTCTGCTGCAGGGACGGTGTTACACTTTTGGACTTGGTCATCCGTGACTTTGGATGATGCGCACTGGCCCCTCGCTGCTTTAGCGTGCTTGAGTGCATTGATGTGTGCCTGCAGGTCGTTGGCACCTTTATTTGCCACGGACACGTAAGTGCCTGCCTTACACGTTAGGCACTCAGCTTCATATGCATCACGACCCTGGAGAAAGCACGCACTTTTTTTGTTTTTAATTCCTCTCTAAAGGTGCATTTTCGTTTTGGCATTGTCTCCACTCACTGCCAAGCACTCGCCTACTTCCTCCTCGTGCACACACGCACACACAATAAGCAAGGTGGCTAGATTTGACGAAAAAGGCGTGACTTATTTGCAAACAACTACAGAGAAACTTGGAATAGAGTGTAATGGAACGGAGTGCCAATGTACATGTGAGGCAGTCGTACAAAATCCCGGAGAGTCTTTGAAATTCCCCCCGGACAGATATTTGGGGCTGAAAAGTAGGACATGTCCGGGGAAAAGAGGACGTCTGGTCACCCTCCATAAAGTAGTGCGTACGCTGTCCGTTTTTATTATTCTTTTTGTGTTCATTTTTCAAATAACCCAACTGATTACATGTGGATAGGTATTATTATTTTTATGAATGAAATACAATTTATTTGGAAGCAGTTGTCTGGCCTTGGAATCCCCCCCCTCCAGGCCTCTGCTGCCCCCTGCTGGTTTTTGTGTTTTTGGAGCGTCATGTCGGTCAGCCTGTTAGTTCCACTTAGTTTGATATTACTTTTTGAGGGGGGGTTCAGAATTCTTCGTGGCATCTGCACAGTATGGATTAAAGATGAACTTCAAGAGGAAGCTTTGGCACAAATATGGCAACAAAGTGGCAACCCAGGCAAAATAAATAAGTTAAGACTTTTGTGATTGTGTTCCAATTTGCGAGTGTTCAACTGTTTTACAAGACCTTTATTTAAAAGGTGTGTGTGGTTCAATAGTAAACACATTTGGTCTCTTTTTAATATAAGACTCCAAAAGTAACATTTGTAATACATCAATTGAAAACCCCATGACACACACACACAACAGCTGTTGAAGGTTTTTATTGAATTAAACAAAACAAAAACAGGGTATTTTTTTGGTACTAGCCTAAGATATTACAAATATATTTCAGCTAGTATAACATATCCGAGAAACAAAGCAATAAGTGGAAAAAAAAATGCCAAGAACTCATTACAGAAAGCTCAAATGTGCGGCTAAGACAATCACAGCCTTGCACGAGATCCCTTCAGAGCATCTCACTCTGCTCCCTTGCGTGTTTTCTGTACGTTTAAAAACACAAAATAAATAATCTCAAAAAGCTCTTGGATCCTTTGATCTGTTGCGGTACGATGGATTGTTAACGCTCTCCCCACACTTCTCCAACGGTTAGTTTTTGATTAATACAAACAAATCACTCAGTACAATCGGCAGCGAAAAGCTCGGTTTGAAAACTAACAAAGTGTTATTGGTTTTCATAAAAATGGTTGTCATCGATCACAGCCAATTGCGAACTTTCCAAAAAACACCCTCTACAATCATCTTCAGCTTTAGAATTAGCCAGAAAATTCTGTACAAAAAAGGCAAAAAAATAATACACACCTTTCCCAACACCCCCTCCCCAAGTCCCCCCCTCCCCCCTCCAACCGTAGGCCTCCAGTGCTACACAGGTTTTATGGGATTAGAACCTTTATGGAACTTCAGTGTAGTGAAGCCTATTGCAACCTCACCAGTGGAAATGTGCAAAATAATAACCCGTCAATTAGCCTCCCAGAAATTAATGTATTGAGTTTGACCTTGAGTTGAAATGGTTACCAATAACAGTTTTTATTATTTTATATATAATATCAGAATTTTTCAGCTGGATATCCAAAATTCAACTTTGTAAACAAATTTGATGTAACAAAGAACAGCTAGCAGGATCAATGCCAGGACTTGCACATTTTATTATGCTTATTTTGTGATTCAAGGGAGGCCCATGATGTGGATGGGAGTTGATAACTTCTCACTGACTTTTGATTTTGCACAGTGTGACGAGATGGCCGTTGTGATGCTACGTGGCGTCGACTGTGACAATTTGATAAATGGGTGGAGAGAAGGGTGTGGTTGCAGGCACGGCAGGGACATACTCAATGATGGGAGGAGCCCGAAGCAGCCCAGAGTTGTCAGTTCAAGGAATGGCAAACTGGACCACTAGTTCTTCTTTCGCATCCACTTTGATTTGAGAGATTGCACTATAAGCATATGCCGCTATCTTGGATACCTGAAAAAGTACATGACAACGATTATAATCTTTCTTCAAGGCACCTAACAGGAGAAGCAAAGCATCTCCCAGACTTGTTTTGGATTTCACATTCAGGGTTTTGAAAGTGAATTGCGTTTGTGATTACCTGCTGAACATCCGAGTATGGCACCAGGTCGCTGGCGAGCACTTGGTGGGGCTGGCTAGTGAGGGAGGGGAGAGCCAGGGCTTTCTTCTGGGGCATACTGCTGCTCAAAACAGCAAGCTTGGTGCTGAGCAGAGGGACATACAGACATTTCATTCACATCTTGCCCACTCCCCCCCACAGTGCTGGAAATTTTATTTTTAGTACATTATGGTGATAGGTGATCTGGTCAGCACCAGAGGTCACAACTAGGGCTTGGGAATTATTCTTGAATACTTTGTGCTACAGCTAGCACACCCATCAGTGTCATGTCCACAAAAAAATAAAAATAAAAAAAATATGTATGGTCACCTATAGAAGACTATGTTCAATGATATGTTTCATCCCCAGTCAAATGGCATTTTTCTCGTGATTTTCATACAAGCTTGAAGTATACCTGTATTGCCGAGCTTTGTCCATATACTCATGCTGCTCCATCATGACCGAGTCGGCTGCCGACACGTCAATGATGTTCCTGCGCAACAAACGACAACGTTTATTAACTTCTTAGATTATCGAACTGAGTCGGGGTGGATCCCAAGCTTACTGTGCAGTTTTGGTGAGGATGGATGTGAGCAGCGCCTGCTCATCTGTTCGGGCTGAGGGGACGGTAGGAGTGATCCAGTCCGTGCCATTTGGGGGTTTGCTGACAGGGTTTGGGTGGGTGATCAGCGGCTTGCGTTCATTATCCTTCAATCATAAAATTACCCAAATTAATCTGGACCATCAGTGAGTCATGAGAGTTCATCAAGTGTGCCAGAGGATATAATCCAATTTCACTTAAAGAAACACTTTATATAAAATTTATTTTGAGCATGCATGTTTATACAGAACTGTCATTTTACTATGTGTATGCACAAATAAGTTATTGTTGCATTTTTTCCCCCAATTTTAGTACATGGCAATTATCCACTTACATTCTCTTACAAAAGTATTTGTATCCGAATAAACTAACTTTTCATTTTAAATTTTCAAAAAATAAAACGCCCGCTGAAAACGAATTAAGGCTGATAGAATATGGAAAAACAAAGAATATGGAAAAACAAATGTCAAAAAGAAATGGGAAAAAACTATGCAAACTTCCAAACTATAAGATCGTGGATCGTGTGAGTAACTTTTGCCACATCTGGTTACAAATTCCAAAATTAAGACGGAAAAAATATACGTATCATGTCATTGTGACAGGCTATTCTGAACGAACGGGGGATGTTTCCTCAAACGGAACTTGAGGAAGAGCTTGAGTCATACAAAAATTCGGAACTTGAAAGTATCTTGTGAGCTTTGTAAGACAGTAGCCACGTCAATAAACGTTTTTAATTGCTTCACTTTTTTCAATGTGGCCATACGGATTAGCTCCCCTTTGCTATTGATCAACATGGCCAAAGAACTCGTGACAGATTTCTTTCCTTTCAGCAGTTCTCATTTCCACCGTGTGCAATCAGCAAACTACCCTAAACTAGGCCATCACTGAGCATGCTAAATGTAATCTTTTAAAAGCTCTAATAGCGGAATAAACCTCTTTTAATATTCACGCATCCTCTGACATCACCAATCGTTTGTCCTGTCAATCATTTCGAGTGAGTCGTGCTCGTACGACCGCAGACTAAAATCTTTGGAGCTTGTTTTAGCAAGCTAAGCGGCTAACTACCTGGTCTGCAGATTCGTTGTCGCTGCTGTAACAACAGCCCATGGCAGCGTCCGGTGCACTCCGGCTTCCCGGTTTTCCCGCAGAAAGCAGCCGTCCGTAACAACAAACATACAATTGGGCTTGAGCGTTATTTGGACTTCATCAAAAGAGGTGAGTTTGGTCAGCTACTGTTGGAAACACTCAGCAGAAGCAGCTATCACATGACAGCTGCACTGCGCGTGCAACAACAAGGACGTCACTTCCGGTGGTGACGCCACGGCGCCGTTTTTAAACTCAAGGGAGCTAAAAATACTACTTATAAATTGTTTTATATTTTTTAAAAAGTAACTGTCTAAGTTTATGCTAGTATACTTGCCATTTTTTTCCACCTGGGTTTTTCTCCTTGAAATATTTGTGTGTGAAATAAAATGAATTGTAACTACACAAGGCTGCAGATTTGTCTTGTTTAGTAATTTGCAACTTCCGCTCTTTTTAATTATATCAGTATCACTTACATAAATGTCTCGCCTACGTTTTTGTTGATTTCTTGTTATTTTATTTCTTTGAACCCTACAACGTGAAGACGGAAAATTATGTGACGATGCAGGTATTTTGTTGTCCACTTGAGGTCGCCTTCCTCATGTTAACAATGTTAATAAATAGATTACAAATACAGTCTAATAAAATAAAACTGTGTTCAATGTTTTGTTTCTTATATAAAAAGTACAATAGAAAGACAGTCAATGCATAAATATTTATTGACTCTGTCAAAAGTTCCTATCAACTTTTTTTTTTTTGATGCCCAATTTTCTGATAGGCCAACAAAAAGGAAACTCATATAAGGAAGCTGTAAAATACAAAGACAAGATGAGGCTTGTTGGTGTATGCGTGGCAGTTTACCTCAACTCACGTTTTCTTTCTTCTTCTTTTTAGCGCCCCTCAGGCTAAGTACAGAATGACAGAGTAGAACATACTGAACTGTAACACTGATGATTCCATTAATAGCTGCTGACAACCACTTAACATGATGTACTAAGCATTTAGAGGTCGTGTACATAACGTGTTTGTAACTTAAACTTATCTAAATGCTCATGTTGTTGAAATTCTTGTTTCCATAGCAAAAACTGTTGAACCTTAAAAAAAAAAACATGAAACTGGTGCTCCTCTGTACGTATAGTGCAGGGATAGACAACAATTTTATTTTCTACAAACTCAGAACGTTTGCATAAAAAAAATCACTGATGCACATTTATGTTTTTTATTTGATAAATAATGGGGGGGGGTCACAGGAAACTATACTAGAACTGAAATAGGTGAATATGTGAATCCACGTCTGCTGAAACATGAGTGTGCGGGCCTTTATTGTTGTTTTGAGTTGTAATATCATCATTCACCACTAGATGGCAGACATGGCTAAGTTGTATCTTCTCTATATTACCATGTGAGTCGGCCAAATGTGGAATGATACTACACTTCTCCTCTGGCCTGGGAACAACCTAGTGGCTGGAGAGAGGGAATTGATATATTACATCTATTGCACAATAAATAAATATGGGAACAATACAGCAACTCATCATTTATGCAATTATCTTTGGAACATCGAGTAATGTTTTGCATTCCAAGCCCATTTCTCAGAAGTCACTAACTTCAACTCCATGCACACAACACTTGATTGCACTTGAATGCATCACGTCAGTTGAACAGCTTTGCAGACATCCTGGCTGCAGACAAGAAGTAGTCACCAAACCTTTTGGGGGCGGTGGTGATGATTAACAGGCGTCTGTCCTCTTGTTTACCCTCCAGTTTCCTCCACACCTTCTCCTTTTATTTACGCCCACCGACAGAGGGGAGGGAGCAGGCGGAAAAGAGCTCCCAGCGCTGTGGAACTCACCTTTAGTTGGGGCTGGGACAAAAACAACCACTATGAAAGCGCTCTTGTTTGTTTTGATGCTTGGAGTTTCTCTGGCGTCTGACGCTCTCGCTCCTGCACACCTCGGACCGCCGTCGCTCGGCTTCAGTTCGTCGGTCCGGTCGGTGTGCAAGCCGATACCGAGCAGCCTGTCTCTGTGCCACGGCATCGGCTACCGGCACATGAGGCTACCCAACCTGCTGGGCCACGACACTCTGCGGGAGACCCAGCAGCAGTCTGCCGCCTGGCTGCCGCTTGTCTCCAAGCTGTGTCACCGGGACACCAAGAAGTTCTTGTGCTCCTTGTTCGCTCCGGTATGTGTGCCGGACTACAGCGGGCCGGTCAGCCCGTGCAGGAGCCTCTGCGAGGCCGTGCGCGACCACTGCGTCCCCGTCATGAGCGCCTTCGGCTTCCCCTGGCCGGAAATGTTCAACTGTAGCCGCTTTCCACGCGGGACCCAGCTCTGCATCCCTCCAACTGGGGAACAGGATGCGCGAACAATGGAGGAGATCACCCACGAGGAGGCGCTCAAAGGTTTGTGTGCCGCTACTAACCCTCTGAAACATGCAAACTATGGCCCGGGGGCATTTGCGGCCCACTGTCTTTTCTGAAATGATTCTGTTACGTTAACAATTAAAACTGCTTTATTGATGAGATAGGTTTAGCTTACAATAGTTACTTTGTCTAACCCCGCCTACATTCATTAATTATACATTAGAATGAGTCAATTTCTGCTGCAGATGGAGACATGTATAATCTCTCCTTTCAATACCCAGGAAGTGTCATTTGTGAAGCCTGCAGTCTTGCAGCTGAGGGAGAGACTGACATCCAGGACAACTATTGTCAAAGTCCATATGGTGAGGAAAGAAATGACGGGGTACTCTTGAGAGCAGACCATTAAAAAAAAATCTTTGTTTCCCATCCACATGAGCTGTTATTTGTTTTACAATGTGCCCAAAATCACACGTTTTGTCTCTTGTCGCAGCATTGAAGATGCGTCTGGGCAGTGTGTCAACAGTGGGAGGAGACCTTCAACTGGTGCCTTTGGCCCGAAGCCGCATCCTGAGGTGGGCAGGGGGAGGTGCGGAAAGGGCGGGAATTAGAGGCGCGATGGCCCATGATGCTCTGTGGCTGCAGGAAGGCGGCACTTGTGCGTGTCCCGGCTTGGACTCAGCAGACAACAAAGATGGTGTTGTCGGCAGGGAGGTCATGGACAAAAAGGTGAACGGGGTCCTGGATGGATGGTATTTGGCATTGGCTCAGGCTGAGGAAGGAAGGCTGGTGTTGACTCGGTTGGTGCGCTGGACGAGAAGCGACAAAGATCTGAAGAAGTTCATCAGGGGACTAATGAAACAAGCCTGCCCTGAACTGTAGCTATTCGGTCTGTTACCTATTAGCAGCTCTTTTTCGACAGGTCCCGTTCGCAAAAAGCCTCTAAATAATGAATCAGCCATGCACAGACTTTCAAGCCAGAAGTGTGAAAAGTTACCACGACTCTGCATTCTGACCACTTGATTAATGAATGATCCCCCATTACATTTTAAAAGGTGTTTGCTCAAGTTGTTGCAATATTATATTTTGTTGTGGGTCTCTGTGTGCATAAAAGATCTGCTTTTAATTTGGTGTCTCACGGGGTAGTATTGTACCTTTGACACAATTATGTAATCATGCAGCAAACAACAATGTTCTCATTGTTACAGTACAGTAAATACAGTATGCATACAGTAAATATATGCATACATATTAAAACACGATAATGAGGAAACACAGTCACGCTTGTACTCGATGCGGTTTTACATCATTAGGATATTGCTGTTTTATTAAACCAATCACGGCTCACCGGTTTTATGAAGCTGAGCCGTGATTGGTTGTGACCTGAGACCGGCAACTGTGATGTCATTTTCAGTTGTGGCAAAATGGCCGCCCTCTGAGATGGATATAAATAGGTCAAACGTTCTACTTAACTCATGTCTCACTAACAATATTAATCAGAATGCCATGTTTAAACTAGTGGTGGCACATATAACATAGTATTCTTCGAAAAAAAAAATTGGGGTTGACTTCCTCTTCAAAATTGGGGTTGACTTCCTCTTTAACATATGCAGTATTTATAACAAATAAGCAAATGAGAACTGAACACTAATATGGTATTAACAGTTTTATACTGTGTGTCTCAATATTCTTTTTGCATTTCATTGTATTTTTTGTCAACCATTTGGTTAATTTAGTTAATTTGAGAAGATCTTATTGTAACTCATTGCATTTGTATTCTATAAAGAAAGTTTGTTGCCTGTAATGGTTGTGTTTTTCTTCAGCGAGTAAAGTAGGAAACTTGACTCAAAGTCAAACATACTCGCCTGCTGTTGTTAACTTGATACATCCATTCACTTTGTCTCACGCGGCAACGTGACTCTGCTTCCTTGATTATATATGGTACATAAAAAAAAAAAAATGGGTGGTTAAGATTGGAATTGATGACAAATATTATGCAGCAATAATGCAACTTGGTCTTACTAGTTTTACTGGCTGTAGATTAGAAACTATCAAGGGATAAACACATGGACGTGATGCCTAAATAATTCATAGCTTCTGGTCTCCAACCTTCACTCACACTACACACACACATACAGTATGCACACTTGGATCTAGCAGTACTTGGCGAGCTGGTTATCTGTAACAGTATTTTGCAGAGACTAGGTAAGTGTCTGTTGTGTCTGCAGTAAGTTAGTGTTTGTTTCTTTTTTGCTGTTATGAAATGATACAAGGAATCAAAATTAAGTGTTAATTTGCTTTTTAACAATAACCCACTCAGTATAACTGACGGATACATTTTGAATTAAGATGATCAAATGTAGGCAGTTTGTCTCTGTCCTATTCATGCATACTCACACAACATCACAGTAAACACTTTAAAACCACGAGGATGGTTAAAATCACTTGGATGGTACTCTGACTTTTAATAGCGTTGCGCTTCTAACTTTTCCATAGCAACCACAGACTTGTCCTAACTTAAATGATTGATTGAGTGCAGAGACAAAGATGGTGTCCCCGGCCATCGCATTGGCTTTCCTCCCCCTCCTGCTGACGCTCCTCATCCGATATCGTTTCTACTTTGCGTTGTTCTACCGAGCGGTCCTGGTCCGCCTTTGGAAGGACTGCATTACCGGTCTGAGCCGTGAAGAGCGGGCTTACCAGTATGTTCTCACCCATGCCATACCCGGGGACCCTGACAGCATCCTGGACACTTTTGATGAGTGGTGCAGCAAGGTGGAGTACATCAGTAATATTGGACCTAAAAAGGGTGAGCGCAGGATATTCACAACCTTTACTATTGTCACTTTTCAATGAATAGAATTAGAAATATATCAGTGGTTGAATTTGTGGTTCCGGTATTTGTACTGTATCTGCATTCGTCGTTTGTAGGAAAGATTCTGGACCGGCTGCTGCTGGAACAGAGGCCTCTGACGGTCCTGGAATTGGGGACCCACTGTGGTTACAGCACTGTGCGTATGGCCCGGGCTCTACCATTGGGTGCCAGAATCTACAGCGTTGAGATGGATCAGAGGAATGCTGCAATAGCTGAGAAAATCATCCGCCTGGCAGGCTTTGATGATGACACAGTGAGTGACACAATTATAATTTCTTGATATGACATCAATGTGATCTGCTCATGTGTTGACTTTTGGAAGTGAGAAACGTAAAGCTGCGTTTCTTATCGTTCAGGTAGAGCTGATTGTGAATCCATCGGATGAAGTAATCCCACGGTTGCGATCCGATTTTGGTTTGGAGAGACTGGATTTGGTCTTCATGGACCACTGGAAGAAATGCTACTGTACTGATCTGCAGGTAGCAATGGACTACATGACTATATCTTCACGTGTATGGGTATTTTTTTGTTTTGGTGATACTAAATGTCTATTTCTTGATATGACGGTGTTGCAGATGTTGGAAGGTTCTGGTCTACTTGGAAAAGGATCTATAATTATGGCAGACAATGTGCTGTTTCCCGGCGCTCCCAAATTTCTCAGACACATTCGCAAGAGCGGCTTGTACGAATGGAAGATCCACCGCGCCACTCTGGAGTACAGCAAGGGTATCAGGGATGGGATGGCAGAACTGGTGTACCAGGGGATTATGTAGACCCATACAAGTGCAAATCAGCCTCCATCCAGCATTTATGGATGGCACAGCTTTCAATGCGAAGGATTAAAGCTCCAGATTGGAGAATGTCTGTGCATGGTTAATCCTAAATCCCTCGATTTACTTACATTTCCAAAATAGTAATACAAAATGTAATGCAGAAAGTGAAACTGGTTATTTTTGATGATGTTAACTATATTTTACATGAATTTTGAAAAACCTCCAAAATTATGACATAATGCTTCTTTTTTTTTTTTTTTAAATAAAATGTTTTACTGTGTTTCAAAGTGACTTCATAATACATGTGGAAAAAAAAATTGAAACAATCAGGCGAGTTTACTGCAAAATCTTTACAATAAATCTCCTTGAGTAACACGTTTTATGGCTGACTCAGCTAAAATGCATATTCAGGGTAGAAGCTGCAGTTGGTGTCACATGACAAACATGATATGGCCAAGGTTAACTGGTGAGAAGGGTTTAAACAGGATGTACTATAAAACCAAGAAATATGAAATCCCCTGTGAGGAACTTTGCCCCCAAGAGAAATTTTACCAGCAAGCAATGTCCAGCATTGACCAGCAATATGTTATTAGATGATGAATACGTACCACATTTTTGTAGTCAACAAAATCACATGTTAATAGCAGAAGTAAAAAACACTTTCTTTGTCAAATCATCCATTGGTCTTGATCTTGGTCTTGCCCTTCCATGTCCACCTGACCAATAGAAACAAAGAAATGGGTGAACTCCCTAAATTTCATCATATTTAAGATCCACAATAGTGCTAGTGACATATGAAAGCACCTCATTGATCTCGCCATCGTCAGGTGACTCGTTGTAATCATTCATCTCGTCCATGTCCTGCATGTCTTCTTCATCTTCGGACTCCTCCTCGGTGTCCTCCTCGTCTTCATCATCTTCTTCTTCCTCCTCCTCATATCCCCCTCCCTGCATTTGGAAAATGAAAACGGTAAAGAAAGGCAGTTTTGCTTGCAGAATGCTAATATAAGCATTGATAATAAAACGGTAAATACTATTAATACAACTGCATTTACGTAGAGCTTTCATTTGCAGTGAAGTTAGGACCAAACGTATAATTTTAAATCACATAATGTCCTACTTTATCTATTGTAAATAATACTGAGCCCCCATTTTCTTCAAGATGTTATGACACAAATAATGTATGTTAATATTAGATGACTACAAAAACAATATCCAACAATATCCAACCTTTCCATTATTATTCGATACAAATATAGAATTACCTCAAAAATAGTTTTCCCAATTGGTAGTTGATTGTTGTCCTTCTCAGCAATGCTCTGCAACTATGGCAAAAGAAACGATAGCGGTATGCTGTGGGAACTGAGTGAAGAACTGACGCCCAGCTCGTTAATGCGTCCTTTAAGACCTTACCCAGGTTTGATGCTGCTGTTCTTGCTGCTGGAGCTCTGTCTCGTCTACGCAAGGTCGGTCCAAGTTGAACCACAGAGACTCAGTTACTCGGGGAAACAAGGAGGGGAACAGCGTGGACATGTCAGCTTCGGAGCACACCAAAACAGAGAAGCAAACCTGTGCTTGACATGGACTTTAAAAAAAAAAAAAAAAAAACTTTACCTACGTGCTCTTATTCATTAATAGTCAAAACTGACAAAGCCAATCAAAACAAAAAAAAGATAATATAGGTGGAGTTACCATCCACTTGCCTGGTAATTCGACCGAGCGTTTTTTCGAAAATTCAAAATAGAGATGTCGGAAGTTATGAGTGTTCGCTAAACGACGGCCGACTATTTCCGGTTGGGTTTTTGTTGCGCTAAGGTTCCACTTCGGAGGTGGAAGTTGGAATCGAGGCCAGAAAAGTCTTGCCAAGATTACAGGGGTCAGTATATTTTTTTGCTATTTATTTTTACTTTTATTTTGTAGTATATATTTTGTTGTGTTCATTTCCGTATTTTAAACCTTTTTTTTAATTATATGTTTACGTTAGTTTTTAAGTGTTATTTTTATAGTATTTCTGTTTTTATTTCTATATATTTTCAAATTAGTGCTCCAATTATATTCTTGGATTTATTTTCATTTTTAGTTATTTAATTATTGTTTTAGCAATTTTTGTCCTCATAGTAGTGATGGAGATGTCCGAAGAAATCCCAAATATTCATGCAATTGCTTTTAGATTTTCAGATCTTGGTGTGGGTGTAGGTTTTGATGTGCACTTGAATGTTGGTGGCGGTTGGTTGTAGTTTTTTCTCTATAGTGAATGTCTATGGTGAGAAAAGACTCAATGCCTATAAAATCCCAAAACACTGGAAATTGTTTTGGCATCACCCAAAAATTCAGCAAAATTGGAAACAACTTGCTTCCGTACACATTTCCAGATAAGTAGCTCAGAGGAAAATTTATTATTGTAATTCTGAGGTCACCCAGACATTTACTCTGTATGCAATGGACTAACCTTGAGATAAGACTAAACTAGCTCACGTGTAGACGTAACATATTCTAGTCACATGTCTTCTTTTCTACAATCACTCACACACACCCCCAATGGGAAGACTTTGGACTTTAGGAACACACACTTATGTTATGACATCTTCATATTAAAAGGTCATCTTTGCTGACGCTCACACACCTTCCAGTTTCTCCGCTAGTCGGGTGTGAGATTTCTTGAGCTTCCGAACAATTTGCAGACAACCGCAATGAGGTAAACAATTTCATTCATCATTGAAAAGTACCTTCCCATCCTGGTTTGATTTATTTTATTTTTAATTGCGACTGTCTGTAAATAAGAGCATATATTCATTAAGTAGTGTGATTTGAGAAGTGATCAATATATTTTTTTATATAATTAATCAGATTATTGGAAGGATTTTCTACAGACTACCTGCTATGTGTTCTTTTAGTGCTTATGTCACGTTCAAACTCTCAAATATAAATTTGTTTTGACATGTTTGAATTTGTGTTAATGTTTGTAGCATTTCACAAGTTGTGGCAATAAGAGACCTCTTCTCTAACCTCTGTTGTTTTGTCAAAATAGTGAGCAACTGGAATTTATAATGATTATCTCACTGAAAACAAAATGTGAAGAAAAAAAAAGCAGCAGTTGGAGAGCAAGATATAATACCGTCAGTTAATACTACATGCTCTAAAAGGAACCCCCAAAAATGGAATTAGGAAATTATAAGAGTAATTTGAAACGTAAAATAAAAACATTCATTTCACTCAAACATGTTCCTCTTAATAGCAAAATCAGAGGAACAAATAATCATGCTGTCATTTCTCTTTCTCTCTCTTTTTACATAGAGCTATAGAATATGATTTATGTTTGGTCATCCCAGTGACTTTCTGTTGCAGAGCCATTGTTCTGGTCTTCCTGCTCGCCCTTTCCAGGGGTTCGCTGTCTCAAGACAAACTCAACATATGTCTTGATGCAAAACACCACAAAGTCAAACCTGGCCCTGAGGGAAAACTTTACCTTCAGGTGGTGGAAACAAGTGCAATGGATGCACGACTCATTCAGTTTTTGTTGTCATTTACAATTACTATAAATAGCAATAAGTGCTTATTGTGTGTTTTCAGTGTGTGCCATGGCGTGATAATGCATGTTGTACAGCAAATACCAGTGCTGAAGCTCATGAAGATAACTCGTACCTGTACAACTTCAACTGGAACCACTGTGGTTCGATGAGCCCCAAATGCAAGAAGCATTTCATCCAAGACACTTGCTTCTATGAATGCTCACCACACTTGGGGCCCTGGATACAACCGGTGGGTACTGCTGTTCTTGTGTCAGTATAATCCACATTGAGAGACTAGATGGAGGGCATACAGGAAGTAGAAAGTTTGTCAAAATTAATATTTTAATATTTGTGATGCTATTGTGTCACAATGCATCATCTTGTTAATTATGAGTTACTCATACTTTGTGCAGGTGGATCAGGAGTGGCGCAGGGAGAGAATCTTGAATGTTCCTCTGTGTATGGAGGACTGCCATGATTGGTGGGAAGACTGCAAAAATGATATGACATGTAAGACGGACTGGCACAAAGGATGGGACTGGAGCACAGGTGTGTTCTCATCAAAAATGTGACTTTTTCTCTGTCGTACTCTTGGACATGAATGCTCAAAGATACTTGTTTTGTTCTGAAATATCTGTCCATCCGTTTTCCAAGGCGCTTATCCTCATATTGTGTTTAATATGACCAAGTAAAAATGAATAATCATCTTTTTGTATTACAGGTGTTAACCAATGCCCTGAAGGCAGCAAGTGCAGAAAGTGGACTGATGTCTACCCAACGCCTAAATCCATGTGTGAACAAATCTGGTCTCAGTCCTACCTTTATACCACACTGTCCAAAACATCAGAGCGGTGCATGCAGCTCTGGTTCACTGGGCCAAACCCAAACAAAAAGGTAGCTGAGTATTACCTCAACAATGCTCAGCAACCTGGTCATTTTTCACTCGCATCACTGCTACTCCTGGCTATATCATCTCTTTCTGCATTGAGCTAAATCGGAATGTACCCATTTACTTGCCTGTACCTCTTGGTTCTTAATCTAGACAGTTGACATGAAGAGTCTGCTCTATTTTTTTTCCTGGGTCATTACGTGTGGTTTAGTCAGTAAAAATAAATCCACAAATCAGAAAAACTTAGTGAGTTTTTTTTCTTCTGTGCAATTCAAGCTACAGCATAAGTAGCTCTTTTCATTAATGAGATGAAAGTGATGACATTTCAGACAGTTTTCTTTCTTTTATTTCATACCAGCAACAGTTAAAATTAATAAGATTTCTGTAAATATGCCAGAATTAGCAAGAAGGCTATTTTTCATCTGCAGCCCCTAGAAACAGATGGTGTCACCCTAATTAGAAAAGCTAAAAATACATAACAGTAGCAAAATACTAGCCATACATTTACTGAAACTACTACTAGGCTAAAAGTATAAAACAATAATTGTCTGTTAACACTGACATTCAGTGAGTCTAATCCAAAAGCATTATCAGAGAGCAAACATTTCATTGTTTAAATAAATGAGAGCCGATACATGTTGCGTATTTTGCAAAATTGGCATTGATATTTTAGACAGAAATTGCTTCATGACATTTGACTCAGTCCGTTATCTAAAAACGACAACATTACAAACCAAAATGATCACATCCAGACAATTTTATCTTAACATACTGTACGTGCTAGTAACTGTAAGCGGGACAAAGTCAAGGTCCTGCACGATAAATCGTCTGAATGTCAAAGTATGACTCAGTTTAAAGTTATACTATCTGACGATTCAAAGATGGCCCTGACAAACTTGTAAAAATGAGGCCAGCCTTTATACATAAAAAGTTAACATTTAAGCAGCTCGGACAGGAGCAATAAGTTGGGCAGTGCTGCACTAGTGGTTGGAATGTGAAGTGGGAACTCTGGTTTAACATTGTCATCGTATATATTTCCTCTTTGCCATCACTGGTACCATTCTGTGGTAGCTTCACAACCCATGAAAACTCAAGAGACACATTCACAGTCATGCTCACTGAATAGAAGTCTCGTGAGATTTGCTCATTCCCTGCATGATGTCGCACATGATGATGGTTTGAACTGAGGTTTTGTGTCTCATTTCACCATGTGGAATGAACTCATAGTTTCTTGAAACTTAACAGGACAAGACAGACATTATTCCAACTTTGTGTGCAATTGACAATTAATATCTTCCCCATTTTTCTCCTCTGTCATTGGGTAGGCCTTTATCATTAAATTGCCCCAAAAAGAAAGCAAAAATAATACAATCAATTGTCTGCCTCAGATGCTCTCTGCACTCCCATGAACAATGCCGCTTTACAATGCATCTAGCAAACAGGTGTGTATCTAAGCAAATGGAACATGCAAATATGACTTATTTGTGAATAGTCAAATCGGAAGTTTACATTGTTGTTGACCGCTAGAGTTACAGTCAAAATACATTTTCAAGGACTTACCACAGAAGTCTTCAGTTGTGACACTCTGCCCTCTAGTGTGTGTGTGTGTGTGTGTGTGTATGTTCTGAAAAAAGGAAAAGATTGCATAACAGGATCGGAGAGTATTAACACATAAAGTTGATTTTCTCAGTGCTGGATGCAGGACAAGCTGATGATCAAACAGCGCATGGCTTTGCTGTGCAGGTCACACCACAAAACCTATGTGGAGAAGGAGGAAGCACATGACCATCATTTGTGAACTAGACGGATGCAGAGAGCAGCTTTGGGAACAAAATATTCTAATCACTAAGAGACATTTAATTTGTTCATAAATGTGGATTTAATTTGCTTCACTGTGCGAAGACCTAAAGAATGACAGTACAGTAATCCCTCGTTTATCGCAGATAATTGGTTCCAAAAACCACCCGCAATAGGTGAAATCCGCAAAGTACAGTCACCAACAAGAAGTACTGGTCAGGCTAACGAGTTAGCGGAAAGATGGTAATTCGCGATCGTGCTAACATGCAAAAATGGACTTCTAAAGGAATGTAAACGAACATTTGGAGCAATACTACATTGTCCTAAAGGTTAGACACATGTCTCCTCAATTTAAAAGTTTTATTTTGACTTTTAAATGTTTTTTTTAATTTGAAAAAAAAAATCCGCGATGTAGTGAAGCCGCGATAAACGAAACGCGAAGTAGCAAGGGATCACTGCAAAGTCGCATTCGAGAAAGTAAAAAATTAAAAACTAATGTTTTTAACAAAATGCGAAAGGTGCTTACAACAATAAAATAGCTGCAAAGTGATCGGTCAATTTTAGCTTTTACTGTGAAAGTCTCCTCCAGACTTTTATGTGTTTACAGTTGGAGGCTACAGTGTGTGTACGTAGGCTGTGTCCACCACCGCTGTTCCCCGTTTTCCAATGTGGATTTACATAGCCAGATTTCCGTGGTAGTGAGGAGGGTGGCGACCGC
This sequence comes from Syngnathus floridae, assembly GCF_059516105.1. Lineage (NCBI taxonomy): Eukaryota > Metazoa > Chordata > Actinopteri > Syngnathiformes > Syngnathidae > Syngnathus > Syngnathus floridae. The sequence continues at coordinate 11,890,926 of NC_142419.1, forward strand.
CGAGCCTTTCAGGAACCGAGACGAAACACAGCAAACAACTTCACTCCCCGCTTTGGAAACTTGTGTCCGCCGTACTTAGTTTGGGCCGACGTCTTCGACACTTTCGTCGGTCCACAACTCTACTCCCCCCCCACCGTGACCGGAGGCAGGCTGGGAGGTTTTCGTGCAAGTTGGGAAGTAGTTGACGCCGGTTAGAGGGGCTGTGGCCATGGCCGGAGGTGGTGGAGGAGGTGGCTGCAGCGGGCTTTCTCCACTCGGGCCCGTACCGCCGATGTGGTATCACCGGGACCTCAGTCGAGCTGCGGCCGAGGAGCTGCTGGCTCGCGCCGGGAGAGACGGCAGCTTCCTAGTACGGGACAGCGAGAGTGTCAACGGGGCTTATGCTTTGTGTGTTCTGTAAGTACCTTTTAATCGTTCCAAAAATACAAAACTCATTATAGTTTACAAACAATACTCCTTGTCGTGTTTACTCTGGTTTTCTGCCCCAACTTGCTTTTTTGGTTTCATTTGGCACTGCTTGAATGTGAACAAATACATTCAGGCGTGATGCCTTCACTGTCTTAAAGTTTGGTGATTTTTATTTTGTTTCTCTTTTTGCTTGATCTTAATGTCTTGTTACTGGTTGTACATTCTTGCAATTTAAACTTAGAGGACACAGGCAGCAAGGGAGAGACAGGCACGTAAACTCCAGCATAACATTCACTACTTCTAGATGTGGTAGCCTGCAGCGTCATTTTCTTTTACAGGGCGCCCGGCTCAGTGTGTGGGTGCTCAACATTGCTATTAAACTGTATAGCCGTGGTTAAAAGAAAAAAAAGTGTTTTAATGCAGTGCTGGCTGGCAGGAAGGATGTACATTATAGCCCAGTCCTCATGGCAGAAATAAATGATGAAACAAATCTTCCATTCAAATAACATCTATCCACTACTCCCTTTCGTAAGACAACAAACATGAAAAGATTACATATCGTCACATCTAGACAAACTTCACAACTGCCAGTGATGTTTCATTTCCCTTTCAAATGTACCATACCATGTCTAAAAACTACAAGGTAAGTCACATGACTACGTTATTGCCCCCACACACTCATTCAAGACTACCAGCGGGCATTGAAAAGCGTGTCATGTGACATAGTGCTGTGTCATTGACTTGACCTGCATCCTCTGTCTGATCATTTACTCCATGCTGATTTTAGGCATGCACCTCAGTTTGGATGGGCAGTTTCTTGCACAGGCGACAACAGCCGAATTGCATCACGTGACGCATTTTGAAACACTGTCGTGTAGCAAACACAACTCATGACTATGGAACGAGCAGCGAATATCGAGTTTCGGCACGGCTTGTTTAAACTTTACATAGCAAAATGAATGTCACTGTCCAAATCAAATTAAAAAAAATCCTATTGAAAGAAGTTTCAATTTCAGTATGCCGTTCCAGCTATCAGAACTGTCAGTAAACAAACTCAAGCATCTGACAACTCTGCTTTTCCTCTGTGTGTGAGTTTTTGTCAAATTCCCCCAGAATAATTTATAGTGTTTAATGGGATTGAGGTCAGAAGTCACATTCTGTCATACCCAGCCAAGCGTACCTTTATGGCTCTGAGGCACAGTCATGCTTGACCAAAGAAGGGCCTACCTCAACCTAGCAACAAATTGGAACTCTATTATTGTCTGTATACTGTACGCATAGTAGATACAAGCATGCTTGCCCTGTGGTGACTCATACACAGCCATGTACTTCCTTCATGTGGGCTTTGGACCCATCTATGTTTCCATTATGCTAATGTGTGCCGGTACACTGAAGGGAAGAGTGTTTGTCTTGGAGAATTTGAAGAGTCTACTTTCACACTGCTCTCCAGCCAATTAGTCTTCAGAAGTTTGCATGTCACATCTGCTTCATCAAGTCGCTCTCCATTTCGACTAACTTTTTCTTTCAGGAAAACACCACTCAAGATGATTGAATATGATTGAGTTTTCAATGTGTTAAGTTCAGTTTCTTAATTTCATTTATATAATATAATTGCACTTTACAATTTGAAACAATTAACCACTGTAGTAACTATTGGAGTACGTTTTAAAGTAACCCCTCCTGACATTTCTTATACCGTATCGTGTTTCGTCAAGAGTTCATAGTCCAAGGTGAGCGATTGCTTTGGTGACCAGGATGGTGACCAATTCCTGTGAGTCATCTTTTATCGTGTTCTCAACAAAGGGGTGAGTGAGTCTCACTCCTACATTTTGGGGAATGCCCCCCCCCCCCCCCCCCCCTCCCCTCCATTAGCACCAACCTTACCCCTAGATCTCTTTGTGGTTCTTCAGTTTTCTTGATCTTATAAAAAGGCAGTGTGTGATTTCCTTTGTCATTTGAGACGGCTCCAACCAAATTGGAAATTCCTGTCTTGGTAACCATGTAGCGCGTCTAAACATGTTGCATTTCGGACTTGTCTTTCTGTGCATAGGTGATAACAATTTACAACATAATTGTAATTGTGTGCTCTAAATATATCTCAGTTTGAGGTTGGGAATCTTTCTGGATGGCCATTGTTTTGAAACTTGATTAGGCACTCAATTTTTCATAAACGTTCCCACTCCAATTAACTTGAGCTCTGACGGTAAGGGTTTGTATATTTTTTGGCAAGGCTAAGTGATTGGGTTTTTACTGTCAACATACTCTGTTGTTATCACCACAAGTACACAGACACACACATGCTTGCATAGAGCATACGCTCTGGAATTTTATCTGTAAAGTTTGTCTTTTTCTCCTTCCCCTCCCCCTTGAAACAACACTTGGAGAATCTTGTCACCCTTCAACAGGATGACAGACACACTAAAGTTCCAAATGGATCTGATACCATTGTGATTCTAAATGATTTATGCTTACAAGATTCCCTGTGTTGTTGAGTAACATTTGGATATTTTTTCCATCATCTGCTCAGATTTGAGAACGATTGAGACTGCGTATGTTGCTTCTGTTCACGTCCAAACACACTGTAAACAGAAATGCACAAATATACAACAGACTGTTTAAAGTATTTGACACACATACGTCAACACACAACTGTGAGGCACACGGCCAGTGTACACAACCCGCAAGGTTTGCTTGGTAAATTGAATATTATGTCCGGTCCACTGAGCAGACTCTGAGCACAGACATGAAAACCATCGATGTTCAGCTCGTAGCTGCAGGCACACAGCCATGGCGCTGCAATCCCAATGTCACAACATTGATGGACAACTAGTTAAAAGTATTTTAGTAATCAGAACGGCAGATTGCGTTGATGTTGTTGAAATGACAAAAGCAACTTTTTTTAAAAAGCATTTTATTCCACTATTGACTGTGTTTATGCCTCAATGGTCTGTGTGTAGAAAATGGTCCACTGTATCATGCCACTATAAGGATGAAGACTGCTCTCTATTTAATCGACAGCAACAGGTTCAACTTTTCCAGACTCCTCCTCCCCCATTCTAGAACACACACGCACACACACACACACACACGCACGGCCCAACTCGCTGATATATACTGCACAGGAAATGATTGTTTTTCCACTTTTTTGGTTTCATTTGTAGTTCTCTCTAATCTTGTGTGCAGGTTTCAGAAGCATGTCCACACATACAGAATCCTCCCAGATGAAGAAGGATTTTTGGCTGTGCAGGTGCAGAGAAGACACACTCATGCACAACCACGTACAGTACACACACACACACACTCGGTCCTTAAAAAGTTCAACATGTGGACTCAAGAGAAAAAAAAAACGTATTTGCTTCAGTAGCAGCTGGTAGGCAGGCAGAGATGCTTTGCTTGGCTCTGGGCTCCCTCATTGACACACACACACACACACACACACACACGGTGCCAACAGCAGTCTCTTTGTGTGTCGTTCAACAGCTGTGCAGTCCACACCATCGCCACATGCCACCCACATGCCTCACAGGCACACGCCACCATGGCGCTCTCCCACATTGCAGACACACTTTGCTGCTTTAACTGTGACGTCCAACACTTAGTGTTTTTTGCCACCTCAAAGATTCATCTGGCTAGCTTCAATGGAATCTGTGTGCAATGTGCCAAAACACCTCCTCCGGATTTCAACTACTATATTTAGACTGCTGGTCATATTTGCTTATGCGGCATGAATTACTGAATTATTTGGGCCACCAGACCATGACCAGACTATTTGTAGCAAAGTTGGTTCCATGTCTGCATTATAAAAATAACACTTCCTCTTTTCCTGTGTCTTTTGGTATATCCTTCCGTTTGTCTTCCTCCCAGACGTCACAGGGCGTGCAGCCCAAGAGGTTTAAAACATTACCAGAGCTTGTGTCGCTGTACCTGCAGCCCAGTCAGGGTCTGGTGACCACTCTGCTTTACGCTGTTGACCAAGAGGAAACCGCCATCCCCGATGACCGTGACTATTCAGGTACTTCTGCAAATAGAAGCCCAGTGGTGCTGCCTGTGTTGTCATGCTTTCTGGTTAAACATCTCCTCCGTGAATGTTAGATGGTGAGGATGAGAAGCCACCCCTCCCCCCTCGCTCAGCCTCCACATCTACTCCTCCAAGTTCAGACACGCCCACCGACAGGTACAAAGTGCACCACTAAATCACAAACACTGTCTTGATTTTATTTTGTGCTATGTGTGCCTTCCTGCAATACACGTGCAGTTGCTCAGTTGCACCCTGCACACACAGGCGCACACACAAACACACACACACACACACACACACACACACACACACGCACACAGACGCAGCCCTCCCTCCCTTCTCTGCTTAATAAGGCAAGCCACATCCCGTCGAAAGGCACCTAGATAACAGATGAGTGTAGCTGTCATGAAAAGCTGCTCTAATCTATTTGTTATGAAATTTCTTTGGATGCCAAACTGCAAATATGTAGTAGGCCTCATATTTCTCAAACGTAATGTTTCTAGTCCAGAAGTTTTGTACTGTTCTTGAATGGTAATTTTGATGTGAGAGAGCCCTTTGCATTGGAAAAATCTCTGGTAATAGTGTTGGTGTTTTTCAAATATGTTTAAGAAATAATTTGTCATGTTTCAGTGCCCCAACAGCGAATGGCCTGACCACCATCTCCCATGAGTATCTGAAGGGCAGCTACGCTTTAGACCTTGAGGCTGTCAAACAGGGAGCCTGCTCATTGCCTCATCTCAACAAAACACTTGTGGCCTCTTGCAAGCGTCTCAATGGGTGAGAGAGATATTCCGTCACACGCTCATGGGGGAGTTTGTGGTGGACGGGTTAAAAAGATGTAGGATGTACGGAAATGCTTTCATACTTTTCTCATTGTTGCTGCAAAAGTTAGTGTTTACCGTATGCTGAAGCACAAGTGACCTGTGAAACCCCCTTTCTCCTCACATGAAAAGGGAAGTGGATAAGGTCCTGTCTGGTCTTGAGATCCTGTCAAAAGTCTTCGATCAGCAGAGTGCCTTCATGGTCTCCAAGATGATTCAACAAGTACGTCCTCTGTACCTTTCAATGTCGAACTGCATTTCTTTATATATTAATCACAGATTTGCCCAGTGCAAGAAATACTGTTATTAAAACAATGCACCCCGATGAAACACTTAACCATAGTGTTTAGACTATTGAAGACTTTTGGCTCCGTTCAAATTTCATCATCCTTGGAAACGCACGATTGCATTTTTTATATCTTGCAGTCGGTCAATCAGGGTGGAGACCAGGAGTTGGAGAACCTTGTGACCAAGCTGGCAATTCTCAAAGACCTCTTGTCATCCATAGAGAAGAAGGTAACCATCATGCGTTTAGTGGTTGGGCTTGAATCCTTCACATTTGTGCCTTCCTTACTGGAGCCAAATATTTTACGCCGGCCTTTACATGGGACAGGGAAGGAAACCAACCGAGTGCGATCGAGCAAGCTACATGTCTCAACCCAAGTGATGCTCCACCTTCTCTATTAGGTCACATCCAGGAAATGGCTAACAGTTTCCTTGTTGAATCCAACATTGTACCCCAGAACAATGCAATGCTTGTGTGTGCGCTCTCGGGTTTATCTTTTTGGTCCACATACTTACAGTATGTATTTATCTTATAATGCTCCTCTCAGGCTCTGAAAGCTCTTCAGGACATGAGTTTGTCCACCTTATGCGCCCCTCCTCCTCTCTCCATGCGTCACAGCAAAGCCATCCCAGTGCAACTATTCGAGGTACGAATCCATTGCGCCACCTTTTTTTTTTTTTTTTTTTCTTCAAGCCCCAGGGGAATATTATTCCCACTGTGATTGTTTTAACATGAAAGTATACTCAATGTCCTATGGAGAGGACATTTCTGCTGCAAATCCTGATTTCATGAGGCATTGCAGGCTTGAACTCTGAGCAGACTGTGAAGTCATGGATTGCTCATCATGCTTTCGGAAGTGTTTCCCAGACGAGTCATGGGAGACCAAAGGGATGTTTGTAATGCTTTTCCCGTAGCATCGTCCGTGGTTTTCACACACCCAATGATATTTGGCACTTTTGTTCTCACATTTACCCAGAAATGAGGCACAATTTTGAGTTCTTAAGTGTATGCCCTAAATTTGTACCAACACCAGTGCAAAGTTTTGTTGGGTTAAAAAAAAAAAGAAGAAACTACCGAGGGGTCTTGTGAAAATGGTAATGTGATAAATGGGGATGTCTTATTTGCAATACTTAGCTTTCAGCCAATTTGGCATTCTCTGTGGTGAACTCTTTTCAACAGCTTCCTGTTTGCACAGGAATAGAGATATTTTCGTCACAGAGGGTTCAACATGTGGCATCTGATTCACCCTCTGGGACAGCAACAGGCAACAGCCAAGGTTTTAAAAGCCCACTGAAAATAAACAGGTTTAAAAATATTCAGTGCAATGACTGTGATTTAAAACGAAACATTTGGAGTAACTTCCGAAGTCTCAAATGAACAGGATTCTGTGAGCTTTCATCTGACACTAATGTTCAATAAGGACGTCGGCGATATTTTATGTAATCGTGTGGATCTTCATACGATATTATTCCTTCGCAGTTGAGAGTGCTGTTGTATCTGATTACTTTGTATCCCTGGTTATGAAAGTAGCCATAGTTTCTCCTTAACTTGTCAACAAATGTATTTAAATATTTCTGTCACGCCTCACAGGTCAAACTGGATGTCTACCTGGCAGAGCTGACCAAGATAGGGAAGAGTCAGAAGTACACTCTGTCTGTAGACGTGGAAGGAGGGAGACTGGTTGTGATGAAGAAGGTGAAGGACAGCCAGGAAGACTGGACTACATTCACGCATGACAAAAGTAAGCGAAACAAATCAAAGTGACGATGACGGAAAACAGATACCGCAAACAGTACTTTGACACTTGAGCATTTTATTTGATCTTCTCTTTCCATTTCTCTCTTTGCCTTTTCCTCCCGTCCCATCACTCTTGTCTGTTGACCTCTCAGTCCGTCAGCTGATCAAGTCTCAGCGGGTGCAGAATAAGCTGGGCATTGTTTTTGAGAAGGAAAAGGACAAGAGCCAGAGGAAAGACTTCATATTTGCGAGTGCCAAGGTCTCTGCATGCACACACATATATGGACTCAGTGCCAAGACTAAACACCTGCACATTATAATCTTGACATGAACACAGAAATGGCACAGACAATAGATTCACACTGTCGTAAGGCATTCTTAAAAAAGGAACTTATATTTTATACTGTAGACATGATCAATTACTCACAATGTTACAACTTAAGGTTGTTTTTTAAGCGCATGTGTGCTTGTGTGTGTTTTAGAAGCGGGAGGCCTTTTGCCAGCTGCTACAGCTGATGAAAAACAAACATTCCAACCAGGATGAGCCTGACATGATATCTGTCTTCATCGGCACCTGGAACATGGGTGAGACATTTTTTCAGGGATTCTATTTCCTCTTAACTTATAACCACACTTCCTGACTAATATTTCTGTGGAAAGTATTGGCAACAATAACTGTAACACTGTATTTTTCCTATACTGCATAAATTGTGTCTAATCATCTGAGTTGTAAATTATCATCAAATACTTAATTACTCTTCCACCGTTTGTTGTCAGGCTCGGTTCCTGCTCCCAAATCAGTCGCCTCCTGGGTTTTGTGTCGAGGACTCGGAAAGACTCTTGACGAGATGACTGTCACTATTCCACATGACCTGTATGCATTTGGCACGCAAGAAAACTCTGTGTGTGACCGGGAGTGGGTTGAGTCGTTACGGGCCATGTTGAAAGAACAAACAGAACTGGATTATAAACCGGTGAGGAAAGCTTGTTGTCGTCATCCTTGTATTTTTTTTTTTTTCTCGAAAGGATTGTTAGCCAGTCTGTCACAGGACACAAACATCAATTCACACTCACACACGGACGACTCCTCAGTTAGCCGAGCGAGCATATTTTGGAACGTGGGAGGGAAGCACCTGGAGAAAATCCACATAACAGCAGGAAGAATATGCAAACACAACAGAGAAAGTCCAAAAATGAGATTTAAATCTGGAACCTTTTGACCGTGAGGCACGAACCACATGTGCTTCCTGTTTATTTATTTGATTTTATAATTAGTAAACATAGGTAAACAAAGACACTGTTTCCTAACTAGCTTTTATTTGACTTGCTTTTAGATAGCGGTACAGACTCTGTGGAACATCAAGCTTGCTGTGCTGGTGAAGCCAGAACATGAGAACCGCATCAGCCATGTTGGAATGTCCAGTGTCAAGACTGGCATCGCCAATACACTCGGTAACTTCAATACTACAAGCGCATTTCCAAACTGTTGTTCCTGTTCGGGTAACAGCGAGCTAAAGCTTATCCCAGCTGACTGTTGGTAAAGGAAGAACAATAAATCAGACTGATTGCCAGTCAATTACAGGGCACATGAAGAGCCAGATAACTATTAAACATTTGATACCATGAAGTTGGAACCGTAGGGAACCACTTCGTTCTTAATAACGTGGTACAGTCTTCATCTTTGTTTTTTTTGCATTTCACACTGGTTAAAGTTTAAAACATTGTATGTTCTTGAACACGGTTTAAAGATAGAACAGAAATTATATAGTGCAGTCTTATAAGTACATAATTGAGGTTCACAACTACTCCATGTAAAGCTATGCCAAATTTTGTCAAGTACAATTTGTGTAAATTTTTCCTAAAATGAGATCCAAGACTATTTGATATACAGCTTGCTGAAATGCAATTTCCTCTGTGCGGTTTAATTGTTCAGTGTTTTGTTAATGTTCGGTCTACTATATGTGTTTCTAGGTAACAAAGGCGCTGTGGGTGTTTCTTTCATGTTCAACGGAACATCTTTTGGTTTTGTGAACTGTCACTTGACTTCAGGGAACGAGAAGATTGCAAGGTACTGTTCCCACACTTAAATGTTTACGTAATCTTATATATATATTGTTCATTTCTCTCTACCAACCATAGTGACAGGCAAAACAATCAAATGCTCCTCCACTAAATAAGTGCAGATACATAATTAACCTGTGTAACCACTTTTTGTTTAGCCAAGTGTTGTGGCGTAAACAAATATTCCAATGTGAAATATGCGCCTTGCCTCAATAACGGTTGAGAAACACTGGTCTACTGACTCTTGCAGGAGGAACCAAAACTATCTGGACATTTTGCGCCTGCTTTCACTTGGAGACAAACAGCTGAGTTCCTTTGACATTTCACTGCGCTTCACGCATCTCTTCTGGCTTGGAGATCTCAACTATAGGCTGGACATGGACATACAGGTGAAGCAGGACCCGTAAAGGCACACATCATGCCGAGTGCCTGTGAAGTCACTTATTAATTATTAGCGTTTCTATATTCACAGGAGATTCTTAACTACATTAACAGGAAGGAATTTGATCCACTGCTTAAGGTGGACCAGCTAAACCTCGAACGAGAGAAAAACAAAGTGTTTTTACGCTTCGGTTGGTATAACTCACTTTCCAGCTTTCAAATAGAATATCTGCTTGGGGACATTTCTCAAAAACATTTTCTATACAGCTTCTCCTCATTTGATTATGCGAGGACGAGTGTCGAATAGAAAATAAAAACAACCAAAGGGCTAATTCAAGATACATTACATGAATATTTGATTTCAATGAAGTGAATAATTAATATACACGTTTTACATAAATGTTATGAATGTCATTTTACAGCAGAAGAAGAGATCTCATTCCCGCCTACCTACCGATACGAGCGTGGATCCAGGGACACGTATGTTTGGCAGAAACAGAAAGCCACTGGGGTGTGTTTAGAAATTCATACACAAAACGTCACTCATATGCCTGGCAGCTTTTGTTCATTTGTGGTTTTCATTGCAAGCCGCTTTGATAATGTTGTGGTTTGTTCTCCTGTGCTGTCAGATGAGGACGAATGTTCCATCGTGGTGTGACAGGATCTTGTGGAAGTCTTACCCAGAAACACACATTGTTTGCAATTCCTACGGTAAAACAGTTCATAATATCTCATTTTGTTTTTGTTTTTTTTGACTTTCTTTAAAATCTACCTACCAATACTTTTATCATTTTATACTCTTTTTAGGGTGCACCGATGATATTGTGACCAGTGACCACTCCCCAGTGTTTGGTACATTTGAGGTGGGGGTCACCTCGCAGTTTGTCTCCAAGAAAGGTATAAATGGAAGAGATATCATAAATACTATCATCAACTAGTAAACTGTCCTAGATGTGGAGTCCAGATCTTGTAGTCAATTTGTTTGTGGGGTTTGACAAGAGCGACATTCTTGTGTTCTGTAACAATTTTTTTTTCTTTTCAAACTGGAATTTTACCAAATAATATAAAGCACTCATCTGAGTATAGTTGAAATAAAGCAGGAAAAAAACAGTTAAGCAACTAAACGACCGCGGCATCCATTTGTTCGTTATTTTTGTTGTCTAGGGCTGCCTAAATCTTCCGAACAGGCTTACATTGAATTTGAGAGCATCGAGGCCATTGTGAAGACTGCTAGCAGAACCAAGTTCTTCATCGAATTCTACTCCACGTGTTTGGAAGGTGAGACAAAGCAATCTGTTCCTCACTTGCATTCAGACTGACAGCCAACTCCCACAAACTAACAAACTAAGTCAACTTCACCTGCCACAAGATTGTCGATTTCCTACCTCGAGGTTATAATAGAACTTCATCTCTTTCTTCTTTTCCGTGTCTTTTTACCTCCCTCCCCAATTCCAGGCAGTCAGTATACCTTTACATTATGTTGCTCCCACCTCCGCCTGCCCACTCTCATTGCACTTTTGTATTAAAGTCCAAAGAAACGTCACCCAACTTCTTGTTCCCTTCCCTTCCCTTTGTCGCCTCTCCCCGACCCCTTCTGCCCTGCGTTTCTCTGGCTCTCTCTCTCTCTCAAACGTAGAATTCAAGAAGAGTTACGAGAACGACAGTCAGAGTAGCGATAACATTAACTTCCTCCGCGTGGGCTGGTCCAACAAGCAGTTGACGACGCTCAAACCTCTTCTGTCGGAGATCGAATACCTTCAGGACCAACACCTGCTGCTCACTGTGAAATCCCTGGATGGATATGAATCTTATGGTATAAACGCCGTGTGTCTCTTTAGTCCATAAAGTTATAGTCGCTTGTTTCTTTTGCAAGTGGTGTGATTTGACCTGGAATTTCATTGCTGTGATCACCCTTGTGTGTTCGTGTCATCGCCAGGAGAGTGCGTGTTAGCGTTAAAGTCGATGATTGGCAGCACAGCACAGCAGTTCCATACCTACCTGTCTCATCGCGGCGAGGAAACGGGAAACATCAGGGGCTCGATGAGGGTCAGAGTCCCTTCCGAAAGAATGGGAACCAGGGAGAGGCTTTATGGTATTTGCACGTGTGAATGGATCATTTTAAAAAGTTACAGATTTACATACTTTCTCCATCCGAGTGCCGCAAACTTTTTTTGCTCGCTGCTGTAAAATTTGAAAATATGCTGAAAGTTGAGATCTCTGTTCCATTTGACTTCAGAATGGATCAGTGTGGACAAAGATGAAACGGGCGTACCCAAAGGGAAATCTACCATGTCGTCGAGAGTGGGGCACGAATATGTCAAGTTAGTACAATTCAAACACCAAGCATCATACATAAAAATGTTTTTGTAGCGTGTGTGTTATTATATTTATAATATTTATAATTTATAATGTCGTGGGTGTTGATGACATTTAAAACCCTTTAAAACATTTGGTGTACTGTATTATCATTTTCTCTGAGCTTCCTGTTGTGTGGACTTTATTTTAAACGGCCCTTACGTTTGTTAACAATTTGTTTCGCATAACTCTACTGTTCCGCAGGCCACCTATTGTTCGTAAACAACTTGGAGAGCTGGGCAAGGTCAACGAAGAGGGCGAGAAGAGCAGCAGGGAGGAAACTGCTGCGAGGTGAGAGCATGATGAGCGCTACTACAGTCCAACCTTAAAAATGGACAAGGATCTGTCCTATGACACAGGTTCCCCTCTGCTGGAGACCGAAATTAATGCCACAAATGCCCTCGCGAATATCATGTTAAGATAGTGGATCTTTAATACATGCATTAAAAAATGTATTGTCATTTTAAAAAAAAAAAAAAAAAATTAAATCAAGTGTTTAATCAAGCAGCTGTTCTCTTTTGTGAATTCAGGCCTAAGCAAGATTCGTCTGATGGTGATCAGTCTGTCGGCAAGAACAGCTACAACAACCCTGCCTACTATATTTTGGAAGGGGTCCCCAATCAATCGGCCGCTGCTATGTCACCTGAGCTTCTCCCATCGCCCACCGCTCCCCAAGCGATGAAAGGTCCCCCTCCCATCGCTATAGCTCGGACCAAACCCCCTTGTGCCCCCACGGGCCCGTCACACCCACGCAGGCCCATGACGGGTCACACGGTGCGTGCTATCAATGAGGAGGGGTCCTCAGAGGACGATGGAGGCGTTTGTGTCGGAGGGGCACAAGGGGGAGCTACCACCATAGGGAGCACACTTAATCGCCCACCTCCGGATTTCCCTCCCCCTCCCCTCCCGAAGGGAGCCATGGAGATGGCCGTGGAGGCATCTTTCCTGAAGCCCCGCTCACTTCACCCGGATCTCGCTGAAGTCAAGATCCCGGCGGTTGGTCCTGGTGCTCCGCTGGCCCTCGAGGAAAACTTCAGGCGAGGAGGTGCCGCTGTTAGCGGCGGGGCCATCGGCGGCGGGGCATTGGACGACCAGTCTTGTTCTGTGCTGCAGATGGCAAAGACACTGAGTGAAACTGAGTTTCCGGGGCAGCCTCCGCGCGCTCCCTCGGCACCGCCTCCCCTTCGGGGGCAGGCCATGGGTTTAGGTCTGGACCCCTGCCGCACCTTCCCACCCAGAAATGCAATCACAGAAAGTATTGCTGAGGATCTTCCCGAAGAGGTGAGAACCGTAATGCTGCTGAAATAACAAACTGTATTGCTAATGCTGTCAGTCCTTTTGTCCTCACTCAGGCCAGATTTAAACTGCGCGAGTCAAGTGACACAATTCCAACTTGTTACAAATAGCAAATTCGGATAGGGGTCATGTGATTGTCCTCAGTTTGGAAGAAGCATTCATTTTCATTTCATTAATCATTTGCATCTTTTAGGCACTTTGGGGTAGCAGCAGCTCTTCTTTGTCTGTGGGGGACTCTTCAGTAGGGGAGTGGCTGCAAAGACTGGGACTTGAGAGATACGAGCAGGGCCTCCTGCACAACGGCTGGGATGACCTGGAGTTTCTCAGGTACATGCTTTTAGATACTCCATTCAGACACGCATGCTCGTTTATTGTAGTGCACAATGTGAAAAGGAAATAATTGTCTGTGTTTTATCATTTGGCAGTGACATCACAGAGGAGGACCTGGAGGAGGCAGGCGTACTTGACCCCGCCCACAAGTGCATACTGCTGGAGAGCCTCAGGCAGCAACAGAAACTGTAGCTAAGGATTCTGAGAACTTTCTAAAGCAATCGAAACGTACGCTGCCTTCCCACAAGGCCAAACGTCGGCCGAACTGAATGCAAATGTGCCATTTGACGTCCAGTGTGCCTTCTGAGAGTGCGTGCACTTCCGTTTTAGCTCTTGACTTGCTGACAACATCCTCTTTCAAACACCCTTGAACTGGTTGTTGCGCACGCGGCCTTATTTAAAGGTCATCGGATGCCACGGTAATACAGAAGGAAAGCTTACTGTCATGGGAAACAAATCACACGATACTGGAGAGGAATCTTTTTGCACCGGCGTCACATTTCAAGCCTTGTATGGGCTCCACCACTTTTGATGACAAAGTGGGCCAAGTCTCAGGTATTTCCCCGTCAATGGTCGCAACCTAGCAGACTTGTGGGAGGAAGCCAGCCCTCTTAGGGCAAATGTCAAGCCACAAAAAGTCAAAGTGGTAGCTGCATTAGCATGATGCAGAAAGGTTCTCAATCACGTGGACTGAACTCGCTCTTTTTCAGTGGTCGGGATTTCCATTTCAGTTTCTCGTCATATTTATAATATTGTTTGTTTGTGTGAGGGTAAAGGGAATATGGTGCAAATCATAAATGAATGAGCTCAAAGTGCGGATAACTTCAGCGGTGGTCTGTGATTCTCACTTCATGTTGGTTCAAGTTTCTGTGCTCAGTCACAGTGCACCCAAACGCACTTGGTTGATGTTTCCATTTCTCATGTCCGCACTCAATTTACTCTACCAGTGCAACTCAAGGTTCATGGACTTTATGATGTCACAATTTAATGTGAAATAGAGATCATTTTTTCTCAAATTTGTTAAGAAAGCCAAGTTCACTAACCTGTTGAAAAAAATAATTGACTGTAGTGTTAGAAACAACTATTCACCTAAGAATGCTTTTCAAACGAGGTATTTTATAGTAGATAAGGAGCATGCAGTCATTTGCACATTAAAAGAGGTCACTGATAAAAGAAAGGATTTTTTTTCTCATTACGTGGTATTCGTCATGACCACTAGATGGTGCTGCTGCTACATCATCAGCTCGGAATACTGCCACCATCAATTTTGAACACTTCGCAGTATTCGTTCAAAAAAATACAACCAATGCGAGTTATGTTACCTGACCAAGTTCATTTTATTAGTTCTTAAACGAGTTCCTGTTTTAAAAGCCATTATAGTGTTTAAATTAGGGGGGGGGGCGTGTTAACTTGTGGCTTGTAAGAATACTTCAAATGTCACGTTACGTTGTGTGAACGGGTGAGTTTCATATACTGAATTGTATGTCTACATCGGGAATAAGACATCTTTGTTTAAAAAAAAAAAAATCAACATTTGTCACATTTCACCTTACCCTGTGTGTGCGTGTGTGTGCGCGCGCGCGTGTCATGTCTTGTTCTTTGCTTAGTTCTTAGCTGTTGACTGTTTTAATTTAATGAAAATTGGATAGCTGCATAATATTCTTTTTCCAATTAAAACATAACATGTTTCCTTACTTCAGTTTCTTCTTTTGTGTAATAGAAAAACTGAAGAGATGCTGTGGATGTTCATACATACAACATGCCTCATGGAAAGAAAGGGCGTGGTAATGTAATGAACACTTAAGACCATGCATACAAAAAACACGTCACTGAACACATTGTGTCTTGATTCCATAATGTGATTTATTAGAATAATCAGTAGTGCTATAAGGTCTCATTCACTGGAATTTCTGAGACAGATGCATTGCAGTAAAATTAATCTGGTAAGCAATGTCAGGAAAAAAAAATAACCAACTTCTATATTCCTATTTTTTTTATATTACTAATTACAGGATTTACACTCACAAAAAGTTATGAGGAATTTCACAAGAAATTCAAGAGTTCCTTAGTGACACATTTAAAAAAATTAATAAATACATTTTTTTCAGTAGCTATCACAGCTGAAAGGGATTGCAAACAAGTACAAAGAGATGAAGCAATCTCTGGAGATGAACAGATTCTTTTTTTTTCTTTTTTTTCTGGTGGAGACGTCATATATAACAGACACAATAGGAGCCTCATCTGACAACATGATATTGCCCTCCTTCCAATTTTACACTTTTCAGAAAAAAATGGACCCATCAGCTGAAATTGAGCAAAAATATGTGACACGTCATCACCCCAAACGTCCCGAACGAGTAAAAACCCCGCAGGTTTGTGGTAAGTACTTGAAAGACGAGCTTAGGCGGGAATCTGTGGCCGATGCAAAGCGGCCTCAAGTTGTTCTCCTTTCTGCTTCGGGAACAAAGTGGCCAGTGTTTAGTGAGGCAAGGCAGAATGGGCCTGAAAGCACCAGGAGTCACAGAGGGAGGTCACGGCCCGGACTTGTTACAGTAAAGGAGGGAGGAAGCCATGAATCGAGGGTCTTTCTAATTGGATTGAGGGGCTCCTCTTCTTTACGCTGGAGCTGTGTGTTGTTAGTTGCTCAATGTTTGAAATTCTGCTTAGGGCTCGTTCGTACCTGATCGACATGCTCATGAGCTCTGATGTGTAGTGCATGTGTATGTGTTGGAAGGCAAGATTGAGTGTTTAAGTGTCCTCAATGAAATGCGGATTTTGATGAGTTTGGAGTCAGATTGGCGGCCGTTTGAGTCCAGGCTGTCAGGGAAGAACATCTGTCTTCAATGTGTCTCCATCTGTGCTTCAGAACAGGTTCGTCTTGATGCCAGCGTTGGGTTTTCTGTGAAAGGAGGACAGGACTCCGGCAAAAGGCCCCGTCATACTGTCCGCCGGCTGCCAGGCCTTCAGAATCTCCTGAGTCTGGGCGGCGGGCTGGGCCACGGCCGGGTTGGACGGCCCCAGGCTGGACCAGCCAGCCGCCTTGAGCCCCTGCAGCACCGGAGAGGCGGAGGCGTTGACATAGCCGCCGTTGGCCGGAGCCGGGCTGGGGCTCAGGCTGGAGGGGCTGCCCAGGTTGCCGTTAGCCGAGCCTGGCAGAGAGGCCGTGCTGTCGGGCGTGGGGCTGCAGGTGGATTCTTTGGACTCGTCGTCGTCCGATGAGGATCTGGTCTCGCCGCCTTTCTTCCCTCCGGAGCCGGAGTTGCTCGTGTTGCCCCCTGCACCGGAGCTGTTGGCTTTGGCGTTGGCGGCGCGCTCCTGCTTGCGGAACTTGGCACGCCTGTTCTGAAACCACACCTGGTACACACACACACACACACACACACGTACACACACACAAAGTGGTACTACTTCAGATGGAGGTCAAATAGGGCTAATCCGAACCGCCACATCTCGAAAGACCACCGCTCGTCTCACCTGTACTCTGGCTTCTGTCAGATCTATCTTGAGAGCCAGTTCCTCTCGGGTATAAATGTCCGGATAGTGGGTCTCGGCAAAGACCCTCTCCAGCTCCTTCAACTGGGAACTGGTAAATGTGGTCCGGATGCGCCTCTGCTTCCGTTTCTCGTTCAGGCCCGAGGGGTCTGAGAAGAATTTGTAAGGGACTAGAAAAGGATGGGGAGAAATAATTTGTTGAGAGTCAACATTTTGGAAAATAAATTGCAGATTAAAAAAAGACAGCTATACAACACTCAAAAGAAAATCAGAGCAAATCCTATTTTTTTATGTGAAATCTATAGGTTTTTGGTATAATCTATAATCTGCATATCACTGCAATACATATACATGCAAAAATGATTTTTTTTTTAAATGCATATGCCTATATGCACATATTGTCCATAGTATGAAATGCATTTATAGTGTCAAACATTTTTATCCTACTGGTCAAAAATACTTGGTTAATTATTGGTTCATCATGTGCCCATTAATTTGAGGTAATCAAATTAATTCATTTTTCCTTTTCAATTCAATTTCCATTCATATGGAAAATAAAAAAAAATAGGGGGCTGGGGGGGATTTTTTTTTAAATTTTACAATAACTACATTTAATGTTCATACAAATAGAATCGCGCACAGGCCTCAGTATATCTAACATTTTGTCTGTGCAGTTTGGACAATTCCCGTTTTCATTTCTCGGCGTGTACCTGACGAATAAGGTGTGGGCTGGTGCTCCCTGAGGGCTCCCAGGGTGCAGCTGGCCGTGCTGAGCGGGGTGCAGGCCGGGTTGGAGAAGGGTCCGCTCCGGATGGGGTTGTACTGGAACGAGCTGGCCTGGCTGCACGAGCTGAAGTCCGCGTAGGCCGACGCTTCCATGGCGGCCATGCACGAGTCGTAGGAGTTCAGGTAGGAGTAATCCATCTTATACATGGAGCTCAGCCGGTGGCGGCACCGGGGCGCTGGGAGTCACGGATGGAGGGGAAGGTCGCTCCGGTATCCGCGCACAACGTCTCCCCAAAGTTGGCGCTAAATGTCAGTGCGTCTTAGAATAAAATCCCGTCACCGGTTGCGCGCGTTCTCTCTCCCCCGCTATACTTGCCGTCTCTGCTGCCGCTCGCTCGCCGCGTTTGACAGCGCCGCCGCTCGTTGCCTGTTTATAATAAAGTTGGCAGAGCGGCGCACAATAGCAAGGCGGTGGTCTTGTTTCCATGACAATGCTGGCCCCGCCCACTCAGCGCAGGGCAGCTGCAGCTCCATCAAAAGCCATTGGACTTTACTTTGCGCCCATTAACGGACAGCTCTTAATTGCGGTCTCAACATCACTTTACTTCCTTTTATGAAAATGACATTGTTAGCTCTCCTCTATTTGTATGAAATTAGTTCACTTGAATCTCAAATGACAATTTAATTTTATCTTCAATTGACCGGGTCACAATATGAATACTAAGGTGTCATATTGTATGAAAAAGATGACTTTAATCAAAAAGGTAATAGTTACGGTTTAATTGACGCAAATAAGACGATTAGATGTAGCTTATGTATTGTTTATTATTACTGTTGTGGCGCAGCAATGATAGCTGGTTCCTTTATTTTTTGACTTGTTGCAAAACGAGGCAACCAAAATATAAGTAGTAGTTCATGATTGCAAACTGCAACCGTATTGTTAAAACAATATCTAGTGTCAGACAAATCTGGACATTATTATCTTTCGTACGAGCAGAATTAAAAACAGCTCTTAATTTGTACCTCTTCCCAGTCCTTCAATAATGAACATATTATATATTTTATTCCTCTCTCACTGCCAATCAAAACTGAATATGACCATCATCGTGAAGCCTATCTTGCATTGGATCTCATTGTTTTGCTCGTGATAATGTTTGTTGTCTATTTCTAAATTTGCCTTGTGTGCAAAACACAAATACGTATTTATTCAACTTTTTCCTTGGGGCGCACCTCGGCCACAGCTTGCAGCACCGTCGGAGGGGTGGTGGGGGTCTTTACGTGGCGAGTAACATCCACTTGACGGTGATTGTTGAGATTAAAAGCTTTGATTTGATTCCGATAACTTTTACGCACGCGTCACGAGATTGCGCGTCACTTTGATGGATGGACGACACTGACACGTCGAGAGCGAGAGAGAGAAAGGAAGAGAGCGAGAGAGAGAGAGAGAGAGAGAGAGAGAGAGAGAGAGAGAGAAAGGCCGTGGAGACGAGCGAACAAGTCACCGTAAACACATTGACGCCCCATAAATTGGTTTAAGTTTATTGTTCGATGTCATAAGATGTGATAAGTCATATCCAGTATCACGCACGCACGCACGCGTGCACGCGCGTGCACGCACACACCTGTATAAGTGTGGTGAAAATGAACACATCCAGTGTAACGTATTTAGAAAATGACTACATTAGGAATAAAGCCTTCACTATTTATTAATTTTGTATAATTACGCAGCAGTTATTTGGACTCATTTTTGTATTATAAAATAAAAACGTAATACGTGTGTTCAAGTGCTGTCAACGTCAACTACAGTTTTATTTATTATTTCTCAGCTTGTGTTACAATTACTATTCGGTTATTATTATAATAGATTATTCTATTGATATATATTTTTAATTTGTTGTAGGACCATTAGTTGACAATACACTTATTTTTTCATTTTCTTTCTTTTTTTTTTAAATGATCCAATTAGCTAAAAGTGAATGCACCGCGGATGTTATTAGGTTTTGGTCACCCGACACCCCTAAACCACAACCCAATTGCACTATTCAGAAATAAAATTGAAATGATTGTTTTTTTTTTCAATTGTCAAATATACACAATAACGAAGGCGTAATCGTCTCACGTTGCGAGATCCTCTGCAACGAATAATATACGTTACATTAAATGATTCCAAAATGTTTGATTACACCTGCAGTCAAAATGAATCATTGCGAAATTTCCAGAAATACGAACAAGGTATTCATTATTTTATTATTTCTGCCTGTTTTTGAAAGCATAGATAGTCGCAGCGTTTTTAGGGCCCGTGATGCAGTCTGATCACGGGTTCAAAGGTGAGTTTGCCGTGGAATTTAAACAGTTTCCAAGTTAAACTGCATGGTCCCCTAAAAAGAGAGCAACCATGGAGCCAGAAGCCCCCCCCCCCCTAAAAAAAAAAACCCAATTTAATCCCTTCAAAGCATGGAGGGTCTCTTCCAGGCCCACTAATCCGCCCTTTTGGTGCGCCACTTTAGCACAGGGGGAGACCTCTTCTCCGCGGAGGTTTTCACTTTGGACTTTTACATTCATGGGCCCGTTTGACGGAAACAGTAACGTGGATCTTTTTCATTCATGACGTCTGAGTCAACAAGGAGGTTGGGGGGGCACAATAGGGCATAGCGAGGGAGCCCAACTCCAGGGATTATATAGGCCCGCTGGGGTGGTGATTGCACGGGAGGGGGGGGCTCTTTAATTATGCAGTCCTCCACTATAATACCAATTATGGCATTTTTGTTTGATTGTATGATGTAGTTAAATTACAAAATAGGTCTCGTGTGGGGGATACTACTTGTGCGCGTGTGTGTGATTGATGTGTGTGGCAAAAAGGGACGCGTAAAAGATTGCCGTATGGAAGAATGGCAGCCTTGCGGGAGGTCAGCTCCCATATGTGGGGCTCTGCTCGGCAAAGTGTCACTCATCAAAGCTGTCATTCATCCTTGCCAGGTCAGCCCCATCCATCACGGACGCTCAAAGAAGAGCACATCATCGTCGCATGCATAGCTGCCGTTTGCCGCCTCGATGTCTGAAAAAAAACACGACTTATATTATTGGGGCCGAGAATAATCGTTTAAATTGGAATAACTTTAAAATATATTGACGTTTTTGGTAACAAATTAAGTAACAAGTTGTTTGCGCTCAAACAATTTGCTGCGTTGACAATAAACGCTTATTTAGCAGACTTTTATTTAATTGCCCAACTTAAAATTTTATTGAAGTTTGCCGTCGTGGAATTTTAACCAACTTTTTATCTACTTATTATTATTATTAAAATTGTATTGAAGTTTGCCGTCGTGGAATTTTAACCACCTTTTTATGTACTTATTATTATTATTATTTAATTTTAAAATACATATTTGTATGGAAAACAACCAAATGAACATCTATGGCGGTATACTGAGCGTGCCTTCTTTTCCTCGCGTCATTCGAGGCTTTTATTTGCCACTCCACCTGACTGCACTATCAGTTTTCATTTGTTTGCATCATGCCTTCATCAACACAATATTGCTTATAACAATATTGTACTAAGTTTATTATATTGCAATTGCAGTTTGAATCGCACTTCACCATGCTGCAACCAGTTTCGACGTTTCTGTTATTATATTTAGATAAATGAGTCGAAATATTACAAACGGCTGCAGTTTTGTGACGGCAGAGTCGATGAAAACTAAATTTGGGTAGATGGTGGCAGCTTTTCAATCAATCAAGTGGCATGTGTATAATGACCAATAGGACCTAATAAACGTTGGTCCAATAATAATAATAATAATAATAATAATAATAATAATAGAATAAAACATTGGTACATTCAAAACACATTTTTTAAAATTTAAAGTCGATTATTTTTGCTACACCATCCAAGCTCACTGAGATCTATATTTAGAACGTAAATAATTATGATTGAAGGCAGAGTGTCATTTTGTTAGAAAATATTCCGATAGTAGTTTTCGGTTTACGCAAAACAGCGCAAAAAAAGTCACGTAGGCGTTTGACTAGCTTATGGTCTAGAACTGTTTTTTTATCTACTGCCTTTACAGTAAAGTTAGTCTTTAGTGATGAACAACGGTGCTATAGGTATGGATCTCCGTCGTAAATTGGGGAGCCCCTGCTCTGCCCACGTCCGTCGACAGTAAACAGCAGTGCGCGTCTATACTGATCCATTTCGAGCAGCTGCTTACAAGCTGCATGTGTCATCGGCCCTCATTGATTCAACAGCGCGTAAAATCAAATCAAAAGTCGGCCGTCACAATGTTAAAGTGAGCCCATCACTTGGTGCGCCATTTGACGGCTCAGCTGATGGATGGGAGACGAGGGGGGGATGTTCCCCGCATGTCCTCCGCGTCCCTTGCTCCCAATTACCGCAATGCACCGTGACGCTGTCTATGCGTGCATGCGTGGAGATGAAGAGACGCGCGTCTAAGCAGGTTAGAGACGAGCCGCGAGTGTTGCGTTCAAGTGCTGATGTGCTTCCTCAGCATTGTTTGAGAACAAAATTTCAACACTGGAAATCGGCACCTTAAATGACTCCGATGAATTTTATACGACATAGTTCCTATTCTTATGACAGGTCACTAATTGGCCCAATGTAAAAGTAAAACAAATAGTACAAATGGAGAAACAAATAAAGAATAATTTGATAATAATAATAATATAGCTACTCTATGTATAGATCGTATATATAATGATTATGGTAACAATTTTGATCATGATAATGATATTCGTCGTCGTAATAATTGTAAACTAATAACAGCAACAATCGTATTAACAAAATGATATCAATAATCAATAATGTAATCTAATATACTCAGCAATGACAATGTACTCAATTGTACATATGTACATTTAACATATAACATATGTACATATGACATGTAATCATAATAATTATGCTGTACAAAAGTTAGACAAATAGATCAGGGAAATTAATTCAATTTTGATGAATAATTGGAAATTTGTCACTGAAAAGACAAAAGCCCCATTGTGCCTCCACATGCACATCTCATCTAGTAATGTCGAAACAAAATTAATTGCATAATTGTAGGCTATAATAAAATAATGATTATTTTGTAATGAATATCTGACGCTGAAATCATAGATGTGTTTATGCGCTGGATCAAAACAAAGCACTACCAACTTGCAACAGACCGCGGATGGCGTATGCAGGGCTCGTGACGCTAATGCAGAGAGGCAGGTTACTTAAAAAAGAAGCTTTTTAAGAGAAAAAAAAAAGAAGGTCCCTGGAGAGCAGCATGCGGACGCGCGCCGCAGCTGGAGCGTACGGGCGGGCTTGCACGAGGATGATGAGGATGAGGAGGCGCACGCAGTCGTTCTCCAAACAAGCTAATTCGATCTGCAGCTCTGGCCCCTTCGCTCTCAAAGCAGCCCAGCGGCGGGGCCTCGGCGAGCTGTGGAAACTTAATTGAATTAAACGTCCCGCTAAACTAATTAGACTGCAATCTGCCACGCGAGCTGTCCCTGAGCAAGGTTCGAATTAGGCGCGATGGATTTGTCCCCCCACCCCTCTTTTTTTCTCCAAAGAATGACGGACAGACTGGTGGCTTCTCCTTTATTTGCCTTTTATGAATTCTCCCACGGGGGACAAGTCACGTGACCGCCCCGAGGTAACCGTTGCTCGCGTAAGTGGGAGCGGGCACTTTTACAATCCTACACCGCAACAAAGACATTTGCCTTAATTACCTGTCGTGGTCCCTTCGGGTGCGGGCAGCGTGGGCTGACTTGTACTTAGTGACGGTGTGGCCCTTTGAGGGATCGGCGACCAACGCGCGACCCTGAAAAGGATGACCCAGCACCAGAGAAGATGGCTATAGAGTGTGGCCCTACATCTAAAGTCAAAGCTTGATGAGTGGACTTAATCGATCGTCTTTTCAGGAATTTGATGAGACAAGTTACGTGCCTGCAGATTCCACGTTAAGAGCAGGGACACATTTGATAATCGTGCACATAAAATGCATGGGGCAGAGACAATGATCGTGAATACAATGACCACATCTAATATGACAGATCCGCTGGCATTTCGTTTCAAACGGACCATACGGGTATGTACTTGATATATGAAAAGAAATATTCATTTTAAATGACCAAAGAAGTTGTGGCTCCCGTGTTTCTTTTAAGAAACGGGCTTAATTGGCTTTTCAATTACGGACGCATGTCATTTGTCCTTCCTGACTTTCCGTACCGTGAGGCGCCATGACAGTGTAATCAGGAAAAACAACTCGTCGCCCAAACTCCAAAAACTGCAATTACTGAGTGGGTCACACTTTCATTACGTTGCTAAGTTGTGTTTTCTTTGCCAAACACTTGTTGACTCAGGTACATTATTATTCTTCAGTTCAGTTTCCATCATCAAATCTTTTTGTTTTGGCAGTTTATTCCCATTGTGCTACCAACCACAGTCATATTGAACAAAAACACACCAGAACAACAAAACATCCAAAGCTTGACTTCTCCTGCATCATTTTTCTTTGCAGCACCTTGAACTCGTCTCCGTTTGTCCTGGCGGCAGAAGGTGGACACTAGAGAGCGAGCGAGTCTGGAGGGAGCTTATGGGCATGATGGAGAGCCAGGTTTGTGTTTCTCCGTAATCTAATCAGAGAAATGGCAGCAGTCAGAAATAGCCTGGCAAACACACTAAGAGCCTCTTCTCCTCCCCCTCCGACTTGTCTTCATCCTCGGGGAGGCTTGCATCGATGCACACGCGCGCACCTTCAGACCTTAAGTGCAAAACCTGATCCAGCAGCTACTTAAGACAATGAGAAATGTATCTTGCTTACTTTTTGCAGCGTGTTTGCTATATTTCAGAGAGACTCATTCTCATTGAGGCAAACTTGAGTCAAACTTAAAATCCCAGCCACTCAAGATTAAATACTCACAAGATTCTAGTAGTAACCTACTCCATGGAATTTGACTGTTTATTCAAAAGACATTTGTAAACAACTGGTCTTAATTTGGAAAACAACAACCAACATATCTTTGAATATTTCCTGGCTTGTTCTGGAACTAATCAAGAACGGAATGATCATTTTATGGTATGCATTTTCTGCCCTGTCAATTTGAAATGTTTTTGAATGACGGGATGGAAACTGAAAATGTGTTGTTTTTAAAATCTTATTCATTGAAAAAAAAAATCAATGACTTGTTAGCTGCAGCCTAAAGTTACAAAATTATCCATCCAAATATCATGCAAAATATAAAAAAGTTGAAGTAGAAGAACTAGAATTTTCCAAGAATTGAAAGCCAAAATATTGTTAGTCGTATTTAGACGAGAATGAACCTGCAATGTTGTGTTCTGATATTTTCATTTTATTTTTCAAGCCCTATTACATGAAATTATTATTTTACATGAAATTAACATTTTACATTTTAAACATAAATTATGAATGTAGATGAAATAACGCAGCAGTGGATGAACTCGTTGACACCAGATTTGTTCCTGTGTTGTTGGGGGGTCCAGGCAGAGAATGAATCCTTTTTTTATGCCCCTGTGTGCTAATTCTTCCCTACAGAGAAGAAGACATTCCTGCCGAGTGTATGTGACGTTCTCTACACACCAGAATTCCAAAGAAATTCTCCTGTCATGTCGTCTCACAAGGTAGACAAGCGTTATTGTCGTATGGCTGCCACCCACCCGCGCGCGCACACAGACACACACACACACACATCCATCAGCGATGTCAATCAGGACAAACACACACAACAAAAACTGGAGGAATTTGCTTTTTGTTGTGCTGACTTTTATTTCCAGCGTGTAGGCTGGTGCACATGAATGTGACAAATGTAGCTCCATTGCATCTCACTTGATCAAACATTCATGATCCATCAATTTGTGGGAATATTCAACTCTAATGTGGACATAACTCCTCACAATTAGCATGCATAATCGGGAGCAATTCACACCACACAGCAATAAATTAACTAGATTTCATTCAATTGGATGTTCATGGAAGTGAACAACAGGCAGCTAAACCTTCCTGTTTTTTCAAAAACAATCCTCAGCCAATGAGATAATAGTCATCATCCAGTTATTTTTCCTCACAGCTTCTACAACCTCGGCTTTGCCTGCAAATAAGCACACATTTGTGATAAATAGAATCTTCTTCTTGAATCTTATAAACATTTTAATCATCGCTGTGGCGTAAGAGCTGTGAACGTGGCATCTGACATTTCACATTAACGACATGAATGAAGCGCTACTACACAACTCTGCTCTAAATGATGAGTTTCCTCCTCTATTTGCTTGTACAGCGGTACCTTGACTTCACCTCAAGTCATTTCGTCACAAAGCTAATCCGATTTTCCCTATTTGAAATGCCATTGATCAGTTCCAACCCCTAAACACACATTTTTTTAAGTAAAAAAATAGCACCACATTGTTAAAAAACCTAAAATATAACAAAAACTAAAAAAACAAAACATAGTGTAATTAATTACTACTCTTGCGTTGTGCCTTCAAGGGTTGCGGCCAAAGTGAGTGATGTCAGTCTTTGAACATCCTGATCAATAAATGGCAAAAAGTTCAAGAGTGACTGTGACAAAAGATCTCATCACAAATGCAAACCAGTTTATATTTAAATGGAACAATTGATTCAGTGATTCAGTAGAATTTCGATTCAAGATAGGATGGATTCGTCAGAGGGGGCGTGGCCTATTCAATGCTCATTTGTAATTCAAATTTTTGCTTGTGACAAAAGGTAAAAAAAACAACAACCCTACATTGTGGCACTCGTGCGTCAAGGTACGACTGTACATGTGTTGTGAAACGCCAGGCAGTGACGTGAGCTATGTGACAAGACCTTCCCAAACATTTTAGTGTTCAGGACTGAGCGGAGGGCGAATGTCCAGCGTCCTTGCCGAGCTGTCCTCCCCGACCACCTCCAGGCGCAAGCCGGAGGCGCCGCGCTCCTCGTGGCCGTCGGACTGGACGGAAAGTCGCAGGGTGCAGCCTTTAGGCAGCAGCTCCTGCTCGTAGGCCGCCGCCAGTTGGTTCACCACACGCCGCTCCACCTAACACACACACACGCACGAGACGTCTTTGTTTTCTCCGCTTTTGTGGGGACGAAATTACATTTTGAATGTCCAAGGTTACCGCAAGCATGCCATTCGGCGGGATCGGAACACGTTTGGAATGTTGATGGAAAAACGAGAACAAGGCTGATGACATTATGACCACTTATACGCTATAACGGGATGGCACACAAGGGTCTGCATAAAACGACCTTTTAATTGACATGTTCAGTGAGGGGATTCAGCCTTTTCAGATAGTTACGCTACCATATGATCCGTATCTGTGCACCCACCTCATGCTTAATGGAGCGTGCTCCGTAATGTAGGTTGTAACCGTCCGCCAACAGGTCCAGGACGGGCCGATCCCACTGAAGGGTGATGTCATGGCGTTGCTTGGCCTAATGACGACACACACAAAGAGAGAAAAGTCAGCCGGCGCGGAAAGGTGAAACCGAGACAGCATGCCAAGAATGCAGAAGCGCAGGTGAGTTGTCCAGCAGCATTTCTGCCGGCTCTAATCGACACTTCCCTAATGCGTTTTTATCAAATGCTGATCAATAGTAATGATCCCCGCTGCTCATTTAGCAACACATGTTAACCACGTCAGTCGATGATGACGATGTAAACAACCCATAACACTACATCACCTGCATCCAAATAATTGTCCACTCGAATAACAATATGCTATCATAAAAACGAGCTGCTGTATGATCTTTTCCACCTTTACAAAGAAATGTTCATTTTTCATTGGCCTCTTTCGAGACGTATTCATTCAACGAGTTGGCAGTGGTGCAGTGCTGCGTACTGCATCATAATTCAGCTTGTGAACAGTCGCCCGCGGGGCCGAGTTGTCCATCAGGACACCAGCTGTAATTTTAATAATTAAATATTGATAAAGACTCCACATGTTAAACACTGTAATCACATTAGAATGAGCAGCACTGATAATATTGATCTAGTGTGTGTGCGTGTGTAGACTGCAGGAGCCAGTGGGTGAGGGCCTCTAACGTTAGATACATATACATACGTACATACATGCACATAACCAAAGACTATGTATGTCAAGGGTGGGCAAATTTTTTTTTTGCAACTGATAGATGTTCGAGGTCAGAACTCCATTTGCAAATTGCGTTTTGTTACGTTCCGTGGTGAATTTGTGCAATATAAATCAAAGCAATGCTCAATACCTTCTTAGCCCAGAAGTTGAGCTCCTTGCTGACCAGCTGGAGCAGCTCAGAGTGACAAAATGGCAGGAAGTAGACAATTTCATTGATCCGACCTAGAAACTCGTCCCTCCGGAAATGTGCCTGAGTAGGAACGCAAGAATTAAGTTAAAGGCTGTTACTGGAATATTCTTTCAGGTCAAAGTGCAAAGTTACCTTGAGGATTGGTCGAATGACGGACTCCTTAAACTGTCTGGAAATTGTGATGTCATCACCTTTCTGTGCATCGTCTGAGGAAACCATCATGAGCATTTGCACAAATGAGAAGCAATACAAGAGCCATATCAGAAGTTGTCTCTTTACAAAGATAATTGTGTGCCTTTAAGGGGCGTGGCTTAAGTGAGCATTTATAATCATCTCACCAAGATTAGCTGCCAACTTCCTGCGGGTGACCTCCTCCGCTTCCTGCCGCAGCTGTATCCCATGCTGGGCAATTTCGTCACTCGCAACGTTGGACGTCATGATGAAGATTGCGTCTTTACACTCTATGGTCTTACCCTTGCCGTCCGTAAGACGCCCCTGGGAGCGCAGCCACCACAAACGGCCTTTTAGAACTTCAATAAGACGAGCGCCAGGTCATACTCGTTCACACAAACCTCATCAAAGAGCTGAAGCATGATGGTGAGGACGTCGGGGTGAGCCTTATCCACTTCGTCAAACAGGACCACGGCGTTGGGGCACGCCCTCAGCAGCTTGGTCAGCTGACCTCCTTCCTCGTGTCCGACGTATCCTGGTGGTGAGCCGATGAACTTGGCGACCTGGAGCCAGACGTACGGGACAAAGTTATTTTCTTACCCCAATCTAATGAGTGCTTAACACATTCAAGGCTTTGGACAAAATCTGTCCATAAATATACTGCATGTTCAGTATTTAGAAATCCAGGCAGAAGAGCAAGGTACCTCGTGTTTTTCTTGGAATTCGGACATATCCATCCGGATGAAGCCCTGGAACGGCACAATGGTTCAGAGAGTCCCAACAAGCTGCTTTGTGAGGGTGGCAGATTCAGTGACTTTGGGTCAATTGCTCCTATAACTGTCATGGAAGTGAAAACACTGTATTCCTCCTGGCTGGAAAAATTCTCTACACTAACTTTTCCCTTGTTGCCTTGGAATGGCAATGTTTTTAGAATCTGTTAATCAGTGATTTATTAATTTTCAGAGCCTGAAATCAGATTTGGACAATCTTTAAACTCAAAACGATTACTCAATTATTCAAATATGAGGAGGTAGATTTATTGTTGTTTTAATTTCATTAATAATAATAATTTTGACGTCTCTACTCTTGACTTGCGTACACACTCACCATACATTATACAACATAAGGAGCGCTAATAGCTGTAGCTAATATTTGGTTTGTTGGTTATGCATTCATGTATTGTGTAGGCGTAACTTCACCTTTTTGATATCTTTGTGCATGTAACGAGCCACTTGTTTAGCCAACTCTGTCTTTCCTGCGAAACACAGCACACTCATTTCTTCACCATCACACTTTGCAGCATTTCATATTCTTTAAAAAAATAAAAGCAATATTTTACATTTCGGGGAAACTTAAAAAAAAAAAAAAAAAAAAATCCACTTCCTGGACAGGAGGGTGATCTGTCTTAAATCTCAGTGACGACCTCTAAAAAGCGATTTCGATCTTTAGAAGGCCACTTTAAGATTGTCTGGAAAATATTCAGCATATAAATGCTCATATTAGATATTGATGTCTTGTGTTTGGTATGCAGATGCGTGCATGTGTGTTTCTTGTTGCTGTGTTTAATATTGATGTCACTGTCGCTGAGGGCAACGGAGAATATGAACCGTGTCGGTCCTCATCTATCTCTGGAGCCTGCCATTTTACCATCTTGAACTTTTCTAGCAATCGCCTCATTCCTTAATGTCTTTCTTCCCTTCACACTGGTTATACTGCGCAAGACTAATTGTGGCGAGGCATGCAACAGATTGTTTTGATAACATCCGTGTACCGAATTTTCAAGGTGACGGAATTACTATTACAATCTTGGCCAGTCTGTTATCTCTGCTAGAAGGACAAAGACTCTTCAGTCTTGAAGAAAGCGTTGTGTTTATTCTGGCAGCATGCTCTAAGAGGCTGTCAAGTGTTTTGCTGTCACCTCATGAGAACAAGCTAGCAGAGGAAGGGTTAGGGTCGAAAAACATAGAAGCGATTTACCGATTCCCGATGAACCCAGGAAGAGGAACACGAGCGGGTGCTCTTCATCGTACCAACCATTCTCCTTCCTTCGGATGGCTGCGGGGTGAATGAGAGAAAGGGAGGGAGGGGTGAGGAGAAGGCTATTATCAGAAACATTTGCATTTGTTGACTTTGCTTTGAGATCCATTTGACCCGAGTTGACCCGACGGCGGCTGGTATCCCAGAAACTTTGATAAAGGGGTGTAAGGGCAGGGATGAGAAACGGGTCAGATGCATTTGGGTACAGAGAGAGAGAAGACGAGAAAAGCGAGTGAGAGAGCAAGACGAGAGACCTCCAGAAAGCCTCTCCTTCCCCCCACACAGTCAGTGGGGCCATTAGCCAACAGTAATTGCGTTAGCCTCCCTGGCGCGGCCATGGCAAAATCAGTTTAGCATGGATCGCAGCCTCACACACACACGTTTGCTTAAAGAGGAGTGCCTACCCAACCCTGCCATCACCCCAGCAACCACATTCGCACGTACACAAAGGCAGGATGATGAGCTGCGCGGCGGCCGAGTCAACAGTGCGGTTTCCGACTCGAGAATTTCGGCAGGTCGTGATCATGCAATCAGACTCCTGCGTGAAGATACCTCAATGTGAAGTCGCTCTGAAATCAACGTGCAGTATTTCTTTTTAATGCAGTGACAAACGGTTAACTCATGCGATGAAAAGAAAAAGAGCAATATTTAGGGTGTAGCGTTTTATGGAAGTGTGGCTACATTTCAGTATGCAGAGTGCATGTGTCACTTTTCAGAGAAATAAATAAATAAGTTGGGCCAGTTTTGCCTGCAGTGTGAATATCCTCTTGCTTTCAGCCTACACTGACTTAAGCTGCTCCTGCCCGCTCTGGAGTCGAACACAAGGACTAGCTCTATAACCACACCCAACGGGCCTTTCATTAAAAATCGAGAGTGCACTGCGCTGAATCTCTTCCGTGCAGAGCTGGAGAGGCAACCTACACATACACTTGAATAAAATTACATTATGAAACACTTCCTGCTCAATTATTTGAGCTGCTGCAGCGAAGACAAACTAGTGGTGCTTACTTCCTGCACAAGTGCTACAAAGTACTGCAGCCAAGAATAGATGCTCATTGTCAAGAATTGATACTTGGCAGAGGTGGAAAGATGATGATGATGATGGAGGCAAAGATGGTGAGATGCGGGGAGGAACACAGATAATGGGAGGAAAAGGGCGGGAGGGGCAGGGAGATAAAGAGGGGGCTGATGGAGATAAGCAGACAGACAACGAGGCTGAGAAACAAACAAGTGTGTCAGAAATGGCCACCAAGATGAAACGTGACAAGCTCCGTCTGTGTTATCAATGGCTGCGTGAATGACAGCGTAACCTTCTGTGTGCGCTTTAGCTGATTGAGAGCGACTTTGACAGAAGGACGCATTGACATTTCTCAGAGGAGCCTGACAAGAACACAGAAAGGAAGGAGGCACACAACAAATGAGCTCTCTCGCACTCACACACTCGCTCAGGCACACACACTCACACACACGCGGATGTGTGTATTGGGCAGGTCTGGTCGGCTCTAACATGATTATAGCTAGATGATTCTCTTCAATAACTCTTAGCCCTGAGAGCTAAACCTGGATCAATTTAACCTCCTTCCTGTGTTTGTGTATTTGTACTTTGTGCTAGTGTAGCTGCAGGCCTTGCTGTGTGATAAGAAGGCCATTCACCAAAGTTTCCTTTGTCAGATTGTTGAAATAAGTCCATGCACCATTTTATCGAGAGAGTAAATCTACTGCTTTGCTCACGTTTATTTAAATGTAGCTTTTCGGAATCGATTCCCTCGGATACTGTAGGTTTGTTTTTAATTCCTAAGGGTCGACAAGCGACATATTATATACATAGCCGTGTAATAAGAAAAAAAAAATACACCGATATAAAAAAAAAAAGGTTTCAAAACTAGGCTGACGGTGAAGATATTTTAAATATATATACAATGTACTGATGATAACATGCTCTAGCTGATGGATGACTTGACTTTCATCCTCCCTCTTCTGTGTGTGTGTGTAGGTGCAAGTGTGTCTCGGTGACTTTAATACATCTCTGGGATCAATAAACTGTTCCCTTATCAATGTGGCCACGTCTTGTATGGCTTTCAGGACAATTTGCCATGATAACAGTCACCATTTATCACCATCCCAAAGAGCCGTGATTCACTGCAGCTCTGCAAAGCAAAGCTTGTAAATTACATGCGATCTGGTCTGTGTAATTGATGTTTTACACACTTGGGGTCATGCGGTTTATTTGACATTTGCCATAAAGAGCCATTTTGTTCTACCGGTTAATTAAACAGCTACTGTTAGGAAGCTTTTGCTCCTACAAAGGTATTAAAGTTTACAGTTTTCGGGTTCCACCTTTGGGAGGTAGTTGATTAGCTTGCAAAATCGAAACTGAAACAGTTGCAACATCATAAAAATAACACATAGCCTCACTTGTGCGCACACATACACAAACGGACAAAGGCGCACACACACACGGATCAATACCAGGCCTCTCTGGATGCCCGGTGTAATATCAGCTCTTTACTGTCTGCTGCGTTATTGTGCTCTAACTCATCCTCCTTCCTCTTTGCACTAATCACCGCCTCCACTGTCAACGTTTCCAGAGTCCATAAAAGCATCCTTGGATGAGGCCGGTGTGGAAGAACCTCACTGGAGACCGAAATACCGTTGGGATGGAACTACAAGAGATTGTGAGTGAGGCCCTCTCAGCGACCGACTGACATACTCCCAAAATCATAATTTTCCCAAAACAGAGGAAACGGCAAAAGTGTATCGTCCGAATACTTTTGTCCTCATACTGTCTCTCGTCTAGTCAAGAATCTGTGAGGAGGAGAACAATGATGGGGAGATTCTGTAGGTAGCATGGAGGCCATGTAGTAAATGTTGAAAAAGGCAGAAGGGGGATGGAGAAGGAGTGGGTGTGATGGAGATGGAGGATTGAAGAGAGAAAGCCAAATGGGGGAGGATGGGGGGGGGGGGGAGTCTGTACTATGTGTCCCCTCTCAGTAATCGCGTTAACTGGCGGCTCCGAGCCTGGCCTCCTTCAGCTGTCTCGCGCGCGCATACGCACAGCACCTGTGTACCGCGTCTGACAGACAGCGCATTCATCACAATTAACCAATTACGGCATCCACCGGTCCGTCTGAACCCGCCTCCTGCTCGAGGACCGCCGGGCAGAGAAGAAAAGAAAGCGGGGAACAAAGCAAAGAAAACAAACAGTGCCCGAGAGCAAGTGTTTGTGAAGAGTTGTGCAACTCGTCGTGCGTTTTGAGCTTCACGTAATGCTCTCTATCAATAACCAGTGATGCGGCTTGCGCACGCTCGTCTAGTTACCTGAAGCCACGGTATTGATGGCCCCCTCCTGCCCGATGATGTGCTCCTTCAGCCTCCTCTCCAGGGGGAACCTCCTTCTCTCCTCCGCCTCCCGTCGAGCCTGCGCCTCCTTGAACTGGATGGAGGAACAGAAGTCGTGGAGCTCGTCTGCTTATTTCAACATTTCGGTGTTTATTTGTATGTGGATTGAAACATCTATCGATCAGTAAACATTGTATTGTCAAAAAGAGCAAGACACTTTAGATTGGTCAAAAGACCCACATGGGGACTGACAAATCGTAGAAATCGGTGACTTTGACAACGGAGGTTGATGACGCATAGCGTAGTCTGTACTGCTTCATCACATTTGACCATAAAGAGGTTTTAACCCCAGTTAACCTCTACCAGCTTTCACATTTCTGGTTCTCCATAGCAGCTGCCACTCATACACGGACCTCCCGATGAGTGTTTGTGTGATGCATGTCAATAAAACGGATAAAGTGACCAGGAAATAGACATTTGTACATATTCAGAGCAACATTGTTCTAATTACTTGTACATTCTGCCGTGTGTATACCTTGCCCTCCCACTCCTGCAGTAGTGTGCTGACTTCTCCATCTTTGGCATAGGCTCGTGCAGTGTGTCCCAAACCGTTGGCCTGCAGAGGATTCGCACCTGGATGTGAACACACATGGAATGCAGGTTGGCAATTTAAACATATCCATTTGTTATGGGCAGAAGGTTCCGAATGTCGATGAAAAAGTCAGCCAAGGGGGTCACACAGGTTCAGGGGGTCACAGAGGCCCTACAGCCACACACAATCTCAACACTGTGGGTAGTTACAAGTTGGGGGTCCACCCTCGCACAAAGCACATAAATATGAACACATGGGCAAAGGTCAAGCAGAGGAAGGGTTCAGTTGAAACAGCTTGATAGAAGTGAAGAGACCATCAATGGCAGTCAAACGTAATGACGCAGCATGTGTGGAGTGCGCTAGTGTCTATGAGGATGGTTAGCGCTGCCTTCTGCCCTCACTTAAGGTCCACAAGCTTCAAAACCAGTCACACGTGCCCTCACGGAATGAAGAAAACATTCAGCACCACAGTATAAAACTCTAATAATTCCGGCAACTTTGAATGCTTAGTGAGAACATCATTTAAAAATTCTTTTTCGAAGAGCGGGATCATACGTTCAAGACAAAAAGCATATATGCAAATGACATGCAAGGGGGGGGGGGGGGGTTGTAATCACTTTAAAGTACACAAATGGGGCATCAGTAAGAATCAGATGAGTAAGCAACACTCAAACGTTCTCAGTGTGTGCAATCAATACAGATGGAGCGTGTTCCTGTTTGTCTGAGCAGCAACCACAGAGACTAATAACGACATCGATAAACCCCGAAAAATTGTGACCTGCTCATGAGGCTATTGATTCAAACAGTAATATAGCGGCACACCCCACTAAAAACATGAGGGAGGAAAGCAATAAGGTGGGTGCGCAGACACACCAAAACGCACACACGCGACCACACACACAAACGCACAACATAATAAATAGCATCATTTGGGGCTTTAATATCAGGCCAACCCTCTGGGCCATAGCACTTTATAACTGGATCAACACTAACGACACACAACCACACCACAGTTGAACACTCAAAAACGCGCACACACACGCACGCACACACACTTGCATACACAGGATCCCTTCATTAGGAGTGCTTTAGTTATGCCTATTAGGGCCGCCCTCCCCTTTCCTATTACCTCCGCCTTCTCTTTCACAGCAGCTGGCAGGAGAGAGCCCCTGCTGGTCTTTGTGCGTGCATGTGTGTCCTTGTATCCGCATTGTGTGCGTCTCGGAGCATGTGTGCCCGCCGTTCTGGCCTACCACCACCTACAGAGACGTCCAGAACAGAAGCCCCCTGGCCGCGGGCCTGATGTGGAGCCTTGGGAAAAACTCTCCAGGTAGGGAGAGGGACTTGTGGTTGTGCGGAGGGACCCGAGGGTGAAGCCAGGAGACTGTGATGGATGGAGATGTGAGTGAAGGGCCGACTAAGGCCAAAAGAGCAAACCCAAGGCAACTATGGTAGGATGGACTTACTAACACAGGGGAAATAACAATGTATGGGACACACACAAAGTGTACATACTACATGGCACACACATCAAAATGTCCTGAAGCTGTGGCTTCCCAAGTTTTTTTGTGTGCTGGTGTGTCGCGTAGTATTGAAAAATGAAAATAAATAAATGCTATACACTAAAGACAAGAGAGCTGTTAACGACCCTGCCAATTTTTTTTTTTATTAAGAAATTAATGTGAGGGATAAATATGCCACCCCCAATCAATCACAAGTGGACTGTTTTGGTTGTCTTAGAACACGTTTCAAATCTCAGAAACCGCTTTATAAAAGCATTAAAACAATGGACAGCGTGGCATTATTTGTGGCCACTATGATGTCCAGATGGTTATTGGTCACGATAGTGGCGCCAAGCAAGCAATGATGGGGCCCAACAGGAAACAGTCAAACCCAGCCTTAATCCAATTGTTGTCCAAAACAAATGCCCTGGCTTTGTGAAAGTTCTTACCTTTTTTTAATTCAAAAATGCATCTACGGGAATGCATGTGATCGAGTTACACAGGGTGATTTGTTTAAGTGTGCTCACAGGGGCAGGGGTGAAATGGGACGGGCGGCTTTGAACGCACCATCCATCATGAATATAAACAAGACATTAATACTCGCTATACGGTGCAGAGATTGCGTAGTGATATCATTTCACCAAAAAAGTGTTAAAGTCAGTAAAAGGCAAATGGCATAAACCACAATATCAACGTATTACTGCCAAATGAACGAACGCTCATGAATACGTAGACGGGTTTAAAATCACTGAAAAAGCAGGTCAGATGCACAAAGACATTTTGCTCCGGCACACATACACAAAAGACACACTTCCTGACTGGGAGTGTGGTGTTACCCCAAGGGCATGTTCTGCGCGGAGGTCACAGTTCAACTAGGCCTGGCTTGTTTAAGAGCTGCTCGCCTGGAAACTAAGGGGGGATATTCTGCCTCCAGGGTCTATAAATGTATGTGTGCGTGTCTGTGTGTGTCAAACGACAGGTGCGAGTGTGCCGGGGGTGAAAAAGAACGTAGTATGAACAAGTGATCAATTTCAAATATGCTTTGTAATATTATGGATTCACTCAAGGGATGTACCCGTTCAAGTGGTGGAAGACTGCCAATGTGCAGAGACGGTACCACACTGGAAGAGGCAAATTCTATTTCAACAGAGCATCCTCTATAGTTGAATGGGGCCAAACAATTATGAATTTTAAAAAAGAAGCGACTCAAACGTTGGACAAAAGATGGACCGCTGTTGTAATCATAAAACGCAGTGGCGGAGCTAAGATGGTTTTCTTGGGTGGAGGCGGGGGGGGGGGGGGTCAAGGATATTTCGCGAAAGCTTTATTCGTTATATGGAAATGTTGTGTGACATACCAAATTGGAGAAGCATGCTGACAATGCCCAGGTCATCAGCGAGTGTAGCGTAGTGAAGTGCTGAGCAGCCACGGAAACCAGCCCTGCTGCTGAGCCGGCTGCTGAACTCGTCCTCTCTGGACACCAGCACTGCAGCAAGAGGTAATATTTGAATTTGAGCGACTTTTGCACGCAAGTCCTGACGTCTAGACTAGTCCTGATAAGTTTGGTGACAAATTGACAGATGATTACAAATAAAGGAAAACTGTATCAGACTGGATGGAGCGTTTCAATCCATAATAACTCTCCCCAACTTAAAAAGTAATTTCCACAGTGCATTCTAATGACAGCAGCAAGCGGCAATGACAAAATCAACTTTCCCGTTTCTCGCTTTAGAGTTCATTTTCAAACATTTCGGCCCAACAATGGGAGTCGTGTTTAGCTGTGTGCTCACTAACAGATATTGTTCTCTCTTTACTTCTCCTTTCCATAAGAGCACTCATCTTTGCCACTCAATCATCCTGCTTTATTTTTTTTCCACCTTCTTCTTCTCCTCCTTGGCATCCATCAATTCCTTTCATCACCCCCCCCCCACCCACACCCTCTATCCCAATAACTTTGTCTCATCCATTTCCTGGCTTCCTCTCCCTCATCATTCCACCCAACTCCATCAATCCTGCATCCCTCTATCACAGCATGGTGCCCTCCATCTTTAACTTTGCAGCATACGTTTTTGCTCCTTCCCTGCCGTCTCTCTATTCCTTTCCTCCTCCTGTCCTTCATCAGTCTTCCTCTTCCCGCATCCCACTCTCAACAACAGTTCCTCTCTGCAATGTGTGTGTGCGCAAGAGAGCGAACGAGAGAGAAAAAGAGAGAGAGAGGGGCAGGGCGGGATAATCAGAGCTAACCCAATAAAGCGTCGCAGAGGCCCCCCTAGCCCATCCATCAGTGTGCATCTGGGAAACGCTTCCCCACGCTGTGCTGGCCCCACGTGGACTCAAACCTGACAGCCATATAAATGTCTGCAATATACATATCCCATATAAATATGTCTGCAGAAACGCAACACGGGCGGGCCGGGGAGGGGACGAAGCATGTGTCAGTGCCACCCTGCCTTGTGGATGTGTGACTGTGTGCGCAGCTCAGGAGGAAAACAAATAACATGTGCACGACTAAGTAGAAAACATATACAATGAATAATACACAGGAAATAAAACATGCATATATGCTAATCGTTATGCAAAAACCTATTGTAGCGTACTTGTCACTTGCGAGTCATATATATGCAATCTATGTATTACCTTCCAGTGAGTGGATGCCTCTCTCCCTTGAAGTGTCATAAACGTTGTTGAAATCATCTCCAGCATTTGGGTCAGCACCAGCTTCGAGCAGAACCTTCACCACACTGGGGGGGAAATTGCAAACTGTTCAATAAAATAAATCAAAATAAAAGACAGTGACAGAGCTAACGTTAAGATCCACATTATTATTATTTTTATACAAAGGCTGTCCTTGTGACATCATTTCAAGTGATAAACACCAGACAGACATATTTCCCTATTTTCTAGTGGCATCATTTGAGTCATGTTAATTTCAACTACAGCTGTCCCTTGACAGAAAATTTCAAATCATAAATATTTCAAAGCAATATTGCATCGGTTTTAAGGATTTCATGGTGGTGCACATTCTCCCATACAGTTCCATATACTAATAATAAAAACCCAATAGTTTCTCCATACCAAAATGCAGACACAATTGTTGTGATTTGATACCGTAATATATTTAAAAAAAGTTGCATTAAAAAAAAAAAAATCACTTTATGTGGTCTGATGGGTTTCCATAATCCCACCCATGCTGTGCTAATGATGCGGATCGAGCGACTAGACCAAGCACATGCATATGGAAACAAGGCCTGCAACACTCATTCAAGGCAGACATAAAGACAAGAACATTGGCCTTGACGCTTTGCTTGGTTCACCTCTTGTCTTGTCTCGTTATGGTGGATACAGCCCAGTGACCACTAGACACTAGTCTGCCTCGTCATATGTACATAAGAGTATATAGTAGGGGGCAAAAGGTCGGCCCAGTTTCCGGCCCCGTATGGATATGTGTTGTCCTTCATTGGTGCGTACCGGCCGGCTTTGGGAACCAACACACACTACCTCGGCAACACCATTCACTGTGACGTGATTTCAGGTACGGTAGCTCTGCAAAAAAATGAATAATGGGGACTTGGAGCTTGAGACACAAACGTAAGCAGGCAAGGTGGTCGGCCAGTCTAAAGAGAAAGAAAAATGGACTTTTTGTCACTGTATTAGTTTGAACATGCTTCGAAAGTGAAGCATCCTAGTGTAGTTTTAGAATGTTTGTGGGTGGAAGCAAAATGGCTGAGAATTGGCTGGCCACGTCTTTGTATCTGACACTGCCGAGGATGTCTAAAGGACTATCGTGGGGTCCTCTTTTGTTACTGTATCTCTGTGACCGGGCCGGCAAAAGGGCGGAGGGGGGCTGGTTTGGTTGACCCACGTTGGGCTCTGCTCTCACCCTTGCAAGCACTTCTACAAACACACGGCCGCATCCTCAGAGGCAGCAACCTAAGAGGGCTGGTCACACGAAGCTAGGCAGGCCTGTGCAAAGAAATGAGGTGGCGTGAAAAGCTTTAATAGCATCAGGAAGGTAAACAGCCAAGGATAAAGAGTGGAAAGCTGTGGAGGAGGCAAAGGAGGGGTAATGCATGAAAGGGTAGACGGGCAGATAAAAAGATGAAAGGAGGAGATTTAATTATCAGAAGGATGCTGCCAAACCTAACGAGCTTTTGAAACAGAGTTTGTGTAGTTTTGCTAATTAACTGATGATCAAGTGACTAACTTTATTTGGGAGAAGTTGTAGCACTCATTTGAGGCCGATTCAAAAGAGATGCAGAGGGGTTAATTAGGTTTAACTCGCTTTCTACAAGGAATTGTTTAAAGTTGGAGACATCCAATTACCATATTATCAGTTTGATGACAAGATAATATAACACACAAGGTTAAGAATGGAGCCTCTTTGGCAGCCAAATGCTTAGAGGGCAATTCTCTTTTCTTGGCGAGATATATGAAGTATTTTATTAGACACGTAAAAACTAATTTGAATCGGAAAACCAGTTTTAGCTGCGATTGCATTGAATTCAACCGAATCGAATCGCTCCATTCTAAGCGTCCTTGTATCGCATTGCACCTCATGTATCGTGATAGGTATTTAATCGTCTTTCTCCTTGTATTTTGGTAAAAGCAGAGTATTTGCATTGAATAATGTCATTATACCGTGCAAGCACCCATAATGTGACTGGTGCTGAGGTTGGTCTACTCCACGGGTGCCAAACAAGTGACTGGGGGTCTTTGTATCCCCTGCCCTGAAGGGAAGACAGGAAGCAGACACTTCCTTCGCACCCGCAATAGAATAGACACCCGAGTCGAACTGACCATCCATGTCTCTGACCACCTGGCCCAGACGCTGGACCTCACTTGACCCTGCCTCACCTGCTACGCGCCCGAGGTCAACTAGGTGCCGGGAATGAGGAGAGTCAAATAAGTTGTGAAGGAAAAGGGATCAGATTAAAGAATATGACAGTTTTGTCACTTGGAGGCCAACG
The DNA here is from genome assembly GCF_059516105.1 of Syngnathus floridae. Taxonomy (NCBI): domain Eukaryota; kingdom Metazoa; phylum Chordata; class Actinopteri; order Syngnathiformes; family Syngnathidae; genus Syngnathus; species Syngnathus floridae. Next base: position 11,931,743 of record NC_142419.1, read on the forward strand.
ACCTCCTATTTGCCTTCCGTTATTGGTCAGTCAGGAGTGTGCATGCACAACTTGCCAAAACCATGACCTTTCACCTTAAGGGGACCTCAACTTAACCAGGCACCGAGAGCTCGCTGAAGCATTCGACAAAGAACATTTAAAGTTAGAAATGATACAAACGATAGATTCATTTTATATAACTAGTGACAAAAGCTTCGGGACCCACATTTTATACTAACGCCATTTCATTATTTTGTAAATTTCCTGTGGGCCCTATTGCATACATGAGAGGATTCCATTGTTGCTGCTTGCCCTTCAGTGACTCCCTACTTCTATCCATCCATCAGATATCTACCACTTATCAAGAAGAGAACCACTGCATCGCTCAGTCCACCCTCCCATCTTGACTCCCTCCATCCAGCCACCCCGTGGACAGCTCGGGACGACCCACAGGCGTTACACCCGGCTAAGCGCTCATTGTGCACGTGAATACGGTGAGGGAACCATAGAGGTAGCGAAATAGAGATCGAGATGGCTATTGTGTGTTAAAGAGTGCAAACAGTGGGCCAGGCCTTGCGCCTCCCCGATTTAACCCCACATCAAAGCCAAGTCAACTCATGCCCACCCACTGAATGTCTGACCTTTCATTCTTACACACACACCACACACACACACACACTTCTCTGCTTGTGGCGTTACTAAGGTCACATCTCAACGCTTACATTTGGATGTCTGCTTGATACGACACAACTATATAACTGGTCTGAAGAATTGGCACTTCTGTCCAAGGTACATTCAGTTGGGCAGGAATCATTTTTGGGCTACAGGCTAGACCTTGGTCATGAGTTATGTTCCCTGGCTTTTCACTTAACTGCTGCAAATAAAGTTGCGTGTGTGACTGAGTAATAGGCAGTTGGCCTATAAGATATTGAGTAAAAACTCTTCATGGCTTTGTGTGCATTAACGCTCACACTTACTGAGTCTTGTGTATGTGTGCGCCATGAGCAGCGAGAGCTGCGTGAGGGATGTGCGGGGAAGCAAAGCTCCGTCTTCCCTGCAGCAGTCACGGCTCACTAGGGGGTTGGTGGACGGGATTAAAAACCGACGAGTGTCATCTCTCGGTTGAGTTATAGCACTCATAACGCACACTGTGACACACATCCAACCCAAGTACGGACATAAACATCAAATTTGTAACCAAAAAACAGTTGACACACCGCATCATTAACACGTCACACATGGTGGCCATCACTCAACACGTGCGTCGCTTACATGCTGTAACATTAAAGTAATATGACGCGACTGAAAATCACGTGTATGCAAAAATAAGTCCCGATGAATATTTAAACACCGTAATAGCCAATGCAGAAAAGCAGTAATCCAACAAAGAGAAAAATGTACAGCACAATAGGGGGACTGTGCAGCACCATTTGTTACTCGGTCGTATAAGCGCTCATCTCGTGTTATGTTCACCTTTGAGCTACACATTATGTTTCTCACAAGCAGGTGGGGTATCTGGAGAAGAAAAAAAATATGACCACAGAGTCCTGATGGGGGGGGGAGGGTCTGCTGAAATTGGATTTGGCCTGGTCTTAACCTCAGCCCCTCTCTGTGTTGTGTGTGTTCTGGGGGCCAGCAGGCTAATTTAATTTGTTGGACCGAGAGACGGGGGACCGGGTAAAGACCTTCTGTTACTCTCAAAGTTGCACTTCTGAGGACCTGCTGTAACAACGCAAGCGGGGACATGACACACAATAAGTCAAGCAGACAGCTGGATGATTCGGAGATGGGGCACCAAGACATGAATGACATTATTCAAACCACTACCACCTTCTGATGCTTTCTTTGTTTCCACATCTCTTACGCTTTACATGAAGCTTGTACGATACATTCCCAAAATAAAAAATAAATATATATTTTTTAGCAGTTAAAAGAGGTATTCATAATCGTAATTACATGCCACACTATAGCCACAAAACAAACTGTGAATGAATACATGTTCACTCCTAAATTAAAGTTAGTATTATAAATGAAAGACGGGAACTGTCACTGTAATTTTCTGTTTCGTAACAATAATAAATGACCACATAGTAAAAATTGAGATCAAGATATTTCGATTATGTTTTGGTGCAAAATAAGAAAATATTCAACGTAAACAACATTTAGGAAAATATATTTCTTTGGATCACTAAAATTATGGAATTAAAAGTCAGTCGTTCAGTAAAGTACATCAGGTATGATCATTTCCTCTTCATTTTGTGTCTATTGAGTCAAAAACATACACACACACCTGTGGTGACGGTTAATGGCAGCCACCATAAGTGGGGTCCAACCAAGACGGTGTCGGTGATTTGGGTCCACCCCTTCCTGCAACAGTCTGGTGGGACGTGAATCAGAAAGAATAATACTTGTCTTATTTTTATATCATAATCAACATCAAACATTATGGAAAGTCAATGTGTCCAGGGGACCAGAACATTCTACCTCTGCCCAGTAAGTGTGTGTAACCCAGGTGTGTGTTAAGTTCTGCGCCTGAGGGTCTGCCATCAAGTACTTTGCAACAGCGTACTAAATGAGGGAGAGTGTCTATGTGTGTGTGTGCGTGTCCATCTGTCGTCTCTAATGCCGTACAGGCAGACAGAGTGTTTGTTTACAGTCAACACTATGGCCTCCGTGTAATCTGCACTCCATTCGCTGGGTCTGTTTCGCTCCCTGGCAGTCCTTGGGCAGGGACAAATGATTTACTACTGTGCTCTGCTTTGCAAGACACACCACCTTGAGTTTTCCTCGGGATATTCTGATTAAAACATTTAAAACCTTCGCTATAGCATTATAGGTCTCTAAAATTTGAATTCCCCAAAGACCCAGGGTCAAATAGTATAAGTGGAAATTAATATACTGTATTTAGTCATCTATGTCACCACATCATTTTCTTTCATATTTAGTTCCTATCAGTGTAATGGCTACATGTCCAAAACTTTTGTCCGTATAGTAAGAGTGAGCAGACACACCTTGGCCTCTGACATTCTTCGAAAAACCTCAAAGCACTTAACACATCTGTCTGCTTGCACTCTCACCTAAACCATCTGTCACATGTGCACAGGTAACCCAAGCTTATAAATAGACACGCACAGATAAACACACAGACACGTGGGAAATTATGAGTAATTCTACGGTACAATAAAATATGTACTGCACTCCTATTTGGCCATTTTCTGACATTTACAAATGATCAAACAAGTGCCCAACTATCTCAAAGCAGAAAAATTTGCTTATGTTTACTGCCCTCTATTCATTATAATAGTGCCCGATACAGTTGCCTGTTGCCTATTTGTTCTTAAATTGGATGTACACTGTATATATGCAAAATAATATCCCTGCGTTAGGTTTGGCCAATTTTGTATACACTTATGGAATTCATGCAAGTTATTCCAAATGTCGTACATTATCACATTATGCACATGTTTAGAAATAACAATATTTTCTTTATTTAAGGTTTTACTTTGCAGTAAATAAAGTGAGCAAATTAATCTGTTTGCTCGAGTATACATAGTGCTAAAGAACAACAGTACAATTACTTCACAGGCATAATTAATTATCTTTATGCCGCTGAAAATAAATCTAGACATGGGAAGTAGTTCTTGGAGTCCCAGAAAGACAAATGTAAATCCAATATCTGCAGGCCTTTTCTGCCACCTGCTGGTTTACAGATAAGACTGCAGCAACATGATTCTTTCATAGCCATGTGACTTGGTCGTCTTATTTAATTAATTTACAATTGCAGTTCCCAGGTGACATAAAACATCGACAAGTCTGCATACCATGCTACCTCTCACAAGCTAGTGTTGGTATTAGGATGCTTGGCACAAATCATAATTACTGTCATGTGCTGTGTTGCTCATCTGTAGTACAGCACAACTCATTTGAGCAGCAAGCACACTTTTTCCTCATGATGCGTAGTCAACAAGTTCATTACCTGGCCACATCTTGGGGGTTATTGGTTCTTGCTGCCTCCAAAAGGGCATCACCTTGAGAAGTGAAAATATAATAATATATAATACAAATATAACATGCATACAAACGTGCAGAAATGAAAACATTGATGAAAATGAGTTGTATTGTTACATCAGGGCACCTAATCTATATTACCTTTGTCATCAGAGTCTTTCTTCAGGCAGAAGGCCACAGCAGCAGCAGACAGTAGGCCAGCGGAGGCCAGTTTCAGCGGGCTGGCGCCTCCACTCGAACCCCCATCCTCGCCTCCGGCTCGCTGACCAGCGTCCTCCCAGTACATGTTGTTGTTGCGCCCTCTGCTGGCCAGCGCGGCCCAAGAGCTTCGACGGTTCTCCAGGCTTGACAGCCATCTAGGGGCGAGGTGGTGATACTGCACCGGCTGGTTGACGCTGTTAGCAGCGGTGTCATCAGCCAAAATCCCCCGTCTTGACACCCGGGAGGTGGACACGATCGGGTTGCGGTTGTTATCCACCGGTGGCTCTCTGATCATGGGCTGACACGCAGAGGCGGTCGAACTAGTCTGGAGAACGCGCCTGCACGGTGACAGGCTTCGCGACCTTCGTGCAAACAATCTAGTGGGAATAGACGATAACATGGCCAAGAACTCACCCGTGAACGGATCTGGGAAGAAAACGGGTCGTGCGTCAGTAGCCAATGAGTTACGCACGACAAGCAGATGTCGTGCAGAGTGAAACGGTGACGCCGGAGTGCCTTTACTGTGTAGCTATTTACAACATCCACACGCATTCAAACGTTTCCCTCATCCTCGAATGGATAGTGCTCGAATGCGCGGTGCAGTGTGGGATATTGAGTCTCGTTGCGTGTATTATACAGTATGTACGCATGTGCATTGGCTCAACGCTGTTATTTTACATTACAGCCGCTAGACGGCGCCATTCACAAAAGATCAAGATGACAGGTCGGGTGTGTTGAACTTGTGAGGTATTCCAAAACATGAGTTTAATATTAAAGAGTAGCATATTGTTTGAAATAGTTTTTAAATGGAGAGGAGTAATTCGCCCAACTCTTATTTGTGTGCCATGTATATTTAGTTTATGTGGTAAACAGTGTACTAGTATGCCCATGAAATATTATTATTATTATTATTCAGTCACGAAACGTTTTCTTATAAATAATGTTCTGCGACTATATGCAATCTCAAAATAGCTACTGTAAAATGGGCGGCAGCTTCCACCAAGCAGTAGAGGTTTAATTTATGAAGTGGATATTTTATGTCGCAGCAGCAGACTTAGTGCGCCAGGCCATGAATCATTGAGCACATCGTGCTCTCTTATCATAAATCAACTTGCACCTTATCCAGACATTTCATTAGGTCACATTGAATGTAAATTTGTCATTGCAAGCACGTCGTCACCCCCCAAAAAATCTTCTCTCAACAAATATAGTGCAACAGTGTTTCGATGTGTACATTCAGTCTTGGCCTCAGGTTTAATACTTACTGCCATTATTATTATTATTATTTTTACAGAAAACTGCGTTCATAAATGTTTCATTGCAACACAATGAATCGCACAGACATTCAAGATAGCCTTTATCATTAAAAGTAAAAAGTAATCAAAGTGTAACAGTGGAGGTCACCCAGTCTTTTGTTTTCTTTCTTCTTGGCATGTGGCAGTTTGTTTAGTATTTCTAAAAGCATCAAGAGGATTCTGTCCACTTCAAAATGCAATCATTTTCGGAATAAGGTTGTCTTATTGGCATAGCAAGCCATTAGATAACTCGGGGTATTTATTGTCTTGCATAAGCATGGGTGTCCCTGAAAACGCCTCAGTCAAGTGCAACGTCATCGGTGAGCGAGCAAATGGGTGAATCCCAGCTGCTACATTTACGAGGCGCCCTAAATGCATCACTCGGAGGCGTTCCCATTGAAGCCGTCTTCTGCGTCGCCTGTCTGACGTGGATCAAGCCAAGCGCTGTCACCCTCCCTCCCTCCCTCCCTCCCTCCCACTCCCTCTTTCGTTTCACGCCGCATCCTCCCAATGATCACCGACTGCAGGGATGGAGAACTGGAACCAACCATCACAGGACCAGTGAAGAAGAAATAAAGCAGTGATAGCCACAGTGCGTTGGTGAGTGTCAAGCGGAAACGTAACCATATGGTTGGTCTTCAGAACGGCTGTTTTTTTAGAACTGCTGCTCGAGCGAAACTTATTTGGAACAAACACAAGCTTCGACTGAACCGTTTCGGTGCTTTTCTCGACGCAGACCTCGACTGTCACCTGTGCGCGCGGCGGAGGCGGTGTCCACACCTCTATTTGACTACTTCATTGTACCTCCCCGAGTGAGCATGCGCACACATCACAAGACCGCGCTGCAGGTTTCTCGCTAAATTGAATTAAGCTGTTAACTTGTTCAAACACAAGAGGAGGGAGACTCCCTGCAACATTTCCTTTTTCTCGAAGCCCCGCTCGCGTCCCAACATCTTTTCCCCCGGGACAGAGACATGTCTGGACGAAACGTTACCATCCCGGACGACCAGGCGTTCGCCAGCTTCAAGTCGGAGTGTCTGAGTGAGGAAGGTTGGACTGTGACCTACAACAAGGGGGGCATCGCCGTGTGGAGCCAGGCGTTGGAGGAGGGCAAGTCTGTCCATAAAATTAAGGCGAGTACACGCAACATCATGCAAACGAGAGTAGCGTGTATAAGATGCAAATATGAAACCGCTGAGCAACATGACGCACGTCTGCAAACATTAGCTGCCCCAATGCGGCTATGAAACTATATCAACTTGCACAATAGCAAAAGATGTTATGAAATTTACTTCACGCTTCTATGAACATGCCGTGCTACTCCCTCGACTTTACTCATTTATTTATGAATGACCGCCAACTATCTGCATGTATGCAGAGAAATGCACTTCTTCAACCGTGAAGTGACAGCAAATGGATTTTTTTTTTTTTTTTACTCTTCCATCCCCCTTCCAACCGGTATGATTTTTTGTCAGGGCTGATATCGATTATTGGTGATTAAGGAGGATGATAACAGATATTTTAAGATAATATTAAGTTGAAGTAGAAAAGAACATTTTGGCATCCATTATTTTTAAGAATACAAACCAATACATACATGCCAATTTAAATGCCAATGAGCATATGGTTATTAAACAGCAGTTTTTCATATTCACTTTTGATGTATTACTTTCACCTTCTCTTTTTAAACAAATGACATCATTATTTGCAAATTGGATCAAAAAGAGCAAAAACCAAAAGTGCAGGAGGTTCCAAGGGTGAGCAGCAAGTTCAATGAAGATTTTAACCAATAAATAGCTATCTGAAGTTTGATGAAATAAATATAATTTAAATGTTAATCTTTTACACAAAAACTAAGTGCAACATCTCTTATAAAGTGACATGTTGACAGTGTCATTAAAGGAGGAAAATTACGTTTTGAAAGGTTAAGTGGACATAGCTGTCATAAATTCATGTTTGATATTGTTGTGGTTGCCGTTTGCACAGTATACCAAAGTATCTCCACCACTCCACAAGCTTTTAATCGTTGCCCGTTGCTCCACTCCACATTTGATAGAAATTGCATGCGTCGGAATTTGAATATTTGTCATGGGAGGTAAGATGGTGGCTTCGTCAGAACTGCGATGTCACTTTAAACTAGAAAATGAATTGATGGACAATTAGATATAATTCAAATAAACGGGATTATAATTTAATTCGATATGGTGCATCCCAGTTTGCGAGAATGTGATGCAATGAGTTTTTATGTTATCATTATGAATGAACTTGTCAATACTGTCACTTAGGCATTCCTTTCAGGTATATTCCTCCAATAATGTTTTTTTCTTGATGTATTTGAGAGTGGAATGATCCGATTCAATGCACTGTTGCACTCGTTTTTTTTTTAATCAATTTCCTTATTCCAACCAGTTTTCGTTGCAGCCCTAATGAATATTAATGCAGTGGACCACAGCACCTGTGGATTCATCTAGTTTGCAGATTTAATTGTTCAACATATTGTCATTATTATTTTTTTAATTTTCTTCACATAATGCACAAAACGCACATTATAAGTTTACCAGCATTTTTGGAAGAATTTTGGGGGTTTAAAATAAAAAAATCTGTGGATTCTCAATGGTCATTTTAGTAGTTTGTTGTGGTTTGTTGTGGTCTCTATTATCGAATGTACATTTTTAACCTTGTACCGCCATTGCACATGACCTTTTTTTAAAATTGCAATGCGAATTGAAATGCCTGTTGAAAACTTGTCTTGTCTTCAAATGTGCCTTGACTACTGCATGCTTTTATGGTAGACTGATTCGGAAAAACCTTTATGGCTTCCATTCAAGTTAAGCTCAGGATGCCATTTCTTGTGGGTATATCCGGGTCAGGGTTGTGTGATCCAGCCAACGGTTGTTTACTTTGCTGAATAAAGTGCGTCCGTGTGCTTTAGGGTGTTATCTTTGTGTGCAAGAACAGCAACAGCAGGCTTTTCCCAGTCCCCTCCCAGAATTTGCAATGTAGGCACCAGTCAGGACGGCATAGCATTCTCATTATCCAGCACGATTCCTCCAGTTACATCCTGGAGCTGTTCTAGTGAAGGTGTATCATGTTTGCAGCAGCTCCGTGTTTGTGTGCGCACACAATAAGGTGCTATTTACTCATGTTTTTTTTTTACCCCCCTTTGACAGAACAGGCTCAGCAAACAAAGAAGTGTGCAAACGCCCACATATGGGCGGTGCTTCTATCCTATATTGGCGTGTTAATGTAAATGCTAGTGTAACGGAAGCATGCATTTTTCATGGTCACTTTATCGTCTGTTTGCTTTGCTCTCTGAGCTCTGACATCACACACTTAGCGCAGTCACTGAACGTACAGTACTATGTTTACGTTACAGTACCTTTATTCATCATGCAGCCTCGTCATGAACATCGGTTTTATAATCCAACACCAAATACGCATAAGCCACTTTTAACATAGAGAAACCAAAATACAACAACAACAATGTGAGGAGTCGTTTTTTTTCGTTACACACTACATAGATGGTTTTGTTTACATTTTGTAATTTGGCCAATGTGCCAAATAATTTCTGCTGCTTTTCTGCCATACGCACACAGGCGGAATCCTCCTTGATGACTCTTGAGGGGAGCCTCTGATTCACTCACAGGCTGAGATCTAGTTTTTTTTCCCCCTGTTTTGTTGTTGCCCACAAATGATGTCTTACTAGCGCCAAATGAAGCTTGTGAAAAGCGCAGACACTTTGATGAGTCATGGTTTGCGTGGAGTGGTTATGCAAGGCAAGGGTCAAATATCATTTATTATCGTGAGTGGGCACTGGGCAGTCCCTGATGGTGTCATGCGGGGCTGTCCAAATCCAGTCATCGAAGGCAAATAGAGGAGGGCAGTATCTAAATTATGCAGGATAGTGGCTCTCGAGGACTAGATTAGGACTCCCCTGGTAGCGGTTCAATCGCCTGACTTGTGTGCTTGGACTCAGACTCAACTTGTATCATGGGGTCAGTTTCAACTCAGTAATGGGAAAAATTTAGATGTGAATGATTGTCTATATTTTCGACTCTGTCTGAGCACGGCTGGGACAGGTTCCATCTTCCGCAACCCTTATTGGGATAAGTGGAATAGAAAATGGATGGTTGAGTGCATAGTGAGTAAGCTGGGCTTGAAGAAACCCCAAAACACTCAGTACATTGGGTAACTATCATCGGTTTATCTCTCTTGAAGTCATCACCGTCTCCTTGCTTCATCTGGTGAGCTAACCAAATTAAAATGTAAACGAATTAAGCTACTTGCTGGGCTGTTTTTCTCCATTCTGACCAGAACATCTCTGACAGCTCAGCGTAACATTCTCTAAAGCTCCGCCCGTTTGAGTTGGATTGCAAATACTGACGTCCATTCTTTCCTCCTCGAGTCGTTTCACCTCAATGAACTTCCACTCTTGTCTCTCCTGGGTTCAACCGACCAAATCGGTAAAAGGAAAAGGGAAAAAAATGGTCCAAACGCCCCTACGGTTTTACAACCACTTTCGATAAAAATACACACACAACACTTGAAAGTCGCTCAAGAAGTCAAAGATGAATTCTCGAGTTCATGTTTAGTTTTTCTTTGGCTTTTTGGTGTTGTTGTTGTTTTTTTTTTTGTTATTCCAAATGATTAACCAGCATTACGGTGAGCCAGCAACACCCAAGATGTCAACCCACCTTACGAAAGCTCAGTTGAGTGAGCATCAAATGACTAAATCTTTTGAGGGCGGAGTTAAGGTGTGTTTAATTGACTATTGATTATCCATTGTCTTCCTCTTATCCGTGGTTGGGTCGCTGGGCCAACAAGAAGCCTAGACATCCCTTTCCCCACTTGCTTTTTCCATCTCTTCTGGGTGGATCTGAGACAGGTCTTCCTCATGTCCTCCACTCAGTGGAATGTGCCTGGAACATCCAAGAAGCATCCTCAAAAGATGCCTAAGCAGTCTCCTGCGGAGGAGCAGAAGCTCCACTCTCTAGAAACTAGAAAGTGACGATGAAAGAGAGCTCCCTTTTTCTTCTATTAATCCTCCATGGAGTACAAGAGCAGAATGTTCCCCAAGCCCCTCTGGTCTGATTTGTAATAAAGTGACTGGGGACCAAAAGGCACCGACAGTCAATGCTTTTCTTTCTCACTAGTGTTTCAATGACCACTTCTTCTCCTGTTGGTACGGCCTTTGCCCTCTATACGCGTCCTTGTCTGAAGTGTATCTTTGCTTTTGTTTTGTCTTCTTATTAACACAAAATCCCTCCGGAATTGTTACTGTGGTAACACCGGCAATCTGCCCTCAGCTTGTTTCTATTTTAAACATCTGTTCTTTAGCTAACAGGTAGTCCCCGTTGGTTTTTAGGCATAACCACGCGTAATAATTTGAGAATACACAAATAGAATTATACAGTAACAATGTATTCAAGCCATACTTTAAAATGAAATATTATTGTGTACAGACTTTCAATCATTCTTAAAGACAGACATCATACTAAGTTAACCAAATTTGGAATGCCCGCTTCGCTACTTGCTTCTGTACGTGATCGCTCACCACACACTTGCACATGAATGAATTGACTGCATGTTCCTTTTTCTCTCTTTCTGATGCAGTGTCGGATGGTCACGAAGGATGTGTCAGCTGAGACCATGTATGATGTTCTCCATGACATTGAGTACAGAAGAAAATGGGACACAAACGTCATCGAGACCTTTGATATTGGAAAGCTTACAGTCAATGCAGATGTTGGGTATTATGCATGTATGTTCCACCGATGAGCTATAATGTAACCTACTCAAAATCACAACGGTTTTGTGCATCTGAATTTGACAACAGGGAAATGTCCAAATCCGCTCCGTAACCGAGATGTCGTCACGCTTCGCTCCTGGTTGCAAACGGGGAAAGACTACATCATCATGAACTACTCGGTTAAACATGCGGTAAGTTCACGCGCAGGCATACGGTCACGTTGGTTGCTGCAACTCAAAGGTGCGTGGAGATACCAATGTAGCCGAGTGAAACAAACGACGAGTGCACGCTGGATGCGTTGGATCAAGGCGGTTCAGTTCAGCAAGCTTTTGAGCTGAATGTGTCGCGTGCATCTGTGCATGTTTTCGTGAATAACGCAAGCGTGTTTTATGCTCCTATTGCTTTTGAAGTAGATTACTTGAAAAATGCCTGTAGCCCGGTTTTAAATGTCTAACAGTTTTCCCAACTCAAGGTAGTTATTTCATTTGCAAGTTTCAAGAACGAGTTTTCTCATTTTTTACCGAGCCTGCAGATATGATTGTATTTTAAAATGTTGGGCATTATTCAAATCTCCAGGAACTCGGTTTTTGTATCACATGACTGGGGAAGTAGCCAGCTGGTGACGCTAATCTCCCGGTTTGTTCTATACAAACAACTGTATAATTTCCCGTGTATACTTTTTCTTAGACCCTCCCAGGCTTACTTAGGTCTCTCCATGTGCCCAGGTTTATATTTGCCTCCATTGCCATTCAGTCTTACTCACTAATGAAATGTTTGCACAAGGATAAGAGCTCTCACGTGATGATTAGCTGTTCACTTCCACCTCGCCTTCCGCATTCCTGCGTGGAAAAAAACCCAAAACAAAACAAAACAAAGAACAGAGTGTGTGCTTTATGTCCTGATGTCCCCTATGCTGCATAGACTTGCTATACTATACTGTATATTTATTTATTCAACAGTCCCATTTGGGAAACGTCTAACCAGATTATGTGATTATGTGCTTTAATTTCTGGAATTGATGTCAGCTAAGTACCCACTCAAGTGACAGCATTGCAACTCACATGTCGGTATTAAAATCACGGGTAGCTTGTTCAGTTTTTTGAGACCAAGCCTTAGGTCGGGAGGTTTTTTTTTTTTCGCGGTATGGTTGTAATCTTCAGATATTATTGCAATATAATGAAGAAGGATGGCTAACATTCTGTCACCAAATAACGCTTGTTTATTTTTGTATACACGAGTAGGCAAGGACACATGATAAGATTTTGTCAACTTGAGGCACACACGCATTGCCAAGGTCAATAAATGGCAAACAGTTGCACCTGATCGTAGAAAGCATAAAAAGATAACAAAATCAAATGGAATGTAGGGCACTTGATCAATTTATGGAACCACACAAAAAACACTTTTGATAAAAAAAATTATTTGAGCTTTCGCTGTCAAGCCATTTTAACTTGATACATTTTTAAACAGAATTTCCATCTGTTTTCATGGACTTGAATCCAGTATAACCACTAAAACACTGCCTATGTTTACTAATGTAAGTAAATAACGACAATTTAATCATCATGAAAAAATACAGATGGATGAAAAACTATTTTGGTATGCATGTGCGTTAGTTAAGCATGCATATTCTACCTTAACATGAAAGAAGGCAAACCCGAAGACTTCATAAACTTGCTTACTAAATGACCTCTATTTCTCATTATTGTTCACCAATCATTTACACAGCACGATTGATCATAGCTACTCAAGTTGGATAATGGTTCGATGAATGAATCATCATATGACTAAAAGTTTTCAACGTGCCATATCGGCAAAGCACTTAACTGCTAGGCTGAATTTCATATTTTTCTGATGCAAACTTCACATGATCACGTGATGCGAATGGCAAGCTCTGACTTGCCATCAAACAAGAAACACCACAAATGGTCACTGAAGGTAAACCATTCAGTGGTCGGTGGTTTTTTAGATGCATCTGCGCTCGAATGTGACAAAGATGAGTAGCTTCATCTCTGCAGAAGCTTGACAATCACGCTTTTTGGGTGGAATTGAGCACAAAACTGTTCATGGAATTATAATTTATGATGGAAAAAAAATGTGTTTCACTCAGATGATCTATCAGGCTTACAATAGTTTTGTCTCTGTCTTGTTATCCTGTAATTTGATTTTATTTCAAAAATAACAATGAAAAAAAAATAATAATCACGTGGGAGGTGTTCCTGAAATGTCGTTATTTTACCTTTTGGTGATAAGCTTCCTGCAATGCTGCATCTGTTGTTGGGGCTAAAAATTGCATTTTCTTTATTTGAAGCTAGCAGGCGGTATCATGAAGTATCTTGAATTGGACTAAGCTCAAAAACTGCGAAGCAACATATAATTAAGTACAAGGGCAGGCACCAAAAATAGATAACGTAGAAGCCGGTTCTATTTTCTGCAAATCTGATTTCTTCTTCAGGGCCTTTCCTATTCCAATTAGCACAGGCTATCGACTGTCTACTTTATCATACTGAATATTAAATGAAGATATTAAATATAAGTAAAGGAGGCAGCGGTGGCGTACGTTTCATCAAACTTAGGAGCTGCGTTTTGCGTGGACAAAAAGTCAAAGTCATAAACTCCCTTGAAAACATTTCAATGGGAAATCTGTGTGTTTTTGTCTTTCTACAGAAATATCCTCCCAAAAAGGACATGGTCAGAGCCGTGTCTATACAGACTGGCTACATGGTGCAGAGCCAGGGGCCCAACCACTGTGTCCTCACATACATGGCACAGTTAGATCCACGGGGTAACTAAGTTATGACGCACTTTGAGCAAAATGCAGACAACGCTTGAATGCATGTCATTCACCTCATCAGCGACCTGCATTGCTCACTCTTTCTTTTCTTCCCTTCTTCTCCCCCCCCCACCAGGTTCATTACCCAAGTGGGTTGTCAAAAAGTTTTCCCACTTCCTTGCACCGGGCGTAAGTCTTCTACAATTTAATAGAGATGCCAGAAAAATGTGTTTTGTGGACAAGACTGTCAGGTTTAGTGGTTGTAGATGAGATCTCGCCTCCCCTCCCCTCAGCACCCCCCCATTTTTAACAATGATACTGTGTATAACGTTTGGTGAGAGAATACATGGCAGATGGGTTGTTAGAAGCAACAACAGAGGCTGCGGGGCCAGCCAGCTCACTCTATACGCTGATGCTGTTGTGTTGCCTCCGTGCCAGACAGCTACTTGGCGAAGCACTTTTGATTTTCAAGTCCTCTGTTTACATGCAACACAAGCTCATGCTGAGGTCACATTGTGGCATTATTGCCTGCATCAACCAAACAAAATCAAATCAATATACGTGTTCTAGTATAAGCTCATCAAACTGTACTTTTACTACCAGCCAATAACATAAGCGAGGACTTATTAGGTACTATATGTCGAAGATATGGTTGAAAAAGCAACTGAATTAAATGAAGAAACTGATTCGTCGTTTGAATATCGGACGTCTCAATTGTAGTGGACATTTGTATTTCTTTTCATTTTACATTCTTCATAGATGGACGCATTTGATATACAAATGTTCATCCTGAGCTGCTCCATAGGGAACATAAACAGTGCATGTCAAGAGGAGTAGCTTTCTCTCTGTCGTATTTATTCTAATAGGTTAAGCACAAATTGAACTTCTTCATCAGTATTTTTTGTTGTTTTAGTGCTTGTATGATTTAATTTTTTCAATTGATTAGACTCAGAGTAGCTTGTTAATATCATGAGTGAATTGTGGGCGGTTCACAAGCCCAGGATCAAATGAATTGTTCTTTGCTATGATTACATTTTTACCTTCATAGGCAATGAAGTCGATCAACAAAGCGTGTTTGAAGTATTCCGATTGGAAGCAGAGGCACAACCCTGGATTCAAGCCCTGGCTGTACCCTGAACAGACTACATTACCCAGCATCCCGCTTTCCGAGCTTAGCATTCAGCATGCCGAGAGCCTGGAAAATATTGACGAGAGCTCCCTGTCTGAGACCCACGATAGAGATGACGGCTACTAATTCGTGCACACGCAAGTTCGACCTGGGTCATGTATTCATGCGCACGCATCCATCAATGCAGGGATACATGCACGCCAGATACACAATTACACATATGCTATGTAGATTCATTCATACACACACGCACCCTACTAGTATATCTACTCGTGCTCACTGCACACTTTGTGGGAGCGTTCAGATGCAAATGGCCATTTCACAAAGTCAGCTCCATGTTTTCCTACATAATGCATGCACGCATATTTTGCCAATGTCAGAAGCATTCACAGCTGCACACACCCACTTGCGATGGGCCGCAAGTATTTTTTGTACAACTTAGTAATATCCGTCAAATGTCTGTAAATGCGATTAGCCTTGAAATGTTTTCAAATTAGATTGGTATGGAAAGGCATTTTTTCGGTAAATTTTCAATTTAGATGTTTTTACGGTAGCCTCTGTCGTATTGAAACCTACCTAAGCAAAAATAAAAATGATGTATTTCCAATAGCAATTTGGAAAAATACAGTTCATACATAGTTAAATATGCTTACAAAAAAGACGTACCCATTTTGTTTTCCTTTTTGTCTTTCTGTCATTAGTTGTACTTATATTTTGTAAGCACACAAGAAATATGCAGGTGTACTACAGGAGGCAGCTGAAGCTCACGACGAAACTCAAAGAACATCTTTTCTATACTTGCGAGGATTCCGTTTGATATAGCGTCTTAAATCCTAATCTAAACTAAAATCTCTAATCCATGAACTGTAAAAGCAATGAGTAGTCTCCTGGACTGATAGGTGATTCTGATGTGGAAGTGCCTTATACCTGCAATCTTTCAAATGACCAGCAGAGGGAGACTCCACAGGTTTCAAAAATTTACAGTTGAGAGGACTCAAAATCCCAACTTGGTTTAAATGATAGTCGATAAAGCAATGACTGAATAGCATTGCCCTGATGCAGTCATGTTCATGCTCAACTACACAAAATCTGTAAAGAGCAGCCAAAATGTCCCACCAGAAATGGCCTCACAATGATAGAAACATATGGAACAATGCAGCTGTAATACACATTTTCTTTCTCTTCCGCTCCTCAAAAGATGATGTATGAATGTATGTCTGCAAATTTAATACAGAACCCTACAGTGGTTTTCAAACTTCGCTTGACATTTGAGTCGTTTTTGTGTCTGTTTCGCGTCATGTGGTTGTTGTATGTGTTTTGTGTCCCTCCATCAGCCCATATGTTAATGTGCTTTTACGTTCTTTCAGGGAAACTTGCATGCAAAAAAAAAAAAAAAAATCCTTAGTGTCCAGCACGACATGCAAATCACTGACTGAATGCATGAGGCTGCACGTGAGGCTGTGCCCACTGGCCGAGATTGAAATTTAGGAGTCCCTCAATCGGTTGGCGTGATAACCCTGCTGTGATCAAAACCTGTGGTGGTGAGATGGCACTTTCATGTCACGGAGAAACTTGCTTGTCAGGGTAAAAAATGCTTTCAATGCCTGTTTTCCACATCACCCTACCCTTTTCGCAACGCCTGCATGTATGCGCCACTTCATAAAGTATGAATGAGGTGCGTACAGCTCTACTGAAGTGCTCTCTTTGTCTTCCTGCAGCTGTCTAGGTCCTCTGTTTAAATGAGACCCCAACATTGTGTGTGTGTGCGCGCGCGTGTATGTGCTTGTGTTACAAGTACAAGGATGTGGCTCAATGGCATCATCATGTTGTTCCATTTACCTCCACAGGAGGAAACAGGGCAATCAGAATCCCTCTGTGCGTGTGTGTTAGCGTGTGTGTGTTTGTGTGTCTGTATGTGTCATACTGCCACCCCTGCAGTATTTCAGCCCACCAGGGATGATGGATGGGTGATGACTAATCAATCTCTACCCTATCTACTCTATCTCATTTCCTCACATCTTTCTGCCATATTCTTTGCTTTCTACTTCCCTCCAATCTTGTGTCTTTGGTTCTCTGCTCTTGATCTAATTTTTACCGTCCATTAATTCCCACCCTTTTTTGAATAGATAGTCTCTAGTCCCCACTAAAGTGTCCCTCATGTACCTTTCATTTCATTCAAAGAAGTACTGCAGTAATTTCCAAAGGTGATTTCTCTCTAGATTGTATTTTTATCATACACAAGTATTACACTATAAAGGACGTCCCCCGAGCGAGCATCCACCTTTCACGCGTTAAATTAAACAAGTAAATGAATCATGAGTTTCGTTTGTATTGCTTATTTTATAAATTGGTCTGTGAGTGAGCCATCCTACATTTCTGCAGAACAGAGTGGCTGAGGGTAGCTGAAGATTCAGATCCACTTTCAAGCAACTAAACTCTATCGTGGAGATCCAGTCATGTAGAAACACCAAGACCGTCCACGGGTGCATTACCTTTGCTATCAAGCTAAGGGCAAAAGATAAGCAGAGCTGCATTGACATGTTTGATAGACAGATGAGCCTTCTGCGACGTGGCATATATCCCTGGTCGCTAGGTTATATTGTCAAACCGGTGGAGTGTATTCAATTTGTGTGCATGTGCCAAATAGACACAGTGTCGTGTACGATGCAACATGGCGTTACTTTGGCTCTGATCCAAACCCAACTCGGAGGTTTGTTAGCAGCCGTAAGTGACAAAACTTGTGCACCCCGCCACCTCCCTTTTTTTCCAACTTGTGACACCCCCCCCCCCCCCCCCCCCCACACTTCCCTTTTTTTCCCCCCCATTCCTTTTTTTCCCCCCCATTATTTATTTGCGTTCTTCTTTATTGCGAGTGAAAGGCGTCTACGATGTCACGTCCACTCTCGCCTGGTCAAAGGCGTGCAAACGTGTTAGGAGCTTTTGTGACGTCACGTGCTGGCCGACGTCCTAGTGGTATCAAAACACCCAAGCCTTTTGTGACTGGTATAGTCCGTCCATCATTTGCTTTGGAGTCGAATTGTTGACTGCAAACTATTTGCGTGGAATCTCCTCTCCCGTGAGCGATGACAAACCCACTGGCCGCGCGCCTTGTGCGTATTCTTGCGTTGAGCGCCGCGTGGACTTCGTCAAGTGAGTAATTTGCGATCTCGGAGTTGGATTGGTACGGATGAGGATTAGGGCCGGTGAAGGAAAAAAAGGGTGGTGACAGGATTCTGACTTTAAAGTGAGAATTCTTTGACATTAAAAAGTATGCCTCTCATCAGTGATGAATGCAAAGGATCTAAAGCAGGGGTTTCAAACTCATTTTTTCCGCGGGCCGCATTGTATTCATAGCTTCTTTCAGAGGGCCATTATGACTGTCACCCCAAATAAATGTATGAGCAACTCATATACGCTAAAAGCTACGAAACAAACGGACAAATAGCTCGTTTTCAAATCAGGCTAGTAAAACCTGGTCAAATATTTAAAAAAAAAAAAAGAAAGATATTGAAAGTAAAGACAATTTGCAATTCTAGTAATGACACAAATTCGATGCACAATTTGTCTTTGCGGGCCACATAAAATGATGTGGCGGGCCTTGAGTTTGACACCTGTGATCTAAAGTTAGAACCTTTAGATCCTTTGCGTTCAGGAATGATGAATAAACTATAATAGAATAAAAATTAAGTGACCAATGACTAACTTAAAGGTCTTCTGGTTGATTTTGAACTTATTTCTTGTTTAACGAGCAAACGACGTCACCGGCCAATCCATTATGACAAAGTAAAAACTACGTCACCACTTTGGCTTCGATCTAACTCGCAGGTTTGGGCCCGGATCGAAGCCCAAAATGATGACATCTTTATTTCGAACATATTTAAAACAGAAAGTGAAAAATAAAGCAAATGACATTTTAAAGTGCCAAATTTAAGTCCATGAAAAAAATAAAATAAAGTAGATTGCTCGAAAAAGAGTAGGAGGAAGCAGAGCTCGACCCGCTCTACTGCCTGAGCCACGGCCACAATACCGCATCGGGGATCGGCAACCCGCGGCTCCGGAGCCACATGCGGCTCTAGCATCTAGCGGCTCCCTGGAGCTTTTGCAAAAGTCAATGTAAATGGAAAAAACATGTTTTAGTTGTTGGTTATTTTAAATGTTTTTTAAATGGTAATCATGACACATTGTCATGCTGTAAAAATGGATGTAGTTGTAAATATATTAAAAATACCAAATTTCAGAATGGCGCAAAAAGGCGGAGGCGAGTTGTAAACAAACAGGTACGTGAGTGTCGGGCCATGGATTCAAAAGGCAAAAAGAGTAGAACTGCTGATGAGAACAGAGGCTTTAAGAAAGAATGGACTGAATTATTTGCTTTCATTGCCAATGCTGAAGTATTTGCCTGCGTGTTTGATATGCAATGAGGCGTTGTCAAATAACAAGAGGAGGAATTTGGAGTGACAATTTCAGCTAAAGCATGCTAAATTTGCCGCCGATCACCCAGTTGGAACTGTGAGGAAAGGGGCAATTACAGTGACGGTGGAGAGATTTGAGGACCGAAAAACCAGTTTCAAGAAGTGGATTGCATCTCCAAACTACTGCTGCAAGTTTTGTTGCAGCCCAGGAGATACTAAAGCGCGGAAAACCGATAGCGAGCACGTGAAGGATTCATTCATTAAAATATCAAGAGTGCCTATTTTCGGACAGTAAGGGAAAGGGTCATTAAAATGGCAAACAATATCACCGATCGGCAAATCAAGGACATTAATTCAGCTCCAGCTTTCTCAATTGCCTGTGAAGAGTCGTGTGACGTGACAGATATCGAACAGACAGCTCTCCAATGCAGGTACGTGAACTCTATCGTACATCAATAGTTCCCTGGTGCCTAATTATCTCCAGGATGCGCTGCAGGGAAAACAGACATGGAATCAGGAATGTTCATTTTGTATTTGTAGTATACTTAATTATTTTAATGGTAGACATACAGCTTATTTATTGACAGTCTATGTTGCCTTCTAAAAGGCTTTTAGATTTTTGCGATTCCGGATAGTTATGTTATTGTTATTTTTGGGGGGGGGTATGGCTCTTTGAACATTTTGGGTTGCCGACCCCTGAGGTAAAGGAATAAAAAAAGTGACTTGCAAGAAAACCAAGTTTGGTTACTCCACAAGGGGATCTTTTCAAGAACAACTTGATAGCACGTTCTCCCATTTTATTGCTGTCGCTAACAAAGGAGCCACATCAGGTTCTCAGCGAGCAGTACAGAAATCCTCCACACGAGGGCGTATTTGCTAATGTCTTTTGTGGGCTAAGTGTACAATTTAGTGCCATTGTGTGAGTGGTGAGCTCATAGTCGCAAGCTGCCTGCCACATTGTCGATGCAAGCAAAACTCCACCCCAAACGACTTAATCTCAAGCTTCTTTTCTCTATTTTACCGTTATCCTTTTGAGAGCTGATCCATTCTCATTTTCGTCCAATAGTCACTGACAGTGAGGTGTGTTAAGTGTGTTGTTTGCTTTTGAATGTCATTTAGGACTTTAATACAAATCTGAAAAAATAACACAGGATGTCATCGTAAGTGCAAATGGAGAAACATGCACTGGAATGAATGCTGCATTGAAGCATTTGGTGAAACAAATCCCGATACAAATGCCATGACAAGACAGTTATGCCAGTACGTCCGTCATACAAGTCTCAAATGTGTCCTCAGCTGATCCGGGCTTAGCGTGTGAGAAAGACTGGCTCCCTTTCGGCTCCTGTTGCTACAAGAAGATGGAGACCCCCAACGGTTGGCTGGGGGCTCGGCACGACTGCGTCTGGGAGGGCGGCGATCTGGTCTCCATCGCCTCGTCGGACGAGGAAGCCTTTGTGAAGAAGGAAATGGGCAAGAACCCCTTCTGGATCGGACTCTCCAATCTGGTGAGACGGACGCGCAAGCAATCGATTCTCTACTGGTACGCACGCGACTGACAAGCGGGATCGGTCTCTGCAGAATTGCAACGAGGCTTGGTGTCAGTATGACAAGGAGCAAAAGGAGCTGACTTGGTCCGATGTCCGCGTGACGGCGAGCTACTCCAACTGGGACAACCGTCAGGTTGGAAGGTAAGAAGGTCACGTGTTGAATGTTAGGCAAGGATTTGGGGCCCCTTTCCAAAATGGATGGCCGTGTGACGGTGACCTACTCCAACTGGACTGAAGGTCTAAACGGAAAGTAAGGAGGTTACGTTTTTGTGCCCTTTTACTGTCAAAATCTCGCTTTTCCAAAATGGAAAAGAGCACCGTGATGAGGGGGAAATGAAAGCTTTTGTCAATTTTTCATCAGAAAGCAAGAAAAATTACTGAGATGCTTTTCACAACTTTTCCCGACAGCTCCGACGTCGAGTCCTGCGCGTTCGTCAACCAAGGCGAGAACACCGACCATTGGCTAGGGAAGTGGCGACACGGCTCGTGCGGATCCTCGTTGCCATACATGTGCGAGCGCTCGCCGGACGGTAAGCCCGCATGAATTGTCATATTATGTCAAAAGGGACATTTCAATTGTGTGGTCTTTCTGCAGACTGCCCGGAGGGCCGACAGTGTTCCTTGAAAGACTTTGGTTACGATCGAGTGGAGAGTGAGTGGCTGCCACGCTTGTTTTTACTCCTGAACCATCCTGCAGTGCTTTTCTAATCCAAGTTTGTTTGTGGCTTCAGCTTCCTCCTGCGACCCCGGCGAATTCCTGTTCAACGTTTCTTGCTATCATTTCACTCGGAATACTTACTATTGGAATGAAGCTGAGAACTTCTGCAAGACACGCAAAAGTCATCTGCCCAGTGTCCACTCAGAGGACGAAATCGAATTCTTGAGAAGTGAGCGCCAAGACAAACCGACGATTTCATGATCATCCCGCATTGCTCACCAGCATCTTTGTAACTTGCGCTTGTTCTGCTTTTCTCAAGGTCACTTAAGAAACAATCACTGTTCTTGGGTGGGACTCAGGGACAAGGCAAAAAATTTTAAGTTCACTGACGGAACATCTACCGTAAGTGAAATGTTGAGTTACCTAAAACGTTGTCATTTGTCCAGAATGACATAAAAGTGAGATACAAAGTGTCATTTAAGCAGGAAATGAACATTTTCTTGAACAAAAACAAAAAAAGTCAAACTTTATCCGGAATGGCCGCAATGTTCAGAGAAGAGCTGCAAAGAAATGTTTTCCAGAAAATCAGCTGGAACAAGTTCGATGGCAATTAGAATTGGAATTGAAAGAGCAAAAAAAAAAAAAGGAAAAGCTTTCATGCACTCCAAACCTCTGTCGTGTGTGCAGGCCGACACCCCAGGATTGCAATTACTAGGCGATACATACTGCATTGGTGTTTATTTCTTTGATGCACATCTTTATTCATACGGCTGCACCGATAACCATTTTCGAACCATCTGCCAAAAAGGTCTGAAAGTCACGACGGCTCTCTTTGCCCTTTCACGCGCGCGCTCATACTTGATCCCACTTGCAGCCAAGGTTCGAGAGGCTGTTACCGCTCATTCGTCGTCAATATTCAGGCCAGGTGGGAGTCACATCCGTGGTCGCGCTCTTATCGCCAGTTGGCCCTCAAGTGACACGGCTCTCGCTTGCAGGCTGGAGCAAAAAGTGCGGCCGGTGGATGGACAACCCATCCAACGACTTCTGCTACCTGATGAGCCGCAACCATGCCGCGACCTGGCAGAAGGCGCGAGACAAATGCGTCGACCACGGAGGCGACCTGCTCAGCATTGCCGACGACACTGAACAGAACTTCATACGAGGTAAGGACACGACGGAGGCTCGAACAGTTCATGCTGCATGAACTCCAGAATGAACAACGCCGCTACACACGCACCTGTACAATGTTCGAACTCTTGATCGTTGTTTAACTTTGATCCAAAGGTCTGTACGCCCGTCCTCTGAGCAGTCCCACGCTGTGGTTGGGCGCCAATGCCAATATCACTGAAGGCAGCAAGTGGACTGATGGATCCCCGTTGACTTACAAAAACCTGACAGCAGGTCGGTCTATAATCCGTCAAATGTTTGTTGGTTTAGCGCTTAGCATCTGTCGTCTCCTTCCAGATAATGCCTTTGACGCCGCTGGCGGACGCTGCCTTTACTTTGTCACCCACAATGGTGGCTGGAAATTTCACCATTGCCAACAAAACAGCAGCTACATCTGCAAGAGAAGAGGAAGAGGTAACGTGATGCTTGGCCGATTCGCACTGATGTTGTCAAACGCTAAGATTTGAGAAGGCTTCTGAAGTCCTCTCGATGAAATGTACCAGCGTGCTTCTCTTTGTGAGCGTGTCAATTGTCAAGTCACGGAGCTAACGCAATCGGCAAAACTGGAATGAAGACTGCAGCTGGTCTGAATTTCTTGTTTTCCACGACAATCTGTAGCAAAAAAAACCCGATAAATTGTATTCGCCGGTCAGCGTGTCTTTGTGTTTTTTACATTGAGTCGCTACCCTAAACGGTCACAAACCAAACCACTCATTGTTAAAAGTCTGATCCCAGACAGACGATATATAATTTCTTTCCCCGAGATGGTCACAAACAAGACTGCTTGATGGTTAAATTTGGATGGGACCCAGCAGACCCGATTCTATTTTCTACCCACGTCCAGAGGCCCAAACAGATAAGTGCTATTTTAAAAAAAAAAAAAAGGAGGTGGCTCTGTGGCGCACTGGTTAGCACGTCTGCCTCACAGTTAGGAGGGTGCCAGTTCAATTCCACATCCGATTTCTCCCCGAGCCCGCTTGGGTTTCCTCTGGGCACTTTGGTTTCCTCCCATTTTCCAAAAACATGCTTGACGGGCCGATTGAGTAGTCCAAATTGCCCGTAGTGCGAGTGCAGATGGTTGTCTCTGTGATTGGCTGGCAACCGGTTCAGGGTGTCCCCCGCCTACTGCCCGATGACCGCTGGGACAGGCTCCAGCACACCCGCGACCCCCGTGGGGACAAAGCGGTACAGAAAATGGATGGATGGATGGATGGATGGATATTATTATATAATAAAAATATTCTACAATTCCCCAAATGTTTCCTCAGTCGATCAGAAGTCATGTGATATGGCCGACGGCTGGCTCCCTTTCGGCTTCAGTTGCTACAAGAAGATGGCGACCCCCAACGGTTGGCTGGGGGCTCGGCAAGACTGCGTCTGGGAGGGCGGCGACCTGGTCTCCATCGCCTCGTCGGACGAGGAAGCCTTCGTAAAGGAGAAAATGGGCATCGACCCCTTCTGGATCGGACTCTCCAATCTGGTGAGACGGAAGCGCAAGCAGTTGATTCTCTACTGGTACGCACGCGATTGACAAGCGGGATTGGTCTCTGCAGAATTGCGACGAGGCTTGGTGTCGGTATGACAAGGAGCAAAAGATGATGACTTGGTCCAATGTCCGCGTGATGGCGACCTACTCCAACTGGGACTCGCGTCAGGTTGGAAGGTAAAAAAGTCACGTCTTGATGTCCTTTCACTGTCTGGCGAGGTTTTGGGGCCCCTTTCCAAATTGGGAAAGAGCACCGTGATGAGGGGGAAAAAAAGGCCTTTAGTCAATTTTTCATCAGATAGCAAGAAAAAATACAGATGCTTTTCACGACTTCTGATAGCAAGAAAAAATACTCAGATGCTTTTCACGACTTCTCCCGACAGCTCCGACGTAGAGTCCTGCGCATACGTCAACCAAGGCGCGTGGACTGAGCCAGGAAAGTGGCGACACGGCTCGTGCAGATCCTCGTTGGCGTTCATGTGCGAGCGCTCCTTGCTCGGTAAGCCTGCTCAGGAGTTGTCATGTCGATAGGGACGTATCTATTG
The DNA here is from genome assembly GCF_059516105.1 of Syngnathus floridae. Classification (NCBI taxonomy): domain Eukaryota; kingdom Metazoa; phylum Chordata; class Actinopteri; order Syngnathiformes; family Syngnathidae; genus Syngnathus; species Syngnathus floridae. The sequence continues at coordinate 11,956,692 of NC_142419.1, forward strand.
TGGTGTGGTCTTTCTGCAGAATGCCCGGAGGGCCGGCCGTGTTCCTTGAAAGACTTTGGTTACCTTCGAGTGGAGAGTGAGTGGCTGCCACGCTTGTTTTTACTCTTGCACCATTCCGCCGTGCTTTTCTAATCCAAGCTTGTTTGTGGCTTCAGCTTCCTCCTGCGACCCTGGCGAATTCCTGTTTGACGATTCTTGCTATCGTTTTGAGGAGACGAAGAAGGTGCTGAGGGCCGCCGAGAGGTTTTGCAAAGGACACAAAGGTCACCTGGCCAGCGTCCTCTCAACGGAGGAAGGCAATTTCTTGGCAGGTCAGTAACTGCCAAGAAACATCCGACAAGCGGTTGCTCTTTTTGTGCTGAAGCGCTTGATCTGCTTTCCTCAAGCTCACATGCGAGATGCAGGAAGATCTCAGCCTTTTGTGGGACTGAAGAAGAAGAAAAACAACGTTGAGTGGATTGACGGAAAATCTTCAGTAAGCAAAAAATTCACTGCGCTCTAAAAAAGTTGGCATTTGCCTCTACCCGAAGGCAAAAGATTGGAATTGAATAGATAAATGCTTTATATGTATGTAAGCTGGAACGTTTGAGGAGCAAACTTGCCATTTCTCCTTTCGAATGATATTAAAATGAACAAGAAAACTTGAATGAGATTTAAAAAAAAAAAAGGAATCCGTCTTGTAGGATAAAGTGCAGAATTTGACGGCAATCCGGAGAATTAAACAGGATGACATGACGAAACTGGTTCGGGTTTGCGGTTTTCACCGAAACGCTCAAAGTTGTGATTTCACCAAAAGAAAGTTGAAATGCTACAACACGGGATGGAAAAACTCATTCAACCAAGCGCAACACAAAACGGGCTCAAGTGGCGTCCGCCGTATCGTCCGCAGGACTACGTCACAAAGTTGGTGGGAAAAAAGTCTACGGGACTCAAAGAGTGCTTTGCTCTGTCAGCTTCTGGACAATTTGATGAGTGGTCCTGCGCTGAAAAGCTGCCATCTATCTGCAAAAAAGGTCCGCAAGTCACCACAGCTCACTTTGCCCTTTAACCTGGCATTGCTCTCATATATGATCCCCCTTGCGTTCTTGCAGCCAAGGTCCAAGGGGCTCTACCTGTTTTGCCGTCATCAACATGGGGACCAGGTGGGCGCCCCACCCTGCAGCCGACACGTGGTCGGTTGGTCGGTCGCCACTTTGCCCTCAAGTGACACGGCTCTCGCTTGCAGGCTGGAGCAAAAAGTGCGGCTGGTGGATGGACAACCCGTCCGACGACTTCTGCTACCTGATCAACCACAACCGTGCCAAGACCTGGCAGGAGGCGCGAGATGACTGCGTCGGCCTCGGAGGCGACCTGCTCAGCATCACCCACTCTCATGAGCAGGCCTTCATACAAGGTAAACTGCCCGGAGGACACGATAGCGGCTCGCACAGTTTATGCCCCGTGGACTCCAGAAGGAACAATGCTGCTGCTACACACGCACCTGTACGATGTTCAAACTCTTGGTCGTTGTTTAACTTTGATCCAAAGGTCTGTACGCCCGTCCTCTGAGCAGTCCCACGCTGTGGTTGGGCGCCAACGCCAATATCACTCACGGCATCGAGTGGATTGACGGATCCATGTCCACTTACAAAAACCTGAACACAGGTCGGCCTATAACTTGGGGAAAGTTTGTCGGCGACAAAACGGACGAGTGCTTAGCATTTGTCGTCTCCTTCCAGGCATCGCCGGAGAAAGCCCCGGTGGAAACTGCCTTTCCTTGCTCACTGCCGACGGCCGCTGGGCAAGAGCCGACTGTGAGGAGAAGCGCAGCAGCTACATCTGCAAGAGAAGAGGAAGAGGCATGATTTGACCTTGGTCTTATGCTTAGAGTTGCGTCATCGGATACAAAGTATTATTAAGGAAGGCCTTTTCCAAAGTCCTTTGATTCTCGGTGCCGCAGTTGACACGATTGGTAAACAACTCACTGGAGTTTAGTTTCCACAACATAAAGTTAAAGTCAAGTCCCAATGATCATCGTCACACACACATCTGGGTGTGGTTGTCCTCTGCATTTGACCCATCCCCATGTGATTTTGATCCATCCCCTGGGGGAGAGGGGAGCAGTGAGCAGCAGCGGTGCCGCGCTCGGGAATCATTTGGTGATCTAACCCCCCAAGTCCAACCCTTAACGCTGAGTGCCAAGCAGGGAGGCAATGGGTCCCATTTTTATAGTCTTTGGTATGACCCGGCCGGGGTTCGAACCCACAACCTTCCAGTCTCAGGGCGGACTCTCTACTACTAGGCCACTGAGCTGGTGACAAGACAGTCATGCCATTACGTGCGGATAATTCTATATTTCTGCCATTCTAAATAACGGCATAATAATGGTGTCCTCAGCTATTCCTAAATCAGCCTGTGAGAAGGGGTGGAGTCTTCACCAGTCCAGTTGCTACAAGAAGATGGAGACCCCCAACGGTTGGCTGGGGGCTCGGCACAACTGCTTCTGGGAGGGCGGCGACTTGGTCTCCATCACCTCGTCGGACGAGGAAGCCTTTGTGAAGAAGGAAATGGGCAAGAACCCCTTCTGGATCGGACTCTCCAATCTGGTGAGACGGACGCGCAAGCAGTCGATTCTCTACTGGTACGCACGCGACTGACAAGCGGGATCGGTCTCCGCAGAATTGCGACGAGGCTTGGTGTTGGTATGACAAGGAGCAAACGGAGCTGACTTGGTCAGATGTCCGCGTGACGGCGGGCTACTCCAACTGGGACTCGCGTCAGGTTAGAAGGTAAGAAGGTCGTGTCTTGAATGTTAGGCAAGGTTTTGGGCCCGCTTTCCAAAATGAGAAAGAGCACACGTGACGAGGGGGGGAGAAAAAAAAAGGCTTTTGTTGAAAGAGAGCAAGAAAAGAACCTCCCTCCCGTTCATCCTGTTTGTAAGATGCTTTTCACGACTTCTCCCGACAGCTCCGACGTAGAGTCCTGCGTGTACGTCAACCAAGGCTCGTGGACCGAGAGTCAGCCAGGAAAGTGGCGACAAGCCTCGTGCGGATCCTCCTTGGCCTTCATGTGCGAGCGCCCGCTGGACGGTAAGCCTGCTCAGGAGTTGTCACGGTGATGTCAAAAAGGACATTTTAATCGTGTGGTCTTTCTGCAGACTGCCCGAAGGGCCGGCAGTGTTCCTTGAAAGACTTTGGTTACGATCGAGTGGAGAGTGAGTGGCTGTCATTCTTGTTTTTACTCCTGCATCGTCCCGCCGTGCTTTTCCAATCCAAGTTTGTTCGTGGCTTCAGCTTCCTCCTGCGACCCCGGCGACTTCCTGTTCGACGATTCCTGCTATCGTTTTGAGAGGATACGTAAGAATTGGGACTCGGCTGAGAAATTTTGCACAGAACAGAAAGGTCACTTGGCCAGCGTCCACTCAGAGGATGAAATCAAATTCTTGGCTGGTGAGTGCCCAGACAAACTGACAATTCCATGATCATCCCGCAATGCTTCTCAGCGTCTTTGCAACTAGCGCTTGTTCTGCTTTCTTCAAGCTCACGTGCGAGATGATAAAGGATATTGGCTTTTCATGGGACTCAAGAACAACAAAGACAAGAAATTTTCCTGGAGCGACGCAACGTCTGTAGTAAGCAAAACGTCTACAGCTGTCTAAAATGTTTGTAGAATGTGATATGAGAAAGCCAAAGTTGAGTTGGTCACAATGTTGCAACACCAAACGCACTCAAGTGGTATCCATCCTGTCATCCGCAGGACTACGTCACGCTGAGGGGAGAACCATCTACAGGACGCGGTGACTGCTTTGCTCTGTCAGCTTCTGGACAATTTCATCAGTGGCCCTGCACTGAAGAGCAGCCATCTGTCTGCAAAAAAGGTCCAAAAGTCACCACAGCTCCCTTTGACCTCTCACTGCTCTCTCATGTTTGATCCCCCTTGCGTTCTTGCAGCCAAAATCCGAGAGGCTCGCCATGATGAGCCGCAAGCAGGTGGGCATACCATCCTGCGGCCGACACGTGATTGGTCGTTGGCCAGTTGGCCCTCAAGTGACACGAGTCTTGCTTGCAGGCTGGAGCGAAAAATGCGGCTCGTGGGTGGAGAACCCCTACAGCGACTTCTGTTACCTGATCAACCGCAACAATGCCAAGACCTGGCAGGAGGCGCGAGACGACTGCGTCCGCCTCGGAGGCGACCTGCTCAGCATCACCGACAACACGGAGCAGACTGTCATAGAAGGTAGGCTTATGGGCTCGATTGGGACTGTTGGTTGAGAATCTTGTGATATTTGTAGAGGCTGGCGTATATGCTAAAGTAAAGTGACATTTTGAAAGAACTTGTTTGCCAGTTGTCTTTCATTGCTCAAGACAAAAAACGCTGTTTGTGACGTCACCTGCAGTTGGTTACCAGACGGCAAGTGGTTGTCTGTCTTGACATTTTTCGCATCTGACTAGAAAAGGACAGCTATAGGGATTGACAAATCCTTGCAAAAGGCCGTCATACAAAAAACTCGACAGTATACAAAAGAAACTCGTCATTATCGAGAAGGATTTGCCGAAAAACTTTGTTTCTTTGAAGATTCTGTTCCTTCAATCTATGGAAACAACAGACACAGTAAAGCGCTAAGCTTAAGATGACACAAAAATAATAAACCGTATTTAACTTTGGTATCGCGTGTCTAGGATGCCGTCATTGTCGTAGCATTAGCATCGGTCTTTCTGCTGATTTGTCACTTCTTGTGGATGTATTTTGAGTAGTCATATCAGCTAGTTGCATGTTTTATTCTTAGGGAACGCAAGAATGTGTTGAATGCGTTTGTAAGTTTCTCGCTAATGCTAGTATTAGCTTACTGCTTATCTTAACCACGTTCATAAATATTGGGAGGGGATTTATTCTGTTACGTGTTATGTATGGTTGGAAGGACAAGTCTTCTGCTGTTGACATCTTTAATTCGAGCTAAAGGTTTGCGGCGCAAGGAAATGTCCGGCCTGGCGGCGGCGTGGTTTGAGATATCTCATTTGCATTTAAAGAGGCCGCACCAAAACGGCTTGCTCTGAGACGCTACTCGGAACAGGGGTAAAAATGAGCTGGTGACGCTATGACGACGAGGAATTCAGACAAAAGATATGCTGTTCCACTTTATAGTGACCACAATGAGTAAAACGTCAATGGATTTATAACCGTGATACGTATAAGCTTAAAGGCATTTACTGATGTCATCTTATTCATGTTTGATCCAAAGTTCTGTCCACCGGACTTCGAAACGTTACTTCTCTGTGGTTGGCCACCAACACCACGATCACGCAAGAGGGCCGCAAGTGGACTGACGGGTCTCCCTTTCGTTACACCCACTGGACCACAGGTCGGCCCAAACGCCATCCAATATTTGTTGCCGACAGTCTGGGGCAATGGAGAGGAGCGCATAGTATCTGCTGTCTCCTTACAGATGGCCCTAGTAAACCCTCTGGTGAAAGCTGCCTTTCCTTTCATACTAAACGTGAACTGGGAAATTGGAAATTTGACAACTGCCAGAAGAAGAGGAACTACATATGCAAGAAAAAAGCTCGAGGTAAGATGTGACTCATGGCCAATTCATGTTGATGCCCATCTTTGGCTTTTGCCTCGCAGGACATAAACCGGAACCTCCACGCCATGACGGTAAGTCAGTCTCCCCGAATCCTGAAGGTTGACGTCAAAAGACGCGAGACGGAAAAAAGACACCACGGTGCGCTCGCAGGTTTTCGGAAGATCCTTGTGTGCAACCAGCAGAAGCACGTCGACCTCTTTTGTCAGAGTGAGAGTCAAAGCGTCATCCGCATCCAGTCGGCCTTCTACGGACGGAGGAGCGGCAGCCTTTGTCCAACTCAGAACGCAACCAAGGGTAAGACAGGACATAAGCGACGTCGTCCGTGGTCCGACGATACGACCGTTGCAGCCAAATAAGCTTCCACTCGGCCTTGTGACTTGCAGAGACTTGCGTGGTGCGAGGAGCCCTCCCTCACTACAGGCAGAAATGTGACAACCGTCAATATTGTCTTGCTGACCCTTTTGAGGGCGTCCGGGAGACCTGCCCTGCAGTCTCCAAGTACCTGCACTTGGTCTACAGCTGCGAACGGAAAGGTGGGCTTCACGTCTCTGTTGTCTAATGCGGTATCTCCCGACCAGAGTTGGGGTATGATGGCACATTGAATGGTCTGTCTGCTACGGACGTTGATGCGATGACTGAAAGGTTCAGGGGACCACTCGCCATACAAGCTTGGCGACCATTGGCCTAGTGAATCGACGGCGCCTAACAATGCCTGAAACTATACAATACAAGGATTCCGTTATCAGAGATCGGTTGCAACATGATTCTGGGTTGTCCTCAGTGTGTCTTGACAATTTGGTCGAGGCGGACTCAGCGTTTGAAGCCTCCTCCTCGATGAGCGACGCCAGCCCCGAGAAAGCTCAATTGAGCAAGAATTCCTGCTGGAGACCGTCACAAGATCGTACGTAGACAACCGAAAGCTACTTCGGCGCTGGCAATTTGGTGTCCTGAGCGAACTTGTGTCCTGCAGCCTCCACCAGCTGGATCCAGGTGAACCTGGGTCACGTGAGAAAGGTGACCGGGATCATCACCCAGGGCTGTCCTCACACTGACCAAAGGTCCTGGGTCATCGACTTTGAGATGAAGACGAGTGTTGACGGCAAAAGCTGGACTGATCACCCGGACGAAAAGGTGAGCGGCCAGCCAGTCGACCTGACGCCGACCGGGCTGCCCAAACCTGCCATTACAAACGAGAGTGCTATTGCTAGTTTACCGGAGGGGGGGAGCACCGGTTTGGCTCTGCGTTTTCCGCTCAGCACGTCCGCATCCAGCCGCTGGAGGACAGCGTTGACTTCGGCCTCAGCTTTGACCTCTTGGGATGCGCACGTGACGGTAAGCGAGTCTCTCCCTCCGCTGCCGGGAAAAACATACAACCCGTCTTTTGATATCACCTTTTGTCTGACAGATACGATGACCTGTGACAACACGTTCAACAGCCTCCACTTGACCAAGGCAATGACGTGAGTCGCACTTGCCCCGGTGTTTCCACGACGGTGGGCGCCTGTCGTCAATTTGCTTGTCCTTGCCTTCTGCAGCTTCCACTGCCCGCCCAAGTGCGCCAACTCCAAACACAATGTCACCGGAACCTTGGTCTACAATAAGGTACGTACGTGATTGCTGACCCTTGGACTGGAGAGGCACTGGCTCTTGGCAGAACCTACATTTCAATTGGGATTTTCAAATGAGTTCCATTTGAAAGATGATTTCATTTCCACACACCAATCAGAAAGTCAAATCCTCCCTATCGTGACCCGCCAGTTGAGTACTTGACTTGATGTGAGTGCAGGACTCAAGCGTCTGCAAGGCCGCTATTCACGCCGGCGTCATTCGTGACGACATCGGAGGAGACTGTATTGTGATGAAAGCCGTGGCAAAGAAGGGCTTTGCTGGCTCCGGCCAGAACGGGATCACCTCCCTCAAGTGAGTGGCCAACGTTTATGGCAAAGCACCAATAAGAGGCCCAGCTCATTGTCACATGTGCGACCTGCAGGAATGCCGACTCGACGGATCAGGCCTTCACATTTGCGGACGGAGGTGAGTTCACGGAGCATTTTTTCATGTCAAGTGCTCAACTACTGCTAACCCCGCACGGGATCTCACCTGCAGAGCCGAGATGCTTGGGAGAGTCCTGGGAGGAGTTTGCGGGCTTCTGCTACAAAGCTTTTGAGGACAAGAAGGAGTGGGCCGCTGCTCAAGCTGACTGTAAGAAATCGGGTGCCAATCTGGTGTCCATCCTTTCCGAGGTGGAGCAGACGTGGGTGAAAAATGCTTCCGCCCTCGGTGCGTACAGCGTCTTCGTAGAACGGCTATCCCCTGAACGCTGGGTGAGAGATCTTCTCGCCTTTGTCCTCTGCAGACACCAGCGACATGTGGACCGGACTGAATGACCAGAGTGTCCTCGGCATGTTTGAGTGGTCGGACCGCCACGAGGTGACCTTCACCGACTGGGCCCCGGAAGAGCCCAAACACCTGAAAAAGGACTGTGTGGCGATGTCGCAAAAGGTGCATGGCCAATTGACCGTTTGCGAGAGCATCTGCGCGATCCGCTGAAACCCATCATGCTCATCCTTCAGGCTGGAAAATGGAAGCAGATGAGCTGCAAGATACCCAACAGCTTCATGTGCAAGATGCCCAAAGCGCATTATGCAATCACCTCAGAGAAGGCAGAGGAAAGCCATTCTGGTGACAGCGTACTCTTGCACAGATGCAAGCTCGCCAAGTCAGCGAATGCAGTGAGTTGATTTTACTCTCTCTCTCTCTCTCTCTCTCTCTCTCTCTCTCTCTCTCTCTCTCTCTCTCTCTCTCTCTCTCTCTCTCTCTCTCTCTCTCTCTGCATCCCACGTTTCTGGACAGGTTCAAAAGACAGTTGTAATGATTTCCACACAATCTCATTTCAGTGTCAGATCTTAGCATTCGCATTCGATTTCTACTCAAGATGTTTTGGCCCGTTATGTTTTGATTACATGTTTGCAGCTTGGATCAATTGTCAAACTGAAGGGAGGTCTCCGTGTGACCAACGCCATCACCATCACAGGACGAGCAAATAAACTGGCAGATTGGTACGAGGACCCCACAAGCCCCCCGCACCCACTCCCACACGAACACACAGTTGTACATCTGCGTTGCAGGTTTAAAGTCGGCCTGTTTGTGCCTGACGACAACGACAACGACGACAAGGCGGTCGCGCTGCTCCTCAAGTTGAACTTTGTAACCAAGAAGATTTGGCTGAACTCCAGAGTGAACACAACTTGGAACGAAAGAGAGGAGCATCCCACACAAAGCTCTGGACCCGGACAAGAAGTCAAGGTGACGTGAATCGCACCGTATTTCTGAACACACCCGCCTTACAGTTTCGTGGTTTCCAAACCTCCGTGCGGAATTTTCCTTACCTTTGATTGGTGCCGGAAAGTTTATTGTATCCAATTGTCGCTCCGTTCTTTGTTTGTATGTGCAAGGCGTATTCATACAACTGTGGCTGTCAAAACCTATTCCGTCTTGTAGAACCTCCCTAAACATACTTCAATCTTAAACAACACTTGAGTGTTTCCTATGGGAAGCGGCCATTTACTGGTTGAAGAGCACCTAGCCGCTAGCGAGTAAAGGTTGGAGTGATTTACTTTCCCGAACTACAAAAAGTATGGAATGGAAATGTCACATTCAAAAGGAAGTGCAGGAACCATCCGACCACCCGTGATGCTGCTCAGAAATGTCCGCAAGAGCATGAATTGTCTTCGGAAGACTTGTTCGCAAGTCCCGAAAATGGCAACGTGAACGTCACATGACTGGATTTTTTTTCATGGTGTCCTGTTGTCGCTCAGGTTGTCATCAAGTGCGCCGACGATCACTTCCAGATCACAATCAACGGCGTCGACAAGGTGGCGTACAAATACCGAGAGGCCGATCTACAAAGCATCACGCAGATGAACGTGTGGGGTTTCGTGTCCATCAAGGAGATCAAGCAAAGCTCCGCTTAGACCAGCCTGCGCTAAAATGTGAGGACTGGCACAGCCTTTTCCACGAGCCTTAGATGGTTTGTGGAATAATTGTACAAAAGTAACCACTTTATAGTTTAATATTTAAGTCTAATTGGCTATGAGAATAAGCCAAACTTGCATGCTTTTATTTTCTCTTTTTGATTGCCTTTGTGCATCCTTGGCTTCGTGTTTATTGCATTGAAATGCGCAGTATTTGTAGTTAAGATAGTTTTCCTGGCCCGATCAAGAGATCATTTTGACTGATTGGATGATGAGTAGTGATAAGAGAATGTAGTGTCTTGAGAAACTGCGTGTGAAGGCACAGAAGCTGGATGAAAACTTGGGAATGGGGGAATGCTAGCGATTGATGTGAAAAGGCGAGAAATAATGACAAGCGAGAAAAACGGTAAGCGAGAAAAAAATGGTGTGCGAGAACGGTCAAAAAACAAAGCAGGAAAATACTAAGCGAAAATAAATGTAAGTGAGAAAAACGGTAAGTGAACGGTAAGCGAGGGGAAAATGGTAGGCGAGAAAAAACGCTAAGCGAGGAAAAACGGTAAGCGAAAATTTGAAAAAACGGTACGCGAGAAAAACGTAAGCAAGGTTGAACATTTTTGCTAAGTGGGAAGTTTTGGAATAGGTAGGAATAAGATGAGCAGTTGAATTCTGTCCTAAAAAGAGAAGAATTGATTTGTGCAAAATTTAGCACGCATTTTAAACGTGACATTTGAAAGTCCATGAACGTGCAGACTGACGTGAATGTCAAACTGGAACGATATCAACGTGAAATGCCGAATGTGCCATTCGGAATGAGGGGGGAAAATTTGGCTGGAAATTTGTGAATTTTGCAAAAGCGTTTTTGGAATGAAAAAAATGGAAGCACCCATGACATGAATATTTGAAATATGTTGAAATTGGAATGGGGTGGATCGGATGAATTATCTGGTAGTACGTCAAAAAAATGAGAGGAATAAAACAAAGAAGCGGAATAATACAGTTAATGGTGTATGTGTGAAGGCAGATTTGTTATTGGCAGTGATGCTTGGAGAACGAGTTGAGAGTCCTGTAATTTATTTTTCTTGTATTGATGACAAAAGCCAGTGTAGTGATTTTCTCTTGTCAACATATTCAATAAAAAATGTGCATGCGAAAAAGACAATTAAGTGCCTCGATGTGCCGTGTCCTTTGGTGTTATTTTAAAAAGGAGGTATTTTTCCACTCTAGTGCCATCTACTGGCTCAGGTTGGACACTGAAAATCAAATCAATGTTGATTTGCCAAGTTTGAGCATGCCAAACAAGCAATTTGATTCCGGGGTAGCTAACCACATTCAGGACAACATGTGCAAAAATTGACAATTATTCTCAAACATCTGAAACCTCCCAGGAGGGCAAGGATAAACTCAAAACTCCTACTAGGGGAAATGAGAAACCTGAGACCACAGATGGGAGGGAGGATCACCTCTTCCAGAATGACCAGGCTGCAATGGATGCAGAGAGGACACATGGTACAAAAAGATGAAGCGTCGAGAGCAGGATGTTATTGCACAGCAATGTCTCAGAGAGGTGTGAGTTCATCAAAGCAACAGCCTGGAGGAAGAAGCTGTCTCTTCGGTCTGCTGCTTTTGGGGTACAGCGCTCTGTAACGCCATCCGGAGGGGAGTACTTCCAACAGACTGCAACCTGAGTGTGAAGGGTCTGTAGAGATGTCACTTGCACCTTTCCTGGTCCTGCCGGATAGATGGGAGGTTGGTCCCGATGATCTTTTCTGCAGTCCTGATTGTCCGTTGCAGTCTGTGCTTGTCTTCTTTGGTGGTTGATCCAAACCAGACAGTGATGGAGGTGCAGAGGATGGACTGGATGATGGTCTTCAGCAGCTCCTGTGGCAGGTTGAACTTCCTGAGCTGTCTCAGAAAGTACAGCCTCTGCTGGGCCTTCTTCCAGACAGATTCTATGTGGCTGGTCCATTTCAGGTCTCGAAAGATTGTGGATCCCAGGTACTTGAAGGTGTCTGTGGAGAGAATGGTATTACCGTGAGGAGTGAAAGTGGTGAAGGGTCTCGCCTGAAGTCCACTGTCATCTCCACGGTCTTGAGCGGCCTCAGGTCCAGGTGGTTTTGGCTGCACCAGTGGAGCAGCCGCTGCACCTCTTGTCTGTACGCAGTCTCGTCACCGTCCTGGATCAGTCCGATAAGAGTGGCGTCGTCCGCATACTTCAGGAGCTTCACAGTAGCGTCGCCTGAGGAACAATCGTGAGTGCAGAGAGAGAAGAGCAGTGGGGGGAGGACGCACCCCTGGGGGGCGCCAGTATTGGTGGTCCGGGTGTCGGATGTGATTGCCCCCAGCCTCACACGCTGTCGCCCCCTCTTGGCCAGGGAGCTGGTGATCCACTGACAGACGTCTATTAGACGTCAAAATGCTCGCAGGGTATTGTCGCCCTCCTGTGGTTGAATTACACCCTGCACGTTTTAAAGAAACAGTTTCTGGTGAAGTTATTCCTATTTAACGAGCAGTCATTCAATAAATAAAAATGCTAAATTACAGAATAGGTTCCGAGGCAACGCAATGCAATGCAATTCACGAATATGGATTCGGAAAGCAACATGACACTTGCGGTATTCTTCTTTTCCAAATGTTTTGTTGTTCTTGTTTTCTTATTTTGTAACGGAGACGTATGTATCTTTAACGGGGGGGGGGGGGATAAGGGAAACTTCATGATGGCTTGACGCTTTTGACTGGTTTGTGGTCTGGGGGTTCTCACTGGTCACGTGATCACCTTTTGACCATCTGAGCTGCACTATACCACCTCTAGTGCGCAAAGCAAATCGGCGGAAATCTCCTTCTCGGGGCGTCCAAAAATAAAAGACATTCGCGTAGCCGGTACGTTAAAATTTTTTGTTTTGCCATACTTAAACGGAACTTTATTTCGACCCTAATTCTACTCATGATTAGTGTGTGGTTGTGAAGTATTTCTTGCTGTTGTTTCATCCGTGAGAAAATGTTAACCACTATTTGGCGTCGCTGGTGTTGAGGATGCTGGTGCAAGTTACTTCACTCGGCCGGTGACTCGAACGGTAAAGCCATTGAATTGCAACTTTTTCTTTCTCCAAACTAACTTTTGCCACAGCAGTAATAGACTGACACTCGTGATAAGCGATAAAGTGTGATTCTGCATGTAGTGATCGCCAGTGTTGGTGGCCGGAGTTGGATGATATAATTCTGGCGTTTGTAGGTTGATTGCAAGTACAAAATATTTATTGTCAGGGCGAGCAAGAGGACTTGTAACGAGCACGTTGATCCGCATTGGAATTCATTCTGCTTAAGCAGCTTGCAACATAATTGGGGGGGAAACACTCATTTTCGTAACAGATTTCTGCTTTTCCCCAGTCGCTGCATAATTTCAGCTATTGCATGTCAATGAAATGATGACGTATGATCACAAGTGGACTTTTTTTTTTTGAAAACGGTGTCACTGCAACAGTTTATGCAGTACATTTTTGAATTTATTGAAATGTATTCAAAAGCTTGTTCACTGTGTGTGTGTATATGTAAAGAGGTCAAAAGTTAACAAAGAAGAAAAAAAAGACAAACATACTTGGGGCTTTGGTAAAACGTTCATTTGGCGGTTTCTAAATTGAATGTATTGATTCTTATCTAGGGTTTGCTGCGTTCGCATAAATTAAGCAGTTAAGAGTCTGAATTGTAACAAACAAACAAACAAACAAACAAACAAACAAACAAACAAACAAACAAACAAACAAACAAACAAACATAAATCAGTAAGTCAGTAAGTAAATTAAACAGCACAACGCACGTTGCGCTTATTATCCCTTGAGATTAAAAAAGTGTTAATAATTCCAAAGTATTCACTTTTTTCCCCCTCTCTGTTCCATTGCCGTCACATCCACCACTCATTGGATTACTCAGGATTGAGTCAGACAATGAAACATTGAGAGGGGACATTTGTTGTTGCGGGAATCGAGGGGCAGGTCAAGCAGAATTTACATCTTTGCAGGTTAAATAAAGAAAATGTTGGATACATAGGACGTGACTAATTGAGCTGAATTCAATATTTAAAAAAATAAAATATATACACTAGGCAAGATAATATATGGCTCATGAGAAAGGCCTGGAGACTTATTTTTGTAGTTTTTGCATTGACATTATCCTGATTTTGTTACTTGCAAGCGTATAGTATAGACTAACAGTCACACTTTCTCGTCTTATTCAATGTGAAACTCTCCAAACTGGTGGAAATGTGCACACAAGTGATTGCATAACCTTAGTTTGGAACAGTGTGAAATGTTGTTGACCGAGAAGTAAGAAGCATGTGCCTTTTCTCGCGCACACAGTGCCACGCTCACTAGACTGGGACATTGTTGGGATGCAGTTCTTTACCGGCAACACTGACTCATCATTGAGATGCGGTTGAAAGTGGGCTAAAAGTGAGCAGCAAGACCAAGGGTGAGTGAATTACTCATTTTCGATCAGAGTATTCTTTTGTATTTTGTGTGGCCATTCTGAACATCTGATAGGAATCACATGACTAACCAACTGTGGAGCTTAATGTATCCGGTAGCAAATATAACACAATGAGAAAATGTCCTTTTCTTGTTTTCGTAATAATGTACCAGGACAAAAAGAGGATGAATAACTACGGTTTCTGTATTTGCTATATATAGTTTGTTAACTAATAAGCAAGCAAGCAAACAAACAAACAAACAAACAAACGTTGAGATTTCTAATGTTTAAATACCATTTTTGTCTATGATGTACAACTTTCATGTAAAAAAAGAGAAGCAACAATAAAATACATTGTACCATACTCCCGTATATACGCATGAGATGCGACTTCTTAAAATTCATTTAGGTTAGGTGGTGTATTTGTATGGCGCTGATGGCAGAATAGTAGATCTAAGCAATCATTGATCTCATTAGCTGATGATCTGCTCTCATTTGAACGTCAGCGACACGCCATCCTGAACATCATTCAATCCTGAGAATGACTAAAGACTACAGCCATACTGCAATAAACCACAGCAAGGCTTATTTGCAGAACTCCAAATAGAAGAGAGCACCTTTAACATTGCCAAACCAACTTCACTGTACATAGAAATGACTTAAGCAACTCTGTTATATCCTTAGAATAGATTACAAAACCTTTATTTTTTTTATTTTATTTTTTTTTAATGAAGGTTATTCAAAAGTCTAGCTAGAAACAAATTTCAAGTGGGTTAAATATAAACTACAACCATCCAGAGGAAAAATACTATTGATTTCACAAAATATACAACTTTATTTAAATGGCACATTCCACATCAAAAATGCTAACAGAATTATGTCATTAAATTGTACAAGTATACCCAATATTGTGACTGAATGTGTTTCATGCTTGCAGCTTAACGCTAATTCAAACAGAATGTTTTTTTCAGCCCTGAAACACGCTGACTTTTCCCCTTGTCATTTGTATGATGTGTTTAAAAAGAGAGTCTTGAGTTTTGTGCATGCATCCTGGCTCAGCATACTCGTCAAAAAAGAGGATATGAAGCCTGAAGCACTGCCTCAGGGACCCCCATCACCTATTCACATGCATTATTAAGTGTTATATAATGTGTGACCAGAGGCTACAAGTGTTCCTTCACCGCGTGTGTGTGTGCGCTCGTGTGTGTGCGCTCGTGTGTGTACGTGCATGTGTACCCAAGCAACAGACGGCTTCATTGTGAAGGCCACACAGAGATCCTGTTATTGGCTGCTTTGTGTCCGAGAGCGATGCAGTGGGAGGTGAATATCAAGACAATAGGAGAGAGTGGGGACATAAATTAATTGAAATGTGCAGAAAGCAAAACACTTCTAGGAGAAAACTATAGGGGATTGTCACATAATGAGGTAAAGGACGTTGCAAAAAGGATGTAGGCTGTTGCTCAACTAGCAAACCCCAATGTTGACCTCAGCATTCTAAAGAAGTGTGTTACAGACATTTTTGGATAAATGGTTGGTCGCCCAGTCCAAGATCGGTATCAGTTTGAGTTCTGGTTCACAGCTTCACAGTGACTAAGTTTCGACTAACTCAGCAGAGAAACAGGGGAGGTCAGGAAAAATCATTGCACGTGGGCCTCACAGTTGATTGGTTCGAATTTAACAAACAAATCTAAGTCCCTTTAAAGTGAAATTGTCTAAATTTGACACATCACATAAAAGAGAGTCGTGAATGATACAGCCTAACATATATAATTAAATGTGGCTTTAAAAAAAAAAAAGAAGTCACAACCAATCACAGCTCACTGTGATTGGTTGTCATCTGAGACCTGGCATCCATGATGTCATTTGCAGTCGACAGTACGTAGCAAGATGCATAAAAACAGGAGGATTTTGCCAGTTTAATTCATCTTCCACAAACAAAACATTATTCTGAAGATTTTGACTAGTGGTCCGCACAGAACGCATCATTAAAAAAATATTTCAGTTGACATCCCCTTTAATGAGCAAGACACTAAATCGAGTTGTATAATTTTCCATGAAGCTCTTTTAATTTGAACTGAAAGAAGGGGCTTTTGGTTCAGAAAACTGTCCTACTCAAGTTAGTACAAACTGACAGGAAATTGCACTTGTTTCAACATGAACTCACTCTTGTGCAGTATGTCTTTCTCCAATCGCAGCAGGGATACTTGTTTCTTTATCTTACACTTCCATTCTTCCCATCACGTGTGTTGTGACTTTTGCTATCCAGGTACAATTATTTAGCACACTGGCTTGTAATTAAGTGAATAGTGTCATTGCCGTGGCAACCCTGACTCGCCTGATTGATGGGTCAATATCGGCAGCAATGCATTTTGAGTGACTTCCATCATAGACATGATAGAAAGGCCAGACAATGTGTCTGCTTGTTAACTTGCTGCCCACAGCAAATGAACAGCTTTTTAAAAATTGTTCTCAAAGGCAATATGTAAACATTGGTTTCACATTCATAACTGATTTGGCCCGCAGAGAGTAGCGTGCCGTAAACTGGACAAGCTGTGTGTGCGCGCTGATGTTTGTGGTGTAAATTGCACTTCCTCTCTCTATTGTGTTTTGTGATTGCGTGTCTTCAGAGGCTGCCTAATGGAATAATCCTCAAATTATCTTTTTAATTTATGATCAAAATATCTTTTACCCAAGTAGTGTGTTACAGTCTGCTTACTGTACTTATTGGTTCTGGCCGGTACAAGCAGGGAAAAGACCAACATAAAACTGATCTCTCTTCTACAGATTACATGGACGGTGAGCTGAAGTGTGAAAGACCGCATTGCCATGTCTCACTCTGAGTCCGAAGTCACCGTGTGGGACTGGTTATGCGGGCTTCGTCTCGAACAGTATTCACAAGCGTTTCAGACCGCCGGCCTGTTGACCTTGGCGGAATGTTATCAGCTCACACCAGATCAGCTGGAGCAGATGGGAATATCTCTTCCGGGCCACCGGAGACGCATCCTGGCCAGTCTGAACAAAACTCGAGATGTCACCTCCCTGCAAGTTGACGCGCATTCAATCTTTGCACAGGACCCAAGAGCAGAGCACGAGCAAGTTATGGAGGAGAGTGGACCCTTGATTGCGGAAGCAATATCTGGAACGCAGGAAAAACGTTTTGTGAGTGAAGCTGAGAAAGAAAATGCACGTACCCCTGAACCTGCACCCAGAGAAAGAGAGAAACCAGTCCCGAGGGACAGACAAGCATCCAGGATGAAAGAGAAAACTGGAGGGACAGAGGAGCTGGTAACTCCTGAACATAATGAAAAGGCAGATGGAGATGCAGAGAAAAAGAGGCCAGTACCAAAAGAGAGATCAAGGTTCCGCTCCAGTGCTCCAGCCTTGCCGGACTCCCATTCCAGCCCCCTCATTTATCCGTCTTGTGATACGTCTTTGCCGCCAGTGCCCCCACGAAGCACCTTGAACTGCCCGCCACAACGCTTCACAACGGCCTTGACACCTTCACCCCTGGCACAAAGCCCCACCTCACCTCAACACACCAAGTTGCTCATCAAAGACACAGCCGCACACAGTCGGTCGTTATCCTTCACCTCAACCCAGAACGTCGCACGAGAAACTGTCCAGCCACCACAGGCTCATCACACCCGAACACTGTCGATTCAAGATTCAAGAAGCGATAGAATGCCAACTATACCCCCCATGGCCTTCACCGTTCTCCCCAGAGAAGAGAGAAACGCTCCGCCTCTCCCTCCAAAAGTTGGCTCGGCACCACCAAGAGGGCCCCCAAAAATACCAAGCAGGCATCCTGTACTTTCTTCCTCCAGAATTGAAAGGTAAGTTTGCTACTTCTATTAGCATAAACTCTATCCCGACGGTTGTCAAGGTTTCAGACCAAATACTTGGACTTTGATTTCTGAGAGGGCAAAGGATAATGACTTTCTGAAATGAATATGTAACAGGCCAAGCTGGACTAAGTCAAATATTTATGAGACAACACTGCCACCTGCTGGACACAATGACACAATTCACTAACGACCTATACTGAAGTTGAGAAAATGCCAAAAAATGTCTTTGTTTTTTGTGATATTTTAAACTGCTCGTAATGGTTCTAATGTCATTCTTCTTGAGTTGGACACATGCTCTTTGCAAACTGCTCTCTCTTAAAAAGGAAGTCGCTGCAGTGAGAGGTAGGAAGTCACAATAGAGAACAAAAATATGTTCCAAACTACCCTGTGAGTGACATGGAGAGATTGAGAGAGTGGGTAATGGATGGGGAAGTTGGTTTCATTTTCTTGACAGTTTTGCTCACATTCAGATGTTGTCTTGTTGTCGTTATCAACGTGTTTTTTTGCACCTCCCTTTTTTCTGGTGAACAGGCCATTTCCTCCTCTTTCTCTCTCGCTCTCTCTCCCTCATTCTGACTTTCATATTACTGACAAGCTTGTCTTTTAAAATAACTGTATCAACATAAGGGAAAGAGGACTTGTTTTTACCACGACAACAGGTAACTTGATTCATATTCTCGATGTCTCTTCATCGTTCCTTTGTCCCCTTCTCCCTTCCGTATCTCAAACAAGGAAGGTATAAAGTCTCTGCTGTTTTCTATTTTCAGGTTAGCTGGTCTGATTTCTTGTTCAGCTTACAGCAAAACCACCTGAGACAGTCTATGCACAATTTTAATGTATTTAAAATAATGCATGTTTTTTTCTGGGGGCCGCACACATGAATGGAACATGTTAATATTAGATTTTTTTTTTTTTTTTTTTTTAAACTTTTGGTTACTATATTTAGCAGAACAAGAAACAGTTCCCCCAAGCTGCATTGCTGCATAATGTTGGTTGCCACAAATCATTAGGTAGTTGTGTGTCAAATAGAAGGATTTAATTGTTTGCTCAGTATTGGCTTTGTGCTGTTTTCTATAAATGTCCCCAGAATTCGACACAGGCATTAAGGCATCAATTTACATTGTACGAAAACCGAAATTCGATTGTGTAATACGAGTTAATGTGAGCTTGTTTGTGTAAATGAACAATTGAAAGAAAAAGCGCTCCAAATATGCAGCTACTGATTTATAGCAAAATAAGTGTACGCCTTTCTTTCGGTGCTCTTCCTCTACAAAAATAGGAGGAACTATGCCAAAAGTCCAGTTTCCCGTTATTGTGGGCCTATTTTTGGGAGGCGTATTGAGAGGACTCATACAGTGCTGATGACACGATGAGGTTTTAGTTAGTGGTCATGCTTAGTATGACGTCATGTTGCTCAATTACAATGGTCTGAATTCCATTGTTGTGAAAATGTGTTCGTGTCACTCGTCATATGTTGATGAACTAGAATCCTTTTGTGAGATTTGTTAATCACTCCTTCATTGTGCTGTCCTATTATCATTTGAATTCCACATAAAACTGAAAGTTATTTGCTGTCCTTTCCAATGACTGACACTCGCTGTGGTTATTTGCGTGCCAATTTCTGGCATGAACCACATGAGGGAGACTGTAAAAAAAACACCCACGTGTTGTTCACCATGTTGAAATGGGTGGAATTTCTTCAGAGGGATGAGTCAAATCTGTCTCTCTTGTCAAACAAATCATAGAATATTAATGTTTTGTTTCTCTCCAACATTTAGACATTGGATCCCATGGTATGTTGTTTACACGTAGTATCTCATAGGAGGACGCAGGTTCAGACATGTTGTCAACATGAGAGGTAGAGAGAGAAAATTTGACAGGGCGGAAGAACGGAGAGACAAGTTGTGCAGGGGTTTATATTTTTTCTAAACATGGACTCAAGAGCAGCTGTCAGAGTTGTGTGGAAGGAAGTTGTCTGAAGATCTTTGTTTTTGTAGTCCCTGTATAGAAGCTTGATCATTTTTTTTTCCTCTAATGGAATGAGCATCGACAGAACATTTTGTTGAAAGGATTCTTTCCAACAGAGGATGTATAGACTCAGCCATCTGTGGGGAATTTTGACCCAACCTACCGACACTGTGATCCTCCAAGACTCCTCTGGTCCCCAAACCTCTGGTGACCGCTCCTGTTCTTCTTTGTCCCCCAGTCCTCCTCCTAGCAAGACTGATGGGCTCCTTGAAGAGCAAACTCCAAAGCTTCCACCTCGCATCATGACTCCGCAAACTCAACAAGTCACACAACAGTCAAGCCAAGCTGCAACTCAAATAGCCGTGCCTGCTAAAGGAGTCCCCCAGCCGCCTCCTCAAACAAGTGAGCACTATGAATATTTATCTTTCTCTTATGCGCTTTCTATCAAATTGATTTATTTCAAATTCGGAACCGGATGTGGCTGCATGAGTTGCAAACAAAGCAAAACAAAAGCAGTAAGTTAATGCTGCAAAGACTCCTGCTGATTACCTCGGTGTAATTGATCACTTTATTTCCATTTACACATTTTCTGAATCTATACTTATTGGGTAGATCCTTTTTTTGTGTGTGCATGATTTCTGTTGTATTTAAAAAGTATTGTGCATGCATTTATGTTGTTTCAGTCCTGCTTATATCCTAATTGTCTGAATTGTTTTAGCGTTGTGCCCACCAGATTCCGATTCTGACATTTATGAAGAACCGGACACATCTTATGCCAGTGTTCATCCATTGAACCTTTTAGACAGGGTATGAGGTTTGAGGTCTTTGTCGGAATTGCATTCATTTAGAACCCGTGTGAATGACAACAGTCTCACCCTTTAGGAAATGTCCTTGCAAGTGCCTCTGACAGTAAAGGGGCGGTACAGTTCTTTATGCAGTGATGACGAACTCCTAGAAGATGATGAGTGAGTTATACCCGACAATAATATTTACTACACATTCCAAAAGACACACAATTGCTGTTTGTCACAAAGTCAGGCACACTAGTACTTTAATTAGCAGATAGATAGATAGATAGATAGATAGATAGATAGATAGATAGATAGATAGATAGATAGATAGATAGATAGATAGATAGATAGATAGATAGATAGATAGATAGATAGATAGATAGATAGATTTAATGTGAGAGTTTGAAATGTCCAACTGCATTTGAATGCACCTACAATGATGGGGTAATTAATTTTTAGCATCCTAAATTTGGAATTTTTATAGAAATGTTGTTTTCAAGTGAGGCTTTGCATTGATGGCAAGGTTTTTGTAGCTTCCTTGACATGTGTATATGATGGCGCACATGCCAAATAAACTATAACTAGAGTCGGGAAGAAATGCTTAAAAACTTTCAATAGTATTTATTTTTTTTAAATTTAAGGTACCCAAATTACCAAAGCAAAGGAGGTAGACAGAGGTACGGTGTAAACAGTCCCGGTACACTAGAGGCCAAAATGATATGCTGGTAATTCGTACCGCTGCGTACCGGCCTCTTCACGCAGTGAGACACACTTGAAATGACTGCTGTCAGGAATTCACTCCACACTGGCCCCAAAGTGAAAGTGAATTTGATTACAGTGTACGTAAGGTTGCCTGTAATTTCTGACACAAAGGGACCGGAAAAACTTGTAGTTTCTCTTCTGCCACAAACAACATTCATGTTTTATTTTGAGGGCAATGCTTTGCTGTTTTTCTTGCTGAAGTTAGTGTTACGTCGTGTTGTAGGTGCTCATTTGTGCTCATCTGTAGTCCTAGCGCGTGGGAGGAAGCAGGCCTCAGCCCCCTACAAGGCAGCATCTTTCTGCCCAACACTGGCAGACTGGCGTCGCCCCCTAAGGAAGACAGCTCCCAGCTCGCTGCTGTCATCAAGATGGGCTGGCTCGACAAGAATCCACCTCAGGGGTATGACATACTGTACAGTATTCACATTCTTCTGAAAAGATTGAGCAACTTTGAATATGGCTGCACAGATATGGAGAAACATTCCTAGCCAAGAGCCATAGTCAGCAGTTCCTTATGATTGGTTAAAATAAACATTTGGCTGTGCCTTCTGCACAATGTGTGGATACGCTAAACATGGAGGACTGCATACTATTGATGCATGTGTAAACATCACTATATGGACAGTATTAGGGCACCTGGATATTGCACATGGAGCTTGTGAAACTGTGGAGTTGCCTTGCCATTTGCAAAATACATTCTTCTTCTCCAAAAATGTTGTCTGTCAGAGCTGAATGATTTTTATGTTTTGCGATTGTTCATGGTCGTCAAAGTCTTTTAATCGTAAATATTTCACTTTCACAGTCAAAGTAATAGCTTTCAAGGTTTTGATGTCATTTTCTTTCATGTTTAAAATGTTAGGGTACATAGTGGATCGTGCACAGAAGCTTGATTTGATCAAAATTGTCATTTGAATCAAAATCACAACCTTTGTCAGAAAAAGTGCAATTCAGTATCTTTCCTAAAATCGTTCAGTCCAAGTGTCTGTGATAAGTTGGTAACGTTTTGTTACCATCAAGAAGAGGACTAGTGTGTGCGTGTGTGTGTGTGTGTGTGTGTGTGTGTGTGTGTGTGTGTGTGTGTGTGTGTGTGTGTGTGTGTGTGTGTGTGTGTGTGTGTGTGTGTGTGTGTGTGTGTGTGTGTGTGTGTGTGTGTGTGTGTGTGTGTGTGATATCACATTCCTGCACTTTGAGTGTTTTCTTCTATGTGTATGCTTCTACACAGGGCCCTTTATTATCAGAGACGATGGGTAAAGCTAGATGTTGACTACCTGAGATATTTTGACAATGACAAGGTAACAACTTGCTGACAATGCCATATCGCCATTCTGTTTGTTTTGATATTCTTCAGCTTGGTTATTTTTTTTTTGTGGCTGATATCTTTTACAGCAAGTCTATTCTAAGGGAATCATCTCGACAGCATCAATAACTAATGTGACAAGTGTGGGAGAGCTTAAGTTTGAGGTCATCACAAATAATCGCACATTTATCTTTAAAGCTGAAAGTGACGGTTAGTCTGGTTATTGAACTGTTTATGTTTTAAATAGTACCTTGTGCAATTATAACTTATTTACTGTTTGTGTGCATGTCTTTTTCTCCCCCCCCCACACGCTTCTTGTGTATACAGCTGAGAGAAATGAATGGGTGAATTTGCTGCAGGATTGCACAAGAGGGCGCCAGAGACGCAGTACATTGACCCCTGGTTTACCTTTGACTCCTGAGTTTAAAGGCTATTTAGAGCTCAAAGGTCTACGCTCCAAACTGTATACGGTTGTGGCTTCAGACAAGGTCTTTCTCTATAAAAATATAGAGGTGCGTGGTTGTAATGTTTGTTTTTCTTGTATAACTAGTTTGTAGATTTAAAGTACTTTCCGAAGTTTTTTTTTGTGTGAACTATTTTTCAAGTAAGTACTACGCATGAACGGTCTGAGTACTGATTTTCAACTACCTCTGATTTTTTTTTCTCTTTAGGACTACCGTATTGGAGTGGGCATCACATCAATTGAGATGAATGTAGGAAATGTTAAAGTCACTGATCGACGCAGTTTTGATCTCACTACACCCTACCGCATTTTCAGGTACTGTATGTGCAGACAAAATGTATACCTGCTCTCCTTCTTTTCAAATCAGACTGGAGTTTGTACTTTTGAACTGCATGACTTTTATTTTGTATATTAGTGCTCGTATCAGATCATGTTAGTGGTGGAGAAGTTTGTGTGGTTTATTTGCGATCGTGGGTGCGTGTGTGCATGCATGTGCGTGAGTATGTGTGTGCGTGCGTGCATGCATGTGTGTGTGCGAGTGTGAGAGAGAGACATTTACTGTCTGACACGTCACCGCCCACTGTGCAAAGACTCAGCCTGACAGGATGTGGAAACTGTACGTGCTTTGTCATATGACCGGTATATTTTTGGTTGGCTGTTGAATCTTAAATCAATCATTTCAAAAATTAATTGGAATACATTGGTCCAAAACCCAGTCCCTCAAACAGGATTTGTTTTGACCTATAATCAGAAATGTGTCAGTCTTGTGATTGTTCCTTTATAGTAATGATTTGTGGATACAAGGTTTTTAAATTAAACATAGAGAAAAGACATTGTGTTGGCCTAAAAAGAAGAAGTACTTAATCTATTTGTGTATATCTGGAAGTTGGTTTGGATCCCAGTTTTCAACTTCAATATATTTAGCCAGACAAAAGCGGAATAAGAGTCATTTGTGAGAAGATTTGAAGGGATTCACTTTGGACTTTTTTGAGTCCCATTACTTGATTACATTGATGTTGCGATGGCTGCAGTAACACTTCGAAGTTTGTTTGTGTCTGTCCGCAGTTTCATAGCAGAGTCAGAGCAACTGAAAGATCAGTGGGTAGACGCAATGACCGATGCCATAGGTGAGGCCTTGTCCAATAGCGAGGTTGCTGATCGGATATGGGCGGAGCCAAGCAACAGTTCCTGCGCCGATTGCGGCGCCCCCAAGCCGGAATGGGCGGCCATCAACTTGTGTGTTGTGATCTGCAAGCGATGTGCAGGTTTGCATTTTTTTGGATTAGAGAATAACATCTTTATATAATTAGAAAGAAGTTTGGTGTACAGATGGTTTGAGTATTTTCCCAAATGTGTTTACAGTATATCAGGAATGTATGGCTTTTTGATGTGATACGAGAATGTAAGACAAATGTGCGTGTGGGGGGGAAACTTTCCTCTTGATCTAAGAGTTGGAGCCAACAAAAGTATTTCATACTAGTACGTCACAGAACACATGTGGGTTTCCTTCAAAGTCGGAATGTGTACATGTGTTTCAGGAGAGCACAGAGGACTGGGGCCTAACATCTCTAAGGTTCGCAGTCTGAAAATGGACAGGAAGGTTTGGACCGAAGAACTCGTACAGGTATACACGCACATAATTTGTGGCAGTTGATGGAAATTTTAAAAACTCTTTGGGTCGGGCCCTACTAATAAATGACAAGTGTGTACACTACCAGGAGAACATACAGTGTCAAAGTATTGTATCCCTCCACACCTGCGCAGGTGTTCCTCTTGCTTGGCAACAACCGTGTTAACGGTTTCTGGGCAGCAAACGTCCCACCTAGCGAAGCTCTGTCGCCCTCGAGCTGCAGCGACGACCGGCGGCGTTTCATCACTAACAAGTACTGCCATGGCAAATATAGGAAGTATCACCCTTTATACGGAAACCAGAGAGAGCTGAATAATGTAAGTTGCACGTTCCTCTTAAATTCATTTGCTTTTGTTTCTATAGATGTGCATTGCTTGAGCATATAGTGAGGCCATTTGGGGGGGGATTCAGACATTTAGGCAGGCATTGATATATACTGGGAGGATTTAGATGTTGACCGCTGTCTCGACATGTTGACTTCATCTACGTTACACCCATTTTTACGGTATGTATGTGTCAACACCCTCGCTGCCACTCACTTGAGTGTCGCCTGCACCATGTTTGCCCTCGAGGCTCACATTTCAATGCAGCACGTATACTACGGCGGAACATTTCAAGAATACACATGAAATCGATTTTTCTCTTGCATCCCTCTTTCATTAAATTGATTGACAGGTTTAACCACAGCATTTTTTTTTTGTCAAAACAAAAGTAAAAACACTCATCACTCAATCTGACAGCGATATTTCTTGTGTGAGTAAGAAAAAAAAAAAACTGAATTAAGTTCCCACATATACAGTAAGAAGGTTTATGTGTTTCGACTTTCAGTCAAACAGAATTGATGATGCTAAAATAAATTTAGCTTCTGAATCACAATTGCGTACTAATGTGATGCTAATTTTTAAGTGTTTTAAAACAGTTGATAACTGATTGCGTGGACACAATCGTACATTGTTGTGATCTGAGCAGTGAATAATCGTCACACCATCATAAGCAGTTTTGGAGAGCATTAAAGAAAAGTCCCGGAAAGTTTTTCAGGGAATTTTACTTCCATTAGTGTGATGAATGTGCCAGTATTTGCGACCCAGCTGGCTCGCTCGTATGTGGCTTAACCCACTTAACCGCAAACAATGACGGCTGCTCTCATTGAGTTTGGGAGTGACTCACATTTACCACCTGACTGGGTACTCCCCCACCCCCACTAGATTAAGTGGAAATGTGTTTGTGTATGTGTGCGTGTGTGTGTGTGTGTTACACATTTGGGAAATGTAAAAGATAAAAGTAACAACATTTCTTTTAATTTTTCTTTGTTTTGCCTTCCTCTGTTTCAGTCCTCTTGCTTGATCATGTTCACTTTTTTTCTACTCTCATTGTTTGTCTTGCTGGCTGTCATTTGAGAGCTTGAATTCTCTGTTTTTGTTGCAATGCTGGACCTAATGGAATCCAGAAGCCTCTCTCTGCGAGGAATCGTCTCTGTGACCATCGGCACTGTGTGAGGGGTCAAGCAAAACATCTGCAGCTCTTTAGAAAACTTAAAAGTCAAGCCCAAAGCCCATTTCATCTGGTTCTGCCTTTTTACTCCCACATCTCAGCTTCCTTTCTCCTTGTTTTTCTCCTTTTCTCGAATGTGACATCACTACTCACTGCGCGAGCTGGAATGTGCTCTAACCCCGCCTCCTCCTCCTCCTCCTGTGCTCTTCATTGCTGGCCTGTGACTGCCAAAGAAAGTTTCTCTCTCAAATGCTGGTTCATTTTAGTGCTTCTAAATGTCTAGTATTCCTTCAAGTTAGTCTCAAACTTCAGTGATGTAAAGTAGCGTACCTGTCCCTGGAATTGTGGACTTTGTAGCACCTTAAAGAGGGAAAATTGTGCGGAAGCCAACAAGTAAGATTATGTTTATTGCTAGTGTATGTTGTATCTTAGTGTGTGTTTATGTGCATTGGGCCTTTTTAAAGAGTGACTGTTTGTTTTATTGAGTGCTGGAAGCAGGAGTTTACTCAGGAATCTGTTCAAATGGACTTTGGATCTCTGGCAGCATTTGATTTTGTCTTTGATTGGAGACTACGTTGAAAGTGATTTAACGTTGCAGCCATTGTGCTTGCATTATTTCTTACTGGAGTGGGCTGAGCAAGGTCAGCGTGCATAGGCATATTTTGCGTGTTAGTGTGTGTTTGTTTGTGTATGTGTGTACTGTGGATGATTGGCTCTTCTGTCAATGGAGATCATTGTGCTTCCTCGCTTTCATTCAATTTCACAAGTGCTTCACAACCCCTTCTTCAGCTTTCTGTCCTCGCCACCAGTTAGTAAACTTTCCGTCGTCCTGCACTAATCAGTGCAAAATGATTGTTGAATATGCATTGCATGACTGAATGTCGCAGTCTAACAAAGAAAGTTCTAACATAAGACTGACTGTGTATGTGTGTGTGTGTGTGTGTGTGTGTGTGTGTGTGTGTGTGTGTGTATGCTTTGCTATACTTCAATCAAGACACAGTTCTCATCTGACAGTGTGTCTTTTGTTGCATTTGTTTAAAACTTTGTTGAAGGTTGTTGAAGTCCTGTTTGCTGTCCCCAAATACGATTATGACCCACATTGATCGTTAGCGTGCCCTCGCTTGGCACAGCATTGGCTACATGACGCATGATGGTGAATTGAGATCACATTTGAAAATTAGGTAATATTGCATCATTGTTGTGTAACGTCGAACAGCTTTATATGAGGCATACATCACTGTCATACATTTTTAAACTGTTTGGCATTTTTAATGCAGCTAAACGACAAAGGCAAAGCATTAAAAAAAACAAGAAACATTCAATTCAACAGCCCCCCCCCCCCTCCAAAAAAAGTCTTATTACCTCTACCAAGTGTGAAAGTCCAAGGTTATGTTTTCAGAACGGATATAATATAGAATAAATAGTTTTCTTGCAAAGTGAGCCTAAGACCCTCTTGAATGGGGTAATGAGCTGTATCGTGTTGTCATATTGTTAGCCAAAATGAAATCATCGGTCTTAGAGGATGTTCATTCAATTGTGCGAATTTGTAGAGGAAACACAAAACAGATCACAGACATGACAAAGACAAACATTCAGAAAATGCACAGCAAAACAAATGTGGACCAAATGGGGAGGAAACCGTAAGAAAGTGCCTAAAGGAAATTGGATTTGCATAAAGAAAAGGTCAAAGATAGCTATCATTAACACCTAAAAAGAGAAAAAGAGGGTAAGAAGAATAAAAAATTGTGTACTGTGGATGACTGTGACGAAAGGCGAATCTGCAAGGTGGTGATGCTGGAACTTTTGTATGGTTCCATTCCAATGAGATTTTGCAAACAGAAGAAGAAAAGTTGCACTTTTTCACTCATTTGACCTATTAGTCATTCTCTCTTTTACATATTCATTTTCGCTTCATGTTTCTTTTATCTTATCTTCTCTTCTTTGTTTTGTCTTTTGCCCACTCCATTTTTGAAGTCAACCCCTTTTGTCTGTTATTTCTCCTTGTCATTCCACCCCACTCTATAAACTATTTCAGGTGAGGTAATGGTGGAAAATGATGTGGAAAAAAATTGTTTTCATCATCTGGAATTAATATCTGGACCAATGTAGAAATATGGGTGTGCACACCAGAATGTGTGCATCTGCATTCACTACCAGCACAAGGAGTGTCGGATTAATGAGTCTCAATCTCAGGCTTTCATCTTCTTTTCACACTTATTTTTCTGTCCCCTTCCTCATTATTTAGTCCCATTTCTAACTTTCCTCCTTCTGCTCTCCAAGCAGCCAGATGGAGTTATGTGATTGCAGACACACCCAGATAAAATCGCTGTGTTTCTCTCATTCCCTCTCTGGGGACGTTGACTAAGATTCTTGAATTCCCGCCCCATCTTCCTCCCTCTATATGTGTGCGTGTGTTATCCCATTCATTTTCTTTCCGAGGCAGCAGATTTTCGAGGGCGTCTGAATTTACACAGCCAAACAAGCCATTTCCTGGTTGTGCTTTTCTCTAATTGGGTCCCTACTCTCGAAAGCTATTGATATGTAACACTAACCTACATTCAGCATGCAAGCAATCACATTAATGTCCAGGGGCTGAATTAGTTTTGTTGAACTGAAACACATAAACAGAGAATTATGTGGCTTGGTTATCATCACTCAGCAGCTGCTATGCTCATGTACTGTTGTGTTTGATCAGATCGCAATGTCCGTCTATGTTGTGTGACTGGAAGCTTAGCAGCTAATGAGTATTGTGCTTGTGGGCCTGATTAGGATGTCATGTGGATAAAATAGAAAACTGTATCGTTGTGCTCACAAGTTTTCTCAGTGCGTCCCCCTATTTTTATGTTCCAATTATCGAGCTGCTTCCGTTTTTGTTTGTCAGCCTCATGGTTTGACTGGGCACTTGTAATTATTTTTCTAAACATTTCAATAAGTGATCCGTGCAATCAACTTTGGAAAATGGCACAGTAAAAAAAATATATCAATATACTTGAATAGTGTTTAGTTGACGTTATACACTGCCAGATTTGTTGAAATAAAATTCCCAAGTGTGAAGTTCATGTCTCAAGTTTCTCCACAAGACCTTTTCAAGGTCGAGTGGAGGCCTGTTTGGATAATTGGATCATAAAATAATCACAGTATTCTTAATGCGGGCTTCTCGTGGTGCGAGAAAGTAATGTCCGTGCTAGACTGCTAGTGACAGTTATGGTTTGGTTTCCGAGCGTTGAGGCTTCCTGTCACATGTTGGTGTGAATCTGTTTCTTGGGCAGAAGATTAGTTTTTTTGTTTTTTTTTTAACCCTTTCACCCGTCACCATTTTAATGTTGCGGTCTTAAGTTATGCGATTGAATTTCAGGGTAACCCCCCCCCCCCCCCCTCCAGTTACTCTACGATGCTATATTTTACTGTAATATGCAAAATTTGCCATCATGAGCGTATGGTTGAAACACATTACATGGATGAAATGTTTTGACAAAGTGGGTTTGTCTCAATGCTTGTCAATGTGATATCACTTTTAATGTCATAACAACAACTCATGTAAACACCCATTTAGAGTTATGTTCCTAATTATAACAAGGTGACAAGATGGTGCTGAAAACTAGATCCAAATAATGAACTGACAAATGTAAAAAGTCATCACATCTGCACGCTAAGTTCACATTTAGTTCACACAAAAAGAAATATAGGAAATACAAGTAATGGACTGCATTAAGCATTCAAGATTAATTTAACATAGTTTTTTCTCCTTTACCACAGGCATTGTGCATAAATGTGCAGTCCACTGATGTGCTGGAGACATTAAGCCTGATTTTCTGCGGAGCTGATGTAAATTGTTCAACTGGCATGGCCGATTGTCCCACCCCTCTTTGCCTAGCCAACACACACTCTCAACCCTTGCAAGCTGTATTACTGAGCCACAATCTGAACACAGGTAGAGCATGACTGCATGTTTGTGATGAAGGGCCCGCCTTTAGTTTCATTAGAACGATGGACTTTTATTTTTGCTATTCTATTCTACCTGCTAACATTTAAAAAGACAATTCTATCCGTAAAATACATCAAATCAAATATATTGTATACACTTCCACTAAATAGATAGCACATTTATACTGCATTGGCTTTGACAACATAATTGTTCCTTTGTGGTTTAATTCTTACTGTTAATTATGGAAATCTTTTTTGCTTCACGCCTTTGATTTTTGTTGCGCAGATCTTCCTCGGTTAGAGGTGGAGGGAGGCATGGAAGAGGTGCACTTTTCAGCTCCAACTAGCGTGTATCACAATGGCTTCCTTTTCAAGACTGGATCTATGGCTCGGCCTATTATAGAGCGCAAAGCCAGAGAAGGTATGCGAGCCGTGCTAGTTAACAGTATCGATTTCCACCCAACATTGTGTAGTGGATTGTATGATACTGATGTGTCGTTTGCAGTTTTCCACATCTTTAATAATTGTGTGCAGAGTTCAGTCGCCGCTGGTGTACACTCAATGATGGCACCTTCAGCTACTACGAGAGTGACAAGAACTCAAATCCTAATGGAGCTCTGAGAGCCTCAGAAATAGTTTGCTTGGCTGTGGATGTACCCGACAAACATGGGTATGCATATCTGCTGTTTGTGTTTTTTGCCAAAAACACACATCTGAGCAGTCTTCTCGTCTCACCTCGTAGGTATGAGCACACCTTCGAGCTCTACTCCGAGTCAGATCGTCTCTATCTTTTTGGCACCGATGATCCATGCAGCCACAAAGAATGGGTGAAGTCCATCGCCAAGGTAACCATCTTATTGACCCAGTGTGAACCGTGTGGAGGAAGGAAACGCTGCTACTTGTTTCCGTTCAGAACAACTTTAACGACAGCTCGAGATTCTCTCCCAAACTGGTGTTCTTGAGTAACAAAATGATATGCTAAAAAAAAAGGTTTACTATGAATGGGACTGTGATTGATGGAAGTATTTGGTGTATTAAATTATTCTTAATCCTAAATCATCAAACATTGAATGCACTGCTGCTTACTGCCATGAAAACTACTCATAAGAATAATAAGAGGATTAAAAAACACAATAGCATTAGGCAAGCAAAGGCAAATTTATTTGTATAGCACATTTCATGAGACAATTCAAACTGCGCTTTACATATTGAGATGGCTTATCCTTCAGTTTTAATGCATTTTTAATTTTCGGGTAAAGCTTCGCGTGAGATATCTCCCCTAGGCTGTGATTTATTTCAAAATAGAGGGATTCCTATTGAATTAAAATTTTGGGTTGTCACGGGAAACACAACTGCAATGCTCTCTGGGTCCATGGCTCCTGCCTGTCGCGCCGTTAAGACAGTATGACTGAACACACTGTACGAAAGTGACCTCAGGACCATATTTCTAGTAAGCCCCGCCCTTTCTCCACAAGCAAACCACTCCAGCCTTCTTTATTATTACCGAGCTTTGACTTTTGCAATGTGTTCCAATGTTCAGCTAAGAGGAGGAGAGCATTTATTACAAATGATCTATCTTGGTAATTTCTTTGATTTTTGCAGAGCTTCATCCCAGCCCGAGCGGAGCCTTTACTGAGGTTAGGCTTTGAGCGGATTGGGCGACTAAAATGTAAAGATGGCCTGAACCTCCAAACGTCCAAGGTGGGCTGGTTTGCTTTGGTGGGCTCCACTCTTCATGCGTACCTGGATGACAACCAGGAAGAAGAGATACACCTTCGCAAGCTTAATGAGCTCTGTGAGTTGACTGCAGTCATTCAAAAGATTCAGACAATCTGAATGTTGATTGTGAACACGATTATTTGGTCTTTTTCAGCAATTCAACAAGATAATGAAGTATTAGTTTTGGTGGAGAGAGGAAGGTGAGGGTTGTTTTGCCGTCACACTGTATAATGTAGAACTACATTTCCATTTTCTGTCCTCCTTTCCCATTTTCTTCATTTGTTTATGTCCTCATTCTGCCTCGAAGAACACTGTACATAGAGGGAGAGAGGAAGTTGGATTTTGCAGGCTGGTGTGCTGCCATCCAGTTTGCAGCGGGGAGTGGAGGCGACACTCTGAGTCAGCAGCAGCTGACTGACACAGACATACCAGTCGTAGTCCACAGTTGCATCGACTACATCACACAGTGCGGTGAGTGAGCCGTTGGAAAAAAAGACAAACGCAGCAGGAACACAACGCAACAGAAGCACGTGGTCGTACACTCATTGTTTTCATTTATACGGCTATCATAAAGATAATGATGACAAATTGTTGGCAGTTCAGGGTGTACAGTGGTTTTGATTTCCTTTGAATTCAAAGAAATGTGAACGTGCAGTGCACAAATTGCAATAAATATGCTTCTACATATTTTTTTTTTCCAAATACACCTGCAGTTTATTCCAATTCATTTTTGCGAATCCTCACATCTCGATCGCACTGTGGTTGCTGTAGGCTTAACGTCCGAGGGGATATATCGCAAGAGCGGCGTGAACTCACGCGTTGCAGCTCTGTGCGAGAGGTTTCGTCGAGATGCTCGAAGCCTCCGCCTGAAGGAAGGTGAGCACCAGGTGGACGACGTCTCAAACACACTCAAACGCTTCTTCAGGGAGTTAGAAGAAGGGCTTTTCACATCCGAAGACGGCGGTACCTGGCTTACGACGGCTGGTAAGGTTCACGACTTGCGCAGCATGAGGGACTTTTGAAAGTATTTCTCATCCAATCACATTTTTCTTTCCTCTTGCTTGATCCAGCCATTCAGGATGAAAGTATGAAAATTCTTCAGTATCAGACGCTTTTGAACAAACTTCCTCGTGTTAACAGGGCAACGCTACGGGCTCTTATCAATCATTTGTACTGGTGAGTAATACACACGTACACACACACACAAAGCCACGCCAACATTCGGCCTGCTTTTTATCTTCCAGTGTGCAGCGGTTCTCCGAGCTGAACCAAATGAATCTCCATAACTTGGCCATAGTCTTTGGTCCCACATTGTTCCAGACAGACGGAAAGGACTACACGGCAGGCCGTGCCATCGAGGACCTTATCCAGTACTACACGCTCATCTTTAAGGTCAGATGCAGTCAAGTGAATTTTCTAAGGTGTTTGTTAATCACATTAAAATGCAGTGCATATGTAATCATCAATTTCATATTTAATTTTCCACCGAGTTCAGCTGAAGGTGTAGTAAATGTGGATATTTCTTCTCAAGAATTAGACTTTGACGCTGTTACCCGTCATGATATTATTCTGAATCTAAATTTCCCTGACCTGGCGTAACAACGTTGCTGATTTGCTGATACTTTGTAGGTGGATGAGCAACAGCTCAAAAAGCAGCTGGAAGAGATCAAGGTTATCATCCAAGTGCGTGAGAAATTAAGCACCAAATTTCCTGTGAGTCACAAGCATTTTATTTATTTATTTATTTATCTATTTATTTATTATTTATTTATTTCACGGTCAGGGCCGCACTGTATGGACTGCCTTGTGTGCACTTTTAACATGATATTAAAATATGTATAGAAGTGAATGTATTTTTTCATTACTAATGTTTTTCCATGTGTCTACTGAAAACCTCAGAGCACCGAACCTGGCGGGCATTTCATCTGCACAGTTTACTTGGAGGAAAAGAAGGACACTACTGAGCAACATGTGAAGGTAGCTTTGACCATCAAGTGTTTATATTTATAATTTATATATATTTATTATTGTCTATGAAAGACTGACGTTAGTATGGTTTAACTTGAAACTTGTGCTCTCGTTCCACAGATCCCTGCTTCTATGACAGCAGCGGAATTGACCTGTGAGATATTGGACAGGCGCAACATTCCTGTTAAGGACAAAGAGTACTGGAACTGCTGGGAGTTCATCGACAAGGAAGAAATGGGTGAGACTTAATTCACAGTATGCGCTTAGCATTTAATAGTTAAATACAAAGTAATGTGAATTCACATTAGTAGGTTTAAGCAGAAATAACTCACAAACGCATCGTTCTCAGCTGCAACTGTATTATTTTTTTAGATTCTTTCTTGGTGGCCATCTGGTTCACCTCCGGAAAGCCTGTAGGTGGCTATTCAAATGCCAGTAACAAAAAAAATAATAGTTGGCCTGATTCTCTGTTGCTTTCATGAAAAAAAAAAATGGGTGATGAGCTGGAGAAGATTCATTGTAGTTGTTTGTCACAGTTGGGCACTAAAACACTGAGGAAGCTTTTTAAAATTTGCTATGTAGGTGGGAAACTATTATGAATTAAATAATTGTGTCTCTTGTAGTTCCAGTTGACCCAATACTGTGATTTAACTAAAACTTCTTTGTCATCATCTCAATTGTGTTCCTTGTCTACCTGATTATTTCGCAGAACGTCCTCTGCACTATCGGGAGAGAGTCTTACCCATCCTTCACTCTTTTGGCACCGATTCCCATCTTCTCATCAAGAAGCACATTGCGATGGAGGCAATGATCATCTACCTGGGTAAACAAGTTTGTCGCAATACACATTTTTGGGAACATTTTAAAAATGTTAACTCCTTATCTTATGCCCTCCAGCCAGTAAGGTTGACCCATCCAAACATGGCATGATGAAATTCCGGGAGGAGAGAAGCATCCTTGGGTTGGGGCTGTCCTCTGGCAGTTTCCACGACCGATATTTCATCCTTAACTCCAGCTCCCTTCGGATGTACAAGGAAGTCAGAGTGAGATTGCCACAGGCACACATGCAGACACATCCTCCCACACACTCCTTGTTCTCAATGACCTCCCCTCTTCTTGTCCCCCTTCCAGAGTAACCGTCCGGAACGTGACTGGCCAGTCAGGAACCTGAGGGTCTACATGGGTATCAAGAAGAAACTCCGTGCTCCAACATGGTGAGTGTTTGAATTGTCACTTGTGTTGTGATGAATCTCTGTAGTTTGGACTCAGGGTCATCAACATGGCGACTGGGGATAGCCCCTATAGACTAGGGGTGTCAAACTCATTTCTGTCGTGGACCGCATCGTAGTCATAGTTTCCTTCCTACACAACAAACTGATTTGTTTTGAAACCAGAGAATGGTAAAAACGAACTATTTTTCTATTTTTTACAAGTGCAGACCATTTGTAGTTTTAGTATTGACACATGAAGTCGATGCACAATTTGCCTTTGCGGGCCACATAAAATGATATGACGGTCTCGTATCTGAACCCCCGGGCCTTGGTTTTGACACCCATGTGACCGTATACAAGAAGTACAAATTGCGCTGACCACTTTATGGGGATTTGTGGCGAGAAGGCACTTTTTTTATTTCTTATCATACAGATGAGCCACAGCTCAAAGCTGCCATGCCCACCAGTAACAGTGTCAATATGAAACTTAACCTCCAACTGCAAAATTATTCTAATAAATTCTACACACTCAGCTCTGGAATAATTCAGTGATGCCACTGACTTGTAATGGATTTCCATTGACTTTGAAATCATGACATTTGCAGAATACAAAAATCTTGCTTTTGCGTGACCTCCTTCATAAATTAGACTGTTTATCATAATTGCACGGAATAATGATCAAAGATGTATTTAAATATTGTGACCTAGCTAACAGGGTGTCAAATGGCCTCTAGAGGGCAGGCTGATTCCAAAAATGACACTACACTGTTTTTATTTTTTATTTTTTTAAATAACCAATGTGGCTTTTTTTTTTAAATCTCTTCTAATCTGCTCCTGATTGCAGTTGGGGCCTGACTGTGGTCTACGAGAGCAAGAAACAAGAGAAGGCAGAAAGACAGCAGTGGTGAGTGGCGGTAAACAACATATACAGATGTTTACATTCACTACAGCGACTCTTAGTCAAAGTTCTCACACTAAATTCAAACCCAACATTTTACGTCGAATTTTATTCCTGTGGCACAATACAACATCACTGCAGGTGTTACCTCGGCTCTGCTTAGACTAGTCAGGTTTTTTTTTTTGCTTGAGGCTCTATAATTCTGTTTTGTTACGAGTAAACACTTGCTGTCTCACTGGGGGGTTGTTGTCTGTGTACATAAAAAAATAGCTCTCAGTTTCCCAGGAAACATAACAAACACACACACACACACACACGTATGATCTATGTTGCATCCAGAGTGTAACACAGATACTATAGAGTACATCGTTCAATATACATGGTTAACGTGTGTTCATCAATGTATGCATTAGTGTGTTCCAGTTGCAGTGTGCTCGATACACCCTGTCAACAACAATATATGTCAAATCTCCAGCAATGGTCTTGCTGCTCTCATTCTGCTGTTGGCTTAATTTATTTTTTAGTTTGTTTTTTTACTTTTTATCATCATGTTACTCACGGCAAAAATACCAGTAGGGGAGGAAAGGAGCAGGAGGGAGTTGATGGGGGTTTCTGAATATATCTCAGGTGATGCTGGAGAATGAACGATATTTACCGTATTTGGCACCCAAAATCCCAACTCGTCGGCTAACACTACTGCAGTTCTATTGAAACTCAAATTTGTGGAATTTAACGTTTCCTTTTGGATTTTTCTCTCGGTATCTCTGGCTTCTTCACATATTTGGAAAGCATGCATGTGAGAAGACTCTAGCTCACTTCCTACATTGGATAAATTGTCGAAAATAATCATAGTAAAAAAATAGTCACTGCCGTTATAGCTAGACGACCTAATATTTTCCTCATGGTCGTTTTTAACCTATCAGAGTAGATATGACGTGCAACGGATTGGAGACGCCGCTGCATCATTACCATCTGAAAAAGCATCATTAGGATCCTAAAAAACAACAAACGTATGCATGCCACAATAAATGTGCACAGTGTGTCGTGTATCTTAGCGTGCAAACTTTAATGAGCTGTGTTGTTACTAATGATAAAAGTTTGGTAGGAAGCAGATACTGCATGCGAGGTACCTGGGTTTGGTCTTTTTACCAACTTCAGCCCTTTGTGTTCACCAATTTTGTTCTCGATTTTCTTTCAATCTGTGTTTCCATTAGTCTTCAGCAAATGAATAAATGTTTATTCAAAATATGTGCTCAAAGCAAAAATCATGTATAATTAAAAACTATTTATTCAGCATCACAGCATAGCTGATGACTCATTGCGCTGCGTGATGGCAACCTGAGTTGCATAAAATCTTCGAGCACACGCACGGATATCGCAAGCGCACCCACTAAAATGAAAAGGATTCTTCAAATAGGCTTTACCACACACAATGGTACATCTTATCTGGTTTTATTTCTGCAGGTATCTCTGCTGTGAGACTCAGCCTGAAATGAGGGAGTGGTACGCTACTTTTCTGAGTATTCAGGTTAGTGTTTCCTCTCACACGCACACATTCTAATGGATGCCTGATGTTGCATTATGATATTTGTGCATGCATCACCCCAACACGAAGGGCATGAAGAATGAAGGGCAACGGCCACATAAAAGCTGCGGGTCATAACCAATGTCAAAAGCATTGACTTTGCACTGTGTGCACTCACCATGCTGCTCTTCTTTAAAGAATGACGGCGACGTGTGGCCTCAGGATGGACTCCAGCCGAGCCGCGTGAGCCGCGCGCCGCCCGACACGCGTCACGGTAACGTGTCACTGATACCGCTGCGTGGCAGTGAGAATGAGATGCGGAACAGCGTAGCAGCTTTCAGCCAAGATCCGCTTGCTGTGAGTCAACGTACCAATCACTGCGTTCAATCGTAGCAGAAGCTGGCGGCTCCTATTTGCTTGCTTGATTCAGAGATGCTGGTGCTCAAACCCTCAACCACGGTCCGTAGCGTGTGTGTAGTTAAATCCAAAATGATTCATAATCTGGTTAAGTGCATTTGTAAAGGGGTAACTTTTCAAATGGAAATGATCCATCCAATAAGACACGTGCTTGGGGTTTGTGCTGTGATTCATATATGATTTAAGCATTATAACTGGATCTGGCTTCCTAAACTGCAAGTTTTGATACCAAAAGTAAGAGGTGCTCCCACTTGGCTGCGCACAAGAATAGATGACTAATTTGCATCCTGGGCTGAAAACCAGAGAAAGAGGAGAAGGATAGACTGCATCCTCTCCATATTGTCGTTGGCGGAGTGTGTGTGTAAGCCAAGCAGAGAAGTTATTCTGTCACAATTTTGCCAAGTTGGCTTTGAAAAGGCCGAGGACAATGAAAAGGATCTCGTGCCCGCAGGAACACTGCTGCCATAGCACCCTGCAGCCTTGTAGACTTGGCAGGGTGCTGACAAACATCATCTCTGAAGCTCTGTTGGGTTCCACCACCAGAGCACTCCAGCAGCATCAATATCAACTGCTCCAGCTGTTTTTTATGTTTGTTTGTAGTTTTTTTTTATTTTGAGTGAAAGGTTAATGTCACCTTCCAGATGTCAGTTCTGCTCTTACTAGACATCCCATAGCTCTGATTCGCGACCAACAGACTACAACAGTGCAATGGCTCACATGAACTTGATCGATTGTCATTCATTGAGCCGTACATTTGGTTATGAAAGGAGTTGCTTTAGAAAGCTAGATCCATGCTTCGATGTGCGGTTGATTTTGTGTTCGTGTGTGTTTTTGACAAACTGATGTGAAAGTTCTCAGTGTGTTTTGAATGCATGTTCATTTGCTTGAGCAGTATGAGAGTCAAAGCAAATTCTTCAAGATGGTATGTGTGCTTGTTTGGGGCTTACTGCCAAGTTTCCATTTTCTATCCGCCTTCCAGTCTTGATCTGGTCTAAACTATTTGTCCATGTATCTTACAGCTGTTTAGAGACATTCGATAATGGAGGCTACAAGGAAGGTATGTTTTTTTTTTAACGCTTGCTCCCTTTCGTTTATTCACGACGTCTAGATGCATTGCAATGTCATCGGGCATAATTTATAAGGATGGATATAGTGGAACGTCCATATTTAATCAAACTATTATTTCTTTATACTTCGAAGCGTTTCTTTCCTCCGTTGAAATTAATATATGCTGAATGAGTTGATTCCAGGGTCACACTATCGCCTTTAAAATTGCACAGATCTAATTTTACGCATGCTGCATAAATAATGTGGAATCAATAAAATGTGTACTAGGCCTTTGAAGGGTGCACAGCCAACACATTGCCTTCTATACGTAAACAATACGGCTCACTTTGTAGTGCGTAAAATATTATCATTGTTAATACTTGGCAGCCTGTACAGAAATGTGTGCAGAATGGCCACCTCTGTGTATGAGACATTAAGCAGGCTTGCTGTATGTAAATCGCCATGACGAAGACCCCCCCCCCATCCCCCTGGTCAAGGCCAGCGCAACTCGTGCAGCTGGAATTTCAATGGAAAATGTCCAGCTTGTGTGCCAACATTCATGATAGGTTAGCCTCCTCATGTTTTGCTTCTCTATCTCATGAGCTCTAGTCACCCCCCCCCCTCCCTTTTTTTATGGCTTCTGACAGAAATGTTCATCGCTGTTTTTCATGTCTCTGTAGGTCTTTATTCTGAGGAGCAGCAGAGCCATCTTGATGGCAATTGGCCAACATTAGAGAGATCAAAGA
The DNA here is from genome assembly GCF_059516105.1 of Syngnathus floridae. NCBI lineage: Eukaryota > Metazoa > Chordata > Actinopteri > Syngnathiformes > Syngnathidae > Syngnathus > Syngnathus floridae. The sequence goes on from NC_142419.1 coordinate 11,996,389, forward strand.
TGTAAAAGCAGCCTTTGTGTGCCCTGAGCGGGTTATTGCGCTGCAGCTGCCATGGCCGAGATGCTGCACATTTAATTGTCACATTTTCCTGTTTGCCATCACTGGCTTCTGTTATGGTGTCACAGAAAACAGAAAAGCTCAACAAAACTATGTGGAGTTCATCTTTTAGATGCCCACTGGGATAAAGCATTGACGTGATTTCGGAAAAATGCTGAGGATTTATTCCAGGATTTTGTGATTTTAAGATATGGTAACAAATGTCAGGAAAAGCCAACAGGAAGATCTCAACTCTATTTGTGTTTAAACTGAGGCACTTGAAATGGAATTCGGGCATGTACTGGCTCCCATTTAACACAAGTTTGTGATGAATTCTGACTAGATACAAGATTGTGCACAGTTTTGTAACCATATTCTCACTGTATCTCCTTTCTTGATTTTTTAATTTTTTTTTAATTTTTAAATTTTGTTATACCAGTTATTGTATAGGTCAAAAATAAGGGCAGGAAAAAAAAAGTTATTTTGATCTTTTTTTTTTTATTATTATTTTTTTTAAACATCACAAAAACCTTCCATTTGAACAGGGGTGTGTAGACTTTTTATATTCACTGCAGCAAGGGCCACAACATTATAGCAGGAGTGTCACAGTTGTGTTTATATGTTTTGAAAACCTTCGTATGTGCTTACCATGGTTCAGAAATGTCTGACGTATGGATTTTGAGCAGCCAAGGAGATTGACAGCTTGTATATCTTTTTGCAGGGCAGGTGTTTGGTGTTATCAGGCGACCTCGCCACTCTCCAGTGACATCATCAGTGCATGACACTGCCGACCAGAATGAAGAAACAGGAGGAAGTCAAGTGGACCAAAAGTGAATGGACAAGAGAGACATTATTCGATTCCCCCTGCACAGTTGAAGTTTATACTTGAATGTGTTTTGGACACTTTGATGGAGGAGTTTCCATCCCTGATGGGCTCCTGAATGGCCTCCAACATGGCAAGAGTCAAGTGTGCATTGATGTGCGCCCTCCGCATTACTGCATTGCATCATGGACCACAAGCCTTGAAGCACATTCCGAAGGAAACTTTCATTGCAATCGTGTATTTGTTTTGAAGGATTTGCTTGAAAGCACCACTGTTTTGGTGCCATTCTTATTTTTGTGAATTCTTTTTTTTTTTTAATATAAATATATGTGTTATGATAACCCTGCAGTTCAAAATGCAATCATTGCCATTGTACGCAAAGCATCATGTCGATGTGGTCCAGATTTTTGTTTTTCATATTGTCACTTATTTCAAGCCCCCTAACCCCCCCCCCACTACTTCATATTAGTGAACTTGCATGAACGTCTCATGCTGAAACAATCGCTTGTGTCTGACTGCTCTTGACTGTCCACCACTTGCTTGTAAATCGCCATCTTTAGGTCAATGCACTCATGTGAATTATTTATTTGGGTTACAGAGGACGCAAGATGAAGAGTTCTGAAGTTTTTTTTTTTTTTTTTTACACTGTTAACTATAGTGTGTGTGTGTGTTGGGGGGGGCAACTGTGTGAAATGTGTTTATTGTCGCTTAACAGCCCTCATGTCAATCCACGTGATTAGAACAATTTCCTCCCCACTCCTTACAATTTCATTATTAACAATGAGATGCAAATTGGAAGTTGTTTTGCTCACTAAAGCTATCAAACGTCGAGTGTTCCGAGCGGACTGTGGCCTTTCTAATGTTCTGAGACCTAATACAGATGAATGTTTCTGTCATCTGATAGGTATTTATTCTTAGGACACTTGCTACAAGTAGTTTTTTTTTTTTTACTGTTCTCCATCAATAAAGGTAGGTCCGACTTCCATGAGTGTACTTTAACGTGAATGTCAATTTGCAAACAAATATATTAATACATTATCCTTTATCAAGCACTTGTTTGATCAGTAATTGGTAGACACTGCTGAGGTATTTTCATTTGACTGTCAAAATAAATCATGCCAGTTTATTTTTTTAATTTCTTGAACTCTAATAAACACTTTATGCCAATTTTGTGTGTGTATGTTCCAGCTTGTGCATAAAATGATTGCACAAAAGTCTTGCTAAAAGATTAATGGACAGTCCACTGTGTTTGTAAAATGCAAATTGTGTGAGGTCAACCTGGCCCTTGGGAACATGTATACACACACACATGATGTATGTCCAATGTGACAACTGTTGGACAAACTTTTCCTGGCCTGAGGCTTTCATGGCATTAAGTGGAGCCTATAGACAAGCCTGGAGGAGAATGTGACAGGGATGTATATGTAAAGTCATCATGCAAGGTTAAGTGGGGGAAGGGAGGGGGGTCTTTGCAGAGGTTTGTGTCTTTTGAGTGATTCATGGTGGTCCACCGGTTGTGTGGTTATTGCTATAAGCACAAGTGACACATTAGGGTCAGTGTGTACCTCAAGACACACACCGGAGAGCCCCGCTAGGGACCCACGCACAGTAGGAGACCTTCACGTTTTCCGCACGCACAGGAGACCTACTGGGGATGAACACAGCGGGATGCATAATTGTATGCACGCGTGCATTCCAAATGGCCTTTGCTATATAGGTCATAGCGGTAGTTGCATAAATCAGACGCACTAAGACAGACCAGAGCTGTTCAAAGTGGAGACAAATGGAAAACGGAGATAAAGTGAGTTTTGGGGGAGCTTTGGGCTCAACTCAATATTCACCTGTGGGCGGCTGCGCCCTTCATTTGCACACAAGACCGGAACAGCGTGGGAGAGTGACCTGTGCTTCATGCTGAGCGTCAGCAGCACACATTTTGCGTCACGCTGAACAAATGGAACTATTGTCATTTGTACGAATGCCAATTTGGAATTTTTCCTACCGCTTATCTGGTTCAGGATTGCGGAAAAAGAAGAGTTCTAAATGTGTCTTCTCTGTTTATTGTTTCTTTCTTTGACCCCCCCCCCCCCCCCCCCCCCACCTATCGTCCTTTATGTTACTGATAATATCTTTGGTAGAATAAGTGTCTCATCCGTTTCAATTGATTCAATAAAGAAAATGTAAAAACACTATTTTATTAATGCACCCTCAGTCTACAATGTTGAGAGACCGTTTCACCCCCTCCCAGATGCTTTAAACTAGTTTAGACTTGTGAAAGCACTTAATGTTTTATATCATTTTTAAGCATTCCTCAGTGACTGTTCACACACATTTATCCAACTAAGAAGCAAAGTGGTGAAATGTATTGTGCAACTCAGACATTAGAAATAAATGAAACACTATATTTTTAAACACAAAAATGTTAATGCAAGCCATATTTGGACTACTTTGACTGCACTTCAAATCCATTCAAGGACATTGTTTAACGCTTGTATTAACACCCCTCACAACTAAAATTAAGATTAGACGTTGATTGGTGTCGATTTAAAAAGTAATAATTGTTGAATGGTTAGAGTTGAGACCATTTTCTTCAGCATCATTCTCCTCCTTGCAAGATGGCATCTCTGGTATTTGATTAAAAAAAAGGCCTCATAATTTGGTTTCCACTTGAATTTTCTGATTATCTGATTTATTTGAAAACAGATTGGCCAATAGTTGTATTTTATGTGACCTCATGTTGTCACATGGGCCACACGGCCAATCGGGGTCATGAACATGTTTTGTTTGGTTAAAGCAGGTGTAGGCAACTGAAGTGACAAGCTGCACAGGACACAAACACTATGCCTTTTGGTTTTTCCTCAACATCTAACTATGATATGAAAAGCCAAGTGTCCTGCAATTCGATTGCATTGAAGGGTTCATGTGAAAAATTAATGTCTACATGATCTCGGTTTTTGGAATTCCTAATCTGGAAGACAAGGCCTCACCAATTTATGTGAGTATTGAGTCACCCAAAAAACTTTGAGGTTCATTTAGCTATGACGAAATTGCGTATGTGATGTTAATTGTTTTTTGTCCATATTCTTCTGTTTTTCTTATGCAAATTTGAAGGTGGCCCAATGAGTCTGCAAGACCGTTCACCATCTGAGCAACCATCAGGAGATTAAGGCTTGTCCATGATGAAACAGGCAGTTGTCAAAGTGTCCAAATAAGGCACCGAAAGATACTACACCATCCAGACCAGGTGAGGTCTTGTGTTTCCACTACCTACTAAAACAATGGCTTTTTTTTAGACTGCTATTGGGTTTGAATGAGAATGTGTTCTGTGTATGTCTGACCTGATTTTATTATCAGCAAAATAGGCAGTTGTCACACGAAAATGATGAAAGAACATAACGCTGTGTCCTTCTGCTGTTTTGGAAGAGCTGTCTGGACTGGCTTTTTATAAAAGAATAGTGATTTGAATTGAAACTTTCAAATATTTTATTAAGTGAGACTCAATAGTGTCAAGACTACATTTTATTGCTTCAAAAAATAGTAGGTGTTGAACATTTAACGCTTTACATCTTAAACATCAGGATGCATGTAGCCGGTGTTAAAATTAACACACTGGGTGTTGAATTAACACCAGAGGATTTGTATTCTGACAGTTTAGCAAGTGTTTTGTGAATATAGCATGATTACATAACTGATGTAATGCATTTATTTAAACAACGTCGCTGACGTGTGTGATTGCATAAAAGATTGCAATATGGCAAGTGTGTGTGAAATATAAGGATTGATGTTCTATTGAGCACAGTAGGACACCCCGCATGGTTTTTCTTCAGGGATTTCTGTCTGGTGCAACATATTACATTTCAGCTTGACTTTCTTATAGAATATCACAAAAAAGATGAGATTTCTGATACATAAGGAATCAAGTTGACCAACTGCATTCAAGGCCAGAGTGAACAATCGTGTACACCTACTACACATTTTCTTTTCAATCATGTATTCTTGTACCACAAGCTCAAGATTTGTAGCACACTTTATCCACCCTATTTTCTGTCATGATGGAATGAGATTTGATTTTCATGCAATGAGTTATTGGTCACCACACCCATACTGCTGGACCCCTGGCAAATATTGATTTTGTTACCATGATGATCAGGGTTGGAGCCAGTAAGTTGCTTCTACCCACAGAAGTGATCACAAGACTGTGATTAAGACTGTGATTTGGCTATAAAGTGGGTGTGCCTGCCATTTTATAAATCAATCACTGGTGCCCAACCTTCCTGGCAGAAAAGCAGATAGCAAAAGAAAAGATTGTTTAACTCACCTTTGCACTATTACAATCAATGTTGTTTGTCTTTTTAGTTTCACCTCGTGCTTTATTCACTCTCCATTCAATTATGACTTTGTGAAAGTCACATGTTAATGCACAAAGGTGTTTAAATGACAGTTAGGGAACAAATGTCAAAATCAAACGAAGGGAGATGCAAGATTTTTGTCTGACAGGAACTTTCCTTTTGTTTTTCCTTACTAGTCTTTTGCCTCAAGCTGGCAGTCGTGTGGGACATCATACAGTTAGTTCATTAACACTGTTGTCAGTCACTTCCAGCTGACAGTCAGGAAAACATCCGAGATTTTACACACACACACGTGCACACACATTTCCTGAGTCCTGCAGTGTTTCCTCCGTTGTGCAAAAGCCACCAGGCTGTGCTGCGTCTGATTACCTCCCTTTGGCCTGGCCCTTCAACTTGATCACCAATTACTAGCCCTTGACAAACAAAGAAGGGAAAAGGTCCTTATCATGGTCTCTATGGCAACCAGTCTCTCAATCTATTCTGACTGATGATTCTCGTCCGCTGCCCTGTTCAAGCATGGGCACAGGCTGATTGGAACGAGAACTAAAAATATAGACTATTACTGTGGTTTCATCTTGTCTTAGATTAGGAGATGGTTAATTTAACTCATAATGACAACGTCAATACAAATGAGTAGCACAGCGACCAAGACTGCCTCACAAGTCTGAGGTTTGAATCTCACCGTACCTGTTTGCTTGTTCTCCTTGTGTTCGCCTAACGTTCTTGAGGTAGTATTACTTTCATATACTGTGGCTTTCTCATGCATGTTAGATTAAATTAAATCTCTGAATTCTGAAAGTGTGAATATGAGTGTGAATGATTGTTTGTCTATATGTGCCTTGCCATTGAGAGGCATAGGTGGAGAACTTGAGTCACATGACTTGACTTGAATAAGACAGCATTTGCAAATTTTAGGTCTTACTTGGATATAGCCTTCACACGATGTCGACGTTTGATTTCAAAATCTGAATTTTTAAGGTTGTGCTTGAAAGAAAAGTTTGTCTTGCAGATGTCAAACTTGGAAATGGAAAAGAGACAACATTAACTTCTAACTTCATCAAAGTTAGCTTAGCTATTAATTTACCGTCGCTTCACATCAGTTATGAATTTGATTGCGATGCATAAGACGGAAAGTGTAAACTACCACACAGAAGGAAAATTCTCGTTTGAATAACAACCAAATATTTTTACAAACACCTATGCAAAGCTTAGCACTTTCCTACCTCTCGCCTCTATTTTTTTTTTTTAAAGCTTTATCTTCCAGTGTGCCTATTTCTTGCGTGTAGCAGTTACAGTGGAATTGCAGAATATTCTCTGTCTGACACAAGCGTTATCTCCCCCGAAGCAGTCAGCGCAAATGTTCTCGGGGGGGAAGGACAAGAGAGTAAGGGGGGGAAGAGTGCAAGTTATTGAAACGCAGAAGCGAATGTCATATGAAAGCCTTCTGGGTGCTAGAAACCGAAGGGCAGAGCAATATGATTTTAAAGCAAATCATTTTTTAAAAAAAAGCACAAAGGGGTAGAAACGGTCAAATCAATACAAACGTAAGACAGGATGAACTGAGAATCAATCCTAAAAGTGGACAAATGATGTAAAGGTGTTGATGTAAAAAATGCACTGGTGTGTTTAGGTCAGATAAAAGGACCCTTCCTGAGCAGCCAGCATGCACGCGTGATTGAACACCGATGAAAGCTCAGAGATATTCTCGGTGCCTCTCGACTGGTCAGGATGAGTTCACCTCGGTTTGCTGGCTGATAAACAAACCAACAAAAACAAGTGAAGGTATTCTCATGCAATGTTAGACAGAAAATCTACCCTAAAAAGAATATTTTTAAAACCAGTCTATTTAGTGTTTGTTGCTAAGCATTGGAAGGTGTTATTGGTCAATCATTCAGGGACCATGAAATAAAAAAACATGCAGAACAGCTTTGACGGAAAATATTTCTGGTGTATGAAGGGATGGAAATAATCATTTGATTAATACCGTGTTAAGAATTCTTGGCATTGAAACAAAACATTTGGACAGCATGGATCTTCCATCCCTTCAAAATATACAACAGCACTGTACTAATTATAGATGATATTTTTTTCCGTAGTCACTAAATGAATGAATGATGGGCAACTGGCAGCTCGTGTAGCCCCTCTGATTAATATGTGATGGAAAGAGAAAAATAAGTACAGCTGGTATTAAGACCCCCTAACAAGCTCAACTTCTCTGAGTGGAAATCGATAAAAGAAAGGAAGAGGAGGGATGGATGGATGGAGGCAGAAGAAGAATGAATTGCCTGGGAGACAAGTGCTAATTGTAGATTAGTCACTCAGTGCCATGGGGTCGTCACGGTGTGTGTGCGTGCGCGTGTTTGTGCGTTTAAAGAGATTTATAAGGGTGAAACTTTGGATTTGCCCTTAATCGCTGTACAGTTTCATTAAACCTGATTGACGTGATGTGCAGCGCGCACATACAAGCAGTGCAGATGTTGACAGCTGTTGATGTAGTGATGTTAACAGGCTGGTGCACTTATCACATATTATGCATGAGAGCTTAAAAATAGCACTGCATTTTTGTCAAAACACGGTCAGATTAACATAACGCCTCAAGATTCAAATATGTCCATTTCAATTTGGTCACTCAGTACCTCCACTTGACATATTGTTGTTTGTGCAAGACTCAGTTTGAATCTATATAGGTCATGAACTGCGTGTTGGTTAATGTTTTAATCCTGCTAGCAACACAACAAAAATGAAAAACAGCCATTTTTCCCAGATTTTTAAAAAAAAAAATTATTTATTATTTAGCTATGCAATATCCAGTTTCTTAAATACAGTACGCACCACATTTATAAATACGTAGTTCCCAGATAGCTCGCCTTTTCCATGCTCAAGTTGTTGTTCCGGTTGCGTCCTGCGGCAAATTTTGTGGTCTGACATAATTTGAAGAACTTACTGTAGACACATCACACATTGGCTCTTGCCGTTGGCATTTCTGTGACTGCTGAAATAGTCTTCTCATCAAGAGGCCCAGACGAGCTGGCACCACGTACCTGCTAACACAACGCTGACCCTGTCAAGCCCGATCAGACTTCTCCCTGCATGGGTCAGGACAAACCTTGCCATCCGCGTTTCGGGAATACAAAGTATACAAAGAGCCTCCGTTCACTAAAAGCGCAATGCACATAATACCTTGTACCTCGGAAATTCAGTCTGATTGGGTTCAATGCCACTAAATCTAACCCAAAATGATGTAATATGTTCCAAGCAGTGCCCAAACTGATCAGTAGGACTTTATGCTAGCACAAATTGCTGATGATGTATTCGAGGTGAGACATTTAGAAGTAGAGAATAAGGTGGCGATTCTTGGGGGGGGTCTGCAGTTCCTCGTACGCTCTCTGGGGCCACCTTTATCCCGCTGAGAACAAAGCAACATGAGTGTCACTGGAAAAAAATAGACCCTATGCTGATATATCCACAGGCTTTTTGTGTGCCTGTGTGCGTTTGTGTGACGTTGTCCACATGTCTGCGTAGTCCCATGTTACATAAGCTGTTTGGAAAAAGGACTGAACTCTACACAGTGTAAGGGAAGGGCACTACTGTTGTATCAAAAGTACAATTTGAAAATAGCATAGATTGGATTTTTGGTCACACGGACATATGTGGTTGTGCTGTGGTTTCATATTCTATTCCCTTTACCAATCCTTTTTTTTAAATATTCACAGAATGTTCGACATTCCCACATAATCCTCTTTTCTCTCCTCATTTCCCTCATCTGCAAAATCACCAACGTCATCCTGCTCTCTCCAACCTCATTACTTGTTCAGCTCTCTCGCTCTCTCTCCAACACACACACGAACGATGAATTTGTCTATGGATGTTACTTTGCACTTAGAGGGGAAATTAAATCAATCTTTCTCTTTACAATAATATTTGCCCCCTTTCATCTAAACACGGTGTTCCTAATAATATTGATGTGTAACATGTATTAAGAGACAGTAAAATAATGTGAAAAACTTGCCACCCCTTAAATTCTCCAATTTGTCTTAAAAAAATTCTGAAGTAGGCAGTTAACCTTAGGCTTTATCTCTTAGTATGTCACTAACATTGGACTGAGATAAATATTACTACAACTAACCATTCACGTTTTTCCATTTTTAATGTCCTCCCAGGTATGCCTTCTTTTTTTTTTTTCATATGCTTTGGATTTATTGACCCTGACCCTTAATGACTTCAGTTAAAAGCTATGTTATTGTTGGCCAGAGTTTTAACGTGAACAAATAACGTTAAAATAACCAACAAGGCTCTTGTTCGTTGTGCCAGTGACGGCACGCCGAGCCAAACTGGAAAGTGAAGCTTTCATTTCATCAGCCCGCTGTCACACTGAGTGTTCTGGGCATGGAGCTGAAACAGAGACTGGACTGTGAATGGATCGCTGGATCCTGGTTTTGGGAAACTGCCCGACAGGCCTGACTGGCCCAATCATAGCAGAAAGAGTTTAACCTTCAGTCTATCTGTAAACTTTAGGACACCAAATTGGAAGAGGTCCTGTTCAAAACATCCATCAGAGAAGCAGCTGCAGCAAACTCTGTCCAGAAGGTGGTCAGCGCCTGTCACGTTGGCGGCCAAAGACCCAAAGCTGTTCCTAAGCGCCAACTCACACTAGTACAGAAGAACAGATGAGGCAAATGGAATGTTAAACTGCAAACTCACAACTTGCATGGTTTCTATCCAGCTGGTTAGGTTCACTGAAGACCCTAAATTTGTCACGCAAGTGCGCTGGAGTCTGTCCTGACTGATTTTTGGGGACATTAATGGAAAATGGCTACCCTCCGTGTGTTGATACTTTGATTGATGGGTGATCTCATAACTAGCTTTCTGTTTGGCTGACATTTTTCTAGTAGAAAATCTTTTCCAAAGGTCATTGGTGCCAATAATTGAAAGAGAATATTTTTGCATGTGTATTTAAAATCTCTGATAGCTCCTCACAAAACACAAATCCTAGAACACACAACTGACCATGTCATTTAATTCTTATGTACTGAAGAAAATGAAATGTTGACTTTAATTTGACGTTAAAGTGGTCCAATATTAAGATATAAGATTAAAATGAAATTATGTGGGATCGGCTTGACAATTTCAAAAAAGATTAAAAGTTCCTGTGGTTGTTGAAATTCTACACCAGGATCTCTAATGTAATTAACATTATTGGACTGGAAGCTACTATCTCATCTTATGTGTGTTCTTAGGCTTGACATTCTGAAAATTAAATTAAACACAAGTAAGAGTTATCACGACTTCAGAACAATCGTTTCAACTTCTGAGGTGAATGAGTGTGTTGCCGTAGCAACGACACAAGTTGACATACCCAACTGTCAACAGAATGACACAGTCATCGGGTGATGCTGAAGGTTGACAACGTCGTGCTTGGACAAGCGCTGTTAAATCGGCATGACAGTTGCAACAGTGGCAAAGATAATTATTGTTGTTACACGCTTCCATTGTTTTGGGAAGCTAATTACAACCGTTTAATTGCCAGTTAATAAATGACAACGAGGTTCTCAAACATCGTTTGAAGAGAAACACTTTAGAGAATTAAAAACATGATTTGACTGACATCACTGACGTAATTATGACTAAACAAGTGGCTGGCAAATGCATGAGCATGACATGATCAGGAAATCTACATTTAAATAGTTTTCGTTGGCCGTATTATTGATAACATTGCTGTATTTAGAATTTCGAAAATTGCTTTCATATAAAGAAATTAAAGCAACGTTTTATGTGGCACATCTCTCGCAACTCTTCCTGCCAACAGTGCTGTACAATAAACAAACCAGACACATTAAAAGAGAAATCCAATAAATGAAAGAAAAATGGATAAGACCAATAAAACGTAGTGCAATAAAAACACACGCAATGAAATGACCTAATAAAACAAAACAGGCTCAGTTTGTGTTAGAGGTGATTCTCAAGAAGGCATTTAACCTTTTGTAGGGTCAATGTGGATTGAATATTAAAAGGAAGAATGTTCCAGAAACAAAACAGGGACTACCATAGAAAAGCTTTTGCATCTCGTCTAGGTTGTTGGAAAGCAGTGTGCTGTGTGGGGCTTTTGATTTTGGTTTGACAGCTCGAATATGCGTGAGTAAGAGAAGGCCATACCGTTGAGATATTTAAAGACGGATCAAAAAGTCATCGAAAGTCTTTGATTGGCACAGAGGTTTTAAAAGTGGCGGATGAAAAGACGACTGAGTCAACCACTTGGTGTCGAGTAAGCTTAGCTTGATGGTGAAGATCACAGCAGTCAGTGCAGGATGTGCGAGGCGTGATGCTCAAAGTTTTTTGGACAGAAACTCAGGGATGGGCTGACCTCTGCGTCAATTGACTGGTCAAGTCAAGTCAAGTCAAGTTTATTTGTATAGCCCTAAATCACAAACAGTCTCAAAAGGCTTCACATAGCCAAAAATTGACAATTATTCTCAAAGCATCCCCTGATCTTAAGCTCCCAAAAGGGCAAGGAAAAACTCAAAACCCCTGCCAGGGGAAAATGAGAAACCTTGAGAAGGGACCACAGATGGAAGGATCCCCCTTTCAGGATCACCAGGTTGTAATGGATGCAGAGAGGGCACAAGTAATACATGTTATGAAAATCAATGAAAAAATAGATGTCGGAGGTGCCCTCGATTGTCCTGGCAGTGTCTTCAAGGAGGTTGAGCTGCAGTTTGGTAACCGTTTGTCAACTAGGGTAGGCTGCAGATCACTTGTAACCCAATGGGGTCAAGCGCTATAAAAAAATGGATTGTGACGATAGCGAGATGTTGCGCAACACTGTGACATAAGCGTGTAGTACTCAATTGACATTGAGTCACAGGTTGCCACAATTTTGTTTTTTTATAGTCATACCTAGAACGTCCACTTAACCTTTTCTTTTTGCTATTGTTTGTAAAACAATCTGTGGTGTTTTGGAAGAAGTCCATCAACTTCTCTTTGACGACAAATCCACATGCAGAATGAGTTCTACAGTCAGTCCACAGCACAGATTATTAGGCCACACAGATAGATTGAGATTTTTTGCACTTATTTTTGTAGCAGATCAAAAATGTTCCGATTGGGTAGGTGTGATAGTACACCACCACACACCTTCAATGAATGGTTGGAGGTCCGCAAAAAAGTGACTACTGTGAACCTTTCCTTGACGGAAAGGAGGTTGGGGATGGCGGAATGGTATGCATGGCCTCAACCCTGGAAAAAAAAAAAAACTCATGATACATGTGATGTTATCTACACAGTGTAAAAAAAAAAAAAACAGGCTTGAAGAAATATTGTCATTGTTGGCTAGCATGCATGACTAACTACGGTCAGCTGCCTTGGTCCTGACTTAAAACACAGCAGGTTTTGTTGGAGGCAAGTTTTCCACAACACAGCTTCAGGAAAGTTTCCATTTCAAACGAACTAATTGTAGCGACCACATCATTTTACCTTGCCCGAGGTCTCCCAAACAAACCATTCAGTTTATACTTGCGACTCTTTAATCCAAAGCGAATAATGGGCCTGGCTGGGATCTTGATTGATTGTCTCTCAGCATATAGCACTGTACGTGACTGCCCAAACAATTCACTTCAATTACTGTACTTTGTGGAATAATTATAGACAGTTATATCAACATACTAAAGCCTCAGTGGAATGTATTATTTATTTTAAAAAAACATGCAAGATTTGAAATAACACTTCTAAATCATACAGAGAGATGCAGGAAAATGCACACAAACAGAAATATGACCAATAGTGTGATGAAATTGATTTAAACCGGATGAGCTGGAGAATTTCACACAGCCAGGAGAGCTTTACTGAGGGATAGGCACTTGGAAGGGAGCTAGGCAGTGGCGATTCTAGGATCAGAGGTTTAGGGGAGCTGAGGAAAAACCAGGAAAGATGTATCTATATTTTTCATACGTCCAGGGGAGTTGTGAGGGATTGGGCGGAACAAACCGATTTTGTGGCGAGGTGGATGCTGCATTTTTGTTCTTTAGATATTACATTTCAACTAAGTCCTATACGGTGATATATATTTCTGTCTTGTGTAAAAAGATGCACCCAAAAAATATTAATGATAAAATCAATTTTTTTTTTTTTAAAAAGTGGCTTTAAGGTATTCCAAACATGGAATTTTGGGGGAGAAATCACACTAATAAATTCACCAGAAACAAGTAAAGATGCCTGAGATTGAGTTGATGTTGTGTTGAGGTAGCAGTGAGATGTGTATATGTGGAAAGAGGAGAAAGCAACGAGGATAATAGCTAACAAGCCTTTAACACCCAACAGGGATTCAACCGAGCCCAGGCACTGAAAGGAGGAAATTAAGATAAAGAGGGCTCGATACATGCACTGAGAAGTGTCTAAAAGGCACAACGTGTAACTGGAGAGACAAAAGCTGGTTTTTGTTTATTTTTCAGGCCGCAGTATTCTGGGAGGCTGCATTGTGTGTCTTTTTATTAGGTCTTATCAGTGCATATTTCATAATTAATATGTTTATTTTTGTGCAGTAGTTTTGCTGGTTGTAGCACTTACAGAAGGGTTTAATGATATGTTGTCCCTCTCTAATTTTTATCATTTATCCTGAAAATCCGGCCTTCACATTTAGACTGGTTGCCAGCCAATCACAGGGGCTTTGTTTTTCTTTTTCATTTTGTTTGAATCAAACACTAACCTCAAGTAGGTGAGAGCCGATATATGCGTATGTTGGCAAACAGAAGAGGGTAAATGTGGCAATATGAGTATAAAAGGCTTGACAGCACAGCCAGCTTTGCCTCATTTGGCCTCTTGTGTGTAATTGGAAGCACTTCCAACTGAAGGACAGGTACAGACAATTATTCATTTCACCAACAACTCTGAAGTCTCTCTAATTGGCTGAGTTTTTAAATCTGTATTCCAGAATATTTACAACCCACGCCGTAGCTCTAACCACAGACTGTCGACGAACGATATCTGTAATGAATATTCTGTAGAGGAAAGCTCGCAAGCCATCAGGTAATACTTTTTGAATGATTCATAGTCTAGTCAGTTTGTAGTTGTTAAACAATTTATGAAGGCTGCCTGTAAATGTCAGTAAGCACTGAAGACATTTGGATGTAATCAACTCAGGAGCTGATTTTAGAGCGACGCTCCAGGCGATCTCAATCAGCTAGTACGTGACACACTTTTGCTGTGCTGCAAAATTAAACAGCATTCATCTGTTATGATGAGGACATAAAACGAAATGCGATTTGAACAGTCTGATCATGCAGGCTTGGTTTGGGGAACTGCAACCTATCCCAAGGTGGCGCCGGCTCAATTTTGGGGGCATATATTGAGACAGATAACCTTTCGTTTCATATGAGTGGCAATTGAAGCCAGGTGAGTGAACCAACTCAATTTCAAACATACGGCTCCGCATTTGACCCTTTGATGGTTTTCAATTAATTTGATTCGGGAAATCATGAGTATCTCTATTTTTAGTTCTAGGTAAAAAGAAATGGGAAAGGGGAAGCCTGCTCAGGCTCACGTAGATGTGCTGCTTTAGTTTCAGAGACATTTTAAGAGTGGAAATCAACAGCATTTTGCAGGTCATCGTATGATTTACGAGACGAGGGATGCTTGAGGACAATCTGGAACAGCAGGAATGTCCCACCTCATAAAAATAAGCTTCACTGAACTTTATTGAAGCGCAGCGCTCAGACACTGCTGTCACACTATGTCGCCCGAGTTACTGGAAGGACCTTTATCCTTTTCTTGCATGTTCAGGCCGTATAAGGATGTAGCGTTTCTATCCATAATGCATATCAATCCATCCATTTTTTTTTTACTTTTTATTATTTTCAGAATTTGGTGTTTTTATTAGTTAGAGCCTATCTCGGCTGACTTCTGTGTATTTACATATATCTGATTTCTAAAACTTTTAGGGACATTTTTTAAAATTGATATAAGAAAAGATTTTCACCAGAAGGGTGAACAAGAAAGGAAAGAAACCCAATAAAAAAATTCCAATGAAAGTAACAAGTAATGCTCCACACATACTACATAAAAGACACCATAGCACTCCGTCTATTATTGTATGACTTAAGTATCCTGGAGCAGGAGAAATGAGACTCAGCCTGCAGAGGTAAATCGTGTAGCATTATTCCAAATAATGTTCTCCAGGTTGCCATAACGACTGAATACGGAGCCAGACTGGGAGCCTAAAAAAAAAAAAAAATCCAATTGAAGACAGTTACAATTTGAGTCAGACAGAAATAGTATCAAAATTGTTAAGAATGGTAAGATTTACTTAATCAAAGGTGTTAAGGGCTGTGTGAAAGATGACGGCACATTCAAAGTCATAACTAAATGCTGATTTAATAAAGCTAATAATTTTAACATCCCATGTGGAGAGAACTTAACAAAGGCAGGAGGTAATCAGCTGTGAAACTCTGAGAAAACTTCATTTAAACACAGCAGGGCTTTTGCGCCAATGGGCAATGTGTGTTCCAGTCCAGCTAATTCCTCCTGTGCTTAGCAGATATGGAACTTGGCATCTACTAGATCAGAGTGAGTGTGAGCATCAAATCAGGTGAATGTAAACGAAGGCACAGTACACAATTAACTGGTCGTGGATGACGTCATTCCCCTCTGGGAGGCAGTTGGTATTATGGCAGTCACGCAATGAAACTACCGTATTTTCCGGACTATAAGGCACACCTAAAAACCTCAAATTTTCTCAAAAGCTGACAGTGCGCCTTATAGTCTGGTGCGCCTTATATATGGACCAAATTCCTAACTTTAAACTGGCCCCAAGCATTGTGTCATGAAATCAATCATAAGTGACCCGCTGAAGACTATGAATCATTATTTTGTGATTATAAGGTAATTTGTTGCGTCTGAAGTTGAAATAAAAAAGATAAAATGGAGAATGATTTGATTTGGATTAAAAATCTGACATGATGCATTAATGGTTTGGTTTGGTTTATTGTTTAGCACATACTATTATAGCAATAACAGTGCAAGGAGAGAGACGAAGCCTAGGGCTTGTAAGGAGGTCCACTCCTGTTAACATATACAAACAAAGTGCAAAACAAACAAAGTGCTGTGTAGTCAAATGTCATTCAAGTGTTTTTAAAAATACAAAAACAAAAGCATAACAAGCTCAATATTAATTTGTCATATTTACATATGCATATATACGAATGTGTATGTATACATACATAAACAGATACACAAAATGGGCCATTCATTGAAGGTGTGCCTTATAGTCCGGAGCGCCTTATAGTCCAGAAAATACTCTAAGTGTTGTATTAATGGAGGCTTTCATTGAGCCAGATTCAATAATGTTTTGTTGGACAAAAAAAATATATATTCTCATTAAATTGTCTCCTTGATTGAGCTTCTAAGACTTTAATCATTGAATAAAGATAATCACTTAAGTAACTTTGAAGCCCTTCTTTCATGAAGCCTAAAATCACGCCAACATCCTCATTGTATCTGGATTTGGCTTTGAAGCCTTTCCAGTTCTTTTTACACGCACGCACTCGCCCACTTGCTGTGAAAGAGATGAAGGGAAGAGGAATTGTATTTGTTTCACACCTCGGTAGACTTGTGCCAATTGTTTTTTTTATAAGTCTTTCTGTGTTCTCTTTTTAAGAAGAACTTTTATTCTGATCTTGTTTTTGGAGTTGTTCAGGTATTTCTCAGTTACATCTTTTAATGTCATCTGGGAAACATGCAATTTGATTTATTTAGATAATGATTCGACTCTCCTCCAGACTCAACAATTTAAAAATAACCACACGGTCTGCTGCACCCTAAATGAAGCGTGTCGAATAATTTCACTTAACACAGGAATTAGAGTTGTAAGAAACTAGAATCACAAGTTTATTCTCAGACGCACTAACAGTGTCTTCTGAGACCTTGTGTGAATTCAAACATGTCCCCGCTTTGCTCACTGACAAGAAAAATCCAAAACACACCCACAGCCATCTGTGATTTTTGTTAGTTCGGGAAATTGGGCAATAGGTATTAATTTCTCTGTCCAATAGCTCTCATCGAACATTTTGTTTATTATTTCCTACTCTGACGGGAAATATGAGACCATGCAAGACATGGGAAAATGGGAATAAAATAAAAGGTCTGCTATAAACATCCCGTTATTAATTTGACAGACGCTGAACAACGGCGACATTATCGGGAAATCTTAGCTCAGGTGTTTGCAATTACGGCTCATTAGCTGATCGCTCAGGGAGAAGTTTGGTGAAGCAATGCGGGGAACTCGTGGGGGATCCCATCATACCGAGAAGATGATTAGAAGGAGGATGATGAACAGATGCAACAGAACTAACTTAAGGTAGACAGAGATGCCATTCAAGCAATGTTTGAACATCAGGATGTGCTTGAGGTCTAATCGGAGGAGTAATTGGAAATGCACAGAATGAGCCAATCTATCGGAAATGGTATTAGAAGAAGCAACCGCATAATATAGTGTCAACAAAACATTGCTTTGTTCGTCAGATCAATGTTTTTAGTCTCCAAGAAAATAGTGCATCTGATCATGATTTTAGTCCAAGACATACAAACATAGCCATTCGGAATAAAATATTGATCGGAATTGGCTTGATCCAATCAGAATATTCGTAACGGGGTGGGTGTGTACATGAAGTGTTTTTATTCCGACCAAACTTTTAATCTGATTTAATGCGTCCATGGAAATGTAACCAATGTCTTATGACTGATGAGCTATTTTTAGAACAGCCCAGCGGGGTACTCGTGTCACATGCTCCTCACCGGCTACTGGGCACGTTGGTGACCCCTGGGTCTCCTAGACCTAGACAGTTAGTAATTGTGTACTGACCCCTAGAGTATGTCATGCCCCGAGATATGCTTTTGCATATTCAAACTCATTTGAGACCATGTAACATTTCTCTGCAGCACAAAAGAAAACTAGCAGAGGTGCAAATGCAAGTTCAAAGCTATGTCAATTTTCGCTTTATTATTTTTTCTCTATGCAGTTGTGTTCACCAATAATTTGCCCTGAAATGCACTTTGAACACGTAAACATTATGTAGTCCAGGTTGATAATATTCAACAATATTTAAGTTGAACATATTTTTGAACAAGATCTATATTTCCATTGTTCTCATATAAGCATATTTAAAAATGCAACAGTCGGGAAATGCGTATCCCACGGTGACTTTGGGAACTAATGTTTTAGTTTTAGAGTTTATTTTCCAAAACAATCAGCATGGAAGAGTCTGTCTTGTAAATGTGCGTTTGTGCTATGGAGAGCTCGTAAAAACTTGACTTGACTTGACTTGAGCTATGGAGAGCTCGTAAAAAGGGACCACGGCCTTTTTATACTGCATAATTGACACACTCATGTATGAGTCAAGTGCAACATGTGGTTTAATGAAAAGCTGCTGGCAGGACCTGATAAGACATTTGTCTATATGGGGATTGCAGAAGCTTGGAATTGTCACCGTTGAAAACTCCATGCAAGAAAAAACTCGAAGACGCGCTTGTCTGCCTGTGCGTGGCAGCTTGTTTTTATTCCAGCACAATTGACAGTGGGTGCCGGGTGTTGACGCTTCCATGTGCCCGTGAACGTCTCTCCCTATCTCTGCCTCCCTCTCTCTCTCTCGCTTTCTCTCTCTCTCTCTCTCGCTTCATGTCCTCGTGCACAAGCGCTCAAATATTAGTTACCCGGTCCCGACTAAGCCTGCGTTCTCCTCGCTGGAGAGACGGCAGAAGAGGTGGACAGCGGCGAGGAGGCGATCAAGCGAAGGAAGACACACAAACACTTCGTCCAGCGTCCCTCCATCCTCCTCTTCGCCCTCCACGACTGCAGCTGTTTTGGGTCAAGCGGGGTGGCGAGGCAGGATGCGCCATGGGACAAGCGTGCGGACACGCGCTGCTCTGCCGTAGCCAACCGCCGTCCACCGACATGTAAGTCAGCCACTACGATGTGCGTGTTTTTGTGTCGCTGCTACTTCCTCGGATGTCTCCCAAGGAGGCTGACTGCACATGGCCCCTTGTGGTGCTGCTGGTGGAGTGTTGAGTTTGATCGGCTGTCATTATTCCCTCTTGACAGCAGCACCATGTGAGTTGCGAGGGCAGCTGTCAGCTCCATAAAGCCTCCACATCACACTCTGTCACCCCTCAAATATTCCCACAGAGTCTACTCTGTGACTTTTATCACTCCCGTGAGTCCCACAGGCTATATTGGTTCAATAATACCAGAACCATTAACGCTTATACACTGTTTAACTGATGTAAGTTATTTTTAATAAAGACTGAACAAATTAGAAATACTTGTTCAAGACTTGTAAAAAAAACCACACTTTTTTTCATTAACAATTCATGATCGTATTGCGAATCAAGAAACTGTCTCATATTGTTTTGGAGCTGGCAATGGCTGCTTATCTTTTATGCCATCAAAACAATGTGCTGCCTTTGTTGACATTTTGAAACTATTAACTGAAAATAAAGTAAAATGAATATTTTAAAGAGACAGTGTGTTGAATTTTTTGAATGCCATCTAGAGGTGAATTAATAGAATGCAACAATGCAAGTTCAAAGCGCATGCATTTTGAAGCACGCACACTACTATGCTTAGTCATCACGCTTTGCAATGCAATTTCTTGAGCAGAAGTGCAAGAAAAAGTTAATCACAAACAACTTGTGGTGTTCCCTCAAGTGACGAGAAAGTTATCCAGGCTGTAGTTATTGCAGGTTGAGGAAGTACGTTAGCCAAGTTTGTCTCCTTTGTGTTTCTGTAGCATAAAGATCACAGCAAAATGTCAACCTCCTGTAAATTATAGCGTGACCCATATAATTGCAATTACTAGACATACAATTATTTATTATTCATATACCTTGATAGAATTTATTTTTCAAATAATTGAAAATGATAGGTTTTGAAAAATTCTTTATGTCCCTTTAAGCCAGGCCTACTCAATAGTGACTTCTTCATCTTCTACATAGATGGACAATAATGTAGACACACTCCACAATGTTACAGAAAGTTGTTTTAGAACAGTGGAAAACATTATGCAAACTCCTAATTCAATTAAATTTTCACTTCCCGGCAGTGCGATGGCGATGGTGCCCTAGTGGGTGTGCCACCAGCAGTTTGACGTTCCCGTGATGCATGGATTGTCATTGTTGAAGACAAGTTTATTTTGAATGTTTGTTTGGCCTGCTCTTCCTCAGAGGCACACGTTGACAATGTCAAGGCAATGTGTTAAACAGATTATTAGAATAAATCCCTCCTGTTGGCAAACACAATTTCTGTTGCTTGAAATCCTCCTGTGAAGCACCTGCTCCTAAATGAATGGAGGCATCTGCTCTGATTCAGGTGAGCTGTCGCGATCAAAGCACGAGGCTGATCAAACGTCTTTCACACTCGCCAAATACTGTATGCTTATGAGGTTTCCTCATAACATGGTTTGATGTCCCTATTCTAGGATTTTTCAATAACCCCTGGTGTTCGCTTGGAGTTGCCCTAGTTTAGCACACATGTTTTGGGGATTGCTGAGTTGCAAGTATCATCTGCACCACCCTCCCCTGAAGCAAGCAGATTTCCTGAGGAATAATGAAATGTGCCAGGCCTGACATTACAATTAATTGGCGTAGCGGATCTTATACCTTCTCCCCTTGAGCATAAATTGCTTTGACTGGATGACACTGAAGGTCACAAGGAATGATGCTGTTATATTACTTGAGAGCAAATGTTACGTATGTTGGGAATCCCTACAGTTTGCATGCTGTTTGAATATTTTATGAGATGCATATGCTATGGGGGAAACACGGTCCATTTAAAGCATATTCTGTTTCACAACTAGGTTGTAATAGTTCCTAAAGGTCCGTTTCAATATTTATAAATTTTTGATTTGTGAGACTGATTATTCCAACAGTTTGATGCAATTGACGGAAATTTCAAAACTTGCACACATGCTTATGGTCTTGGTTTGGATCTTGTATTTGTTGGCAGCAGTTGATACTTGAGTTCAATTTAAATGTTTTGTGGTCATTTTCATCATCTTAATAGCCTACTGATGTTGTGTTCTCGTGCCACTAGGTGTGTATGTAAAAGGTCTCGTAAACTATCATTATTTATTGGATGACTGCCAGGAAGTCCCCCTCTGCTCTACGCTTGGCACACACAAACACATTTACAGCAATAGTTGTAACCTGACTCTTGATGAGTGGGCATATATTTGTGTGTCTATTTGACAGCAGAAAAAAAAAAAGATGCTGACATTGGTGTGTTATCATCAGTAATGGCCTCATCAATACTAAAATATTCTGAGTGAAAAAAAGTGACAGAGCCGGAAGAGAGAGATGTTGTGAGTGAAAGAAAAGGCAGAGTGTGCTTGCGCACATCTATCCACAAAATAGAACACTTTAACAAAACTTTTGATTGAAAAGCTTTTATAGACTTGCATGTACATCCCCGTTGTTCAATCAAAACTGTGCATGTCTTATTTCAGCTACAATATTACAAAAACAATGTTGGCAGCAAAATATTCCATAAAAACATTCCACTGAGGACCGTTACAAGACAGCTTTGGTAACAGAATCTCCTCACAGCCATACCTTAAATGTGTATTTTGCATTTTCAAATATATTCACAAACAGGTCCGCAATGTGCGTGCCTTAATCTAGACGTGGTAATGTAATAGCATTTAACATTCAAGCCAAGTGTCATTTCTTGACCAATGAGCGAAGTATTTGCAATTGTGACATGGAGGAAATACAGCAAGCCACTGGCAGCTTTACCTCCACTTGCACTGCAGCTCAAAAAAACAAACAAAAAGCCAACTAACAAATAATCCAAGCCAATAATAGCAAATTAATGTTTTGACTCGGAAGCATTTTCAGCAGTCTGAATTGTGTTATTCCTGCTGATGATGGAATCCAAATGAGTGTTTATTTTTGTGTTTCTGTATAAAGACTCAATTTACAAAAGTATAACATTATTTGTATTTGGCAGCATTTGCTTTCCATTGTGTGCCATTATTTCTGGCTTGTTTGTTGTCCTACAAATTGTATTTATTTAAATTTTTGTGCTTTCTACTGCGTGTTCAACACAAAAATAGAAACCACATGCCCACCACAAAATTACTCACACACCTTGTAAAGTAGACCTAATCTGAAGAATGAAGCGAGAGTTACAGTTTGGCTTCAGAATATTCCAGATATATTGCCGTAATGGGCCAAGAGGGAAAGTTCAGAACGAGTAGCCTACCGTTTATATAGTAATATGTGTGTGTCTGCAGGTGTCACCAGGAAATGAGGTTGACAGTTTGAAGGGGTCCAAGCGCCAGAATCTGCTGGCAGCTTTCTTATCTCGATACGCTGTTGACACATGCACACGCGCACACACACACACAACCCTCTGACACGTGAATGCTGGTGTAGTGAATTAGTATAGATTTTCTTAGAAATCAAATAATCTGTTGCAATGTTATGTCTCAATGATTTTGGAAGATTTTGTCAGCAACTACTGCATGTGTGTGTGTACGTAATTTGCTCTGATTGGCAGGTACTTTGTAAAAATGATAGGCAGTTGTATGTGTAGATTTGGCGGAAATATTTTAAGTCAACATGGTTTAATGTGACAAAAACATGACTTCTGTGTAAAGAATATTCGTGACAATGTCTAGATGTTGCTGTGCGTTGTCAAGGGTCAAGGTCATGTTATTTTAGTGTGGCAAACTGAGAGGGTCAAAGTGGCTCTCACGTGTCTGGCCCACTGTTTAGAGAGTTTGCAAGTGGCCTTGAGCAATTAATATTCATTGAAGCAGCCGCTGATAAAAAGCGAGAGAGATTAAAATGACAGCCACTGTCAAGAGAACAATATTTTATTTCAATCAAACAGGCCCTAAAACCCTCCAGCAGTGTGATTGAAATCACGGGTGGAGATTGTAAACATGAATGATCTTGTATGGTTTGCTTCCACTCTACTTTCACAATTTGCATATTTTTTTCCCACTCTTCGTGCTGTTGACAGTTCTGTTATTACTTTCACTTTATTCTTTTTTGGTCACATACGTGCTGAGTGAACGTTTAATGTGATATCAGTTGTCTTTTCTTTTTTTTGTTGTTGCACGTCCTCAACTAGAATGTTTCTATATGTTATACGTATCTTTATGAGTAGTGTGTGTGTGTGTGTGTGTGTGTGTTTAAACATATATACACATATTTTCACTTGACACACACTGAGCTAAAGATAAGTGACAAGCTGTCACTGTGGCATTCAGAAGCGTTGTGATGCCTACAGTTACAAAAATGTCAAAAATGTTAAATCAGCCCATAAATAATATTATAATAACTTCATATTGGAACATACATAAGTTACTGTAATTAGTCTGCCAATCCACACAATTAACATATAGGATGTTGTCTACCTCGCACCGGTTATATTTCTCTATTGGTGATTTCCGAATGACAAAACACTGCATGTTCATCACCTTATTTGCCGCTCGCTTTAATCGTCCATCTTCTTTGACATTTCTTCATTCCAACCAGTGACCAATTTCCGCCCATGAAATCCCAGCAGCCAGACACGAGGAAACTGACAGGCATGACAGAAAGAGGTTGCTGTGATAGTTTGACAAATGAAGGGCAGGTGTTTCATCCAAACAGTCGCTTGCAAAGATGGTCCGATACATAATGGGCAGGTGTTTCATCCAAAGAGAATGTTGCCTGGCAACTGATAGTGTCACAGGTTACCTGACTGATGGCCATACGAAACTAGTCCTAATTAAAATGTTATCCATTTTTATCGGTAAACAAAACAGTTACATACATTTCCAGTTCACGTACAAACACAGGTGCTTTTGAATTCTCTGTATTGTTTAACTCTGTCACAAAACATTTCAGGTCACGGTAAAGAATAGGAAGGACTTGACACAATGCGGTGTGATGTAGGGAGAGGAAGCCAATTGTAATGGGCCATGATTGCACAGATGTCAGAAAAATGAAAGTCACAGTGCAGAAGAGAAACGTACTTCCCCTTATTAGAACCTGATGACTGCAACAAAACCTGACATCACGTAATACGGTGAAACAAAACTTGGAGGTGGTCTGGATTTGGAGGGGAAGCATATGAATTTCCTTAGCATCTCATTATCCTTTCGAATTTCATCACACTTGCCATATTTGATGCACTTTTTTTTTCCACGCTTTGTCACGCTTCCCAATTGCAAGCTAGAGTGTAAAGTAACCGCATTCAATCATGGCGCATGCTGAAATGATGGTTTACAAATCCTGGTCTGACTCTTTGTGCCCATTGTGTGAAATCTTTTATAGTCTAGCACAGAGGTGTCAAACTCATTTTTGTCGCGGGCCACATCATAGTCATAGTTTCCTTTGGAGGGCCATTACGACCGTCAACAAACTGATGAGTAACTAAGTTTGAAACCGGAGACTCGTAAAAACAGTTCAAATATTTTTAAAAGATCAATGGTAACAAAAATTGCTAGCAATATCTGTATTTTTTAAAAGTGAAGGCAATTTGTAACTGCAGAATTGGCAGATGAAGTTGATGCACAATTTGTCTTCGAGGGTCACATTAAATGATTTGGTGGGCCCTATCTGGCCCGCGGGCCTTGATTTTGACACGTATGGTCTAGCATGTCCCAGCAGGAGTCTGCCATAGCCACAAATGTGCTCCGATTCATTCATAGCTTTTGACAGAATGTAAAAAAACATGTCAGACCTTGGTCAGAATGTGACAAAAGTGAAGGACGCCATCATTGAGAACATATTGGTAGACACTAACAGGGGACATCTCGTTAAACTTCTGGCTGAACAGTCATGCACATTTTAGCCTTCGGGACTCAGCAGCCTGTGACCATGAAAACACGGCAAGGCTGAATACAGAGAAAAAAAAAAGGCCTAAATCCACAGAGCAGTACATTTGGGTTCCGCCTGGAACATTAGTGTAAACATAGTATTGGTTACTGCCTTGGTGACAGACGATAAGCAGAAAAAAATCATATGGATGTTGTTGCGCTTCGTCAAATGCTGGTTTAATTCGATACCATTAACCCCCTTAGGAGCACCAATAAAGTGGTCGGTTACTGTACTATAAGGAAATGTGCTGAAGTGAAAGATGATGAACATATGAGTAGAGTTTAATGGATATCAGTAATGTACAAATGGCCCTACGGGCAAATAGAAGTACTGTTATAATGATGTGACGTGCCCATGATTCTATCATTACCAAAATAGTGCAGTGATCTGAAGAAGGGTCTGTGCAAATATAATGAGGTGTAGACAGACCTGCAGAGCAAGCATTAAGCCGGCCGTGTGAGTCGCACACACGTATTTGGAGTGAGGATGTCCCGGAGTTCCCTCTGGTGGCTTGAACAAAATGGAAACAGTATGTACAATGCAATCCAACACGTACAATTTTGGGTGGGTAGTTAATTTACATCTGATTGTGGTTTTTGAATGTCAGCATGTCACTTCCCGTTTTTTATTTCATCTTTTGTCATCATTGACCCTTTGCGGTGACTTTTCACACTATTGCCCTTGGGTTACACACACATGCACAAGCACACATGCATGCACAATTGCACACACATACACCCTCGCAGTAATTCCCCAGAGGCTCTTTTTCTCTGTCTCTTCCGTTTCCATCTTCTGGTCGCTCGTATTTTTTTTTTCTCTCTTTGCTTTACTTTCAAGTTTCTCGTCAAGTCAAGCAAAGAAAATGCCAGCAGGCTGTCTGGCAGTGTTTTCTATGTACTGTACATTTATTGAAGCATGGATGCACCAATGTCCATATAGCCGTTTGTGAAGTTGAACTCTTCTCCATAACACATTAAAACATGTGTTTGATGTGCTTTCTATTTGTTGTATTGGGCTTACAGCAGGTGTTACTACCGCTGATTCCTCGCGGTTGTGTTTCGCTTTGTTTTTTGATTTTTTTTCCACGCTCAGCTCACAGGTGTTTACCTCTCGGTGATGTCGGTCGGGTCTTTCTCGACATCAAAGTCGACATGGAGAGAGTTTTATTGAGAGCTCTCAAGAGAAATAGGCCAGTTTAAGTTTTTGATGGCGCCATTCTGCCTTTCTAAAGCTCTCTCTGAAGGGTGTCCTCGTGGAGGAACATATTGAACTCATGTCTTAAGAGGTGGCACACTTGCTTTCATTGCTTCTGCTCTCGGAAAGTAAACACCTTGTGAAGCTTGGCATTATACCACAGTGTGATAGTTCCCTACTCACCATTTCTTTTTGTCTGCCTCTTTTATTGTTTTTCAGCAGGGGTTGAACTGTTAGTTTTTCCATGTCATGATTGCAGTGGGGCACCGCTTGTTTGTTTCTAAATAGGCTGTCTGAAATGTTATACTGCCACAAACCATTTAAAGAGGCCAGTCAGGACAAAGATCTCATCCTCAAACTGACTTTGTTGCTCTTGGGTGAAGAGTCTTTTTTTTTTTTCTTGAACAATTTTTGTCTGAACTGTTTCTGTATACTTCCACGTAAGCATAAAAGAGGAAAGCAGAAGTCTGACGAGAGTAGTGATTGAGTTCTGATCAGATCTACATTTATCAATCCGATATAAACATTTGGCAAAATTATTTTTTTCCCCATCTGTCTGTATTTCTTTGGCTTCAGGGTTCATATTGTAGCATTTATAGCATCTGCACTCTGTAGATGGACCCGTGGTGCTTGATGATATCATACACACACACTTTTGTGTTCCTTCCCGGGTTGATACTCACTTGGGTTGAATCAATAACAAACATGAAAGCTTCTTTCTCCCACCTCAGCGCCTCTGTGTCAGCTTACTACTTACAATCTAGATAAAGCTTGGATAACTTTCTGTTCAGGGTGAATAATGTGGTGTCACTCAACCATTATAGCAACATCTCGAGTGACATAATTCCTCTAACACCTTTTAAATCCTGAGGTAGAAATTCCACCCAATGGCAGTGACAGCTGACATAGTCTCGGTCATCCTTTCCATATTTTTAAACTGTGATCTGCTACATTTAACAGCTTCTGTGTCTCAAAGGAGTGTAGGTGACACCATGTGACTCCCATTTTACTTCAACATTTACAATTTCCGGTTCGTTAAAAAAAAAAAAAAAAAAAAGTGACCAATGAAGTTCTGCTTTAGTGACTATTTATGCAAAAAAAAAAAAAAAGAAATCGCTTTTGTTCACACATGATACCCAACCTCATATGCTGCTTCCTGCTGGCATTCCCATTCTGATACATAATACATTACAACTGAGACCAAGTAGGCTTTCTCCCACCCTTTCTTTCTCCTGCGAGCTCCATCCCGCTCCTCTCTGGTCTCATTTGCTTCCATCTGCCTCCTTACGCTCACACACTTTCTCTCTCCTCATGCTCTTGATTTACTATATTGTTGAGTCCCTGTAGTCATTTATTTATAGTTGAACGCTGAATGACCTTTCCCAAATTGGAACACTGGGTAGTGGACAACAGGGAGCTGACTAAAAAGAGGAGTGACAGACACCACGCCTTTCACCCAACAATAAACCAGAAGAGACATTTGGAAAATTGATTATTTTTTTGATTTCCAGTAGTGACTGAGGGGAGTTGCCAGCCTCTGTTATAAGAATAAAAGCAATCAATAGTTTTTTTTTTTTTACTTGTTCTAAAAATAATCTGTTCTAGTCAAAATGAATTAAATAAGATCTAACATAAGCAACTGTAAAAAAAATAGTTAACCCTTGTTACCATCTAGGGCTTTATATTTGTGCCCGCACGCAAGGTCCACCATTTGTTAGTATTTTTTTCCACTTGTAGCTTGGTGCAGTTAGAAAGAGGCAGTTTGCGCCATTGTGGGCATGAACACAGATTTGTAGCCAGTTTTAGTGGCTCTTCTTATAGTTCACGACATGGTGGAAGCAGAAACTGATTTTTGATTTTGTCGCATTTTTTGTATTACTTTGTATTATTATTGGTGAGTCCAATTTGTTTTGTCCAATTGATTTTCTTTTTTATTACTTTGTATTATTGGTGGTTCCAATTATTGTTCACTATTTGGTGGCACTCTGGTAGTGTTGTCTAAAGCTGTTGATTTCCTTCTTAAATACATGATTTATCTTATGAAGTCAAGCAATAATTCTATTGACTTTTATTTGGATATGATCCAGAGGGGTGAAAGGGCATATTCAGACATGTTTGTCAGTGCAATCTTCTTTTCGGGCTGATTTTTATGAAGGGCAGCCAAACTCGCTATTTCTTTTTAAGCTGACTGTTGATGATAAATTATTTTGATTATAAAAGTCACCACATGAGCAATCCCATAATTGTGTGATGTTTTTCATGGTTTGCGTGCTAGTTTTTGTTGTACTAATTATTTCCTATTGCTGTGTGTTCTTAATGGTTTCTCTGTTGAATTGAGAGCTGATTGTGGAAATGCTCTGTTGAGTAGTTCATTTATCTCCTATTATAACTTTCCCCATAACACTGTGTAACAAGGTTTATTTATTCCAGTTTAAAATAAAAATTTTTAAAATAAAAAATGGACTAACTACTCTTCCATTCATATTCTACTTTCCCTGAGTGAGAGGCATAATACACCCTGGACCAATTAAAATGGGCCTTACTTTATAAACAAACCCATGTGGAATAACACATTTTCATCTCCGCTGAGTCTTAAAATCTAAACAATGAACACCCGTAAGCCAACCAGGAATCATCTTTCTTAATGGTGGCAATTATGGATATGATGTGGAAGTAAGTAGAGCGAGATGGCTATTTCACCATACTCCCCGACAACCACCAGCTCTCCTAGTGAACTCCCAAATCGTTTCCTGACAGTTGTGTACACATGTCCGTGCTTGTGTGCTAATGCTGAAGCCACTGGTAGCTTGTGTCTTCCATCACACTCCCCAACAGGAAGGACGCACAAACCCATTAGACAACAGCAAAAGCTAATTGACCAGCAACCAGACACCAGTGCTGACAGTGGTTTCCATGCTCCATACACTGGTGCTGTTATTGTAACATGTGCAGCATTGGCGGGGTTGTTCAGCCCGGTTTGGAAGCTGTTTTACAGTCATTAAATATTTTCCCGCTTCTCTTCTCTTATTGGGACCGGTCATATAATAAGGTTTGTTCCTATTCAATGTGTGCTCATCTGCGCTAAACATTTTAATGCCATCTGGAGCTACTTTGTCAGCAGTTTATGATACTGTTGTGCTATAAGCAAACACCTCTAAAAACATACCATGAGATTGTGGAAGATGTCATCTTATTTTCAGCAAGACTGCAGTTAGTAATTATATTTACAATTTTTTTTCGTGTCTACAATCAAAGGTATAAATGGCAAAGAGTCAATTGATGATGACCATAGAACCTCAAATGGAAATAAGCTGCAATATAGTTACCAGTGTGCTTGCTTTCCAGTATTATGCAATATTTCCATATAGGACAATGATGGTGACAACAGGATGTCGTCAGTAATAAAATAAAAAAGGCACCTGCAAAAACAGCTGTGTCCCGTGTTAATGTAAAAAGAATCCACTCGAGTGCACACTGTAATGCTCACTCTGTGTACTTTAATCACCTGTATGTTAATCACCACCTCGGGTGTTCTTCATGCGCCATCACATTTTATGCTGAGTTTAAAAGATGCTTGTTTTGCTTTGCAGCAACTTTTTTTTTGCACTTGGTGTATGTGACAATAAAGAAAGTGTCACGCATAACGTCAACCACTTTCAGCAGTCTACTCCCAGTTTTATGGTGTTTTATTATACCCAAGTAACTTTATATGCTTGTATGAATATTATATTGTAACTCAAAACATAGTGTTAATAAAGGTCTTATATTTTCTAGGACCGGTGACCTGCATCGGATTGGGTTTGACCGACCATGATATATTGTAATTATTTATCTTGGATAGATACATTGCCATTTTTTTTTTTCAATGAGGTTTGCCAGTGTCTCATTGAAGCAGGATTTTAAATATCCATCCTTTTATTTTCTATATTGTTTATCCACAATAGGATCACGGGTGAGCTGGACCCTATCTCAGCAGAATTCATGCAAGAAGTGAGGCACACCCTGGATTGGTCGCAAGCCAATTGCTGGTTTTCAAATATGTATAACTCAATAGGGGTCATGCGTGTGGTGTGCAGTTATGTGGTCATGTTTGCTCATGACCTTAATTTCAAACAGGTCATGAATTATTACACTTTGAGCATGCACAATTAATTCTGTGTGAATAGGAATGAGTCTAAAATAAAAATCCCCTACTGATTCAAATGACCACAGACACACAAGCTAATCCCTATCATTTAAAGTGGGATGTTTTCATAATGAATTATTGAAATTTCTTTGAGCGTAGTCACTACAATATAGGTGCCCAATTGAATTGTAAATAGTTTGAAGTTCATTTTTTGGACGGATTTTAGGATGCTGTCATCGCTTATTTCTAATCATTACCCTTTCTAATGAGTGTCCCTTTCTTTTTGCCCCCCCCCCCCCCCTCCTCCTCCTTACTCCATAATTCAATGACAGCTATTAATAATAAATGGCTCTGACTGTGTAAAATGCCAGTCCTTTGCTTATCAGCAAGCTGTCCCTTTCAGGAAACTAATGGAGACAAATGACTCCCAGCATACGACGTTTGAACACATTATTAACCTCTGTGTTGGCCTCTGTTTAAGTTAGGAAAGAGAATTTGTATTGTGAGTATTATTTGACGTTTATGTAGGCGCGGGCGTGCGGCTATTAGCATTTATTAACCTTCAGTCACGTCAACCGGGTCAGATTTTCTTCAAATGCCATCGCATATCACAGCAATGATGCAAAAATATGTGTGAACAAACGCACACACCAGCTCACTGACAGAAAGACTCAGGCTCACACACTGAATTCCGTTCGATGAAGCGAAGTGTCTAAAAAACGACGGGTGCAATTGGCTGTGCTTATCTTAACTGGATATTTTATTACATGCAGTGCACCCGTGGCCAGAGTTTGTCTCTGGTCATTGTTAATGAAGACTTAAGTGCGAGCGATGAAGTGAAACTGGGCTCAATAATTCCAGATGAGTGCAAGTAAATCACTATAGCTGCCAAATTCGCTCAGCTTCTTTACCGTGCCGTGGCAAATCATGCCGGCCCTGTAAGGGATGGCAGATTATGTGTGCATGAGCCAAATATGGTGTGCTGACAGATTTATTTGTGCATTAGTAAGAGAAGTTGTTGTGTACCAGGGGTTTTTTGGGTCTTATATGAATCATATCCTGCTATTTTCACAATCCCGCATTTCATACTTCTTTTGTGTCTAGCTTCAATTACTTCTCTCTTTTTCTCCTGTCTTTCTTTCCCTCTCATTCTCTCTCTGTGTGGTGCTGGTCTTCTAGATCATTATTGGAGTCTTATCCTTGCTTCATCATTTTCAATGTTTATTAAATTTGCTCCTGGCTTCTGCTTTCTCTTTTCCGTCTCTTTTAGTTAGCTTTTGTGTGGACCTTTGTTCTATTTTCCTTGTATTTTCTCTCCTTCTCTACATGGCCCTCCCTGACCTGCTTTTTCTTCAAAAAAGATTACATCATGGCTGCTAGCATTTTTTTTTATTTTGCTACTGAAACACAAGTCATTGGAGATTATTACATCATTTTTTGTTGGATCAGCAAAGTTTTTCTTTGGGACTGATGACCATAGGATGCAGCCTTCATAATCATTTTGGTGTGCTTTCAGTGTAGAAATCATGTTTCTGTAGTTCATCCATAAAATTAGGTACATTTGAAAAGTCTTATTTTTGCAGTATGTCTGGAATATTGTAAATATATAAAAGTTGTGATTGATTGTGAAGGGAAGAAACTATCAAGCTGGACCATACATTCTGAGAATCACCCATACCACTTTCACGATGGTTCAATGAGTGTACAGGATTTTGCGTGATCCTATTTAGGCTTGATCACACGATTTGTATTTTCAGATTTTAATCTTGAGATCTTTCCGAGAAAAATTCAGGTTACACATTCACTCAGGCTTAAATGTTATTGATGTCTTTGAACATTCGCGGATATTGTCTTGCCATGTATTTGTTGCGCAATGATTGTCCATCCACATTGGCTCGCGTTCTTATCGGCAGAGCCACACAGTCACTGAACCAACAAACTAGCTGAAGCCTTATCGCTCCAAACGCCACCACGCCGTTTACTTGGACAAACAGATACAGACACACATTTTAATCTCTGGTACATTAATAATAATAACAATTAATTAGTAATGATATGCCATGTGGCCTATAGGACACCGGTATTAAACCTCTTGCATATTCCAGACACGCACATTATATTGTCTTCTTGCACAAATGACATGATTTTACCTGACATTTTGTAACTCTATGCATATTCACAGCGCAAACTGCAGAATCAAATTAAAAGCATGCATGGATTTTATTACGGACTGGCTGCACAAAAGGACAATAACCAGACTGCTGTTTCACATGATGCACCAGCAGCTGGTGGTACAAAGCCCGAGACCCAAACAGATGTGTTATTAGCAACAATTGCTGGTGTGTCCCCAATGTATGACTGGGACTTAATAGCTCAAGTCATAAAAGCTTAACCATTATGCTCATAATAATGCTAAAATTTATTACAATGAAAGTTGTCAGGCTAAATAGACACAGCAGCTTGTCCAGTACATCTCTATTTTCTTTTGTGGAAGGCATTAAATTGGGATCTTTTTGGGATTGCTGTGATTTCTAATCACCACTAAAATGATCTTACTTCCAAAAACATATCCACACAAGCTGGAAATAAAATCGTCATCGTCTTGAGCTCTGCATGAACAAAAAGTGCAGCCGCTATGCTGGAAGGTGCAGTCTGGTTGGAATTTGCTTCAAATAAGTACACCCTTGAAAATTTATGTGAAAGTTTTAGGGAGACAAAGATAAAACTTAACAATATAATACATTACAATGCATCTTTATTTTTATAGTGCTTTTTACCACAGTAATGGACAACCTAAAGATTTGAGAAAGGAAGGTAATGTCATTATTGTCATACTTAGTTTCTTCGAGACACTATTCTTCGTCGATGTTTGCCACTGTTTCCATTAATGTCAGGAGTTGTCTGCTTAGTAAATAAATGCTATGTACATAAGAAAAAGACGTTAGTATGGTGATTAAGTGGGGGCGGGGGCAAGGAGAAGAGAGATCAGTATAAAGTGGATAAGGAAATAGATAAACACAAGCTAAGGAAAGTGAGTTTCTCTTGCTTTGGGAATCTGTTGTCAGCCTGTTTATACTCTCAAATAGAGCCCATCTGAGGTTCAGACTGAAATGTCCTTCCCCATGTCGTGTGTGTTTTCGGGAAAGTTACTAAGCCTCCAAAACAAACTGCATATAAACAATCGTCACCATTGGGTGAGCTTTTCCACAAAGTAAATCATGTGTACAAAAACTCTTTGTCAAATCCACGTAGTGGTCCATGAAAATGGAGGCTAGGGAAAATTGAAAGAAGATGTTTTTTTCCCCTTCCACCAGTCCATTAGCAACAATTGTAACTAAGCACGATTATTGTGATCCTTGCAATGTTGTGAAAGACAATCCTTTAAAGCCCTACTCTTTTGCCATCTGTAAGATTAAGGACACATTAGGGAGCAAATTTAGCTGTGGCTTTGTGTATTTTAGCAACATTTATGGGCAGTTATGTATAGATTGGAAGTCATACTTTAAAGGTGCGACAGAATGTTTAATACTTTGGGGACAGGAGGTACCAAAAGCCAATCATGTGATGCTAATTTGTGGCATTATTTGAATTTGGTTTCAAATGGGTGACCAGGAGAGGGAGTTGTGGTGTTTAAGTAGCCCCTGACATTGATGACAGTGATTGCTTAATTAGGGATGGATCAAAAATGAAGAAAAATCACCTATTGTTATGTGATTTTCAGGCAGGTACAGTTAGTTCAATTTTGAATTACTTCCCAGCATACTGTTGCAGATTATGCCTCCATGCTTAATCTTTTCTGATGATATTTTCTAGCAAGCTGTGATAAAGATAAGAGTATGTAAAGGACACTTTTTTTTTTTTATGAAATGATGAATTAAAATTTAAAAGGAAGGCTTTTCTTTTGACTGAGTGAATCACTTAGTCCACTATATCAAGATATTTACACGGGATTGTAATTAGGGATTTGTGAATAAACAGATGATTAACATAACAGTGGCCTGCAAAAATATGTAAATGGAAGTTAAATGATGGTAAATTTCTAGCTGCAGAGGGTTCTGATTTGCCCCCCAATTTTTCCTGCACCGATACTATGCCCCATCACCTCCAGCCTGATTGAAACAGTACTTAAGGCAGGATAGAGCCATGCTTTCAAGTTATTTACACCTAGTTCTGACCTGGCCATCCGAATATCACAGCTGAAATGGCGACTCATCAGACCAGGAAACATTTTTTGGTCTTGGGTCCAATTTTGCAGAAACTCCAACCCTCCATTTTCTGGTTTTAGATCACAGAGGATGGAACTCTGCCACTGAAGACGATCAAATCGTCATGTTCAATTGAATAATCTTGTTTGCCATTTTGATGCTCATTTTAAACACATGAATACTGTAATTGCATTTTCAGAGTGTTGATGTG
Organism: Syngnathus floridae; assembly: GCF_059516105.1. NCBI lineage: Eukaryota > Metazoa > Chordata > Actinopteri > Syngnathiformes > Syngnathidae > Syngnathus > Syngnathus floridae. The sequence continues at coordinate 12,031,184 of NC_142419.1, forward strand.
TATTTAATGTCTATCTTTTAATTCAGATTTTTACTCTATGCATCAAGCACAAAAAGACATCAAAACTTATAAAAATGGCAAACGAAGGAGTGAAAAGGAAAAGCGAAGCAAAAGGAAATCCGAATGGATTAGGGGACTGAGAGTTTCCGGAGGGAGAGAGGGCATCTTGATGAAAGGAGAAGGAAATTGTTATGGTCACGTTGCCATGGCAGCAGTTGGTTTCAAATACTAGATTCCTCATTAGTTGATCTCAGACAGATAATAAAGAAAAAAATGTGCACAACGTGTTGAGCAAAGGCTGAACTTTCATGCCACGAATGATGCATGGTCGGAAATATTTGCATCAGTGCCTCCATTGTATGTGTGTGTGTGTTTACTCGTGTCATTATCCTGCCACTCTAAATATACGTCTATGGGGATGATAATGACATCACCTTGCTCGTGTTCCAATCATTGGTGCGAATACCTCTACACATTGCTTATCTGTTGCAGGAAGCAGGTGTTGATCCCGAGGCAGGGGAATGTAATATAGGAGGTCACAAGAGTCACTCACAAATCATTTTGCCACTGTCACAACACATACTTGAGAAACATTGCCAGTGGATGGAAACCGTGTTTACAATGAAAAATGGATGGCGCACAGGTTACAGCTGTAGGGCTCAAAATGAAAGTGATATAGGGGGATGATTTCACGAGCACTTCTGAGCTGGATGACACACACACACACAACACGCACACACACTGCATTCTCGCACTGCTCCATCCACTTTGTCACACGTTGTCATTAGTTGACGCTGAGGGCAATATGAAGGAAGGGCCAGGCTGCAGTAATCACAAGATAAAAACTTTCAATCGCAGGGACTTTTTTTCTTTAATCTGTCTGCTCCAGAGGATTTGCTATGTACTCTCACAATACAATCTGTACACTGGCTAGTAATAGACTATTATCCAGTGCAGTCCACTGAAAAAAAACAACAACCTATATACTACTACTATATGAAATAAGTCAATGTCAATTTATAAATCATCAGATATTCGAGTTGCATTTTTTTCCCCATTATTTCTTAGCTCTGTGATCAACTACCGACGAGTCCGGGGTGAAGCTGGCCTTTTTCTCCAAGTTAACTAGGATAGGGCCCAGACCACCCGCAACTTTAGTGAGGGTCAGCTGTATAGCAAATGGACTGATGCTGTTTTCGAAATGGTTTGCTCATGAAAGGAAGAAAGTTGCCCAAGGCAAGAGTTTAAAATAAATAACCTACTAAATAAAAAGGAACATTGTGCTCTTCAGTTTGGCAAGAGGCAGGATTTGCCTAACTGACAAATAGGGAAAAAAAATATTTCAAATTATACGGTACAGCTAGTAATTAGGTTTAACTAGTTTTTTGACATGAGGGAAGCTTTCAGTTCTTTAGATTTTGAATTTACTTGAAATATATACGGGTCAAACGTTTGGCATAAGGAAGCCTTTATTAAAAATACTGCTGGTACAAATCTACTTTATATATAAATATAAATGATAAAATAGTAATGAACAGATGGAGAGGAGATAAAAAATATTCTCAATTATTTATAACTGCTTCCACTTTGAAAGCTGTCCTTCTGTTGTATCGTTTAAAAATAATACTAATGTTAAATATAAAAGCAAAAATGCAAAGCTAATACAAAACTCCATTGATCCATGACCTCATGTTTATTGCTCAATATAGGGAAATGCATGCAAATGCTTCTTCCAGTTAGTAAAGACTTTGTAGTACTAAACACAACGTCTGCAACTTATACAGACATTAAGATTCACCCAAGAGCAAATACCACCAGACTGAAAATAGAAAGAATTCTCTAAATCTGGCCTAGTTATTGCCAGTCTCTCAGTAGATTAAACGACCCTCTTGTTTGTCTTTCGCCTGGTTTTTTTTTTTTCTTCGTGTTATATTTGGCCTGTTTTTTTGTGGTGGTGCAGATGGAATTTCCCTGTGTGGGATAAATAAAGGAATATCTTATGTTTTGTTTCATGCCCTTTTTAGGCAGGCACCTCTTTTTGATATGGAAAGAGTGTGCTCTTTAGTATTCCGATAGTGAGCTGTCCATCCATCCATCTTTTGCACCACTTATTTTGTGGGTAAAATAGAAAGTGGCGGCCTTGTATGACATTAAAGTTTTTCTTTTGGAGATGGAGTCATGTTGTAATTTATGTGGCGCATTCAAATGATCAGTGCAGAAGTTGTCCTTCTTTTTTTTTTTTTTTTTTTTTGCTCGGTGCTTGTTGTAAACAACGACAATGTCAGTAAAACCTCCAAAGCAGTTCCCTTTTTTTTTTGTGGTTCAAGGTGCATAGAGAGTGGCAAACAAGTGTTTTGTTTTGTCACTGTTGCAGATGTGTAACATAAAGTTAAAACCAGTTGCCATCTGAAGCACTCAGACTCTAGACCAGACTGAAACCAGTTTTGGGCATTGAATATACTTTAAATAAACAAATCATGTATGAATAAATACTGTTATCAATGTCATCTCTTTATTAAGTGTAGTTTTATGACATCTACACTAGGAGGCACTCTGACAGCAGTACTGATTTATTTTTTTTTTGTCAAACATTCTGTATAACATACACACAGATAATTGAAATGACCAGAGATGTTGAAAGGACAGAAAGAAAAAATACGGGGGACATAATTAGAGGAAGGAAAGCAGGAAGGAGAAGGATGGAAGAAATCAGAGATGACCGAGGTTAAACATGTTTGACTCTCGTGTCTTCATGTTATTCTGGACATGGTTGTGCAGTGAGGGGACGTGTATGTGCGCACGTTTGACATACATGTCATGACATGGGCGTGCGAATGTGTTGTCTCACCCATAATTGCCATTGTGTGTCTTTGCGCCGACCTGTTGACTTGAGCCTGTGACACGGAAGGACTTTCTGTCAATGTTCTTACTAATGAGCCGGCCATGTACCTCATGTCAGCGTGCACGTTTTTCTGTGCTCCCTTGCACAGCCCTCCCGCTGCTTTTGACTGAAGCCAGGCCACACATTTATGCTGGGCAACCATTATATTCCATGTTGTGTCTCTCTCATCACTTCAAGTACTCATATTATATGCTAATGTAATCAGATGGCATAATTCTGTGATATATATTTTTTGTTTTTCTCCGATCTATTCCAATTAACCTGTTGGTACTTCAGCAGACCTATTGGATTATTAGGTCGACATCATTTCCGGACATGATGAAATACAAATCCCCAAACCCCATCTTCATTGCTTTTGTCTCTGGTTCTTCTGTCCCAAACTTTCAAATAGTTTTAATCATATCCTAAAGAGCGATAATCAATGTGTCTGGGGCTGTCACTAGCAAATATTTTTAGAATCGAATATTCTATCAATTATCCATCGATTTATCGGATACAATTTTATTTTACATGAAAGTAGATTTCAAAACCATTTTCCCCTATTTATGGTGTGTTAACTAAATGTTGATTATTTGGTATCACTTAGTGATTGAAAAACAAAAATAATTAGATATGACAAGAGGGATTGATATTTTTATTCGCCAACCTTTTTGAAACAAATTCAGTTACTGATGAGGTCAATGTTTTCCAAAATAAAAGCAGATTTTGCAAATTTTTTGTTTTGACAGTAAAGACAATAAGTCTGCCTTCATGAATGACTACAAAAATTAATTAAAAAAATACTGTTGAGGTTTAGAGGATTTGGACAATTACAAGTTAAAAATGTTGCTTAACAATTATTAAAATAGTTGACGATTAATTTTGAAAATTGATTAGTTGTTTATTAATCGATTAGTTTTGACAACTTCAAATATGACAAAACGCCGAACTGTATAGAAAAATATCTATTTAATAACAAATCTCTATCTTTGTGTGGACATTGTCAAAAGTTCGAAGTTTTAATCTGTTTTGTCACTGAAGAATGCTTGTTATGAGTTCAAGTCATATTTCCCATCTGAAAATAAATATTTGTTTCTGTTTTTAATCTATTCATTCTGTCAGTTCAGTTCTGATCCTTCATTTTTGCAGTACAAAATGTCAAGGTTGTGGTTTGAGTGGATAAAGCTGTTTATGAGTGTGCAACCTCTTGCGTGTGTGTGTCTGTGTGCTTGTGTGTCTGTGTGTGCGTTTGTGTGTGTGCACCCACCAGGGTCAGTGCAATGCATTCAGTGCTTCATTAAGAAACGGAAATTGTATGAAATAAATTGTTCCATGATATTTGAAACTCGGGAGCATATGGTACCATGACAACCAATCTTAGCCATTCCTGTTTTCTTTCATGCACTCTCACACACATCAGCACACACGCACTTGTGGTGTCATTGAAAATAGTTACAGCAGCCATTCAAACCACTCCAGTCATACATACTGTTTAGTCCAAATTGGTAGAAGGAAAAATAACATTGCTGGGCTTCTTTTGTATAATCTATCTGCTTTATGCAAAGGTACTTTTTTGTGTGTTATGCATCAAATACACTCACTTCTGTTACAGCAAATTATCATTGGGTGAATTATCTTGTAGAAATGAAGTGAGGTTTCACTTGATCGGAATTTTGGAGCTGATCACAGTCCGAAAAGAAGGATAACTGATCTCCAAAGTCAAGGTCTGTGGGCCAGACACGGCTCGCCACATCATTTTATGTGGCCCATGAAAACAATTGCACATCGACTTTGTGTGTCAATACTAAATAAAAAATTTAGTTCACGTTAAAAAAAAAAAAAAATGATATTTTAACAGTTTTTACTACTCTCTGATTTCAAAACTAGTTATTCATCACTTTGTTGTGTTGCTTATACTGTACTACAATGCGGCCCACGACAAACACGAGTTTGACAGCCCTGATAGGTCTTATTTGATCAGAAGATCGACCAATCCGTCCAATCTATTTAAACAACTTATGTATACTCATTTTGAATTAAAGTAGGATGATGATTATGGTTTTAACTGTTTGTGAAAATAACCTCCCACGACCCACACACACCGAAGTAATGAATAATTATTTCGCCCGCACGCAACAAACTGAGTGTTGTGACAATCTGTTGCCCGCAATTGTAGTAACAAGGTAGTTTTACGAAAACAAGTCAGAAAAATAAATAAATTGTGGTACAACTCGGAGGAAGTTTTGTTTTGTGTTTGCTGCAGTTCCTCTGCATGTTTCTGCCCTGCATGACTCTTCTCCAGCTATGATGTTTCACTTAATGTCAAAGGCGGCTTTGTTGCCGCAGTGATTTCTTTTTCACCCACGCTATTTTTGCTCGCTTGCTGGTGCTTCCCGCTTGCCAAGTGGCTTTCTTTGCCTTCGTCTTGCAATCTTTAACGTCTTTACCTTTTCTCTTTGTTGGAAGTATTCACAGAGCTCCTTCCACTCCATGTTTGTGCATACCCCCATTTGGCGCCTCCTATTGCGTAAGCCGTGACATCTATTAGCTTTTTAGCCAAGGCTATCATTTCCCGAGGGTTCACCGAGTGGCAGGGTCCGGCCCCCCACGTACAACCTTCAACAGCTCATTATCAGCCTTGTCATCATTCTCTCCTGTCTCGATCCTTGCCATGCAACCTTTATTTCACTCCCTGTCCATTTTATTTTTATTGCTAATTCCTTTCACTGTCTACTTTTGACATGAGCAGCAATGAGCAAATACCTGGAGGAAGTACGTGTGCGTGTATGTGGTTAATAGCATGGTGGTATTCCAGCTTCCTCCCGGTGGGTCACAGAGTGAAAATGTCAATTTAAAATGATTGTCTGTCGTTTTATGTCAGTCCTATGATTGGCTGCTGAGTCTATGGTCTACCACACAATTAGAAAGGTTTATTAGATACGTACTATATGGGATATTGGAAAGGTTTTGCACTTTTGTAGGGTCTTGGGTTACTGTCATTGTCAGGTATGTGGATTTCAAATTTGGCAAATGTAATCTTTTCTGTTCACTCTACCAGTGCTATAATTGAGCTGCGCTCCACCATTGTTGTTTTGGCAATTACCTATTCTGAATTTTAATGGACATGTCCGTTTCCCCAAAGACTATCCTTTTACCCGGTAAACCGCAACAACTTTGGTTTTTTAAATAATGCACTAAAAACCATTTTTATCCATCTTCAGTCCAAATTGATGCGTTGACTGCAACTATGGCAAATGGCTTATGCTCCAGCTTTCAAGAATAAAATAAACAGCTTAGAAAATATTTGAAATGGCAAACAGGTATTTTCTGGAAATTTGACTACTTTGCCTGTGATTGACAGCCTTTAGAGTCAAACCTGACCCGAACCAGGTTGACTTCACGGTCACTCGTATCCCAAAGGTGTGATCATATTACATATCCAGCTGAACATGTGTCCATTTTGCTGCGAGAAACCTGTATAATCACTTGTCTTGTTATACTATATTCTGCAATGTCTTAATTATCCCCCTTGGACTAAGATTTTTTTTTTTAACCTGCTCAACCAAGATACTTAAACGTTACAAAGGTCATGTTTGACTACTGACATTGTTATGCCATTGCATACACACAAGATACAGTTCATGAGCATTTAGATCATTATAGAACAAAATACATGTGGTCCAGTTTGTATTTTTAAAGGTTGAACTAACATTGTTAAGGTTTCAAAGATTCCCTCGGTATATCGCAGTTCACCTTTTAAGGCTTTTTTTTTGTTACAGCGTAGGAATGGTACACAATAAATGGAGTGTGCTTACGTCGTGCTTTTATCCACACCATATGGTGCTCAAAGCGCTTTACAAAGACCTACGCATTGCTGGGCTTTTAAAAAAATTAATCTTTCAATTTCCTAAAAACAATCCGTCCACACTCCCTAGAAAAAAAATCCACCCAGTGTGTTTTTCAGCGCAGTTACAAACTTGATAAAAGTTAAGAAAATTCTCACATCGGCAAAGTGTTCTACATTGGATCGGTACAGTATCACTTTTGTCGACTCACATAAACTTGCCCCTGATATTCTTGTCAGATCACACCCTGCTGACAGAAACTGCCTCTTGCCAGAATATAGTACGTATCCGCACAAACATGGTTTGCGTTTCACTTTGAACTTTTATTAGCGGTTGAACCTTGTCGTCATTCTCCTATTCTGGTTTTCCTCTGCTGTAAGACCAGCTAAGAGTTGGCAACCTCTGTATATTTTTGAAATCACCGTATCACATACCTACGTCTTTGTACAGGGCGTGTCTTTGTTGCTTTCCTGTTTTTTTTACTCCTTGTCTTGTTGAAGGAAATACATGACGTGCAACAATAAGGTAAAGTCATTTACACTCCTCACTCTGCAGCGGATTTTATAAACGGTGGTGCTTGACATACTATTTTTACTCGCGGTAATCATATACATAAGTGCAACATTTTGTCTTCACAAAGCTCCTTATTCTAGATTTGATCTACTTGTGCTTTGCACCTTATTCAGCTCCTGAGGCAGTTGCAGCTTCTTCTCAGATGCACATTACTCATCACGCTGAACACACTTCTGTCACAGCCACCTGAAGATGGGCTTCACTCTCCAATTTCAGAAGAGGCTCTCTTAAGATTTGTTTTTCTATCAAGCAGGGATGAACTGCAGTCACAGAGAATCTAATAAGCCATGGAGGATTGGTTTTCAACAGTATCTAAGAGGCCCGATTCGTTTTAAATTCAATTTTGAACGTAGCAGTGTTACTGTCAATCTGAAATATGCCAATGAGTTGATGAATTTCAACTCAAGCATATATGCGTAGTAGATGTTTGATGAAGGTAGTAGAAATTCTGAGGTGGATCGGATTCCTTTTCTTGAAACGAGTAAATTTTTTTAAATTTGTATTTAGAAACAGTTTTCTTCACTCCTCCATTGTAAAATGAACATGCATAATAATTTGGAGCATGGTTTGCAATTTCAATGAAATATTGTATTTTTTTTACAAGAACTATTACAAAAAAACAGATTATCTGGATGAGATGTCAAATTGTGTGACTGAGTGCATCAGGCTGCCGTTAATATAGCGCCACCATTATGTAGATTAGCCCTTTTCCCCTGAGTGCACCTTCACCATTTAGAGCTTTCATTCGCAGAAATGTTTTATGGGAGAGCACACACACACACGTGCGTTTGTACATCTGCACTTTCAATCATTGTTTTGTGTGTGTGTTCCTCGTGACAAACACACATTTGTGATGACATGTTGATTTAGTTCAACTAATCACATGCACAGTTATGCATGCACGGCCCACCCCTTGACACAAATACACACACACAAACACACTCACGCACACACACCAAGGTTATTCACTGTTTTTAGGTCCATGCTAATTAAGGTCTCCTGCACTGTGGTTTGGGGTGAGTGAGTGAGTGAGTGAGTGAGTGAGTGAGTGAGTGAGTGAGTGAGTGAGTGAGTGAGTGAGTGAGTGAGTGAGTGAGTGAGTGAGTGAGTGAGTGAGTGAGTGAGTGAGTGAGTGAGTGAGTGAGTGAGTGAGTGAGTGAGTGAGTGAGTGAGTGAGTGAGTGAGTGAGTGAGTGAGTGAGTGAGTGAATTTTTGAGCAGCAACACCAGCTGCTTGTTTTTAATGAAAGCCTTGTGATCAGTGCTCTCTTCAGATGAAGTATTTAATTCCTGAAGGAGGGCAGATGAAGATGGACACACAGTCCATCTATAAACAGGCGTCCTCTTGAAGGTGTATGTGTGCACACTATCATTTGATACGATGGACTAAGAGCGACACTGTTTAGCTTTGTGTTTGCTGATTGGAGCCAATACACGCTGGTGTTCTGGAAAAACATTTCATAAGAAGCAGTCACAGAAAGACTCTTACCTTAACATGAGAGTGCAACAGCATGATCTGCAATCATTGTAATTGGTGCACTTGTAGGAATTATACAGACAATCTGGAAATCGTCATTTCTCTGAACACTGTAGCAATGCTGAGAAATTTGGCCCGGGGGCGGGGTGGGGGGATTTGTAGTCTAGTGGTTTGCATATGCAGGCTCATTTCCTGGCCGATGCCCCATTTGCAGTTGCCCTGCAATACTGGCAGTGAGCTGTCTGTCTCTCAGCTTATGTAAACTGGAAATTGCTCAATATTCCCCTACAAGCTTGAACAGGATAGCCAACCTAAAAAATTTTCTGCCTTGATTCTGGGGTATTGGGTAATGGTGGTTCTATTGATAGCAATTATTAAGCCATTATTTGAAAATTCTCAGGAAGGCTTTTCCCAGGTGTGTGGGTTCTTCCCTGCGTGACATTGTCGCCGGTGCATGTGTGTTGATGGCTATCCAGCTGGAGCAACAACAAGAAAGTGAAACACGGGCAAGGTTGATGGAGGCAGTAAGACCCTGAGGATGAGCAGAGCGATGGGGGTGGGAGGAGGAGGTGGCAAGAGGAGGAGGAGAGAGCGCGTGTTCACTCTGAGCTTTGCGAGCCGCTGCTCGTGGTGTCAGTGCACTAGTGTGTGTTCCAGCCTGCTGCTGCGAGTGCGAGCATCACCGCGTCGCCGCGTGCGCCAATGCGTGTGTGACCCCGGCGCTCACTCTGCGTACGACAGGTGGAGATGACATGACCGCGTTCGAGAGGAAGAAGGGGAAGGACCTGTAAGGGCTCAACACACATACCGTTTACCTTGAATTCCCCTACACACGTGCTTAAATTCCAGCATTCCTCAGATCAAAACTTACCAGATTAGTTTGTGTGTTTGAGTTGTTTTAACAGCAGCTTATCGGTGTGCACAGCTGCACAAAAAAAAAAAAAATGCATGCGTCCTGACTTTTCTTTTTTGATGCCTGCAGACGAGGTCAGCAAGTGTTACTGCGTCCGGAGGAGAGTTCTGCTCCTAGCCTGACAAGCAGACAGTCCACCACGTTTTCTGAACAGGTCCAGGTAAGAACGCAGTCTTCCTCGCTTAATTGTCTCGTCGCCACGTAACTGCCAGGTCTCGAAACAGGAACTCAAACAGGATGCCCGATGCTCGGCACTTTTTTCTCTCTTGCCTTTATTTATTTTCTTCGCCCTTATCGAGTCTGTCACAATCACAGGTAGATTAGGAAACACAGTTTGGGGAAATCTGTCACAGTATCAAATATAAACACACACATGGCGCGCACACACACATGTTCATTTGTGGAGCACCAAACTTTTTTCTCCGTAGAAGGTAAGTTGGAGCTTGTGTGGCTGCAGCCTTTTTGTTCCCTTGATTCTTATCACTTGCATAGTGTGTGTGAGTGTGTTTGTGTGTTTGTGAAAGAGAGAGAGAGAGAGAGAGAGTGTGTATGTATTTGCTTGTGTGCGCGTGTTGGGACTTGTAGAGTAGGGTGCAGCTAAGAATCATTAAAGACAAAATGCTCATAAATATGAGCAGGAGGAAATTAAAACCAGTGTTTGTTTGAATGGTGGGTGAATGGTTACGCGATCAAGTCAATATCTTTGTGCGTGTGTGCGTGTGCGTGTGTGCGTGCGTGCTTTTGTGTTGATTCGATCTGTCCATTCAAACCTCCGGAGGGAATACAAGCAATATTTTTTTTTTCTGTTACTCCTTTTGTGCGTTTGGTCGATATGTGTCATACAATTGAGGCATTCAATTTAAAATGACCTCCCTTTTTGTTCTACCGCCCCCACCCCCTTCCCCAACACACACACTGGCACACATTTTAGCACAATAATTGCGTTTTCTAGCCACGCTCGCAACAAGTGTGTTGGCATCTGTAATTCAAATTAAAAGAGGCTTTAATGAAAATAGATTGGTTACCCGTGTGGTCATGCTCCGTTCAGACTGAATGACTTGTGTATGGATACACACTCAATGAGACGCATGTAAATGTACATGCTTTATTTACACACGAGAGATACAATGTGATCGTTACGGTACTTAACTTTATGGGTGTCCAGTGTATTTCAACACATTTACTCCCCCCCAGTTGCAGCTTGTCTGTAAAGTTAGCTTGGCTTTGTGTTTATTTAATTTACTTAACCTTTAAATGTGTGTGTGTGTGTTATGTTTGTAGTGTTGCTATATGTGGTTACTGTGCTGGCGTGAGTCAAGCTTCCGCATGCGTATATCCACAGCCAAGCGATGACGCTTAAAACCTTGTTTAACAGCATTCCGCTTTTGGTTCATTGCTAAGGTGTCACCATGATGTGAAATGCTTGGAAGCGGCTGCCCGCTGACTCACGTTCAGCGCCACCTGTTGGTGTTGCCCCTGTGATTTACACATGTTCAGGTCTCGGAGACGTGTAATTAGTGATTAATTTTTGCCTGCTTTGCAGTCATGCCAGTTTAAATATAAAATGATAAAGATGAGCATGACTGGGGATCAGAGGTGCATTGGCCCATGTTAAGATTTTGGCAGGAGGGTCTTTGTGCACACTGTATGTACTGTACATGTGTACACATTTTCGCATGAGCACTTGAGGCAATGAGGCAGCAAAAGCGGCAGGTTAATCTCTTCTCAGCCCTCAGCTGAACAGATGTGGGGATTAATTTGTCAAGGAATCGTGTGGTGCTAACATCCTGGTGTGTAAGCTGGAGGCTGAAATTCAGTAACCTAAACATTGCATTGGATATCGCTTAGAGCTGGAAATATGGATACAGTGGAACCTCCATCTATGGATTAATAGGGGGCAGAGGTCATCCAGCCGTGTATCCGTTAAATTGAAATACTTTGTGGCCTGAAAATGTCCGGGTCCGTTCAAGCGAGGTTTGACTGCGTTTTTCTTTGACAGAATGAAACATAGTCGATATAATGAATTGCTGATTTTAGTTGAGTGGAAAAATGTAAAAGTGGTGAAATTAAATTCTGATGACGCAAGTGTACAAGGGAATGAACTAATGATTTCAGTGTCACTTGTAGCACCATAATTATCAAGAGAGTGTGAAGAGATGGCATGCGGCCAAACAAATTCATTTCAAATGTGCTTTCATGAGGATGTGTTCCATGCATACAAATGAAATTGCAACATTCCATGATGTTGTTTATTATCTATAATATGTACATAGTGGTGCCCTTTCTTTGTGCAAATATTTCCAGTGAATATGCTTATTACCCGACAAGAAATATGCTGACCTTTTTCGCCCATTTAGTAGCTGATGGGCTCCCTTGAACTAAATTTATATTAATTGCATGCATAATTTTAGCAGGGTTTTGTCAACGGATAAAAATCCCAAAATTAGTCAATATTGGTATCGGAGCGAGTATCAGTACTTGCAACATTAACCGATACCAGTAGGTACCGACCTAATGTGGCTGTTTTAGGAACTAGAAATTAGAAGCCAACAGCCCTAATGTGGCTGTTTTTATGATCAGGAACCAGAAATGAGAAGAATAGAAAATTGCCATTAATTTAATGCAATTTTGCAGAAAATCACAATCTTGGGATAAAGGTATTTTTCTAAAATGATCTGTCATTTGTTTTGGGGAAAATTTAGATATCAAAAGTACTAGCGTTGATTTCGGTGGTTACTGAAAAACTTAACATTCTGATAACAATTTGTAAAAAAGTGCTATCAAACATCCCGACAAAATTTTTATTTTACTTTATGCATGGTAAGAAAACTGAAGAATGAGAACGTCAGATGAAAACTTTATCTAAGTTCAAAGGTCTGTAATTATTTTGAAAAGTGACTGTGGCACACTTTAAATACATTGATTAAAATTTTCACAGTTTCCCATTTTTCTTCAATGTTTGTGTGCAAGGTTGTTATGTGTCATCTGCTTTTGCAGTCTGATATTCACTGGGCGAACAGGAAGCGCTTCATTGTCTTCATCAAGGAAAAAAAAACAGGACGCAGCTCAAATATTGATGCAGTCTCGAGCAAATGATTCCATATTTCCTCCTACCCAATTAGTTCTCAACTGACTCTGAGACTAATCTCGTTAATTTCACATACGATCTGTCTTTCGACAAAACAATTTAAAGAAAATAAATAGTAGTATATCCGTCACTGATGATAATGATGATGATTATGCTGCTGCTGATGGTGTTGACTAAATTATATGACAGAGGTAACCTTTTTTTTTTTTTTTTAAATTTGCATTCACATTAGCCACATACGAGACCTCCAATTGAAGCCTAATGGCCTGCTGGGTTGTTCATAAAAAGCACAACACAGCATTATCATGTTTGTGAAGCACTTTCATTTCTGCTTTGGATTTGAAAAAGCACACGGGGGCAATTTCCATTCACTCGTGTGTGACAAAACATAGTCATGTATTTTTCTGCATTGGTATAACTTGTCTGTATATTTGCAAAGACTCCAGTTAGCAATCAGGAAAAAAAAATATAGATAGATAGATAGATAGATAGATAGATAGATAGATAGATAGATAGATAGATAGATAGATAGATAGATAGATAGATAGATAGATAGATAGATAGATAGATAGATAGATAGATAGATAGATAGATAGATAGATAGATAGATAGATATTTCTAATTATATATATATAATTATATAAAGAAATAATAATAAAAATTATGATAATATTTTAATGCACATGCTTTATTTACATTTTACCCATTTGAGATTTTCACTTTAAATGATCCACATCAGCAGCACTTTCAACAAATTAGCACCCACTTGTGTAACGCAGGCATTAAAAACCTTGGTGCAGAAAATGCAAGCTGAACACGTATGTATGTGTGTTAGCAGTATTGTTGGTGTTTTCTTTGATAAATGAACTACATTTAGAGCTCCTGAAGTATATCTGTTGTGGATCCCTGTGGGATATTAACTTATTTGTTTTTCACCTGAGATACCCAGCTCAATAGTCACTGGATGTGGTGTTTTGGTGTCTCGCTTTATTTCAAGACAATAAATTGTGTATCAGATCAGACTTGCACATGTGCAACTGCAAATAACAATTTTTGCTCAAATACTTTGCATGTAAAGAAAGAGAGACATGAAAAAGAAAAACCACAATGATTACTGTGTTATTTGGTAAACCTAAAACAATACCTCAGCCTTTATTGCTTCACTTTCTTTCTCTTATATCAGTAAGGTTCAGAATTAGATACACTAATTGCATACTGGAAAATCTTCACGATACGTAGAAAATAATTGGCAAGGGAGTTCATAGAATCCCAAAGATAGCGCAGTTAGTCACAATATTTCAAAATCTCCTTTTATATGTCTCTGTGGACTCAAAATGGTCATTTTAACACTTTAACACACACACACACACATCTCACTGTTGCAGAGGCGAGTGTATAGAATTGATGTGGGCGGCCTTCCCACATTCTTTAAATAAAGAATAGTTCTTCACCAAGGCCAAGTCATCAGTGCAGAGGCAGAGTATTGATCGATTGCTCTATCTGTTTGTCTATTGTATGTATCTCGATCGAGATATCTATTTATTCCATCCGTCCATCTATTTTATATCTTTATCTTGTATCTCTCTCTCGCTCTCTCCCTCTCCACCCATCCCCATGAACACTGAACAAGTTAGAGGTTAGTTTGGGGGCTATTATCTGACTGCTCCGTTTAATTTTCCGCCATTCCATTGTAATAATAAAATTAGTGAATGTTGAATACAGGGTGGAATAAAAGGCAGAGAAGAAAAGAACTGAGAAAGTGGTTGAAAAGAACTTCAAGTGAGGTCGATGTCTGTACGTGATTTCCCCAGGGGATTGTTTTAAAAGGGAAGGGGGGGGGTCCTTTTTTTGTGTCCAAGCTCACACTGCTCTCACCTATAGTTTAACCTGCACAGTGTGCCAACCAAGAGTATTTACCATGGATTGTTTATGTGCTTGGAGGATAAAATTGTTTACAGTGGTGTGTGTTTTTTTAAGTCTTCTACCCTTTGGTTGCCCGGGTCACTTGCACCACCGACAAAGATTGCACTCCTATTAACTCTACACCAATGCACTCAAAGTCACACCTGAAATGTTCCATAGGCTGAGAGGTCAGCGTCCCTCTGGTTTATTGTATACCTTTTACTCTAAAAGCTCCATTGTGCCAGTAGGGACATAGAGACATGTGCAGTAAGTGGCTTTTAGATATCCCAGTGGACAAACGGACAGTAAACTGGGGAAAAGGGAAATATGAGCCTCCATAGAGCTGCCTGTGCCGTCAATATAGTCATCTGCTCCACCATGGTGAACAAACGCGCGCAAAAAAAAAGAAAAAATCTTTAAGGTTGTTCTCAACCTTTATTCTTAACCTTAAGAGGTTAAGAAAAAAAGACTCCCCTCCTCGCTTGATTCTGTTGAGGCTTTTGAAGAAGTGGCTCAAAAACACAAAGAAAAAAGTAAATTTATTCTATCGCCAGAATTTTCAGCTTTTGAAGCTTGTTTTGTGGTTGGTCTCCAGATTGAAACACTTTTTGCGGTGTACACTCATTGCACTAATCATTTTGCCGACCTTTCATATACTGTAAGAAGAAGTAAAAAAAAATTAAAATTCATGTTTGAATAGTGACATTGGCAGCACAATTTGAAGTCTGTTCCCTAAATGACCTTTACTTTTTCAAATTAAGACACATGGAGCCGCTTTTGTCTCATTTTCAATCCGTTGTAAAACCGCCTCAGAAACAGCAAAGTTCTCACGCGGCCGATTTTTAAAACTTGTTGACTCTGAGGGACAAGCGAGAAAGACGTGACTAGCCACTGTCCAAGTCATGCTAATATTCGCTCTCAGGAGAATTACACTTCGGATAGCCATTTTCTTCACAATTGTGAAACTTGTTAATTTATTTTTCTGCTCTTATATTTTCATGTTGCTGATTTATATTACTTGACAGTTCGTTCTCAGCCTAACTCGTCCAATAGCTCTTCCCACCTGTCATACGATCATCAAATTAATCGATATTTTTGAGAATCGATTCATGATTTAGAGACCTTGTGTCCAAAACATTGCAATTTCCGCCTAGCAACATATTGTCAGATATCTATGGTCCTCTATGAAAGCTGACTGGTTATTTTTGTGTTTTGATCCAAATAAAGCAAAACTGTGTTTACTATGGAAATCAGTGAATAACATTGCTGCCCATTTTTTGGCAAACTTTACGGACCAAAGCAAAAAATGAATCATCATCGATTTATGTTTTTGCATTTTATGCAATGTCAAATTGCAAATAGTGTTTTTTCATAAAGGGATAGAAATTAGAAAGTGTTTTACATAAAATTCAGAGGCTGGGTCTTCCAACCTCTTCTCCCAGACATGTATGTACTAACTATTCTGATTAGCATCCACATTTAAACTGGATTAAGGTTTTGTCATCAGATGAACTCAAGCACTAAGAAACAATTTCAAAGTGTTTGTCTAAGGATTTGTTGCCTGCAATTATAACTGCTGTCACCTCCAGTGTTGATACAAGAGCTTCATTGTTCTGATGGCTGTATCAACAATGGCAAACATTTGCATTGTTGCAAGATGTTAGTACAACCGACATATCTTTTTTTCTGTCATTTTCTAAAGCAAAGCCCATCAGGAGAAAAATTGCTTTTGGTCATGTGTTCTTTTGCTGGCGAGGAGCTGTCGAGCCACTCGACAGCCGTGTAGAACAGAATGTGTGTCTAATGTGTCAATGAGCACTCTTGCTTTCCATGTTCTGTCCATCTGCTCTTTCTGGGTCCTACTTGAACTCAACAAATCAAGAGTACAAACACAAATTTACTCTCGACAAATATATATTGGCGTATATTTACTCTAGACATTACATATACTTAAGCAAAATGGCCTGGTAACTTAAAAAAAACTGTCAAGCTGGTTTTAAAATACACATATGAAAAGCTTTTTTTCATTGCACTCAGATATTGTGGATCCCAAAAAAAAAAAAGTAAGCAATGATATCGGGAGGATGATCGCTTACTAAGCTTCTGATTGATCCGATGTCTTTTTTTCAAATGCTTCCAACCCGTAGAGGGCTTATTTGTATGGCAGATCGAGATTGCTAGTGCTTCAGGTTTTGTCTGCATTTTGAAACTGTAACCTATTTGAACAAAACACTCGAAACCAAACTGAGAAAAACACAAACACATCGGCAGACTTATACATGTACTGCATCTAGTCTATGACTTTTTATGAAGAATAGACCCAGCACATGATTGTGCTGTCTTATCATACTGTGATGTTTATCACTGACGACTAAAATGCAGCCGAAGCTTGGAGTTTTCATTGTCACATTAAATTCCTATCAGATGTCAGCTGAGAAACCATGACCTAAAATATGTCATCAGTGAAGAAAGGGGGATTTGTTTTTGGAGCATGCTCAAGATTAGTTCCACATTCTTTTCACACAATTGAAAAGTGAACTTTTTGTATCCTAACTAATGGGCATTATTAATAAAGTTTACATTACGTTAAATTTAGATTACAAATGACAAGTAAAAAACACTCTTTAAGAGTTCAAAGTACATGCTGTTGCACACGTGTAAAAAAAGCAGATCAAATACAAGATGATGAACTCAATTTATGACCATGCCAGTTGGTAAAAATCAAACAGTGGACTCGGCATGCTTTGGAAAGAAACAATAGAGCCTTTGAAACTGAACAAATGTGGAGTGCACACTTGCAATTATTTTTCAATCATGCTGCTGTACGCTTTCTTTGGCAAGCACTTTTCTGTCTGTGTCCCTACGTCACTTTCTCACACACACACACACGCACATACACACTCACACACACTGAATTAAGGAAGTTGATTGCAGTGATTGCCTCAAAAGTTAGGGCAACAAAATGGCACACTTCACAATGATTGTGATTTACTGGGATAAATGAAAAAAAACACATCTAAATTTATGATGGACTCAGGTGTTAATGACAAAACTGCCATGAGCACTTCTCTCCATTAAAGCACTTTACTGCTTGATGTGAAGTATTGTTAATTATCTGAAGAGACAATAAGTCTTTGCTTGATCCCCAGCTCGGCCCCACTATCAACTTCTTGCACCTTGTCCGATTCCATTTGCCTTGTTCTCCAACGGCAGCACTGCATCTATGTACAGTAGGTCCTTTTCTCATTATACGTGACTCTTCCATGAAACCCACACAGTCACTTATCTGCCTCTCATAAAGCGCTAATGTTAATGGTTATCCGGATATTAATGAGCCAATCACAGACAGGTGGCCATTGATTATTCCACAAATGCTAGTGTCCCCTTGAGAAATTAGCTGAAGCATCGATGCGCGTCGCATAAAAAGCTCATTGTGTATGTACAGACGGAAGCAAACGGACGGACGGGCTGGCTGAAGCCGTGTTGAAGCATTAGATCTTGTGAGGCCACACGTAGAAAAAAAAAAAAAAGAAATATCCTGTAATATAATAAGCACAATTGCCTTATTATGATTTATTGGTGTATTTTTGTTCCAGCTCCTTATTACTATGCTGACATAATCAGATTTCTGGTTGCGATCAAAGGCTTTTAAACTTGTCAGCACCTGACGTTCGCATCTTAAGCAGGCACACACACACAACACACACACGCTTGCATAGATACACTCCATGCCGGCAAAGACAGAAGGCTGCATGCTAAACAACATGCCTTTTCTATTAAATCAAACAGCAATGAGATGACGTGTTATCCATTCCAACCATAATCTGCGGCTCAGCTTCAATCTTTTATCAAGACGAGACACTTTCTAATGTGTCCACGACAATTCGAATGTGTGTGTTGGACAGTTATAAAATGAGGACCCTCTTGTCCTGCTGCTCAGGAAATGAAACTGACATTACTCATCTATCAAGACCACTATCCCCTCCTCTCATCTTTCCTCTTTTCCTTGGCTTTACTTATCCTCCCATCATGTGGCCATCATTGGTCCATGTGCCTTGTTTCCCTATTCTGTTTTTCATTGTTTGTACAACACTAGAGTTGTAAAAAAAAAAATAAAGAGACCCCGAAGTCCCGCAGAGCAAGAAATTCAAAGCTCGCTATGATGAAATTATGACTTGGCTCCACAAATGCATTTTTGTGGAGAAAAATTGTGTCCCGAGCTTGTGAAGTTGGTGACATCACACCAGACGGCGTGTAAAACATTTCTCTTTCAGTGGCGACTCGTCAATTGAGCCACCTTGAAAGGAACAAAAAATAAATATTGAAAATGAATTCATAGAAATACTTCAAAATACTCTATTTTACAGATATGCAGGATAAATTGTATACATTTATTGATTCGTAAAATAGATTTGTTATCTCAGAGATAGAAACTCCTCGTCTTTGTGCAATACACATTTATTGGGCACAATTGGGCGCTGCAAAAAACCTTTTAAGAGAGTTACTTTTAAAGCCAATGTCATTTCCTTTCGGGTCCCGGCCAATCTGATTGGCTCCTAGATTTGATGGGAACTTGTCCCCATGTGGCCCAAACAGGCTTAGTCAAGTCTTTTTCTGTCAGCAAAGAGGCAAAATGTGTCAAAATCTTTCACACATTTCAAGGCATCCTTTTTTGCTCCATTAACCTCGAAAAGGCTTCCCATCCAGCTGCTACAGAGGCGTCAGCATTAAATTCAGGATAAATAAATGTTTCTTTGTCCCATTATCAATGTGCATTTCACAAACACATTTTTAATGCATTTATCATTATGTTTAATATATAAATGAACAAAATTTCAGTGACTGAACTAGTACATGATTCGGTTTATTTAAACACTTAAATTGTTTGGAACATTCTATTAGTACTGTGATGAATAGGCTGAAATATTAAATGAGTATTTAATTTTTTCCCTGGGCTTTGATTACTTTTCGCCACAATCTTCAATCTATCATTAAATCTTCTGCTTTCAATCATTCTGCCTTTTTCAAGACTTATCTTTCAAGCAGCAGTGTCCCTGAACATAGTCATTCAGCACAAGGGCACTGAAGTGTGTTGAACCGTCCCGATAAAAAATGAATGCATTGTGAGTTTTTCAATGGCTGTTTTTCTAACTGCTTTCCACATTGTTCGCTTTCATTGTATGTGTGCGTGCATGCGTGCATGTATGCCGTGTCCTGTGATGAATGCTAAAATATGACGGGACTGTAGTGGACATTTTTAAAAAGTTTACACTGAACACACATACACACACACAAGCCTGGTGAGAAATTACAAATAAATGAATAAAAAAAAAAGACAATGTTATGAAAGAATAAAAGATTGAGACAAAGGTTATGACACAAAGCAAAAGGGATGAGTTTGAATGAATATGCTTTTCTTTTCCCCGTTGGGTCGTTATTCTTTCTCCGTGATGTTTATCACCGTGGCAACTGTCATGCAGTCGTGCCGGTGTGTGGGCGATGTGAAGTGAAGATGTGTTATTTCAGAGCAGAAACAGTAATTGGAACTGAAACTTCAGACAAGGACAATAGAATTGGATATTTTTTTCGAAGCAGTTTCATTTATTTTTTTTATTCCATTGTCGCCTTGTCATCAAGTTGTATGGAGAAGCCTGAGCGTATTTTTACGTTCCTGTCAAGATATTTTATTGAGAGATTGAATGTGACCTCAATTAAATTTACTGAGTGAGATCATTTCTTCAAAGCTTATACTTCACATCATCGCACATGAAGCAGACAGGGTGCGAAAGAGGCAATTAGAAAATGTGGGACAAACAAGCAGCATGTGAGCGTTTCATAGCACACTGCTAAATCACACAATTATTCTCTCATCAGGCATCCTTTGCGTTCTCATGAGATTTTGGACCAAAAAAAAGCAATTAAAGTGGAAGTCCACCAAAATCAATTCTCAGAAACTTCTTGATTTGTTTAGATTTAGTTTTGGAATCGGTCAATTTAATGGTCAAACTATTTTGATCGCAAAACTGTTTCGGCAATTTGGAACATTTAACCAGCGGTTGAAATCTGTAATCTTTTTACTACGAACTACAATATTTCGGGTGCAATTTTTACTAAAGTCATGTGGAAACAAGCTTAGAGTTGACAGATATTTTCCTGGAGAACTGAAAGTGAAGCTGTGTGAGATAAATGGTCTGTTCAATTATTTTGTGCACAGCCTCGGATTCTTACGGTGAAAAGGGCATGTTTGGAAACTGGACTGATTGGGTCCGTGTGGGTGTTTGGGTCTTTTTTTCGTATGAATTGAGAAAGTTCCAACCTTAAATTAGTACTCAAGGTGCATGTGTGTTTGTGTGTGTGTGTTTCTGCGAAATGAACGAATAAAGGAAGATGCCTCATGCTGTTATTTTTCCCGGTTGACCTCGCAAATGAAATGTTCCCTTACCAAAGAAGACGTACGTCACCAAGATCGGACAAGAAGTTCCTGGTTCTTGTGCTCAATTGAAAAAGAATGTATCATGCTTAGTTTCCGTTGCTCAGTACATGTGGTGGCAAAATGTGTAAAGAAAATGCAACACAAGTGTGTGTACTAATAGTACAATATGATTCTGCTACCTTTTTAACCACATTATGCAAAAAATATATATCGCTATGGTAAAATGACAAATGACCTCTACAGCCGTGCCCATAAAATTTCATTATATCGGTCTAATATGAGACATTGTAGTGCAATGATGATTAAATAGAATGACACGCTTCCTTTCAAGAGACAATTTTTTTTTGCATTTTAACAACATAATGTTAGAAAATGGTCAGGAATCCACCAGGCATTAGTTGTTGTTTTTTTAATCAGCCATGACGATGGATTACTAATGGCTTCTGCCCTTTATGTAAATAAGCTCATAGCCATCTAACCAGAATCTTAATCACAAATGACTTGACGTGTCATGCTGTATTACTAGAAAATTTCGTTAACGCGATAGTAAGAAGTAAGAAAAATAATTACACAGACCATAATTCCTGTCCCTTCTTGGTAGGACTGTACGATTCTTCCTCTCCAACTCACTGCAGCTGTCATGGTAACAAAATGAGGGGCTGCTGCACATTAAGTGATGATTTATATGAGGCCATTTTTCACTGAAAACGGATACAAATTAAGACCTTTGGTCCAAAAGGACTTCTTTTCCCCCGTGTGGGATAAATAAAGAAATATATTTAGTTTGAAAATGCAAACATTAAAACCTGCTCTCCAAGTTTTGTCTGAAAAGTGCATGGTTATTATTTGTGTGTGTGACAGTGGTCACTCAGTCTGGGAATGCACAAGTGAAAACACAAGACAACAATGACGGACCCAGATCACATGCACTTAAAAGGCACTACTATTGGCTTGGCTGCACACGATTGTATTTTCTTTTTTAGTTCTCATTTCTTTTTTTTACAGGCCCATGAATGAGACCCCCCCCCCCATCCTGTTTTAGTTGCTCGCATGTAAATGTACCTTTGAGAGCAGACTCCAAGGTCATTGTGCAAGGTGAGCCCACAGCTCCCACCAAGCCTGAGGCTAAACAAGGAAGCGAAAGTCTCCCTTGAATGACAACTAAAGTTGCTCCATAATAGAATACACAATAAGCCTAATGTTGTCTTATGATTTGGTCAAACATTTTCAATTGTATATTATATAAAATGTTGACAGTCTAAAACAAGTGGACTTCATTTTGATGCCCTGCCACTGTTTTATAAATAGGCCTTTTGATTAGTGTTACAGATTGTGACAGCATATTAAATATGGAGGGGAGCAACATACCTAGGGAATGATTTTAATGAGGTTCTGTTTTAATTTAACCCGCCAGGGTCAACCTCTGTTCATTGTCTTTGGCGTGAGTTACACCCGCAAAAAAAAAAAAAAAAAAGAAATAATGATGCAGTCTTTTGACACTCTGACACTTTGAGCTCTCCAGTTGATATAGCAGTAAAAGCCTCAGTCACTTTAAGCTGCACATTTATCAGCCTGGGTGAGATGAAGCAAGAAGACTCGCTCTGGGACAAAATATCGATATCGCAATGTAGCGTCTCATTTAGCTCTCAATGTAGTGTAACTGTTTTTGACCAACATCCAATATTGACTTTCAACAATCTACTTGTGTATTTGTTGACATCTTGGGATATGAATCATAATGCTCTTTGTTGTTCTGAAACATTTCAAAAGTGTTTATCAAAATCCTTTTTGTTGGCGCCACTGCTTATTTTACTTACAGCACTGTCAAAAATTGAGGTGACTTAGCTTAGATCTGTATTGCCCTGATTTATTTATTTTTTTAAACACAGTCTGTTCGATGCAATCTATTTTATTTTCAAACAGTTGCAGTATCCCTCCTTTGCATTTAAATCAGGGCGGTCGGAGCACATGCTGAGTTTGACATTGAGAAAACAGAATTAGATACGCTGTGACCGTGGCAGGTAAACTGCGAGAACTCCCCTTGCGCACAATATCTTCGCCCGCGCATGAGATGTGGGCAGTTGGAGCCAGCCTCGTACCCTCGACCCCCACCCTCTTTGTTCTGATTGTTTATCTCCTTTTTAGGCCCATATGGTGGCACAAGAATCACAAGTGCAACAGTCGCAGCTGCTCCTCAGATTAGCTCAACAGAGTTCACATCTCGTGGGCTAGAACAGCTGCTCGGGACTTTAAAATGAAGACTTTCCTTCAATTGTGTATTATGTTACGCTGCTTTTGCTATAGTGTCTAAGAACCAAATTTCTTCTTGTGTTGTTTTAGCATTGTAAGGCTCCAACAGTTATCGCCATTGTACGGTTCTTATTTCAGTGCAAGTGCAGAACTACAAAAACGATGTCATGCCCGTGGGCAAAATGCGTTTCTCGTTACTTTTTAAGACTATTTCAGGGCTTTCAAACAAAGGCACACTGGATCGATATCAGCTACAAAAGAATGGAGCAATGTTTTGGTCTTGTGGACTTTCTTTGATGTTTTAGGTTATTTTATTGTTTTAAAATATTAATGTCACTGATGTTGTAGTGGTTGACTGCGCTGGTTTCCATGCAGACAGTGTGGATGATTGCCTGTGGCAGTGTGAATGGTTTGTCTGGCTCCATTAGTTTCCTGTCATTGACTTGGTTCCCCAAAGTCATGATGGATGGATGGATGGATGGATGGATGGATGGATGGATGGATGGATGGATGGATGGATGGATGGATGGATGGATGGATGGATGGATGGATGGATGGATGGATGGATGGATGGATGGATGGATGGATGGATGGATGGATGGATGGATGGATGGATGGATGGATGGATGGATGGATGGATGGATGGATGGATGGATGGATGGATGGATGGATGGATGGATGGATGGATGGATGGATGGATCTGGTTTTTTTCTCATTCTAGAATGAGAAGTGACCCGCCTGGTCCATCGGTATCATAGATTACTAAAGTGGGCAACTTGTGGTTACTATGACAATCAATCAATGGATGAACCGCAAACTTGAGTTAATGGCTTTTTCCGTCTTGCTCCTATATTAAATCGTAAAGCCCTGAGGTAGGTCACAATGCTTTCTTCGATTGAAAACCTTTGCTACTCGTGTGACAAGTCAAGACAGTCTCGGGTCGTGCTGCCTTGAGCAAATTTGTAAAGGGTTGCCACATCTAGCAGCTGCTTGACATTTGGTCTGAACAAACCAAGGGTTTTCTTCCTAAAGTCCAGATATCTTTGAAAAGTCACTCCAACACAATCATATCGGCAGACAAGTCGTCACTATGTCAAACAAGTAAGTTTCATAGAGAAATAAGGTGCTGTGTTGTTTTTTTTTATTTTGCCGTGTATGGCGCATTTCTAAAAGTGTTGGACTGTTTAAAGGAAGGTCTAAATTTGTCTAGATTTTTCATGTTATTTATGTTTTCCTATACAGTATTCATCTCCATTACTTTGCAATACTAACCCCCTCCATTTAATTGGCAAAGCGGTACCGCGCCATCAGTCATAATAGCGTCACGGGCGTCAGCTCAAGCTCAAGCTGCTTGTTTCCTTTTCAAGCCAGACCATTGATCCCAGCACCACAAGCACCTTTTTGCTGTGGAGGTTATGTAAAGATAACATAGTCTGTTTAATTAATCCCAGGGGGAAGGAAAAAGTATCTGTACAAATGTCATAGTCAAAAAAGAATCGCTCTATATTTGCTCATTCAACATACCCACAAACCTCACTGACCTTCCCTTGGTGTAAATATTAATATGCTAATATTAAAGGTTGGAAATTGTGGGCATTTTTTTCAATTAGCTTTACTATTGTGATTTGAATTTCATTGATATTTCTTAGTCTAAAAGAGAATTTTTAAATGTTTATAAATAAGTTTCCTCAGCGGATGTCTAATAGAAAATGTACATGAATGATTGTTGTACATTTTTTAATCAATTTGGTTCATTCTGATTTCTCATTAAATCAACCTGAACTTTTAGACTGTTGGAATTGTCTCTTAAAGTCGTATTATTACTGTCATTAATAATACTGCCAAGCATTGTTTGTGAGGGGACCATGCTCAAGAATGATTGTCCAAGTTGAACTCGTAAATAGTTCAACTTTTTTATGGTAGCACCAGCCTGCTCAAGAAAATATCTTTCTACAGAACAGCACTGATGCTGAAAACTGCTTCTGCAAAATTTCAATTATTTTCCTTTTATATTTTCTGTTCTATTTAAGAGCGTGAAGATATGCTTGTGGTTTCATGGAAAAGTTTAAGTGTTTATCTCAGCTGGAAATTCTTCTTTGAGAGCACATAGGCAGCTTTGCAGTGTTTGTAAAGGAAATTGCTCCAAGGGCTCTCTCGATATTGTGAGTATTTTGTTACGCCATGTAGTTATCAGCAACCGCTGAAAGATTTCAGGCCAAGGTGACTACAGAATTTATGGGTTTTAGAAAAAAAAAAAACAATGCCAACTAAACGGCTTTGAGGCATCCGCATTGGTGTTCCGAGATACAGGTTTAATTCATTCCGCGACCTTGCTTGTAACTTAAAACCGTTGCATTCAAAGCATCTTTCACAAATGAAGTAAATGGAAATGCCATTAAGTGACAAAACATTTTTTACTAGGGGGAACCAGATTTACTTCATACAATAATTAAAAATAATTCAAAATATAAAATAAATCATTATAAATTAATTGCTGCTTTCCTTCTCCTTGTCGAGAGTAAGAGTCGTTTTTCACAGATGACGAATATATTCCTTTGGGTATTAGTACATTGTTGTTCTACATGTGTTGCAGCACCCTTTTTATTCATATAGCCACTGCTTAAAGGACTTGACTAATGAGTAATAAAAAAATCATTTAATAAATGTCACTTAAGTAGCACAGTATATTGTCTTGCCTTCAATCCTTCAACAACTCGAAACAGCTGAAAGTACGGATGCATGTTTAATCACTATCAATGCATTTGTACATCTGTGGCTTGTCTTGCTCATATGTTGTCTTGTATGTACATGCACATGCATGTATGTGTGCAGCTTTGCAGCCTCCGGTATGGGGGTGTCTGTTATTATTAGAACCTGTCACCATGGAAACTATTTCACATACACTAATTGGTTTCATAACAAGAAGAGTCGGTACATGTTGAACTTGCAGAGAAAGTCAGAGAAGGGAGTAAAAGTCAAAGTGGAAATACAAAGCGATGAGTGGACAGATTGTTAGAGGTCATTAGAGACCACACCAAAACACGTTTGTTTGCTTAGATTGTTCTTGGGCCTGAATGTTTGTTTCTCTATATGTGATTTGGCTGGCGACCAGTTCAGAGTTTACGCAATGTAATTTATGACATTTATCACCAACCTCACTCTTTTCAGTCTAAATGGGCTATTGTACTACTACCAGCGTAAAAGTCACATCCATAAGATCTCTTGTTGAATGTGATGTAGTTTGTACGCCATCCGTGTGACTCCACGCAGATTGTTTTTCTTCCTTCAGAAACACAAAGAGCTTTCGTGTAAGCTGTGTTGTTCGTGCTCACAAAAAGCCTTTTGTTATTTCTCTGCCGCGTCATTTATTTGTCTGTGTTTGCATTCTAATCTGTGCAAACATTCTGCAAGTCTTTTGACTCCATGAATGATTCTGTCAGCTGTTGACACAATATTCCCAACCACCGGACTCAAACATCCTCTAAGAAATCACTCAGCGCTTGCTTCCATTTTACACCTCTTCGCCAACTGGGACGACAGCCACAATCACGCTCATCTGAACATGTTCAGCAAGACAATCGCTTAATTAAATGTGACTTACACCGCAAGTTGCATAGACAGAAGAAAACGTGATGTTCTCTAACTCAAAGCCACACCAGCATTGTCCTTAAACACTGTCTGGCTGGCTGTAAGCTCGGCCGACATGCCAGTCCATGCGTATTTGAGGCACACAGATGGTCTCAGCCCTGAATATGGATGAGGAATCTGACACCACAACTCAAACAAACCACATGGACGAGACAAATGAAAAAAGGAATTAGAGCGAATAGAATGAAGAGACGTCAGGATCAATGAGTTGAAAGCTCAGGTGGAAACTCAGCCGTCAATACACACTTTTGCTTTTAATAAGCTTCTTCTTCAATCCCCCCTCTATCCCTCCTTTATGAATTATGAGGCACAAATGAGAACTGTGTGTTTGTGTATGCATTGTGATTGTGTTTGTCTAAGAGATGGCATCGGGCCAGGAGCGAACGCAAGGTGCACTGCAACAATTGCCGCCACAGCATCTGCCAAGCCAAGACTGCAAAAGTCTCTTGCCATACACACAAATATTTTACATCCAGGACCAAAATAGACAGACGCAACTGCACAGATGCGGACAGAAAACACAAATGCATACCATCTTCCAATGCAAATGTTGTGCACTCTGCTGAAGAAAACATCTCAGGCATAGCTTTGAGTGTGTATATGTATTGATGTAGGTATATATATTTTGTGCATGTGTAGCCACAGGTGGCCCAGCTGTAGTTAGCCTCCAAGGAGGAAAGAGTAGAGAGCATGAGAGAGAATTATAAACACAAACTATCTTTTCAACCATCAACATGGAAGAGGTTTCACACGCTGGCATAGTAAAGATAATAACATCAGGTAATGAGCTGTAGCAAAATGCAAATACTTGGATGCACCATTTTTTCTCCAAATGACTTGAGGAACTATGAAAAAAAAGCTTTCATTCTTTACTGATGATATCTTTTTGTTATGTCTGACAAATTGTGTGGGATTATGAAGCGAATGGAAGGTATTAAAATGTTATTATCTGTTGCTTCGAAGCAAAGGTTGGAAATAAAAAAAATCCTCTAATTACTAAATATTGTCAGAGTTGAATGATATTTGAGAACTATACTTTGGTGGCTTGCATTATTTATTGACTTGGAAGTTGCAAAATGTCAGTGGCACATTTCATGTCATTTAGTTGTTGGTGTTTGGCAATAACCTGTTAAAGATTATCAATTTATGTTACAAGTCGTACTGATTTTGAAGTCTTGGAGTTGTTTGTGTAAGCCAATACATAGATCAATGTTGGACGTGTTAGACAAGCAGCTAAAGGTTGTCAAATGTTGGACTTTCAAACATTTTTGGTCCCTCTGTGATATGGCAGCAAAACACTTTGGCCTTGTTGGATATCTGACAAATGTATGAGTGAGCATTGGTGCTTGCTTAAAAGCCCAGTGATCCTTTATTCTATTTTATTTTATTTTATTTTATTTGTCCCGCACCTGTTGGGCTGGACCGTTCTTATTCTCATTCCGTTCATTCTGCAGACAACCTGTTGAGGTAGTGAAAGCATCACTAAAACTTCAAAAGTCGCAGAGACAAAATAACAGCAAGCCGCCGCATCACGCACACCCTGGAAACGCCAGCTAGCGCACCATGTCTTTCTTGCCAGTGTTTTTTTTTTTTTTTTTTAAAGGGGCTTTTGATATTTGGGATAGATGCTGCAGCTGAGGCTTTCTGTGAAAACGCACCTTCTCATATAAACAGAAATGTTTAAAGCTTCCAGAAGGAATAATTTTGCACTCAAAGAAGAAGTTATATTTTGCCAAGTCAAACATTGCCCGCGATAACTCATTTCAAGGCCTTTTGGGTCTTTGGAGAACAGGAATGTATTAGAACCAAAGACAGCTTGGAGTAGAGCAAAGTGGAGGAAATCAATCTTAAGTGGTCTTGGCACTACTGTAAAGTATTGGTGATTTGTGACTAATGGGCTGAACTAAGCAAACCCTCCGGTTATTTCCAGGACTGAAATGTTGGCTTCCATCCATGTCGCGTTCCCTTTTCCCGCCTTGTATCAACCAAGGTAACCATAAAATGGTCACCCTTAGGGAACTTCTTGAAATGTCTGCCTGGTCGATTGAAACAGGCACAGTTTCACCCCCGGTTCAGGTCTTCGGGGACTATCTGAGCTAGTGAGCCTCAATGACTTTTTCCGACATCTCCAGTTATCTGCACGAGGGAGATGAAGCACGGGGAGATAATATTTCAGTGTCTCTGGGTATGACCATGATAACCCTTTTCAATGAACTTTATTCCATCATGACGAACAGCAATTCTAATTCATCATGTTTCTTCCCTTTCAGCTTTTTTTTCTCATTTGGTTTCTTTGGAATTGACTTTTTTTTCTCAAACAATCGATTGTCAGCCTCAGTAAAACTGGACTTTTCAAATATGAATACAATGTTGACACTAGTGTGCCAAGACATTATTAGGGGTTCTGTGGCAAATATCCAATTAATTAGTTTGAAGGTGATTATTAATTACAAATATATTTATATTTGGCAGCGGCAGAAATGTTAAATGACTCAAATAGATCTTTTTATACCACACTGGTAATAGCAGTTGCTGTATAAAACTTAACTGTGACTAAAGTGTGTCTTATTGTGTAGTCAGCAGCGGAAAAAGACGAGAAACAACAAGAGCTCGTCTTGTGTGTTGTGTAACAAAGACATAGGCATCAGCAAATGGCAAATGCGCACATTAGGAAGTCGTTCAAAGAGAGGAAATGCGAGGACAAGAGACGCCGCCGACGCCTGTGGATGAAATGTTGAACATTACACGGCAGCATGCGCCACTGTGACGCATGTTACTAAGATGGGGTGCTGACGTGGGATGTGAAGGGAATGACTGACAAAGAGGCTTTAAATTTACCACTGTGTTATGATTTTACGCTAGGCTGGCTCAACTGGCATATTATTAATGCTGTTTTCAAGAGTGGCCTCACATCTGGAAACTGAGAATTGGGCCAGAAACAGCAGTAGGTAAAGATACTTCAAGGGAAGAAAAACAAAACATTTAAGTTTTCTGAAAAAGTTCAAAAGTCTTTTTTTTTGTGCAGCACTCACAGCCTGAAATACAATAGTAGACCCAAAGAAAAAAAAAATAGATAAAGAGGAGCGGGGAAGACATTAAGAATAAAAAAAAAAAAATCAAAGAATAATGGAATGACATGGAATGTTCTCTGCAAAGCAACTGAAGTCATGAAGGCATTAGCTTAGGGCTTGTTTCAGCAATCATATGAACACCCCCAGAGAACACAATTACTCTCACTCCTGTCTTCCCTCCTCGACTTTTCCTCCAGCTTGCCCTGTCTCTTTCAGACCTTTAATTATGCATGATTTAATCACAGGGAGCGCTAACAGACATAGCAGCTGCCGCCTCACACACACAGATACACACATACGCACGCGTAAATTGGACCTATTTTCAATTGGCAATGCCTTCATAATATGAACTCTAAACAAATGGACAGGCACAAAGCGTCACATACATTTTGATGTGTGTATAAGTCATTTAACTTTTGCTCAATCCAATTTATCCGATATCCATCTTTTTTTAGACCACCTCCATGGATTTTAGCGCTCTACATTAAATCCCTTTCCAATGGAAATTAAACTTTACGCTCAGCGCCCAGACAATTATCGCTAAAGGGACTAAAAAATGTCCCAAATCCAACCTCATGAATTTCTTGCTACCTGTATTGAGGTTTGTAGCTGTCTCAAGCGAAATAGAGTTGTTGAGCCACAATTTAATGTATAAAAAGCTTGAAATTGAATCCTCCTGCCTGGGAATCATACATAGAACAAATGTCAATATCAGACAAAAATAACTCAAGCATAAAGTGCAGTTTTAAACGGTAGTTAATAAGGAAAATAAACTGCATTTTTCCAAAGTGAAAAACACTACTGACCGAAAAGATCATAAAGTCTCATCTTAGTTAAAAATATATATATGTATATATAATAATTATTATAATTCCCAAGCCTTTCGGGAGAATATTCTATGGCGAGACAAAAGTTGAATTATTTCAGGCCAGGATGTCTCACTGTGATTGATTTTTGCGTTTTACCAGAGAATCTGCCCTAAAAAGTTATCAATTTGTGACCTCAAGTTGAAGCACACTTGAGTTTTGCAACATAATAATGATCTAAAACTAACCAGCAAGTTAATTTCTGAATGACCAATGGTGAAAACTAATAAAGTCTATGTTTTGGAATGACTAGCAAAATCCAGACTTGAATCCAATTGAAATGCTGTGACCATTCATGCTCGAAAAGCCTCCAGTGTTGCGGAATTAAAGCAATTCTGCAAGGGCCAGAAGGCGAAAAAATCTCCACAACATTAAGAAAGGCTCATTTCCAGTTATAGAAAACATTTAATTTCAGTTACTGCTGCTTGGGGTGGCCGAACCAGTTATTAGGTTTAGAAGGCAATCATTTTTTTTATCCACACAGAACCAGCGAGCTTTGAAAACCTAAGTAAGTTTTCCTTAATAAATAAAGTGACCATTTAAAAACTTTATTTACTGATTGATATATTTTATTCATTACCTTAAACATAAGGTGGAAAAACTTTGAAAAAAGCAATTTGAGCACAGGCCAAATACTTTTCCTCTGGAGATATCACACATAAATGTAGAACTCTCCTCTACTGGCTTCACGTTCAAGTCTGAAGCTTATTGTCATGGACTTTATTCCAAACTTTAAGGATTTTACAATAAAGACAGTGAAAAGGTTTTTATCGACTTCTAATGCTTTTGACTTGGTATTCTGAAAGTGTCCAGAGGGGTGAACGACGGGGGGTGGAGGGGCTTTGTCATCCCCTCTGGGATAATATTGACTTTTTAATTCAAGTCATTGGGCTTAGGGGGGAGTAGGAAGGTCACTGTCACATGGAGACAAAATAGAGGTATAACCATGCATGAAAGGCAGACAAAGACTGGAGATGTTTTTGTTTATTCTTTATTTTTTTGAATGTGACTTTGTTGTGACATCCAATTGACTCTGTGGCTGTCTCTTCTGATTTGATTTGTACAATTGAGTCAGTCACTCGCTCGGTCTCGTACGCTGTCTGCCTGATCTAGTGATTTGCAGACGTAAGGAGAGGAAGGCAGGCATCACAATCGATAGTGACTCCGATGATGAAAATTGTGTCTAAAAACAGTATGACATTTTTCTTTTGTTTATTTTGATCATTAAGAATTTGCATGGCTTTGACGTACTGGATGAAACGCAATCTTCGGAATTATTCTGCTTGAATTAAATTCATTCGGCGATAAGCCCTTTTCTCAGTGAATGTGTGTGCTTGCGCGTGTGTGTTGGGTTTAGTATATTTATACACATGCCTCCACAAGCAGCCCTCCTCTGTGTTTCCATGGAAATAACAGAGCCCAATTGTCAGGTTCAACCAGAAGAGAAGGCTAAGTGATGGAGGGCCTTGAGTGTGTGCTTGCGTGCGTGCGTACATGCATGTGTAGAGTGTTTATTGCTTAATTTTGGCGTGAGATGGCGAACTGAATGGCGTGTTTGTCTTTGTTATTGAGGCTGATAAAACATAATAGGTGCTACTGCAACCTCAGCCTATAAAGCTCTCCATAGGAAATGAAATATTTCGGCCATTATCACAGCAGTTTTATGCGACTTCTTGCTAGGATTATTCTACCTGCATCTTTGTCCACCTTCATAGCAGCTCATTTTTCTTCCTTTTCTTCTGTTATTTTGCCATCTCCCTCTGCCTTTGAGCATCTCTGTCGTCCCCTTGCTGGGGGATCATGGCGAGATGCAGCTGTTTTGGTGGGAGGCAAATGACATATGATGAGGTTCATTTCACTGCTTAATTGCTTGGAGCAATTAAATGAACCGTAAATGCTAAATATATCAAGTTGCTGTTTCCCGAACACTTTGTAACATCTGTTCGTATCTCTGAATGAAAGTGATTCTTCTAAAGAGCACCTAAGTAGAATCTTAACACGTAATACAGCATAAAAATGTGATTATTCTTTTGATTGTGGCATAAACAACTTTTAGACTTTCAACTAGAGGTTATCAAGACACCTGTAATATTTATTGCAAAAAAATTGGTGGTTAGTTTTATTTATTTATTTATTTATTTATTATTGGTGTATTTATTTATTATTATAATTTATTTATTCATTTATCTTCCACTCAAATGGCAGACAATGTGGAAGAAAGTCACGAAACGAAATCTTCAAGGTGTACATCAAAAAAATATATACATGGAGATACGTACTATAATATTACTTTCTGGTAATAAATTCTCTACCTTGGTTTTGATTAACACTCGGTCGGGCCTGTAGTGCATGCACTCTTAAAAATACTGTACGAGCCAAAGGAAACTGCCTTTGCTGGAGCTGCCGTGACACAATTTCCAGCTAATGTCCCATTCATAATCACGCTGCGACTGGCTGGCGACAAATCCAGGGTGTAGTCAGCATTTTGTCTAAATCAGCCGCGATAGACTCCAAGCCTCACTGTGACCTGGACCGGGATAAAAGCGCACATGACAGTGTAAGAGAGGAATGGAGGACTACTACAGCTGAGCTTTTTGTGGAACCTGAGATGTTACATTAATTCCATAATACGTATTCTAAGCACAGCTTCCCCAGGCAGTGTTGTAAATCGATGAAATAAAATCAAAAGAGGTGAAATGGCAAGTCTAAAAACTTGTATATGCACATACGCTCTGTGAACTCTGCGTTCAGACTTTGTTTTCATGTTGAGGCATGCGTCACACTTCCAGTGTCCTCGACCCTCTCTGATCAAATCGCCATCAGTGCGCCTGACCTTTGTGACCTCACCTCCACACGCTACAGTCATGTGACCTTTCCGTCTCTCCATTCAGTGTCTGCAGTCCAAAGCATATGGAGCTCATCTCTCCTGAAGCTTTGCAAAGTGCTGCAGCATGTTGTGGGTGTTTTTTGCGCAATGCTGCTTCAGAGTTTTGGTTGTTTCACGTCGTCGTGCTGATCTTGCTTCCTGTTAATAAAATGTGGAAGTACACTCTAGCGATTTTAGTTTTCATTACCGGGGCTTTAAAACTGTCAAAACAATGTTAAATCATCATAATGATCACTATTTATTTATCAAGTCATCTTTTTTTTGGTCATACAAGTTATGAAAGAAATTGAACACGCTGTCAAAAAAAGTGACTGCACATCAGTCACTCATTACCTTTTGGTCCATTTTGTTTCTCTGTGGTGCAATTACAATATAAATGATCGCTGAACGGAATCGTTAATAAAATCACAGAAACTACTGACTTTTGATACATTGTTACATTTTGTATTTGTCTGTTTGCCATGCAAGAAGCATCTCTACACAACCTGCTGTTGTGGATTACAATTGTCTCCCATCTGCCACACTACCCCACTTTGCTTCGCACAGTCCCGCTGCTAAGGCTCAATTGCTGTAAGCTCTTACGAGAAGAGCTCAGCAGTTCAAACCAAAATATCAAATGTGATTATTTGCTCCCTGCCAAAAACAAAATGCAGTGAGTGAGTGAGTGAGTGAGTGAGTGAATGGATAGGAGAGGAAGCAGGGCATCTAGAGAAAGGACACCTGTTGTTCGCTGTTAGTCATCTCCCTGTAACCGTAGAAACGGCCACGAGGGCTGTAATATTGCCGGCCGTCACCTTGGGAACAGAATCAGGAGTGACATGATTGGAGATTCATACAATTGGTGCTGGAATGATAGAAAGCCTTATTATCATGGAAATATTTCTGTGGGTGTGCAATGTGTGTGTGTGTTCGCATGTGTGTTTGTGATGGTGTATGTGTGCATGACCCTTTCTTTTACAAGTACATAATGCTTCTCTGTATGTAATTACTTCAATAACAGAGCAAGGATTTTTTTTCCATATGGGGACCATGGCAAGGGAAATTATATCTCAGGGAGTCTGACAAAGCAAAAAAAAAAAAAAAAATACAAATTCCTTAAGTTTTTCAGAATTCACTGATAAATATAAAAATTCCTTTACAAATCAGAATAAAACCAGGGAGACTTATTTCAGCATATTTCAGTGGGAGGGGGGCAGAGCCCACCCGGCCCCACCTCTCGCTCTACCAGTGTACAGACTTCATTGTCAATTGCACTGTAAATAACAAAACAAAAACATTTTGTCAAATCGTGCCAAACTTTATTGGCAACGATGCAAAGACGCGCAATATGGGGTCCCCCGACCCTGGCAATTAGTCCCTTTCAGCTGAATCGGGTAGGCTCCATATCTTGGGAGAGAACAACACCTGGGTGTGCCAAGCTGCCGTTATAAGTGATTTAAATCATTACGGGTCACCAAGCGGCCTGATTTATGGTGTCCACCTCCAGGCGGTACTGAGCGAGGTTGTGTGCCACATGCAGTCCACAGGTCGCCACTTACCCACGTCTCTGTCAAACAAAGGAAAATGAAAGCATATGGAGGAATTAATCTGTGCTCTCCTCCATGCAGTGGAACAGCTTGATGGATCCAATAATTATGCAAATGATTGTTCCTGCATTTGTTTTGCCGAGCCTAACTCTGCCTTCCACATTGCTGCCTGCTTCGAGCAAAGATCTAATAGTGAGTGCGGGTTCCGTGGGTGTGAAAGATTAGTACCAGCTCTGCTGTGAGTGGGGGAGAACTACGCTGACCTCTGAGTCACAACAATCAGCTCACTCTAGATACAGCGCATTTTCAGAATTAAATGTTTCTTTTGTTTCACTCATCCAGCATGATGTCAAAAATATGTCCAAAAATTTATTACTGCAAGAAAGCCCCAGGCAGGCATTCAATGCAAAGAACCGTGAGTGATTCCGTAAGGATTTGAATGGTAGTAAATTCTCAAGATCTCTTGCTCATCCCTATTAAGTAATAATGATAAACAATAATTCTGTCATCATTAATTGGCAGGGAGGAATCACTTTGAACACCCACTCAAGTTACTAAATATGGTTTCTCTGGGCTGCAAAAGCAACGAATTTGACTGATGGCTTCGTGTTGTTTTACGTATGTGACATTAATCGAGCCATGGTTTTGAGAGCCTGCCAAAATGTCCACATCAGTTAATGACAGATTGAAGCCAAGATTTAGCTAATCAATCAGTTTAGGACTACAGTATTCTACATTTTCCATTCCATTATTGCCTCACAAATGGTATTTAGTCATTTCCAGATGATCAACTTTCGACTTGTGACAGTACAATTGATCCCAAGATAATCATCAATAAGTACAAAGGGCACCATCCATGTCGTCGGTCGGCAAATCAAACTTCATTTGTTCAACTAACTCACAGCGCAGTTTAATCAGTGTCATGAACATTTAATCAATAAAGGCATTTAAAATAATGATCTGCCCAGAGGAAAGACTTAGCATAAATCTAGCAAGCCATCAGAATTTTAAAACAGTCCATACTTTTTGATCAGGACCTTCATAATTAAGTTTTACCACAAAGTTTTCCCCTTCAACTACACAACTTCTAATTACCAAATAACCAACCGATGATGTGCTTGAGCATCGGTGTCACCTGGCATACGTAAATTAGTTCGATTCCATCCATCCGGCCATTTTAGAGAACCCAAGCCCTCATGAAGGTCATGACTACGCTGGAGCCTTTCCAAGCTGATCCAAGCTTTTGCTTCGGTGTACATCACGGACTAGTTGCCAGGCAATGGCATGGTCCTTAATTATATTGTGCAATGAACGTGGAAGAGTAAACAAATGGAAAGAACATACTAAGGCTGTATCGCAATTAATTTGTACACGTAAACAATTGTGTTATACTTGTTAAAACTAGCACAACTTTAAATCCCTCGGTGGCAATGTGCTCCAGGGTATTTTTCTCTCTAGCCTTGAGCTTAGTTTATAAAGAGACAGCGCCTTTGAAAGAAGTCTTAGTTGTCACCCGAGTGGCTCCACGACCTCCCAACAAGAGGTTGACTTTCACATAATGGATAAAATATTTGAAAAGCAAATCCTAAAGTAAAAGTTATGGCCTTGTCATTGCTTTTGTTTGCAGGCTGCCAAGAACCTTGAAACCTGCATGAGCATATTCTTTTGCCGAATGTGATTTGCTGTGAAGTGCCAATTTGCTCTCAATGAACTTGAAAGATAGTCTGAAAGAAGAGTAACAAGAACGTAGCCCTGGAATATGTCACGTTCTCGGGCCTTGGCTGGTTACGTAGAACAGATGGGTAGAAAAGCGTACGACGCACCCACGTGAAAACACTTTAGAAATGATTGCACGTTTAATTATTTCTCTGCCAGAGCAAGGACACAAATATTTGGGATGAAAGCGGTGCGTGGGTGAAGCATATAAAATACTTGTTTTTTTTAATTTTCTTACAGGTGTTCGAATAATCTCACTCAACGCTTTCGGTTTTATGTCTTTTGATGCTAGTCATCTCCACTTACCACTTAATTGCATTACTTTAGATTTTTTCATTGGACTGGAACCTTTCTGATATTTCTTCTCCCCAAATCAAGCTGTTATTAAAAAAAAAAAAGGTTGAAGATAAAATTAATAAATATTGAGTTGAGGCAAATGTCAGCTGAATTAGGTTGCAGAACGCCACAGAACATAGAATAAATGTTAATTATGTATTTGGCATTTTACCAATGATCTAGTGGGAAACGCAAGACTGCATCCAATGTGTTTGAACTGCCATCAGATCTTCCAAGCGTGCACACGGCGATGCATGAAAGACAGACTGACTGCTACAAGGCAGTTTGATCAGAGACATCTATTTCTCTGACTGATCTGACAGGAAACAGACGCACCAGAACTGGATCGTGCTCACATTTCTCTTTGTGTGGCATCGTCAGATGAACACGATGTGTGACTGATGTGTGAATAATGGAGGGTGAGTGTCTATATGTTTAACCTCAGGCTATCTACTGGATTCATCAACGGCATAAACTTATTTTCTGATGATGGTGATGATTTCATTCCATGTGACTTTTTATGATACGAAAAGAAAATACCTGAATTGTTCTAGTGACATTTCTTCTGTTAAGAATTGAGAAAGAGTTTAGGTGTGCTCTCCGGTCAATAAAAGACTCGATATTAGAAGGTAATTGGAATCTTCCCGAGGAGTAAGCTGCAGAAGGTGGTGAATGAAAGCTGATAGATACTCGAGTGGAGCCACAGTGGAGGTGTTTTTTTTAAGGTAGGAATAATGAACAGTAACGGTGGTGCTGAGGAGGTGGTAGTTGGCGTTTACAAATATAAATCGATGACAAACGTGGAGCTGACACTTTAGAATTGCCCGCAAGATACTCGAGATAAGAATGGCAGATTGGCTAATACAGTGCTGCATATTATTATTACTTTTATTTTATCACTGGAGACCAATAGACGGCATTCTAATATGCAAAACAAACGACGGGAATTTCACTTCAATCAACACTTTAAGAATAACAGCTTTTTAATCCTGACATTTTAAAGTCCAACTGTGTTTTTAACAGTCTGGCCATACATATGTCGCAGCTTATAAAACTATTTTTTTGTTCCAAAGTGAATTTGTAGCCGGACAACTCAAGTGATATTTAATTACATCTTTAACAAGTAATGACTCATAATCAAAGGAGCAGTTCATTTAACGGCAGAGCATAATTAGTAGTTGAGTGTTTTCATCCATCTCTACCGTATCAGGCTGGTGAAGTTGTATCAGCGTTATAGTATCGGAGCGCTTTTTTACAAGTACGAGTAATCACGAACAGTTTATACAAGGATGCATTCCTACTTGCAGCTAATCAGCTGTCATGCTTGCTTTAAATCAGCATTCAAATGTATTGTATAAAAAAATTGATCTCAAGCCCATTAATGTGGGGAATAGTACAAAGCCCCCTTAGAAACATGTCAATTGAATGACATGGACTCTTTCACTGTTTTTCTTAGAAGACGAAGTGGTGTGACAAACTATGTTAAGGCACGCCAAATGAAAGGCAGATGTAACTCTAATCCTGCTGCCTCTACAAACAGCATGGGTTGGATGATGCACGTTAATGCCAGGTGCCTTTTGGATATTTGTTTGTGTGAGAGCAGAAATGTATGTCAACGTGTTAAAAATACGTGTGAGAAATTATGAAGCCAAACTTGGCTCGTTTGGTTACATGTCTGCGAGCCAGTAAGGAGGTACCTGTTTATGTGCATGTGCGAGTCGTAATCCTCCCCATCAAAACGATTCCTGCAGTTCACACTCATCTCCTCCAGTCTTTCTGAACAGAGGAAGAGAAGATTAGTCACACCACCTCCACTTTTGCTCTCCATCTCTCTCTATCCTCTCTTCTACAAGTGTGCATGTGAGTGTGCGTGTGTGTGTGTGGGCTCAGCAGTTTTACGTAAAGCTCCATAGAAAAGGCAAGAGTCAAAGCTGAGAGTCCTTGGCGGTGGAATGCGATTTCTATTCAATGGACCATTTTCTCTAGAGTTGACCCTGCCAACCTGCACATTGTATGAATATGTTTTATACTCGCTCACACCTGAAGATGAATGCAGATGTGCAAAAACAATTACGGTATTCAATTACATCTTAAAACAAAGTGTGACAGCAAAAAAAATTTGCACTTAGAGTATATTCTCTTATAGGGGCATCCATTCTAATAGACGCAGTGTCACGCTTAGTCGCTTGCAATGGTGTCAAATCCCAAAAAGTAAAAACCCTGCTACACTTTAGCTTATGATGATCATTTGACACCTCTGGTCGCTTGAACAAATAGATCCTTCTTGTTTTGCTTCAAGAACAAAATAACAGACGTACCTTAAGTACTATAAACACAGTTTGGCAAGGTACACTAATTTGGATAGCGTTTCCCGATGGCAGGACAGCAGCTGTATGAGCACTGTAAAGAGTGAGACACCATAGCCTCAGGTTGGTCTGTAACTTGACAGTGAATTAAAAAACAACAACAAGTATACTCCAAACACAGCCGCCTTTAAATCCTCCCTGTCGCATCCCACAACAACGCTTTTGCCTAAGGGCCTCAAAAAAAACAACTCTTTTTATAGATCTTTAGACGAATGAGGCCATAGGAGCTTGCTCTGTTCGTAAAACAAACAACAAATAATAGTATGCCCTTATGGCTGTGTGGCAAGTGGCGCTGGAGCATTCACATTTGTCTCCTATAGAAGGCCATTAAGGAAGGTGTTGATAAGTGAGTCTGAAGATACTGTTGGGAAATATTTCTTCCCAACTGCACTGCATTATTGATAAGAACCAAGAAGAAAATGACAAGTGACTAGAAGGTGCTAATGTGAAGCACTCGTGCATTCCATTTGCACACTCTCAACTTAACAATGACCGATCAGCAGACATCAGCCGTTAGAACGTAGTTTTTCTCCCTTGCACATTAGAATACAGCAATAAATACCTCCAAACACTCTTTGAGGAAAAAATAGTTTTCATATTGTAAGTCTGTGATGACACCTCCTGGCTTATCACATTTGGTCTTATTATCTTGGCATATGGTCGATTCATCAATGCAATTTTTGGAGATTCTGAGTCCTGACTTAAAGCCAGTCACAAAAAAAGTGTCATGCCGCCGATGACAAAAAACACTCCCCTTTTCCCAAGGCAGTTTTTGTTATGCAGGATGGGCACATGGAATAGTTTTTTTTAAAAAAACATGACTTATATGTTCTGCTCACTTTGTTAGTGAAATTGCAATTTGACACCTGCTGTGCGAGGTTATGAGTGAAAGATTTCAATCTTCGTAATTCACCTCAACACCACCCACCAACAGCATGCACTGAATTTTATTGACTTAACACAAACATTTTGCATTTTTAATAGGTCATTAGAGTTTTATCCACGAAACGCTACGCCAGATATTTCTTAAAAAGCTTCTCATTTAAGCTCATTAGATCAAATTTCAAAGTAGTCAAACACACATGGTGATTTTTTTTTTTAAATGACCTTGTTCTATACTAACTGTTGTATTTCTGTCTCTCTTGTCTTGCTCATTTATGTTTTTCTTTCTTTCCTCTGCTGATGACCTGTTACTATCAGGTAAGAGATAACACTCTCACTGATACGAATGAATGGATGATAGCACAGAACAAAGATGATAAGCTGAATAAAAGGATGTGATAGAAAGACAGCCATGTCTACCAATTTGTTAGCAAGACATTTTGGTTGATGGCTTTCCTCTGTTGCCATGGTTGCGCCATCACATACCAGCTGGCCTGGAAGAGAGCTGTGCCAGCACATGCAAGTGTATTTTTATACTCTTCAGTCAAATTGCTTACATTCATAGCAATAATTATAAATCCTTCCCTATGATGTAGAAAATTATGGAAATTAAATAATGATTGCACCTTTGGAAAGCTCATCCGAGTGTGAAAGTGAGGATTTGATTCTGTAATATTCAGACATCACTATGTTGTTAGGCTCTGAGAGGATAGTGAAAAATGAGTTAATATATGTCGAGTTAAACAACCAATTTAGAAAATAGTGGAAGCTTAAGGATATGCAATAACCGTCAACCATGCACACAGATCAGACCAGTGTGTTGATTGATCTGCTTAATGAGCTCCCATGGCTGCCTCGGCCTTCATTTTTTATGAATAAGACAACAGGGTGAAGCTTTGAATTCGCCCTAATTCAACGACAATAATCTCCTGTTTATCTATCGATCCAACACCCTGGAGAGAGGGGGTAGGTGGGGGCACTAGGCTCCTATGAAATATAATTGGACCCCTCCAGGTGCCAGGCCAGATAATTGACTTTTGGGTATTTTACGATTTTTCTGGGGATTTTTTCCTCGCGTAGGCAACAAATGAATGTTTGTCATTGTTTTTGTGAAGAATTGGGGGGGTTGTAAATATTATTTTGCAGATAGCCTTGGATACCCCATGCCACCAGGCAGGAAAATTGGGGAAGGGGTGGATAGACAAAAAATAGCACTATAAAATATTGGAGGGGGGAAAAATCGTACAGTTATAAGTACAGAAGACAGACTGTCACTATTAAACTGCCTTCAATTGTGCAAGTAATTGCATTCCTTCAGATTTACATTATTGAAGCTTCTACATACACTTTACAAGTTTGAAAGAAAGTCTGAGTGGACTTGGAGTATTTTAAATGTTGATCTTAATCACAGAACTACTCTTAATTGGGAATTGCTACACCCCTTATACAGATTCCTGTTTGCTGTGTCCCCTTTCCCCTCTCAATTATTCTTTCACTGCTCTTTCCACCCCCCACACAATCTTCTCAATCAGTCATATTGGGGAATTGATCGCAGCCAGGGTTAAAGTTCAAGTGTCCTGCATACCACTTTGTTTACTGTTTCCTTGTGCAATTGCCTCAATCTATAAACGTGTCTGCGTTGTAAACAATTTACTTAATCCTCTTAACCCTGAGCTTGCTCTTTTTTTTTTTTCAACAATTTTGGCTTTACTTGATATTTAAAAATGTGTTCACGTTTGTGTAAAGTCGGATTACAACGACTTATGCTTGTATGCTATTCAGTATTTTAGAAGCTTAGGGCGTCCCGGAGGGTGTACATTGCAAATGCTGTATACACCTTTGACATAAATTGTGTTATCCGCTGTGTGGTAGCACATTAAATAAACACTGTGCCTGCAGATTGTATCATTCAAACATCACTGTGGAGCAAATGTATACAGTTGGTATTTGCTGCAGTTAATAGAGACATGTAATTAGCCTGGCTGATAACAGGGTTCAAATACTTTAGTCTCTGGGCGTGCCAGTAGATGTAATGTGACAGAAAATAAATATCTTTATGATGCCATTTAGTTTGCCTACCTCGGTTCGCATGCGAGTAGCACAGATGTGCGACACCTTTGTATTTAAATGAGCGCCACACATTTCAATAATGCAATTTTTTTTTCCCACCTCACACATCTACATATTGTAATTTTCCCAACTGTGAAAGTCAAACATCCTTGCACCATTTACAAGGTTAAATGTTTGAAAATATATGCATCTGCATGTCACAAGTATGCAGTAGCTCGATTATACAATTTGTGCTGAGCTCAGCAGCTCACTCTTCAATGGTTGACAGAGTAATTGCGAGCGGCTTTTTTGAATTAAATGTGAAAGCAATGTCGTGGATGTTGTCTGTTTGAAATTCAAAACAGGGCCTCTGGAATATGCCGATAAGAAATATCTTACTAATATAAAATTATTTGTTGCCACTTCGCTCGGTTTTGTGTCCCTGTGCACGTGTCATTGCAGTTACATTAATCTTCCTGCTTGGGGGGGGGGGCAAAAAAATATGAAAGATAAACCATGGGATTTTGAATGAAGAATTATTTTTCTCAAGGACACAGCGCTCAACTGTAAGTAGGATCTCGCTCGCACTGTGGAGCCACGGCGC
Organism: Syngnathus floridae; assembly: GCF_059516105.1. Lineage (NCBI taxonomy): Eukaryota > Metazoa > Chordata > Actinopteri > Syngnathiformes > Syngnathidae > Syngnathus > Syngnathus floridae. The sequence continues at coordinate 12,074,496 of NC_142419.1, forward strand.
TTTCTTAATGAAGGGACGGCCATCCATCACTAACCTCCCAATCAATCACTTCTTGTCCAATCAGTGGAGTAGACTTCATCGAGGATTTAGTGCATGAATATGTGTTCAATGTGTACAGCTGTCTTAAAACAGTTTGTCATGTAACCCTTAAGTTGACACCCCTCGGTTACGTGATATGATTGTACTTTGTACGAGCGTTGAATTCAAATGAGGCTTTGTCAGGTCTTCACAAACAAGGGGAATATACGATTTTGAATGTTTTAGCAGTAAATATACCACGGCATATATTTTGTCCAGTCCGTACTGTCCGTGGCAGGAATCCTTTAGTCAGACTAATGTCCTCTGGCGGCACCTCCGCACTTTCATGCTGCTTGTGTGTGTGTGTATGTGCATGCGTGTTTGTGACCACCGGGGTCAGCATTGATCGAGTGCCCGGTGCCTCGTTGTCAGAGCACAGTTAGCCTTAGTAGAAATAGGTCTCCGTGCCCCCCCCCCCTCCTCATCCGCTTCCTCCTCTTCCCTGTGTGTGTTGATTTCAATCTTTACCTTCACCCACCATGACCTTTTTCTTCCTTTCAGTTAGCTCTTGTTTGTCCTTTTAGAGCCATAAGAAATTCACTTATGAGGAATCAGAAATGCTGTTTAATTTAATCATTGAAAGACTCACCTTTTCTATTCTAAATTGCGTTTTTATTCAAACACAATGCTGAAAAAATGTCATTTATGTATGACAGTTATAAAGAAAATATTTACTTCTGTAAAACATGTACTTCTAGTCCACATTAGAAAATAAATCCCAAAAATATTATACAGACCTAAATAAGTGTCCATGACATAAGAATCACACGCAGAAAGTGATATTAGACCTCGGTATGAAAGAGACAAAGGTGACAAATATCACTTAAGGATTTTACCAGCAACTCGTATCCCAATCAAAAATTCCATTTTTATTTCATTCAACCATTTTTCCTCTGATATTTCAGTATGCAAAAAAAACTCACTTCAATTAATAAACCCATCCTGCCAGCATGCGATTACCCTTCTCGGTCATGTTTCACATCATGTTGTTGCTATCGGGGGGTTATAATTACACTTGTGAGTTCTGCCTGTTGCCAACTGCAACAGTAACCTTGGGTGATGTGCCAGGGATGTTGCATAATGAATTTCTCTGGTTTGATTATTTATACATAACTTTAAAATGCAACATGACAAGGCTGTAACTGTCAAATATAAAGTTGTAGACTGTATTTATGCTGATATCAAACAAACAACAGGTTAACATGAGTTTTGTTTCTAGGTATTTATAGCTAGCTTTGGTAAAAACTGAGATTGATTCTTTGTTTGAACTTTGAAAAGATTGCAAATCATAGCCAATGCGCAATCAATAGACATACGAGCAATACAACCAAATAAACAAGTGTGACATCAACTATAACCTCCAAAGAGCACGAGTGAGAATATCACAATTTATTGTGTTATTGATGAACAAGCGTACAGAGGTATCAACAAGCTGGAATTTGTCCAAATAAAAATAACAATAATGTGATATTGGGAGCACTGATGAGATGAACCTTTACCAAAGTGTTAAGGTTTGGAGAAAGAACAAGAAAAATCTGCCCATGATCCTAAACATGAACTTTATGCCTTATTATGTTGGAACAGGTTTTCTGTGTGACAGAACATTAAACACAGTAGAGGTAACGTCACAGCTTGGGTTTTCATGGCTTCTTCTTAGACAGGCTCATTAATCATCACTGATGTAACTAAGTGCTGTGTTGGCAGCAGCAGAATGAATATTTTTTCTGGAAATTTAGAGAAAAAAAAGAGATGCTGCCAGGGGCCTCGTTCATCAATCATAAATATTATGACACAACTTCAAAAATAAGTTTCCTCTTCATTTTTTGATGTCAAACACAAACACAACAGTAAAGGAACTACCCTCACTGTTCCAATACCTCTGGAGAGTATTTATGTTGATATATGGAGGACCCACCAGGGTTTAAAAGGGAAAAGACGAGGTCATAGGAAGGGTGTGAATGGTGTTTGGGGACAGGAGATGACCCAGTGCAGGCGCACACTGACTCACGGCACGGGTGAAAGGTCAAAAGGTCACTTAGATGCCACATTGTGTTTCTCTGTGTGCGTGTTCTTCAAGAGAACAGATAAACACGGAAGTGCTCGGTGAGGAGTCCATCCTGGAATTTTCAACAGGAAATGTTCTCTACCTCTAAACAATGGCACAGTGCACGCTGATACGATACAGGAACAGCCACACGCACACACGTACAGTAGATAGCCTATAAATCTCTAAAGACTGGCACTGAACATTCAAGTGCATTTCAGTCAATTTATTCAGCTTGGACCTTGTGTGTCTTTATGAGCTTTTTGTCAGTTTGCATTTTTTGTGTGTGGATATATAGTAACACACAAACACTCACCTTAGTGTGGTGTGTGTCTAATTGGCTTTAATTTTCAAATTGTTGCATATCTGTGCAACACTCTCCAGGTGATTTTTTTCATGAATAAATCCCTATATTTTTTCAGAATGCTTTGTCGAACATGAAGGCATACAAAAGTGTTTTGATGAATAATTTTATCTCTTCCCAATGTAATTATCTGTGAAGACAATGGCACATTCAGCCTAGTTTTTATTGAGATGCTCTCTTTGCGCAAGAGGAAACATGAAAGCTGACTCCAACAACTGGAAAAAAAATAATATGGAATCATCTGTCCTGAGGATGTTCATTAAGTTGACCAAAAAAAAAACTATCACAGATTTTACACAAAACTAAGGGCATTTTAAATAACAACTTCTGGGCTTTAAGAAACACTAAATGTAATTAAGAACAAAATGTGGTATTCTGTATTCATTTTTAGACCAAGAAGAGGCAAAATTACAAAATCACCCAGTAAATTTCCATTCCCAAAAGTAACACCTACATCAGTTTTGATCGTTGCGGAAGTAATTCTACACCATTTCAAAAATGATTTCCATGTGAAAGTGGGACTACTTCAGGTCAACACTGAGAGCGACAGACTTGCGTTTGACAATAACAAGACCCAACTATGAAAACTGTAACCATGGAGATCCACTAATCTGCTTTTGCTGTCCGTTTCCAAGGCAGCGGCATTTGTGGTTGAATCCTTAGGAAATCCTGGAGGTTTTTGAACAAATGAGCTCATAAATGAACCTCTCCCTTTATATACTGTATATTTACAAATATATACATACAGTGTAAAGAAATACCAGAGAAGCAAGGAAGGATTTGAGTGCGAAGTGAAGCCAAGTGAACGGTGAAAGCACGTGGGTGTCAGGTCTTGAACAGAAGAGCGTGATTAAAATAGAACAATAGACAGCCAAACACCTGCAACCGAGAACGAACGATAGCCAATTTGGCCAGAAAATGAGATTTAATTACAGATGAAGAAAAGTTTGAGAGTAATAAATAGGGATAAAAACAGGTGGATTTTGTTTAATTTATATTCCACAAACAGAACTAATCACAACACTCAGTTTCGACTAATTGCGCTGCACAGAACATATTATTACAAAGAAAATGTTGGGGTCGACGTCCTCTTTAAAGTCACCTCACACTCCAAGAGCACCCGAGCATTGTTTCAAACAAAGGTTCCAATCATACACTTTCCATGAGGTCATTTGTGCGCAGCGGTGATTTTTTTGGACAGCCCCGATTGGCGATTGTTAGCAATTGAGGTGAGGCCTGTCTAGTTGTGACAAATCCTTCTAATCAAACGCTTTGAAATGTGACTTGGTGCTTTGTATTTCATGGCACTATTGCAGGACTCAACAAATAAAAGGTCTTTTTCCGGTGATATGGCAGCCCCGTTTGCTTGGACGTCAGTGCGCTGTAGGATTCTGGCAATTTCTTATTTTATATTCAAGTCTTGCTAAATATTCTCATAGTCTATCAGAATGTCAGTGACATGCCGAGGGGGAAGGGGCTGCCGAGTCCCCCGAGGTTCTAAGGTGCACAATGGTTCAGCCTGCGGTCCACCACGAACGTCACCATGTTCCCTCCTGGCATGTCACATTCTGATGAGGTGCGCCACGTTTCTTACGTTCAAGCTCTGACACATTTTTTAAGTTCTGTCGAGGATGAAATGTGGGCGCCAGGTATCTTTGGAGCACATTTGTGGCCAAGCCCACTTATTTATTCCCTTGATACACGATCAGCCCTTAAACTCGGCATATGCCACCAAAGAATTGAAGATAAATAACTGGTTGAAAGGTTGTCTCAATGTATTCGTCCCTACGGTGTAGTTTAACACAATTCAACTCTAAGCATGAATGTAAAATGGCATCATGACCACGAGATAGCTGTCATCAGTGATGGCAATGATTTACTCTGCCGTAACTGTTGGCGCCGCATCACATGGAGAATGACTAGCTCCGGATTTAATAAGAGTGCAAGAGTCACCCAGTACAAAGCGATGTTGTTCATTCAAAGAAGCGGATAAAACATGACACACGTCTTTATGCGGCAGCAATGGGACGAATTAATTTGCTCACATTAATTTCACACTCATCAACAGGTCTAAAGAGGAGCGACAGACTAGGCTGGCTGCAAAAGGAATGAGGCATTATTGTAAGTGGGTTAATTCAAAACATATATCATGTTCGTACATTTAAGAAAAACACGGACAACCTTTGTGTATTTTTTTTTTTCATTGTGAGCAGATAATGAAGAAAAGCTTATGTTTAAATACCTCCACCCCATAATAATAGCTAAGAAAGATGAGTAGGTAGGTAATAAAATCAGCCTGAACTTAGAGCACTGAATTCACTTCATGACACGTAGCGCATTAAAATGCTCTTAATTTTCGATCTGAAAGGGCTGGAGTCAGACGTCTCTCTGTCTGTGGGCTTTCTCACAATAAAGAACGACTCACTTCACATTATCCTTTAATGTTACCAATTAATTTGTCCGCATGATTAACATGTCACAGTTTGACTCAATTTACATGGCTTGTTTATTGAACATGAGATCAGCTCGCTGTAGTAACATCTCATTTGGAAGTTTTGCTTCAAAACAAATATGACAGATATTTTATAATTTATATGATTGTATTTTTTTCCAGAGATGCACATTTTGGATATAATTTTGAATATGAAATTTAACCCCCATTTTCAACAAATCTTTTCAAAGATTTTCTCCATGACTATTTCTAGTATTTCTCCTTGTCCATATGGGTCTTGATAGGTTCCAACTCACCCTTGACCCCAATGAGAACAAGCAGTGAAGAAAATGCAATTACTGGCTAGTGCAATTAGTGGCTGTCATATATCTCATCTGCCCCCCCACCCCCCACCCCTACCCTTTGCTTGTTTTTAATTAAAAGTTTATAGAGATGAAGCCAGACAGAAACAACTGTCTTGTCTCTGTTTGTCTCCCGAGGAGATTAAGGCCTCACAAAGAGAGGAAGGCTGGCAGATTTTCTTTTCTGTCAGAAAATTGCACTTTATCTATTCCCCCGTGGGGTTAGCGTTGCATTAGTTGTTGACTCAATGTCAATTAATTGTGTTACTGATTGTTTGTTCTCGCCACCTTTCCACTTTACATGCACTGGAATTTAAAAACAAAGTTGACGTTACTTAACTGGCACAAGCCATAATATGCTGTAAAATGGATCACTTAACACTATGGATGGTGTCTTGGAGGGGGGAGGGGTCACTTGATGGATTTTTCTGATTAGGAGTAAAGTAAAAATAGGCTTATTTATTTACAAGAGTGGAGGGGCCTGTCTTCATGGCTTGGCTGTATTCTACAGTGCATGTGTCTCCAGTATGTTAGTGATGCTACTGGAGACCCAGCTCTGTTGGAATAACAACCAGGACCCATTGCATCACTACCAGGTCCCTCCAGGAGTCTTTCGGAGTGTGCTATTTGCTTTTTTTTCTTTTCAGAGTGCAGATTGGATTTTGTAACTGATACAACTTAAGAGTGTTGTCCGCATGTATTTGGATAAAGACGTATTTGTAGTAATGTACCTAAATCACATCAATATTATTATTGTTATGTTATGTATATTAGCACAATACAGTTTAAAAGAAAATGTCACGGTCCAAATACTTTTGGACCAAAAAAATGCAAGTGAGTTGACTTGTTAGAATGTTCCCGGCATAAATATGCAGCTGGTGAGGGAGTGAACACTAAAGATCTCCTTGAAGGCATCTCAGAGCTAATCTGATCATGTGGATGTAATTTACATAAAAATCTCCTGGCATAAATGATGGTGACTATAATCGTACGCTGTCTCCATTGCCCTTCATCCTCAAGGTGTTTGATCAAGGTCAAAATGACAAGCTGTTGAATTTCAGATTTGAATAAGTAAAACAGCTCTTTAAACAGTGCAGTAGATAAGAAATGTGGTAGTGACCCTCAAGGCTCCCACACTAATCCTAAAATTCAAACATCACCATGTTTGCTAGTTTGGTAAATATTAGCTCATGTTTTTGACTGACTTTGAATTAAACTTGGAGAAAAACATTGTGTTGCTAAATTAGCATTACACTGTGTTTAGTTGAATTCAATGAATAATGCATATCTGCTCTTGACGAGAGTTGACAAATGGAGCATAAACAGCAGTTTAGTATCAGTTGAATATTCCGGACAAATGTGCTGACGCAAAACAAAATGCAGCCAAAATGTGGAGTGAAGAAAAATATATTTGCATGTCTATGGGTGTGAGTTAAACACAGATTTTCTGGCTTGATCAATATCTCCTGGAAATAATTCGGTCAATTGTATCGGTTTAAATTGTAAAATCACCATTCACCACTAGATGGCAGACTTGGATTTGTTGTGTTTGCAATGTGAGTATATCCACCAGTAGCGCTGATGACAAGGTGTTGCCCCCTCCATCATTCAAGTTGTTCATCCCTGATCTCAACAAACTGAGGCCAGTCACACAGCAATGAAAATCACGCATTGTTGTGCTGCTCACTCGCGATCCTCCTGCATCCTCTTGTTATCGGAGTATATTAATAGTCATTCTTTGCATTTAGAGCATGCACATTACCTTCCTCACTGCTGCTGAGCTGTCTGAATTCCCCTTCATTGCTTCATATGATGGGCATACCCCACAGTGCCCAACTATAACGATGTTCCTATTTGTGTCATTTTCTTTCACCATCCGACTGTTGACGGGATATGGAACTTAATGAATAGCGCTAGGTCTGTAAAAGCCATCAGGATGAGCCGTTAAAGGCATACGCCTCGGGGTGTATTGTGGAAAGTCATCCACCCAATTTTTATTCCCTATATTCCATTTGACTTTGGGTGACAGGTGGATTACATTAATTGGTCTAAACAGCCATTCACACCTACAAACAATTTGAAATAAAATGAATACCCTTTTTTATGGAAAAAAATAAAATGGAAGATGGGGGAAAGTGAAAAGTTAACACTAACTCCAAGTTCAAACAGCCATATGAGTTGGGAAAATATTGACTGCCTGCACAAATATATTCCTATTACTCTTCCGCAGTGGGAAATTATATTGACATTATACTGAGCTTTTTTCGGGCTTCATGGCGCCCACTAGTGCGCTCCCAGGTGTAGACTTGATTAAACTTTTCAGAGGTAGCTGTCCCCACAGATCTGCTCTAGACGTCTACCTCATTTTTCATTAACTTGGAAATGACATGATAGTAGTTCAGGGAAAGGGAGAAAGGCAACATTTTTCTTTACCTCATTTGTATACCATCACACGCTTTTGCTGACTGCTATGTTGTCAGATTTTTACACCTGCTGCACAGTTGGCTCCCCATAGATATTTTAGACTCATTTACTCTTCAGGTGGGCCCCAAGTGTGGCTCTTACCGGAGAGAAGTATGTACTTCAGCTGATGCGTATCTTCTCAACTTTTCTAATTTTTGTATTCGAGTATGAGCGTTTGACTTTTGATATGCGAGTACTCTAATTGGATGCACGTACTTTCTTTAGTAAAGATGTTTCAATAAATTGTATAGAATTAAATTAAAAGGCTGTTGTACTCTTTTAATTTAAAATATCAGCAGTATTAGGATTAGTGGTTCGGAATTAGAAGATGAATGAATTATTTTTGGTTTGCACTTTTTTTTGCACCAGAGTTCTAATTTTTCATTTTGATTTGGCATTGGCACAATAAATGTTATCCTAGTTATTTTATTTTTTCATTTTATTCTTATCTGTTTTATCAATTTAGCTCCAGTAAAGGACAATATATGTACCTGTTGAGAAATTATTCATTTATTGATTTATTATTAGATTAAGAACATTTTTACCCTAAAATTTATATCATGATATACACAATGAAAGGTCTTCACACTGTTCATCCATGTGATCTCTCAGATCACGTCTCATCTTTTTTCCAGTTATTTTTTAGTTGTGAACAATTTCAAGTGTTGGTCTTGCGTTAATGGGATGTTCAGTGAATATTAGTCAAACAGCATATTTGTCTGAAGAATTCTCTGTGATTTTTTTTCCTGATTATTTGGGCAGTACACATGGCACAAATATACACTGTGTGTATGAAGGTGACAGGGTTGGTAAATTTGTGGGCAGTAGGTAGAGGCTATAAAATCCTAATGAGAGGAATTTGTTTGGTTGTGCTCATCACAGGTGCCATCCAAAATGTCATAGCTCTTAGTGAGATGACAAATGCTGGTGATTAAAAAAAAAAACAGACAAGTGGGAGATGAGAGGAGACATGTGAGGAAAGCGTGGAGAGATAGAATGAGGCAATTTTATGGCAAAGGAAAGACAAAACCAACAAAATCACTTCATGCATTAGTATGATTCAGTTTAACATTTCGATTTTGAGGGTTGGGTTACTCACGCAGAAGCAAATTGTGGAGAAGAAAGATAAAATAGCAAATAAATACAATAATGACAATACACCATTATCATAATCATGTTAGCAGGAGATGATAGCGTTGTCATGGCATTTTCAATTCCGATAAAAGCTTTGTCTAAATTAACTCAAAATGAAATGGCATTGGAAAAAACATAATCTTGTTAGCGTAATGAAATGATGTCTCTTTTTCCGTTCACAAATTTGAAGACTGCCCCTTCCATTTGTACTAATATCCACATGACCATGTCCTCCATACAAAGTGTGTCACGGATTTTCTGGAACAACAAGCAAAGGTTTTTCAGACAATATAGACACAGTTCATAGTTCAGCACCGGGTTTCCCCAGGGATATGTACTAAGCCCCCTCCTGTTCACACACTGCACAATTACCAAACTGACATGTAGTGAAGTTTGGGGATGATGATTAGTCTGTGTATAGAAAGGAAATAAAACATCTGGTGGACTAGTGCAAAGCTCTCTGTATCAGTATGAAGACGACCAAGTAGGATGATGGTGGACTTCAAGAACCACATCGCCCCTTGCCACCCTGTACATTGCAATAACCCTCAACCAAAGATACACTTTTTCATACCTTCCCCTCAGGCAGGAGGTTACGGAACATCTGGAGCTTTATCACCCGGGGGAGGAGCAGCTTCTTTCCGCCAGGTTTTTAGCACTGTTAACGTCAAACAATGCGCTGTAGCCTCAAGATCAACCCCCCTCACTTCCTATGACTATTTATCTCTGCACGTCAAAACTTTTTTGTATTATTTTTGTCGAGGACAAAATGACCTTGTCAACACCAGGAGCAATTCAAGCCTCTTGCATTTTCATTCTTCTGCATCATCTTTCACACATTTAAAGCGTGAATAAGCATCTCCTTTATCTCAGTATGGTATTTATTTAATTCTTATTTTTTTCACGTCTTGGGATTTTGTGTGCTATTTTGTGCCGTACCGTGAAAATGTAAGAAAATTAAATTCCTTGAGTCCTTGAAAAATGAAATGCCCTTTTTCATTAAATTGACAAATAATAACGTGTCTGATGAGGCGTGACCAGCAGATGATTTGATATAAAAGATGTGTTGTGGGTTATTGTGAGAAATGATTTTGAAAGGTCATAAGACAGACTTTTGACATTTACCGAGGCATAGCTCTACTTGGTATTGCGTGCGCTCACATACCAAGAGTGACAGATAATATATTAGTTTGCATTCCGTTTCCAATCAAACATCACTTAGGACGATTTCCGCAAGCATTTCATGCTCTTTGGCTGATGATGCAACCCACTCTGATTGAAAGCCATTCTCTGTGGTTAGCCTAGGTCCAACTTCATTACGACACCACCATGGCCGTGTGATTGAGCGATCAAAGCTAATCACATTTAATCATATGTAAAAAGCACCAGATAGCTTAGGGATGGCTAAACTCTCCCCTCGAATCCCATTTTTTCGCTCGGCTCGCATCCTTCACAGTCTGACCCCGCACACACACACATGCACACACGTCCTTGTCTATCCTGTTTATTAAAAATTCTGAGTGCGAGTGAGTGGCAGACAAGAAGATAGAATAGTTGAGGGGGAGTTTTTAAAGTTGGACATCCTTGGTAAAAGGCCTTGCAGGCATTCCAGAGAGAAACAAGATGTTCTGTGTGACTAACAGCTTTATCAGGACAAGCTGAATATGATCTGGCACTCACAGACAATATTTTGAACATGATGTTCAACTTTCCTATTTATATTCACCCCGCCCGCTGTCTCGAAAGCAGCTGTGTGTTAAGCATCTTAGATTTCTTCCACTATTTCTCAATGCTTTGATCAGATTTTGATGTCCTGCTGAGATGCACTTTCACTAAAATGTTGGAATAATGCAGGGTGATAAGTGGAAGGAATAAAAATAAATGGCACCCAGTGTGCAACATCTGAGTTGAAGTTGTGACCCAGGCTTTTGCTCAAGTTTTTGGAGCGCGATGATGCAAAAATTCTCGAGGCACCGTCGAAACGTGTTGTCTTCCATCTTAATTTGCTTTGAAGAAGTTGAACTGAAACAAGCCTCAAAGAAAGCCATCTTCTCTACAAACTGCAAAGTCGTGGACAACAGTGTGCAGCGCAGGGATCAGCACCTAATTGTACACCTTTATAGATACGGCGCCTCCTGCATATGCATGAAGCTTTCATCAAGATTTTTCCACTCTCTGCTAGGAAATTGAAAAGGGAGGGGAGCACCCTTTTATTAGGGGAAAAAGAAAGGCCTGATTGCGTGCCTTTTATCAGTGTACACACTAAAGATTTCGTTTGTTATCATGCTTGGGATGATTCGGTATCAAGTTGTTTTTACATTCTTTGCACAAACCTGTTCTTCAGTGGAACACATATTTTATTCATGTCATTCCTATCAACAGAGGATATTGGAACTTGATCAGCTCTAAATGTTTAGGCCTGTGAACAAAAAGAAACTTCCTTGTTTGTTTCAGCACTGATTAGATCCCAGTTGCCCAGATGATCACTTGTTCTAAAGAGACGATGAACCACGAAAAAATTACCACCATTGTGCAATGCATTATGTATTAAATCCATTATTATTATATGTTTTTATTATGTATTATGTTATGTTCTGGTTTATAGGCCGAATATATTTTTATCTGGGCCCACTTTACACTATTATTCTATGAATCATGAGCTTTTTCTTGCCTAAGAAACGCTGCGAGTGATTTGCCACGCATTAGGTTTTCACAGTACATGCATCAAATTCATCAAATGTCCAGGAGAGCAAACCTAATCCTCAAAAACAGTTTTAGTTTAAGTGCCTCCAGTGTGTCAGTGTTTGAATGTAGCCTAGAGAGTTTTCCAGCTTGTTAAGTAGCTTGTGACATAGAACTTGCTCATAACACCAAATGAGAGAACTTTGGCTCAGGGCTCCGACTTGAAGATCCCGATGTTTATTTGAAATGAGGAGCCAAAAGAGAAACAAGGGCATATGTTTGTCTCCTTCCACAGGATGCTCTGCTGCAGCTGGCAGCCGTTGTCGATGTGCGCTCGCTGCGAGTGGCCCTTCGAGATGGCGTACAGACGCTGTTACCCCACACGGTATAACACACACGTACACACGTTTAAAATGTTCTCCGAGTGGTGGAGTTAATGCCAGAAAAATCACATTACAGTGAATCACATGTTCCACACCCACCCATAATAGGTAGAAAGACAAAAAATAGAAATATATAAAAACAACTGCTACATTAACACACACATACAAATAGAGCAATCAACAATCCTCGGGCATTTTCTCTGCTCTTTGGGAACAAAGAGGTCCATAGGGGGTCTTCTCTCCCCCTTCCTCTGAATTATGCTACATTTTCTTCCAATACTGCTGGCCAGATTATTGCCCTGTCCTACACAACTCTGAATTCACACTTCTAATAAATGTTTGTGTGTGTGGTTTTCATTCTAGGAGTGTGTATGTGTGTACACACTAGATGGAAACTCAAGGCTGCTGTCGGACGACCCGCCGCACGAGCTGCCACAGGAGGGCAAGATCAGGTGCGTGCTGTTTGTGTGTGTGCAGCACGACGCAGATGTTTGCTTTGAGTGGCTGACTGCTGCGCGTTGATTTGCTGAGCCTTTGTCAAGGGAGGTGGTGCCCTGAGAGGCATTGCAATAAGGGAAGGGAAGAGGGATGATTATGAGCTGCTCAGCGCTCAATCACGTCACACGCTGGCCTCGCTTCATACCTGCCATGACAACCTCGACGGTTCCCCTTTTACCTCGGAGCAACCAATTCCACTCCAAGGAGCCGAGAAACACAAAAACGCCATAAGGTGCCTTTGAGACGTCCTCAATTGACTGTCAAAAGTTGGGATTTGTTGGGTATAAAATGAAGGTAACTGGTCATTTGGCCACTCCTAATAAGCCCTCAGCGTTTCATCGTTTTTCTACATTTCATGATGACTGACTGATTGTGATAAGACGCCAAAGGCACTTCACGGTGGGATTGAACCTTCTAAATTTCGATCTGTCCGCTCCACTTTTCTCTACTTGATGCTCCACTTCCTCGTCTTCAGCGGATGGAAGACTGCAGGGCTCGTGGAGGTGACAATGCTCGAGTTCCAAAAGCGGCCCAGTTAATGTCGTCTTAAGTGCTCTCCAGAAGCTTTGTGCTACTACCGTGGCTACCCGTGCGCTAAAACCCAGCACTACATTATTGATGAAACTGTCTCTTTGTCAGACAAGAGGCCCCTTTAACAGCTCACATTGATACACACACACACCAAAATGTACATGCACATGTAGATGTGGGGACAGTCCTGCAAAGAAACAAGTACCGTGTATACTAGAGGTTATTTTATCCATTCATCTTAATGTGAGTTCACAGTAGATTACCTTAATTAGTGACACAAGTGAGTCAGAAATATTAGGAACCCAACGTGTGCCAACTTAAGTGAAGATGTTGTCCGTAGGTGTGAATGAGTGCAGATGCCAATTTGTTCAAATCAGGGTTTTTTTAACTGGTTTTGTCCATGGGACCACCATTATAACCAAGAAGCAATTTGGGGACCACTGCTTTGGCGGAATATTATTTTATTTTGCACCAAAGGAGGATAAACCCACACAGGGTATTTATTTGCATCTGTATGTTTATTTTGGAAATCTCAGCTACATTTGAAATAATTTGGATAGGTAAATGAGTCACAAAATTAGCTGGAAAATTAATCAAGTCTAAATAATTTTAGTTTTAAAATCGTTACAATTATTTTCCATTACCAATTTTACGAACCATCTACAATACCGCCACGGACCACTAAAGGGCCGCGGACCTACAGTTGACAAATCACTGGTTTAAATATATGTTGCTGGTAACCAGTTCGGGGTGCAGCCCGAATCTTGGCCAAAGTCAGCTGGGATAGACTCCAGCACACTCGCAAGCGGTCAAGAGATTAAATGGATGGATAATGAAAATGACTAGAAAAAAAAGTTATTTCACCAGGAATAGTCTTTCGATGTACTTGAATAATTTCCTGGGGTTAAAGTTTAGAATTTCTAAGAATTTTAATGAGTCCATTCGAAAGGGTTAAACTCTTGCAGGCCTTTTTCACAGCTTGCGAGCCACATTAATCAAGTCACCTTCTCCTCAGGCAGACACATTGTCAGAGCTGTTTTTAATCTTGCTCTCTACCAAGAACTAGAGCTCGCCTGGCACTATGGACACACGAGTTGTCATGGTACTCATTTCATGTTTTACCATGTTGGGAGAAATTTCTGAAAATTTACTGAAGAAGCTCAGCTCGCGTGCAATGTCTGCACAACCTGAAAGTTTTCTACTTTTGAAGTTTTTGACCGCTCATGTTTAATTTTAGAACTTCTTGACGAACACATATAGGTAATCCTGTACCTATCCAGCTGTTCAATATAAACATACTTTATAGAACACAGCTAGAAAATAATCATCAAGGTCACACAAACGGTATAAAATTAATATCTAATAAAATAAGTATAGAACCTGAGCCAGCAACCTCAAATTGGTCAAAATTGACTCGCCCAGACTGAGCTAAATTTATACAACCTTTGGTTGCAGACATCAGTTGGTGCTGTAAATTAATTCTTAAACTGTTAATTAAATTTTTAATGAAAAGTGGTTTTGAAAAATGTTTCATGTTTATTCCAAATTAATTAAAATTTTTACTGTTGCAAAATGTGAGCCAGCAACCTCATTCTTAGTTTAGCATCACAGACTGGGTAAAATAAATGAACTACTTCACCAAAGTGTTGCATTTAATCGTTACCGTTAATTAAAAAATATGAAAGATGTATGACATTCAGTAAACATTTATGAAATGTAATTTTGTTTAGCTTTTGTGTGGAATTATTTTTGGAGCTCTTTATATCTTCTTGTCATGCTGTGTGACTGATTGTAGCAATAACTACCTCAAAGTCAAAATAAATAATACAGTATTTATACTATTCAATATAACAATTTAATAAACTATAAGATTGTGTAATTTAAACAATAAGTCAGAAGTTGTTTAGTATTTTTTAAACCATTTATATCAATTTTATGGGATTTACTTAATAGAATAAGCAACGGATGAATAATACACATTACTTTATATATTCTACTATATTTCAAATGAAAATTTGTCTTAATGTAATTAAATAATGTCAGGTGGTCCAACTAATGTAAACCAATGTGACCAAATGGTTTCTAAATGTCATGTGTGTAGTTATATATTCAATATATGAATCTTTAAATACAAAAAAATGAAGATTAACAATACGCCGCCAGATTAATCAATCAGGACCGACTCGTGTATAGCAGTGCTCACCTCCAAGAAGGTCAGTGACCCCTGGCTCCAACCTGTAACACACCCTCAGTGTGTTTCACTGATGGCTGTGTAGTAAAGAAGCTCACAGTGTTATTAAAGCAGGATTCAATATCGTTAGAGCCACCCTGGTGTGGTTAATGATGACATGATGAAGTCTTCTCTCCCACATACACTCAAAGGCCACGGCAGGTGCTTTTACACATTTGCGGTGTAATACAATATCTGGATCGCATTTGACTGCATTGTTGTAAGCATGCCATCTTAATCTAAGTATTTTTCCCCGTCTAATCCCATTTTACTGTCAGGTAGCAACTAAATGATAGTGGAGTTCCCAGGCTTCCATTGACCTCCCATCGGAACCACTGCATTAGCTTTTGCCCTCCCATGTGTGAATTTACACAACGATGGTACAGTAAAGCCGGGCAATACGTAAAGGGCAATCCCTTCGGTACCATCGTAAACTACGCCAATAATGTTTTTTTTTTTTTCTGAAACGTACCGTTCCTTAGTGAGCTGAAATAAATGGCCATTTAAAAGTCAATGCACCAGACAGAATTTAGACGCTTTGAGCATGTAATGGGTGTTTTTGTGTTGTGTGAGTCGCTGCTGGAGAGTTCGGGATATTATTAAATGAAGCACAGATGATGATGAATTTACCTTCTTACATTGTTTTTATTACTCATTTCCATAGGCGCAAAATGTTGTCATGTTGCTAAATGTTTACAGTCAGCTTCAGATTTACATTTACATTGTGAAGACTACAAAAATACTATTTTGAGATGTAAACGGAATATAAATGAGATATTTCTTGGAGTTAGCAAAACCAGCTGAGAGAAAATGGAAAATCAGTAAGAGGCATCACGACAGATTTGTATTTTCCATTTCCAATACAAGCTTTTGAAAATCATTGATATACCCAGAAAAAGGTAGCTTGAAAGTAAAACAACTGTTAGAAATCCTCAAAGTTGTTTGATGGATCAAGATGGAAACACCTAGAAATAAAAGCTGATCGTCTCATCTTTTGATTTCAAACCAATCAATCAATCACCATCTGCTCTCAATGTCTTACTCAAGGTTTATAATTCTTCCCGGGTTTTTTTTTTTTTTTTTTCCGTTTTTTAGGGGCTGTCAGTTGATATTTGTCAACTGTGGCCATGTGAAGTCCTTTGAGACGTTTCTGTGATTTAGGGCGATATAAATAAATTTGATTTGACTCGACTTGGTCGATCTTTGGCTCTCTGTAAGTTAACTGCATTTGTTCTACTTCAATCAAACCTTTTCTCTTTTCTCAACAGGAGTGTTGTCGAGCAGCTGAAGCGATGTCAGTGTGCCGGCTTTCCCTCATCGGAAGTGCCAGAAAAATACAAAACGTCTCTTGCATCCCCACTAAAGGCACACCAAAGAGGTATGTAGAGAATCTTAAATTGCGGATGGACGGACAAACGGACAGATGTACTTATTTTCCCACATGTTCAGAAAGTTGCGGCTTCATGAATATGTCTATTTTTTTTTCAATAATATGCTGATGCCGCTTCTCTTTCTGCAAAGAGGGTAATAACAGTGTTGCGCAAGGGCGTTGATGGTGTCCCTTGTTGAATTCATATTTCATGTTCTATTCTCGCATTTCCATTAGGAACAACAACACGAAAAAAAACAAATTGGATAAAAAAAAAAAAGATTAAGAACGAGGCAAGGACATGGAGGGGAAAATGAAAGGGTGCTCAAAGGAGTGAATTTAAATGAAGATATCTTCTTTCTCCCCCTGCCTTCTTTCCTTCCTTGTTTTTCTCTCAGCTGTTGTTATTCCTATCTTGGATCAAGAGCGGACCAAGGCCATCGCTGTCTTACTGGTCAGTCCTTGCTTTCACAAAACACACACAGGATGGGTGAATCAAGATTGATGTTCATTGGTGTAGTCTCACATAAGATATTTGCAGATATCCAAATAGTAGATTGCACTTAATGTTGTTCTTTGCTTTTATTTGTGTTGTAGGTGGGCTGTAGTCCTCTCTCCGATCAAGATGAAGCGCATCTTAGCACGCTGGAAAAACATGTACGTTTACCTTAACAGCTCTTGTTTTGACCTTGTTTTTTTCCATGATGCATATCGGGCATATGAAAAAGCCTTAACCTTGCACGTACTTTATAAACCCATAAAGCAATTTTCCCTTCTCATCTGAAAGTTAATTGGCATCAATTCTTGAATGACCTTTTGCTCATTGGTGTGTTTTTGTTCTCGCACGTGACACGGCAGGCCTCGGTGGCATGCGTCCGCGTCCATCTGGTTCAGGCGTCCTACCAGAGGCCCCCACTCAGCCCCTCTCCCATTCAATCCCACAATGCACTGCTGCACCTCAATGTCTCGGACCAGGACTACAGCGAGTTGGACCGCAACATCCTCCAACTTTGTGGTACGTCAGCATACACAAACACACAGTGAGGTGAGAAATCCAAAGAGAGCGCAACGTGCCGATTAAGAGATCTATGAATTTGGATCTTTGCGAAGACAAGAACTTCATGCATAATGGAATTTGATAACGCTGCTCCCAGGAACACAAGCTTTATTTGCTCATCTCTAATTGTCAACAAATGAGAGTTGCCATGGGGTCTCGGCCCACATTTTGTTTTGCTCCCTCTCTGTCAAACCTTGGCTTCTTCCTTCCTTGCACTCTTCACTTGTCTTCATTATTCCGGTATCTGTTTGCCGGTTCCTATTCACCCCTCCCTGACCTGGCTCTGTCATACAGCCTCTCTCTGGGGATTGCTTTCTGTC
Source organism: Syngnathus floridae (assembly GCF_059516105.1). Classification (NCBI taxonomy): domain Eukaryota; kingdom Metazoa; phylum Chordata; class Actinopteri; order Syngnathiformes; family Syngnathidae; genus Syngnathus; species Syngnathus floridae. The sequence continues at coordinate 12,092,442 of NC_142419.1, forward strand.
CAATTGCGTACATGTTCTGCATTCCTGCCTTGGACCTTTTTTTTTTTTTTTCTATTCCTCTTTGCCCTCGCTCTTCTTTGTTTTACAGTCATCACTCTCCCTCTCTGCCATGTCTTGTAGGTGAGCTTTATGACCTTGACGCAGCATCTCTCCAGCTCAAAGTCATCAATTATGTAAGCACTTGACATCACTCATGCACTCTCACGTACGTTCACATACGCATTATACCTGCCAAACATGAGAATCTTCCTATCTGCACCACAAATTGTTATGATAACACTTCCGATGTTGTCGTTAACCTTCTGATCACATCCATGGAGAGTAGTGAAACAAAGAGAAATGTGAAAGTTAGCATAAATTAAAGGAAAGCATGTGGAGAAAGTCACAGTGTTCTAAAGTAGAAAAGAGGTGAGAATGGGTAAGAGATGACCAATTAGCAGAAAAAAAAAGTTATTTTGAAAGAATGATCTATTTGTTAGGCGGAGCGTGTGGTGGTTCTCATTGGATTTTATTTTGGGGAAAATGTGCCAAAGGGCCTACTTATATGCCAGAATGTGCATTAGTGTACATATTTGTTCAATAGTGTGATAATGGGGGGATGAGTGTGTTGGCTGTGGTTGGCATTTAATCTTGTCCTGAAGCCAGCTCCGTGGATTACAGGAGTGTGAAGATGCACTGCTATTATGATCTCGGAGTGTGTGGGTGGATGTGTATGCATACAGTGTGTGTGCACTGATGTGCACGGGCAGCCAAAATTGCAGTAAGAGGAAAATCAGTAAAATGGACGGACACACGTAGATTGAACCTGATTGTGCGTTTTATGATTTATTGGTCTACCACACACACACACACACATATTGCCATGTGAGTCCATATTAACCTTTCTCATGTGTGTTTGTGTCTACATAGCTGCAGCAGCAGACTCGGTCACAGTGTTGTTGTCTGCTGTTAGTGTCTGAGGACAACCACCAGCTTTTTTGCCAGGTACATTCACAAAAGGAATATGAAATGTCAACAGCTTGTGATTAATTTGAAAAATGTATTGATTACTCTCAAAATTATGTGATATCCTCTGACCTTTAGGTAGTCGGAGACAAAGTTCTGGAGGAGGAAATCAGTTTCCCGGTGAGGCCAGCAATCATGTTTGTCAGTGAGTGATGTGTGTATACAGAAAATATTACACAATTGGACCTGGATTTGCTAAAGCTGCGGTTCATTTTAATTTTCGGAGCTACTTCAAATTTCTATTGATCAAGCTTAGGTTGAATTTGTAATTTTGACAACACACCTTTTTGTGGCTTAATGCCGATTTTTTTAATCAAATAGCTGACCATTCACATGACTCGTTTTCCCCTTCTGTTTATAGCTGATGTTTGGACGTTTCGGTCAGGTTGTCGAGAAGAAGAAGCCAATTACGCTTCAAGACATCAGTGCTGTAAGGAAAATAATCTCTTTCCAACTGTCTATCAGTTTTGAGTGTTCATTCTGTGTGCACTCTGGTCAAAATCCCTCAGGAGGAGCGTAGGCAGCTGTCCAGTATGTTGGCCTGTGAGATCTCCTCCATGCTGTGCGTCCCTGTTGTGAGCAGGGCTACGGGCCAAGTGGTGGCTCTGGCGTGCGCCTTCAACAAGCAGGGTGGACAGAGGTATGTTTGTATCAAAATTGTCATTCTTGTGGATTCAAATTCATGCAGTCTCATGAATTATTCCAATTTATTTGAATAGGACAGTAATTAAATCAGATTTGGCTAGAAGCATGCACAATGAGTGTGGGCTCATTTTCATTATTTGTTAATTGCACAAGCTGTAAAAAAATATATTTTTGCAGCAGAATATTTATGTATTAATTCTGTATGTAAATCCCCCTCCTGCACTTTATCCCATTCCTTTAAATTCCCAAACATTCACCAAAATCCACATGAAATATTTTGAAACTCTTCCGTATTTTCAACCTTACTGTGATAACAAACAGACCAACCATTCGTTCACTTGATGTTTTCACTGCTGTTTCAATGAATCCCCCTAACCAGCAGGATGCACTGCACAGCCCACATGAATAGATCGTATCAAGCTGGGCGATATGTCAGCTCCCTACTTGTGTGCGGACGTGTAATTGGCAGGAATCTGACCTCTCCCTATGTGGCGGATAAATCCGTCACCTATATCGGAGTCTTTGGTATCTGTTCTTCTCACTGCAAATTCACTAACAAGACATACACACACATGTGTGCGGTGCTTTTTAGAAACACACTCGCTCTGCAGCCAGCACTAGATGGAACAAAAATGATGTCCTTTAATTTCTTGGTACCTCATTACTATAGTAACAGCCACAGGATTGTGGACGTAGCGAATCTTTTCTCACTCCCTCATTACACGATTACATTTTCTATACCGCTTATCGTGTTCAAGGTCATGGGGAGGCGGACCGACACCAGACGAAAGCCGGACTACACCCTTGCCAGTCAGTTGCAGGGCACATCTAGAAACAGACAAGCATTTATATTCACATTGAGTGAGAACTGAACTGACTCTGCCTCCACCAAAGTCAGGCATTCTTCCCCTTTTAAGTGTTAAATTTAGATTGAAATGCCCTGAGACAAAGGATGAATGAATAAACATATTTTGGTAGTCCTGTTTTTAGAGTGTACATGCAGTCAACACAAACATAATTTTGTTTGAGGCACAACTGCAGAGTGGGATGTAGATGGTGTTTGAAATTGAATTTTAATCATCTATATGCGGAGAGCTTAGAAGGTTTAAATGTCATTTTATAGCAGTTCTATTAGCCTTTCGAATGTAATTGGTGTCGCGGACTTGAGAATTTTTCTTTTCAACAAATTACAAAGAGCCTTAGAGAAAACGCCTCAGCGTGTGCTGCTATACTGTACGTTCGGTGAGCTCTTTGTGTGCCGTTTCCTTTGTGGAACGAGTACTCGATGTGTCTGGTCTTTGGAAGCAAAGCTGCCTGGCCTTCAAATCCGTTCCATGTACTTCAAGGCTATTTTCTCTAGTGGGAAGAAAGAAACAAGATGCAGTCTCTCCTGTAAAGGAGAGAAAGAAAGAGGGGGAGGAACTCAAGACCACTGCCTTGTGCTCTATCGCACGTCAATCACAGACTAGCTTCTATTATGGGAGTGAACTTCATTTCACTTGTTCCGAGGCATGTTCTAGGTTGGATATGATTCATGCCTCCTTCGCAGGTTTCCCACAAGGCTCAGCTAAGGGCAAGAAAGCCTCGGGTGCTATTCTTCACAATTTACATTTGCCCAATAATGTGCCACTGCCCTCTCTAGACAAGAAGAGACAACTGCAGGCAATTATCTCAGAGGTCAGAATCTGTTAGCAAATCTTTTTTTTTGCCTGTTTAAGACTGTGACTTAATTGGATATGGACGTAAACTAAGCTGATGTAAACTATTGAAATATGCGTCAAAGTAGGTTGCACACAAATAATCATACCTCTGTGGCAGTGTAGAAAAACGGAGGATTATGTTTCGAAAGGACACATGGTTTTCATTGAGAGTTATTTATCCTCTTCGTTGGCTTGTCGTAAATGTTCACGTAAGAACCGAGTCCACACGTTGCCCACAGACACACGGAGGCGGACGAGCACGCCATCCAACACTGTTTCTGCTACACTTCAACGGTCCTCACCTCAACTTTGGCCTTCCAGAAGGAACAGAAACTGAAAGTAGAGTGCCAGGTAATATGCCCATGCACAAACACCAATCCTATTTGTATGCATTAATACACATTCAATCTAAAGAGTTTTTTCTGTATGCTTTTTCTCCACATAGGCACTCTTGCAAGTGGCCAAAAATCTCTTCACACACTTGGGTATGATGTTGCTCTGCATTCCTGTCTGTAGTTCGTGACACAGGACATTGCAGAACATTTCAAATTAATGTCTGACACATATAAAAGAGTGCCAAATGAAACACATGGTGCATGTAATGGAGAAAAATATTAAAGATGCGAAAGGTGATTACACCCGCAGCCATAAAATTACAAGCGCATTAAAAGTGAAGGCTTCAGATATTTCAAGTGTCTTAAACAGTAAGCCCCATCAGTACAATTAGTCTTTGCTCAGCCATCACGATTGCTGCGACAGCGGATTCGATCAATCTGTGAAACAAATGGCACCTCTTGGCATCGAGCGTTGTTAACAAAAAAGCTTATCAGCTCGAATAAATGAATCACCGTTACTCGTGCTTCTATCTCCCATTATTTATCTAGTCCTTTAATTGCTGTAATTTCCCTCCCGTTTTATTTTTATTTCCTCTCATCCTGCCTCTCCTTTATACTTTCAGATGATGTGTCAGTGCTCTTACAGGAAATTATAGTGGAGGCCAGGAACCTCAGTGGTGCAGAGATGTAAGTTAGCGTGCGGGGGGAACAGTGTGAATGTCTTCATCCCGTTTTGCAAAATGCTATCTTGCCTCGTTTAATGAGGGTTCAAAATGACCTGAGATGAAATGGTATAAATGGCATTTTGGCGGCTTTGCCCTTCTCTGAACTTTTCTCTGTGTGTCTTTTCAGCTGTTCGGTGTTCTTGCTGGATCGCCATAGCCACGAGTTAGTGGCCAAAGTGTTTGACGGTGGTGTGGTTAGTGATGAAGAGGTACGTTTTTAAACAATCCGCTGACATGTTCCAACGCAAAGTCAATGTATAGTTTGTTTTTGCAATTTGATGACCTAGCCTAGTTTAGTTTTTATTCTTATGGGCACATTGACATGCATTGAATGTAACGTCAATATTTGAAACAACTAAGTCAAATGTGTTTTATGAATATAAAAAGTCTACACACCCTTGTTCAATTGCTTTGATTTAGTTTGTTGACAGTGCCAGACTTGAATGATTGAGAAAGAACTATGGATTAAATGTAACACAAGGTTTCATGTATGCTTTCCCTGCAGAAGGAATTCCGTATCCCAGCAGATCAGGGTATTGCAGGCCATGTGGCGACCACAGGTCAAATCCTGAACATTAAGGACGCCTACTCCCATCCTCTTTTCTATCGTGGTGTGGACGACAGTACCGGTTTCAGGACTCGCAACATCCTCTGCTTCCCCATCAAAGATGAGAACGATGGTGAGCTGTGATTTGGAAATCGCTTCATAAAAAAAAAAAAAACGTGTCCCAGGATAGTTCTGCTCGACTTTGGAAAGGTTACAATTTTTTTCCCATGCTGACAGAATAGTTGTTCTGTTAGCATCTGCCTCATGTCAGTCCAGGTAGAAAACCTAGAGCTGTCTTGTAGATTTGAATATTTTATCCAGAGTTGGAATTCATGATTTTCTTAGGTGCGGGTGAAAATGTAAAAAGAAGTATGAATATTGTAACAGACTAGAACACCTCCAGGAATCAACAACGAAAATTAATGTCAATTGACGTTATCATTTCGAAGCTTCTAGAAAGACTTTTGACAGGATTTTTATGCGTGTGCAGTTTCCCAACCGTGTAACCATCCTGCTCACCTTTGCCCATGCATGTTGATGATCTGACTTTCGTCTATTTGTAATCCCCTTTAATATTCCTCAGAGGTGATCGGGGTTGCTGAGTTGGTGAATAAAATGAACGGGCCGTGGTTCAACCGCTTTGATGAGGATTTGGCCACAGCTTTTTCCATCTACTGTGGTATTAGCATTGCCCATGTAAGTCTCTTTTCTCACATATTTACTGAACTGTGACTAGGAATTTGGATTTATCTGATTTCAAATTGCTCATATCCTCTGATTGATTGGGTTGTCAAAGAAATGTTTTTGCAGTATTTACAGCTTCACCTTGGTCATGGCTGTAAATTAGTACCTTGCTGAATGCTCCGGAGAATATCGATATTGTCTGATAAACCAGAATCAGCTCGGAGGGAAATGCTGAGTCGAGTAGAGTCAGAGTAGAGCGCCAATGGAGGTCTCCGGGGAAATTTGAAGAGATTCCAGGATGTGATAGAAGCAAGCAGCTTTTATGTTGTAGTGCAGAGGCTTTGTGGGACTGCTGCACACCCATTAAACTCAATCTGATGGAGTTGACAAAGATTATGTTGAAGACAGTGTTTGCGATAGTAAGGATTATCACATAAAGCCTACATGAGAAACAAATTAAGAGTGAGAGGTTTTTTTTATTTGAACAACTAATTTATTGAAATGGACTTGAATAACTTTATAGTTCCGTCGGAATGATAAAAGCACCCATCAGTGATGTTATAAATATTGTAGAATAAGTTTAGTAGGTTCGCCTTGATATTCAAAAATTTTCCAATGTATGATTTATAATGACTGCAGGTGTTTGATAGATTGTCTAACTGCAGGATTTTTAATTTGAAAAATATTTGCCCTCCAGGCAGTTCATTTTAACATTTAAACAGGAGCAAGTTGCATTATTCATCAACAGTTAATCGTGATAAGGACTACACTGAAATGTAATTGGCCTCCGATTTGGAAGTTTTACACAATGACCGTGGATCTGCAAAGGTGGATTAGGTCATCAAAATAATGTGAGAAAGCATTTCTATTACTTTTGGCACTTGAAGGTAGAGAAGGCTGAATCCTAAAGGCATTACATGAATGCGGGGAAGAAAAAAAAAAAAGAGGGTCATTTGGATGTCCTCAATATGAAAGACTACCGCTTTTCAGCAGTGAATTTATTTTTTCATTTCACTTGAAAATACATCTGAGATTGTGAGAGGTCAAATGCATTTTTCACTCCACACACTAATTTTATAGGAAGGATAAAGTGCAAATGTGGGGCCTTGTGAAAGATGTAATTTATGTAACTATTTGCTGTGCCCATAGTCGTTGCTGTACAAGAAGGTCCATGAAGCACAGTTCAGATCTCACCTGGCCAATGAAATGATGAAGTACCATATGAAGGTAAACTTAAATTGCATGGTGATCACTCTCACACAGAGGGCCACTGTTTTGAACCTTGGTGCTTTTTTACGCAACATTATTCAGTGTGTGTATGCTACAGCTTTCAGAGGACGAGGTGTGTAGACTGCTGGTAGTAGGAATTGAGCCGGTAAAGAAGATCCATCCTTGCTTTGCTGAGTTCACCTACACGCCGCGCTCGCTACCTGATGAGACCACACCGATGGTAAGAAGAGCAATATGAGGGAAGATGTATGGAACAAATAGAAGGAATGATTGATTTTATAGAAACTGATTTTGCTGTGTGTGTCTGCAGTGTGTCCTCAGCATGTTTGAAGACATGGGTTTCATCAACACGTACAAGATCGACAGGCAGACTCTTGCCAGGTTGGATATTCTCAGCCTCACATTTGCAGTATAGGTAGTCTTCAATTTAGGAAAATAATGGGTTCTGGGAGGCTATGAGTCGAATAGTAGGTCAAGACTTTTTGTTTTGAAATTAAATTTTATTAAATTAAAACAAACATTTAAAGTATTGAATTAATTAGATTTAGATTAATTTTATCAAATAGATTTAGATTGATTTTATTAAATGAAAATAAATATTTGTATAATATTTAAATAATATATATGTCATTATAAATAATATTTAAAGTATTAAATTCATTAAGTAATACAGAGTAGATCCTGTTTGCACATAAATTAAATAAAAATAAAATGAATTAAATTTTCACACAGTAGAGTAATGATACCTCAGGGGGTCTCCAAAACAAAAATAACGTGTTACAAAACCAAAACATTCTTCAGAAAACGCTGATAAATCTTGAATTCATGTTCCCTACAGCAGCTGAGTAGAAATATGGGAAACGAAATCCCGAAAGTCCAGTTATCTGGCCTAAAACCTGGGGGTCTTGGGGGGGGCACTCTGCTAGTGCTTTGTATATACGAACGTTCATAATTCTGAATTCTTGTTTTATTCCTTTTTATAGGTTTTGTTTAATGGTCAAGAAAGGCTACAGGGACCCACCCTACCACAATTGGATGCACGCATTCTCTGTCTCCCACTTCTGCTACCTGCTCTACAAAAACCTTGGGCTGTCCAACTACCTCGAGTGAGTCTCCCGCCGTGACCAGAATAAGCCTTGACAGTGACCCCACTTGTTGCCTGTTATGAAATCCATTTCCTCTGCTTTCATTTTTAGGGATATAGAGATTTTAGCTCTCTTTGTCTCCTGTCTGTGCCATGACCTGGATCATCGCGGGACCAACAATTCATTCCAAGTGGCCTCGGTGAGAACATGAATCTAGAATAGTCGATGCAATGACGCACACTGATGGTTAAAAGGAGTACACCTCCTGAGCGTGAGTCATAGAATGAAGTTTTGTAATGCATCTCCACGTGTGGGTTATGAGTAGGAGTAGAAACAAGAAGTGTTTGTCAGTGATGCCCTATGGGATTGTGTGACACAAAATTGTCATTGTGATTGCAAGCATGTTCGTGTGTTCACCCTCATCATGTAACCCCCCCCCCCTTCACTTGCTATTTCAAGATAAATCGTAAAAGCGGTTCACAGTCTTCAATGAAAGGCTTATGGCTTGAGTGCTGGGGGGCTCTTGTTGCTTTTAAATCAATGCAACATATGCACATAACAAAGACTGTGGTTCATTTGTTGACATTCTCTATTTTCAGCAATCTGTGCTGGCTGCTCTCTACAGCTCAGAGGGATCTGTGATGGAGGTAAAGGCACAGCAGGAATGTGTGACACGGAGGCATGTTGTGAATGCCATATAGTATTAGCCTATTGCTTTGCGTACAGTCAAGCCTCAGAATTGGTTCTAAGAGCTTGAGGAAAATTGAAATAACAATTCCGAACACAAATGAACAGGAGATGAGACAAGGCAGTTCTTCTCTAACTGTTGATAGTTACTTGTATTGGGTCTTTATACATTTACTTGACAGTGAATCTTGATAAAATGTTGTTTAAAATTGTAATTGTGTGTAATTTATTATGTTGACACTTTTCATTATTTGTAATGGGGAAAAAATAATTCCAAAGCTCAATTGAAAAGGGAATTTTTCTGTCATTGTGTATTTTGCGTCACCTAGTGGTCAAAACGTACACTTTCTACACTTTTTTTATAACATGATTTCGCAGTGATCTTTTCAGGAGTTATTTATTTGTCTTTCTTTTTCCACAGAGACATCATTTTGCACAGGCCATCGCCATTCTGAATACTCAAGGCTGCAACATTTTTGAGAAGTTCTCCAGAAAGGTGCCATCTAAAAAGAATATTTACATGTATCTTTGTTCACTGCTGTTAACTTGGTGTGTCGTAATGTACTGATTTTAGGATTACCAGCGCATGCTAGACTTGATGAGGGAAATCATTCTGGCTACAGACCTGGCTCATCACCTTCGTATATTCAGAGACTTACAGAAGATGGCTGATGGTGGGTACCAGATGGTGGGGGATGTGACATCATCAATTATTATTTTACCTGTAATTAATTAATCGTCAGTGTGAGCCTTTTTACCTCGAATAACAGCACCTGAATTACTGCAAAAACACTTTATAACTGGATATAGTGTAGAAGAAATATTAATACAACATAAAGTGAGAACCTTTACCATTCCAGCAAATTGCTCCTTGAGCTTGCGCAAGCAATAACTTACTGTAGTTTTGCATTCTATAATTGGCTATTACCTCTTGACCGGCGGTGTGTAACTTCAGAGTGAATGCAATCAATTAAAAGTCATCCTGGTTGAATGTCTACAAAATGGACCCAATTTCCAAGCATTCAAAATGTTGAGTGCCTGCCTGTCAGTCATGGACTCACATCCATCCATACAGTTTCTTTTTTGCCCTTTTTTGGAGTTGGAAATTTTTGAAATTGATTGCATTGCATTGAAATGTTACCTTTGAAATAATATGGTGACTGTGTGTTTGTGCGTCGATGGCTTTAGATGGCTATGATCCTAAAAGCAGTACCCACCACTCTTTGCTGCTGTGCCTGCTGATGACATCATGTGACCTGTCAGACCAAACCAAGGGCTGGAAAACCACTCGCAAGATTGCTGTCAGTATTTCTTTCTATTTTGTGATGCATGTAACATGTTGATGTCAAGCAAAGTTTGTCACTAAAATTCATTTTAATTACATGGAACTAATTATGCAGATTGCTAAAAGTTACCTGCAGTACAAAGGTGTGGACAGCAGGTGTTGCTAGCACATTGGTTTAACGGTGTTATCAACATTCCTTAAAATGTACCCATCCCAAGTGATTACACAGCAACACTAAATCATTTCTGACAAAATGGAGATTATCAACTGTTTAGTTGTGTACCAACATGTAGTGCTTTATTTCGAGGGATGGCAATGCATGTAGGATTAGGTTTAATCTTGCTCTGTCCCCTTTTCAACACCAAATCCCTGACTAAATCCAAAAAGACCTAAAATATTGTTTTTTATTTGTATTACAGTACTTTATTGTATTGCCATGACACCACTTAAACCGGAAGAGCCAAACACGGAAAATGCATCCTTTTTTTTTTGTAAATGTGACTTTTTGTCATTTTGGACTTCCATCTTTAAGTCAACATGGACTGATTCTATAACATAGATAAAATAAATAATTTGTACCCCGGTAACTCTTTAGTTAAAGATTTTTTTTTTTTTTTAAAGAAAAGCGATGATGTATCTTGTACATAACGTATGCTGAATGAACAATGACACGTCACTCTGTGTTATCTACAGGAACTTATCTATAAAGAATTCTTCTCTCAAGGAGATCTGGTATGTGCCCGGACACTGTTAAATAACCAATTTAACATCTTTATCAAGTTGTCTCCAGGCTGAACGCAATAAATCTTGGCTGTGTGTATAGGAAAAAGCCATGGGGAACAGGCCCAGTGAGATGATGGACAGAGAAAAAGCATACATCCCAGAACTACAGATCAGCTTCATGGAGCACATCGCCATGCCCATTTACAAGTGCGTACCAAACAAAACTCTCACACACTCTTACACATTTTGATCAGGGTCAACATTGGAATCTCCTCCAAAACAAACTTTTCAATAAATCAAGAAAGTGATGGAGAAAATAGGACTAATTCTTTCATGAGCTCGAACCAGACTCTAATTCTGCTTTCATCTGCATACTTGTCCGAATGCATTAGCAAATCCAGAAGTCATCAAGTGAGTTGCATTCTGGCCATGTACAAATAGGCATTTCTAGTTAATATACCAAGAGATCAGTGAAAAAAAGCCATGTGTGTAATTATGTAAAACAGCATCTCGGTCCCCAGTACCAAGCAAGAGCCAAAGTAAAATGTGAACACAGTGAAGCGTTTATTGCCAAATATCTAGATAATTTTCTCAAAGCTTGGCAGACAGGACTGAAAAGGAGAATAAATGTTGGACTCATATTTGTCTAAACGAGAGAGCTTTTTTGGCTCAGATTCATTTGGCTGATTATGCAGCCACCATCTGCCCACACATGAAGCAATATCAGTGATGATGGGTTTTGTTTTTAAACTGTGTTGCCCCCTACTGGCCAAATACGTTTATAGCAGGTGGCGCCACACTTTATGGCTACAACGTCTGCGCAGTACATAAACCTGCACAGGTCAATGACATCCAGTACTGAAGATATCTAAATAAGATGCTTTGAAGACACTATAAAACTCATAATGTTGCACTCTATGATACTTTAAACTGAGTAATATTTTGCCGCTTTTATGGAGGTGAACAAGGTGGTGAGAAGTAACAAAATACAAATACTTCTCCTGTAGTTTTATTTAGGTAGCTGTACTTTACCAGAGTATTTATTTTTGGCTCGACTTAACTTTTACTCCTTTGAATTAAAAATATATATCATTATTTAGTCTTGATTTTTATAACGTGGGCTTTTATTTCTTCTCCAAAATCTGTGGGTGATGAGAGCAGAAGAGTTGTAAAAAATTAGCAAAACCAAGAATTATTTTTGTAAAGGTGGACTTTTTGGTTGCATTCTTGTATTGCATCTCAAAATATTGTGCAGGTGTACTTAATGCTTGTTTGCCCGCTCTAGATACTAAGTTAAATTGTACTATAGATTCTCCACTGTCCAATCTGTCCTGGTTACTCCAAAAAAATACCAATGAAAACGCCTCAGTTACCTCTAAAAATGACTTCTTTCATTCATTGTGTTCCATTAGGCTGCTGTCTGAACTATTTCCTGGGGCCACCGAGCTCTACGAAAGAGTGGCGGCGAATCGAGAGCAGTGGACCAAAGTGTCCCACAAGTTCACCATCCGGGGGTTGCCTAGCAACAACAGCCTAGACTTCTTGGACCAGGAATATGAGCTACTGCAGTCCCAGGGCGCTTTCGGGAGCGACCACCTCTGCCTTAACGGCTGCCTTGACGATTGTGAAGGGGGGCACGGACAGTGACACTAGTAGCCCATCTTCAGGGTCATGAAGTTGTTTTTTTGTGGTCCAATAAAGAGGCTGAGGACACCTTTTAGTGGCCTGAGAGGGAAGAGGTCAGTCACTTTGAAGCTTAGCAGCCATGCAGGACGGACAGAACGACATTTCTAAAAAATCCAATGAGACGATCGATCTGAAACGTCTGAAGTGGTTTTTGGTGATCACATGCTTCATGTTGCTCATGTGCCCAGTTCTTGAGCGCAGAAGTCGGTGCAGTGACAACTTCAACGAGATGTTTTACAAGTTCATACGTGCAGTACTCATCCTGATTAAGATTGTACAATGACACACATGAACGTCTGTCTTTACAGAAACCTTCGGGGGGGATATGTTGTCATGCAAACATAAAAGTGCTTATTATTTGAGTGTTATGTTCCATGATGGTGGATATTGATTTGAATCACTGAGCGTCGTTCGCACACAAGCGACTGCCATCAATTTAAGAATGCTTGTGAAGTTTTCTTTTTTAACGTCACTATTAATTTATTCAAAATGACAATGCAGTCTATGTTTCCATATAATAGGAATATTTTTGTATTGAATAGTTAGAATTAAACAATAGAGCATTTCATTCCTACATTGCCACAAAAATCCACAAGGGCAATTTGCTTTGACTTCTCAAGCCTTTGGGCAAAACAGGTTGACAATCACTCCCCTACTACCGTCATAGTACATTTAAAAAAAAAAATGAAATTCAAACGCTACCACAATTTATTTAATAATGTCTTCACCATCACTTGCCAACTTTTTTCTTACTATCCTCCCAAAATCAATATAGATGATAAAGCCCTTTAAACGATCCATCCCACCTGTCGTGTAAATGAGCCATAGCTGAGTGTGCTCCACCAAGTGTGTCATATGGATCTGCCTTATTGTGCATCTTTGCTGCCTTTCTTAGAGCTTTTAATATATACCAACTGAAACATAAGAGCCTGTTTATTATTGTGTATTTGTTATAGGCATAGCTTGACTATCAGTGTGTTGACTGAAGGACCACCACACTCAAGACAATGTAGATTTGTGAAATAACCTTTGTAAAGACAGTTGCCATTTCACCTGTTTTGGTTTCAAATATCAAGTCATCATTTGGCTGTTATTACTGGTCAAGTGTTGTCAGTGAGGTTGAAGAAAAAAAAAAAGGAATCAGAGATGTAGCCATCGATGAAATTATTCCCAAAGGAAAAGTTTTGAAAGTATTTTTTTTTTCTCAGCTCTCAGATTGTACCTCATTTAGAAATGTTGGGAGTTCTGTGTTAAATGTTGCACCACTTTTACCTTGTTTTAAATAGGAAATGCTGCAGCTTTTGTGAAGCCAACCACTGAGTTACACAACATAACTATCTGTAATGGAGAACACTGTATGTGGGCTGCGTGTGTGCGTGCGTGGCGAGCGTGAGCATGCGTGGATGGATGGAAGAGAGTTCATGACCAAATGAGTGCATAAAAATTGTGACTGTGTGGGTAGCAGGGAAAGAGAGATTCCAATTAAGCTAGTGCAGTCTTTTCAACGCATTTGAAATGATATGTTCTCGATAATGCCAGCGGGGTGGAGGAAAGAATAGAATAATGCAATCAGGGTGTGTGCATGTACTGTTTGTCTCGTGTGTCATGGGCAATATGTGTGTGTGTGTGGTATGAGTTGACTGCCTTGGTTAGGGTTTTCTACTAAGATGTTTTCAAAGGGCATATATTACATGTTTTTTTTTTCCTCCTACTCGAGTTTTCTTTTAAATTGTTCCATACCATGTAAGCTCATCTGAAGCATCTGCCTTTTTCATGTGCAATATGAAATGTCTGCCTGAGTGAAAATGTAAATTCCCTCGTCTCTTGTTAATTTATTTCCTGAGGTTTGAGCTGGCTGAGGCTTTTGAGGTCAGGGTGAGTGAAGTGTGACTGTTTTAATGGTAGAATGCCTCGGAAAGTTCAGATCTCAACTTTTGAGTGTGTATCTGTCATTGTGTCGCTTTTACAGTCAGGGCTATTTGTGCCAGGTGAAGAATTTCTTGGCCGAGCTTCAGCGTCAAACGTAAACTTATTTCTTCATTGTCTAATTATATAGTTAATGACGTGGGCTATTGTTAAATGTTTTTGTTTTTCTGCTACATCTTTGTCAGCCTTGAAATGTCCCCTTCGATGTTTGAAGCCAATCTTTGTCTCCATTACAAAGCAGCAGGATTCTAACTTGCGATAAGGCCATCGCAATACTCATCTGTGACTTACAGTGGCAAAAATATTTCTGTAAATAGGAAGGGGTCAAGAAGGATATGTTACAATGTATATCATTCTAACAATGGGAAATATTTTCTATGTAATTAAAAGTGCTTCTTTTGAGTTTTTTCCCCTCCAAACAACTTTCAAGACACGAGAAAAAAACGTGTATTTCTAATGATGCAGCACAAACAGAAACCCAATCTAATCCGACACTGTATAAAAGATGCTTTCACGAAGCAAAATACTGTCATTTGTTTCTTTTCTTTTTTTGCTGTTTTGTTGAGTCTGAGAGCTTGACTTTCAATGAACAATGAAATACTTGGGATGGGTGGCAAATGGATGACTTAGTTCATTTGTGGAATAAATGTGATGAAAGATGTTAACATTAGTGACTCCAAATATTTTTTGTATTATTCTTTTAAGTCAGTGGTGTAGTTAGGGTTTCCCTTAGAGGGCCATAAACCTTTATAAATAATGACCTTATCACAACAAATTGATAATCCATTTTAAAATTAAAAGTCAAGGATAGCAGTTCAAGTTAATGTATAAATGAAATGGTCAAGTTTAGCAAAAACTGTAGAGGTTTAAGCACAAGATTTGCTTTAGCAAGCAACATTAAATGGTCATGCCGCAAGCCTGAGAATTACGCCTGAGGGAAAAATAAGAGCTTTGAAGTGGCTAAACTATGACACTAATTTGATCATATTTCTATATGAGCGTATTTTTCCCTAAACAATGCAATTTGATAATTATTTCACTTAAACTGCCAATATACGCTGTAAGCACTTTTTCTGATTACACATCACAAACCTTTTTAATTTTTTTTTCGTCTTTTTACGTCATGTTGTCATCTAGGCATATTGAACAATTACAAGCCTATTTTGACAAAGTAAGGAGTAGAAAGTACAGATACTGTATCTGTTATCAACTGAGGAAATGTAAAAGTCCGTTGTAAAATAAATCCACTTAATGCAGTAGCGTAGATAAAATTAAGATTAAATAAAACAACTACTTCAATACAGTAACGAAGTATTTATACTTACTTCTCACTGCAGATAATAGGTTTAATAGTGTGAAATAATTACATTAACAATATGATACTGCAGAGCTGCAGATGATACTTGTGCAATTTGAGTAAAAAATTCAACCATCAGGTAAAAAAAACTTAAATGGTATTTGAATGCATAACCATATCAACGTATGTAACGTCAACGTCTGGTACAAATGATGCAGAAAAATACGTACATACATATTCAATATTGCAATGTTGTCTGCAAGTCTCGCGTGAATTGGAGCGCGTGAGCTCTGCGCAATGAGACTTGTAGCTCGTCCGCCATTGCTGAGCCAAGTACTACTAGTGAATTTGGCTGTCAACAATAAACTTACTGCGCCGGGACGCGGAGCTCCGAGGTCGAGTGAAAGCTAGTCGGCGGCTCCGGTAACCAGTAGTCGCCCCGTCCCTCCCAGGAGAACTTTTTAATGTGAATACAGAGCCCACGGACGAGGCAACCATGTCCAATCTCAGCAAAGGCAGTACCAAGAAGGACACCAAAATGAGGATACGGGCCTTTCCTGTAAGTGGACGCCGGAGACGATGCCATGCCCGTCCGCCTGGGGTTGACTCGATCGCCGTGGTTTGAGGCTGCTGGCTGCTAGCTAAGAAGCTAACCAGCTGAGCTGGAGATGACTAGGAGTAAACAGCGGCACCGTCAAATGTCGTCTCTCGCCACACACATATTGTAGCTCGTTTGCTGACATGTGTGGATTGTTATATTGGGGACCTTTCATCAAAGCGTTTCATGTCTGTTATTTTGTCTATTAGCTTGAAAAGCTCTCTAATGTTAGCTCGCCGCTCGGATGGGTCGTTGACGCTAACGCTAGCTTGACTCGTGATACTTGTTGTTTTGGTTATATTTTGGCTTTGACAATAAAATGCCCAACGTCGATACAACTTTATTTGAGCGTTTATTATAACTGACATATGTGCGCTATCATGTCAGGTTGCACATCAGCGACGTACATGAATAAACAGGCGTCACAACATTTAGATCGATGCTAACAATGATTTGAGCAGTTAGCATCGTTTTGGGCTTGTAAAATCTGTAATGGACACAAGATACTAACTCAGTAGATCGATATTTTCGAATTGCAGTGGTGTTGGAGGAATCTTAACCGTCCACCTGACACTCCCTTTGTCTGCAAGTCATCGGAGTATTCGGCTGACCTCATTTAACATAAAGTAGAAATTCATTCGTGGAACTCGCTGAGGGAGCTTGTATATCATCCAAATGGATTTCTGGCTGCTGTTAGTGTTCTATTGATGGCTTGAACTGCGTGACCGTGGCCTCACACTAACTGTCGTTAACTTGATCTGGGTGAACCTGTTGATAAGGCCCAGTGGTATCGTGTATGTATGGGCTTGTTTCTTGGCAAGATACACTAAAGGTGTGAATGCCCCCCCTCCTCTTCAAAAAACAAAGAAATCGTACTTGGATTTATCATTCAGGCATTCAGCTCACATTCGAAATCGTTTTGTGATTAATCTTCACAATAGGTAAAATGGTGGAGTATGTGGTTAACACAGTTGTCCAAAGGTTAGGGTGGGAATTTAGGCTCTGGCCTTCATATGTAAATTTTGCCCTGGTCTCCATGTTCTTGTGCTATTTTGCACTTCCTCCCACGTTCTAAAAACATGCATCATAGGTTAATTGGAGACCCACAATGTATTCCTTAATTGTCAGTGTGTATGGTTTGGTTTATATGTGCTCTGCAATTGACTGGCAACTGATCCATGATGTACGCCAAAATCAGCTGGGATAGGCTCCGGGTCAAAGTAAATGGATGGTTGGACAAATGTTTTCGGCAACAACAGGCAACTGCCTGTTTATTAGTGAACGTTGTTTACTGTTAGTTTAATTAAGATGAGTCATAATATGACTGTGACGTGAGCAAGCTCTCATTTGCCACATTTACTGGAGCAAACACTTTTGTTAAGTTAGCTCATTAATTCTGTACAAAGGAGTTGTATGAATATAATATATATAATTGTTTAAATATATGACTGGGGGTGGGGCCAGATAAGTTTTTTGTACTTCCACCTACCCCCTTTGATCATGTTAGGAATATTAGATCCATAATAGATGATTTTTTTATGTTATGTGTGTATGTTCAATAAACCAACCAATACCAAATGTTTGGACAACATTAAAAAGAAAATCTGAGAATGAATTAAGGTGAGTTAAGTCAGACGATTGAATGCAAAAGCTCCCTTATCATGTATGTTAGGTAATTAAACACTAAATCAAGGGTCACCATTGTGGTGCCTGCGGGCACCAGGTTGCTCACGACCACCACATGAATAGCCTGTGGGGCTATTGTAAAAATAGCTCTCATGGTGATTTTCTATGAACGCTCTAGAAATTATCATTTAAAAACGCTAACACTAGCAGAGATTTATGGAAAAAAGTTGAGACATTAACCTGATCCATGTTTGAAAATGAATATCGCTAATAATGAATTATGACAAAACATACTAACTATTATTAAAGGTACTTTGATTAATTTCTAAATGTTGGCATAAAAGTACAAAAACATTGACATACTATTACCTTGCAGATGACCATGGATGAGAAGTATGTGAACAATATATGGGACCTCCTGAAGAATGCCATTCAGGAGATTCAGAGGAAGAACAACAGTGGTTTGAGCTTTGAGGAGCTGTACAGAAACGCTTACACCATGGTGCTCCACAAACACGGAGAGAAGCTTTACACAGGCCTGCGGGAGGTTGTCACAGAACATCTGATCAACAAAGTAAGATACACATGGTTGTGCTTATCACTATCACTTTTTCCACACAGTAGGTCAGCACACTTTCATGACTTTTTCCATTTAATACAAAAACTATATTCCTCTTGACTGCCTAATCAGATTAGTCAGCAGGACATCTTGTGTGGATGTGAAAATGGGTTGTGTAGTTTGATCTCAGGAAACTGAAGGAGCACCTGTGATTATTCATCAACACTCCAGTAGGAAAGAAATAGCAGAGGTCAGCGTGACCTTAAAATCTGCTGTGACGTTTGAATTTTTTTTTTTTTTCTTTTCTGCTGAGTCACACTGCAGGGACTCCTATCACACTGCTGAATGTCTGCTAGTGCAGTTGTAAGATATAGCAAAGTGTCATCTCTTTTAAGGAAGACATTGCTATTTTCGCTTCAAATGTGGTCACAACCACTACATAGCATGTGCAAACATCCCCATTTTAATTTCCTTTTTTTTGTGTTTTCCTACTCAAAGGTACGAGAAGATGTTCTCAACTCTCTGAACAATAACTTCCTCCAAACCCTAAACCAGGCTTGGAATGATCATCAGACTGCCATGGTGATGATCAGGGACATCCTGATGTACATGGTCAGTTGGTGATGTTTTTTTTGAGCCTCATTGACCGAGCACCTGGAAACTGCCCACCACTTAGTTTGAACATCAAAAACACACTTGTTTGTTTTCTACTTCTTCACAGGACCGAGTATATGTGCAGCAGAATAACGTCGAGAATGTCTACAATTTGGGTCTCATCATATTTAGAGATCAGGTTGTCCGCTACGGCTGTATCAGAGACCACCTTCGACAAACCCTACTGGACATGATCGCACGTGAAAGGAAGGGGGAGGTGGTGGACAGGTAGAAGATCAGACATAATTTTGTGCAATTACTTCTCTTATCTTTGAATGAACAGAACTGATTTGGCACTAATGGCAATGGATCTAATGGTTGCTCCGCTTCTGATCTCCATTAGGGGCGCCATCAGAAATGCCTGCCAAATGTTGATGATCCTTGGTCTTGAAGGCAGATCAGTTTATGAAGAGGACTTTGAAGCACCTTTCTTGGAAATGTCGGCAGAGTTTTTCCAGGTCTGTCAAATCAATACAATGGTCTACCGTGCTGTGCTGTTCACTCGATATCATGCCTCTCCAAATATTTGGTTTGGGGCTATTTCTTTAATGTCATAAAATCACACTATTTTTTATTGAACACATAATCATTTAACAGAAATATTGGAGTGAATAGGTGGGAAAAAATATGAGGAACACTAACGGTGCATTTCATGTTTCTCTCAGATGGAGAGCCAGAAGTTCCTTGCAGAAAACAGTGCAAGTGTGTACATAAAGAAGGTGGAGGCCAGGATTAACGAGGAGATTGAGCGGGTGATGCACTGCCTGGATAAATCCACAGAGGAGCCCATTGTCAAGGTAGTGGAGCGGGAGCTCATATCCAAGCACATGAAGACAATTGTGGAGATGGAGAACTCTGGTTTGGTCCACATGCTCAAGAATGGCAAGACTGACGGTAAGTGAACTGTTTCAGCTGCTAGCAACAGCAAAAAAAAGTCTCCAAATACTACATTGTGGAGTGTTTCGGTGTCATTTTTAGTCAAAGGAGAATTAAATGAGGGCAGCCTCCATAGTTTTACTAAGGAAAGAAAGTTAAGAAAACAGTGGGAGGATGTGGTTGGAAGAGTCCGCCTGCTCAACGACCCACGGCTATGATCTCATGAGAGTGCTCAGTGATGTGTCAGGCTCAAACCAAATGCAGCGCCTACTGGATTTCCTCACAAGAAGCCCATGAGCGAGGAGAAGAGGCAGGGAAAAAAATGGCGCTCTTTACATCAGACGTGCATAGTCCAATAATCTGACTGATCGTGGAGCAAACCATTTGTTTTAGCTTCACTATATTCTGAGCTTTCACAAATTAGCAACCTTTTTTTATGTTAAAAGTGCTTGTCAACTGCTAAAAATTTCCATTCTAATGTACGTGGTCCGTCAATCCCCAGATCTGGCATGTATGTACAAGCTGTTCAGTCGAGTTCCAAATGGACTGAAGACCATGTGCGAGTGCATGAGCTCGTACCTTCGGGAGCAAGGCAAGGCTCTCGTGTCCGAGGAGGGAGAAGGGAAGAACCCTGTGGACTACATCCAGGTACACCTTAGCAGCACACTGCCACTCCAACTTGCAGGCATTTTCATATCCCAGCCAATAAAACGGAAGCCGCGTTTTTTAATTACATCTAATACTAGCGTAAATGCGATTTTAATTAAGCATGGGTGTTCAGTAGGTTTGAGTGCGTTTATGACGTGAGTCAGAGAGTCTGAGTCGCTCTCATTTTGTGGTTATAAACAAAAGAAGGCAAGTCAATGTTAAGAAATGTGTTTAGTTCAAGCTTAAACACTGCGTGCAAATCCATTCCAGGATCTTAAGTCTTCTCTAAACCTCAAAACAGAATCCAACTGGGATCCAACGGCCCCGAATTTTGTGGCCTCTAAACAATTTGGTGTCTAACTCCCACGTTGCGTCGTTTAAATGAGCTTGGGTATTTTGGGTATGGTGTTTTCGAACAGTATGTGAGGTTACCGTCTCTTTGATTGTATGCCCTCTCGCTTCTCTCTCTCCTTCCCACAGGGCTTACTGGACCTGAAGCTGCGTTTTGACCGCTTCCTCCAGGAATCTTTCAGTAACGACCGTCTCTTCAAACAAACGATTGCTGGCGACTTTGAGTACTTCCTCAACCTCAACTCGCGTTCGCCTGAGTACCTCTCACTGTTCATCGACGACAAACTGAAAAAAGGAGTAAAAGGGGTGAGCACGATTGTCGCCTTATTGTTCACAGGAGTCATCGCGCTCATTTTGTTTCTCTTTTCTCCAGCTGACCGAGCAGGAGGTGGAGTCCATACTGGACAAGGCCATGGTGCTGTTCCGCTTCATGCAGGAGAAGGATGTGTTTGAGCGCTACTACAAGCAACATCTGGCCCGCAGGCTGCTCACCAACAAGAGCGTGTCGGATGACTCGGAGAAGAACATGATCTCCAAACTCAAGGTGTGTGACATATACCAGCATGGATGTAAGATTTGACTTTGGACATCAGTTAATTTTTTTCCCCTCTATATTGCAAATACAACAGAATAATTTAGGGAACAAAATGCATACACAATAGTCAGCCCATTGCATTTCATAAAGTATTATGTACCATTTCCAAGCCTAATCCTTTTGGTTGTTCTTTCTCAGACTGAGTGTGGCTGTCAGTTCACATCTAAACTGGAAGGCATGTTCCGAGATATGAGCATCTCCAACACCACCATGGACGAATTTAGACAACATCTGCAGACCACCGGGGTGAGCAGACCCATAACGCCACAATTCAACCTCTCAGCAATACATTATAACCTAGCGCTTTATGTAAAGACATAAAGTCATATTAGATGAAATCGCCTTTAGCGGCAAGTGAATCGTCCACCTGTGTTTGAACCCCAGGTGTCTCTCGGAGGGGTCGATCTCACTGTGAGGGTGTTGACAACAGGCTACTGGCCGACACAGTCGGCAACACCCAAATGCAATATCCCCCCTTCACCTCGACATGCTTTTGAAGTCTTCAGAAGGTCAGTCTGTGGAACGGGTCATTTTCTCTGCCTTTTTCCTCCCCATTTGGTTAACATTTAAGCATTGTTTAAATGTAATGATTGAAATCATCCAACACGAGATGGCTGGAATTGGATCAGATTGTACAACCAGTGGAGTTTGATAAAGGAGATAAACCAAGCCACCGTGGCTGCTCTTTGACGTTAACCTCATGTGACTTCATTCTGCATGCAGGTTTTATCTTGGGAAGCACAGCGGCAGACAACTCACACTGCAGCACCACATGGGCTCTGCGGATCTAAACGCTACCTTCTATGGCCCCATTAAAAAGGTATGTGTAAAACACAGTCAAAGAGTTTCAAGGACCATCAACTTTGCTTAGTTTCTACGTTTTTCTCAACTTTTCTCACGCTCTGTTCCTGGTCGCACAGTTGATGGATTATATGCAACTAATTTGTATGTCATGCATCGTAGAGGCAGCCTCACATGCATGTTCTCCTTCCAATGATACTGTACAGCTGAATAAAATTCAACCTCTGATGTTAACTAATTTTAAGATAGGAAAAAAAATGTTTTAAGAGACAAAATTAATAACTTCTGTGTTTTAAAGTGATAACAGAATTTGTGTCAACAGGAGGATGGGTCAGAGGTCGGTGTTGGGGGAGCCCAAGTAACTGGTTCCAACACCAGGAAGCATATCTTGCAGGTGTCCACCTTCCAGATGACCATCCTTATGCTGTTCAACAACAGAGAGAAATCCACCTTTGAGGTCATCAATTGTCCTTCTAGTTTTTTCCCCCCTCATTTACACAAATCTATTTACATGGATGTATTGTGTTTTTATGGCTGATTCTGGACTTTGCATATGGACTCTAATGTGTGCGACCATCTGTTGGTCTCCCAACCGTGTAGGAGATCCAGCAGGAGACAGATATTCCAGAGAGGGAGCTGGTGCGGGCGCTGCAGTCGCTGGCCTGTGGAAAGCCCACTCAAAGAGTACTCACCAAGGAGCCCAAGTCCAAGGAGATTGAGAATGGTCACGTGTTTACAGTCAATGACCAGTTTACCTCCAAACTGCACCGGGTCAAAATCCAGACAGGTACACCACTCTGTTAAGTAAATAAGAGCTATGCTGTTCGGGAGCACAGATTTTTCTTGATGCATCAAGTCAATTCAAAGCTAGTAAAATACTTTTCAACGTCATCCTTGAGTACTAATCCTACACTTGTCATGTCTGCCCCCTAGTGGCTGCTAAACAAGGGGAGTCCGACCCAGAGAGAAAAGAGACCCGACAGAAGGTGGACGATGACAGGAAGCATGAGATTGAAGCTGCTATTGTTCGCATCATGAAGTCGAGGAAGAAAATGCAGCACAATGTCCTAGTAGCAGAGGTGAGTTAGCCTCCTCAAGAGAAAAAGCACGTTTGAGCTTCTACTCACGGCTTTTTGTGTTTACTCCTCAGGTCACACAGCAGTTGCGAGCACGATTCCTCCCCAGTCCCGTAGTCATCAAGAAGCGTATTGAAGGACTCATTGAGAGGGAATATTTGGCACGAACGCCGGAGGACCGCAAAGTGTACACCTATGTAGCGTAAACCACGTGAATTCAGTGCACCATAGAGACGGGAGAAACAGCGAGCCTTGTTTTTGTGGACTGCTATGCGTTTGAGTGAACTTGGAAGTGCTCTCATCGTTGATTCTGGGATACACTGGGAAGTTTAACTTTTCTTCCATAAAAAATGTTAGAAGAAAAAAAAATATCATGCAAACGATGGGGAAGTTTTCTAGCAATATTAGATTTCTTCTGCTAACAAAAACGGCCGCAAGTTCTGGTTTTGTACAAAAGTATGTTTCTTGTGGCCTTTGGAGAGAATTTTGAAAGCCTTTTTGTTCAAAAGGTTGGAGGAGGAGTTTTGCTCGGTGGTTACTAAGCAGACATGTTGTGGCTACACAGAGACTTCAGAAAACGTTTGCATTCACGCCCCTGTTTAATTGTTGATGTCTGTGTTATGTTTGTGTTTTGTGGCACAACAATGGCTGTACAGACACTCTTTCCCCTCTCGTAGGAGTGGAGCAAAGAGGGCAAAGTGTTTACTGGCTTACAGCGAATGGCAGTCAAATTCACTTTGAGTACTTGAGAAAACTTGACAAGTGCTTAATTTATTTTGCAAATCGGTTTGTTTTTGAGATTGTTCAATGCCTGAAAGTAGTTCATTGCTCCTCTTATGCTGTTAAACGCCAATGTCACAATATTTTTCAGAAGCTATACCACCACATTTTTATCACCCGGTTCCTTCATGGATATTAGAAAGTTATAAAGTCCCTTAAGATGTTTTGGTTCATCACAGCATATGACTCAGGCCTGTATGAGTGACCACAAAATGGCGCCAGCTTTCTGAATGGCTAAATCCCTGTGGTGCAGGTTTCAATAATTTCGTGTGCGTGTGTGTGTGTGTTCATCCTTGGTTGCATTTTGAATGGGTGGAACCTAATGAGCACCATGTTCTAATGTGTACAAATTGTAAAATAATTATTGTACTCACTGCAAAGGTGGATTGTACAGGGCCTTGTTTTCATCATAATAAATGTAGAATAAAACAAATGTTCTCTCTTTTGAGCTTCTTCCCAACATGAAGGGCTGAGAACATGTCAAATGCCTTTGCAACCATCAATTAAATGTCCATAAAGAGAGAGCCACCCATTCATCTGACTACAATGGAGGAGCTCTGCGGGAATCTCACAAACCAAGTGCAACTCGGTAACGGTTTGTTTTCAAGTACACTAGTCACATTTGAAATTTTGAAAAATACAGAATTAACTTGTATACAAATATTCCACTTTACTAAAGGAAGTCACAAGGTCAAGCAAATGTTGGCAAAAGTCAGTGGATGTGAAATTAAAAAGCTAAATAAAGGAATAACATTCCATCTAACTCAAATTATTGCTTAATTCATGAATAGGTTCAATCTTTAATGTAATTGTTTTATTATCTTTTTACTTAGCGGCAAGACAGGAGAAAAAAATCCAACAACCAACGTTTGAAATATTTTCCATCATCCCAAACTTCTCCCACAGAGTGGTTATTGAAGTAACGAGGCTTGTTGTTATCCAAGTGTTGATGTACCTAATGTTATGGTCGGTGAACGTGGTAACTAAAGTTCTCCGAAAAGCGAGCTAAAATTTGGCTGTAATGCTCTTAGCGAGGTCTTAACAATGGCTTTAAGATGAAGGCTTCCATGCACTTTTCAATCTGTACATGCCGTCTGGACTCTTTTGTCTCGTCGCACGCCATCTGCTCGCCGTGTTAACAACGGCTTTAACACTTCAAGCCGCCCAGCCTCAACTGTAACTCAACATGGACGATTCGTACCATTTTTCTTTTTGCGGGCTAGTCGAGTTAATAACATTACAGTATGTTAGTTGAGCGGAACGGTGTCTGGTTGCCCAGTGACGTCATCGTCCCACTTCTGCTCCCATTCTTTGGAGCAACAAGCAGCGGTCAGTCGTCGGTCGGTTCTGGAAGAAATCATCCAGGATGCGCTCTTCTTGCACCGCAGCGTGTCAGCAGTCCTCGCTGCGTGTGAATGGTGAGCTAAGCCATGTTGTCAAAAGCGGTGCTGTTTAAGAGAACGAAAGATGATAACGTGGACTCTGGAGCTGAAAGTGCCAAGTGAGTTGAAGCCGTTGCTCGTGGTTTGCTTGAAGGTAGCTTCGAGCTAGCAAAGGCTAGTCAATTTCGCTGTTTGACCGCAGCCACAATGGAAAGTAACTTTGTCGAATCGCCTTCCATTTGCTTGCATCATTACAAAGTTATCTTTACCCCCGTCTCCGCGTTTAAAGCGTGTGTAGCCTTCTTGTGTAGGCATTGTTTGCATTTAAATTCGTTGTTGTTGAAGTTTACGAGCTCCTGATAGCTAACAATGCGTTGTCATGGCGACCTGACCGAAGCGGCAGGTGTCCAAAGCCACAAGATGGAGGCACATTGTTTTCAAAACTTCAAATTATGTTTTTATGTTTAATTTTAGCTCCGACTCCAGTAGGATGTCAACAACTACCGGTAAGTGTACTTAATTGTTCCTCCAACCTGAACAGCTTAACTAATTTAGTGTGATTATCATGAGATTTTCTTTACATTTTGAAATTTTACACAAACATCAATGGCATTTATGTGATAAGCTTTTGAAATATTGTCATGCTAAAAGTAGCATTGTGATAGTTATGTTTCATGTGGTCGACAACTTTGTTTAATATTTGCATGGAGCTCCCACTGACTCGTCATATTTGAATTTCTCTTCCTTAGCTGAGCTGATGAGCCGGCGAGCCCGCGAGCACCTCCAGCAGCGTCTCTTGGTTCTCAACTTGCATCTGCTGGCCAACCCTGGCGAGTCTCTGCTGCTGCAGCACAGCCTGGACCGTTTGCTTCGCTGGCTCTGCCCAAGCCTCCACATCTTCCACGTGTCTGAGAGGGCTTCACCCCACAGAGGCCAGGCTCGTCTCGGTCCGCAAGTTGGTAGGGGTCATGCCGAGCTTCTGTGCTTAAATCCTAAACCCCATGTTTTGTTTGCTGTTTTGAATGAACTGTTTCACTGCATGCATTATACGGTCTAATGGCAGATGTTCCAGACCATTTTTTTCAGACCGATGCCAGTATGAACATTTGCCGAGTATCGATACCTCAGTACTTTTTATACATACAATTACTTTAAAAAAAACTTTCTGATGCACACCTTAATTAGCTAAAGTCATACTGGTGCAGCATGCCACCAACTACTGCAGAAAAATATTTTTTTTCTTTTCTTTCATTGGTGGCAGGTACCGGCAGTTGGTATTGATAACCTCCATGAGTACCCAATTCGTTAAAATACAGCATTATCAATGATTTTGGTTTGCTTAGAAAGACGACATCTTTCAGGTTATAAAAATGGATGGAGGGATACTCGTTAGGTTACAATTAAATTACTCACTTTCCGTTCACCAATCACCTCCCCATATAAATGGCTTTCTATTTTGTTTCCTAGGCTCCCCTTCTCTGGCAATCACTTTCTTTCTCCACGAGGCCTATGGAGAAGAGCGAATCCTCAAAGTTCTGGACTTTTTCCAGCGGCCACCCTGGCAGTACCACCACACTGAGAGCTCTGGCAACAAACCAGCCGGGCTCCACATCTCCTCTGGCAGCTCGGCTGTTAACGCCCTGCTGCGGCCCTACCTCTTACCCAGTCGGGACTTTTACAGCCTGGGCGCGGGGATGCCCGTGTGGGGCGTCCGCCCGGTGCACTGCGGCGGGGAGATCCTGCGCGTGACACTTTACAGCGCCTACGATAACTACGACGACGCCGTGCGCTTCTATGAGACAGTGCTGCAGCAACAGGCCGAGGAGCAGAAGACAGGCTTCTGCTGGTTCACCCTCCACACAGGCAAGACGCCACATTCTTCATGGCTAACTTGGATTTTTGATCCGGGTTTGTCAACGATGTGCTTTCTTGGTCCATACAGAGCCTGGCCTTAGCCTGCAGCTGGCAATCAAGCAGGTGTCAGCGGGGGTCCGTGTGGAGCCATGCAACTCTGCCGTGCTACAGTTTGGTGTGGATGAAATCGGCCAGTTGGTCCCTCTGTTGCCCAACCCGTGTACGCCGATCAGCACCTCACGCTGGCAGACTGAAGACCTGGATGGAAACAAGGTTCTCTTCCAGGTTGGTCATGAGAAGCTCACAACTCTGTTTTGACAATCCACCAGGTCAAGAATGCGTTCCGTATGCGTTCATGTGTGTCAATCACAGCAGCTTAAAGCCCTCAAAGCTGCCGTATGTTGGATGCGTGTTTGTTAATTCTGCATGTCCGCTTACTTATCTTGCTTGAAAATCCCTCGATTGTAATCCCTCTATTGCTTTTGCACTGCAGGTGAAAACCATAACCCAAGCCAAGCCAACTTTGACCTGTGCTTTCCCCCTCACCTGTCCCGCCGTGCCTCCCCGGACCATGCAGCTGAAGAGCGGAGGACACGCCCGAAACCTTTCACCAAGCAACAACCTCCACTCTCCGCCAGCCTGGCAAAGCCACAAACATGGTAAGAAAGCTGCAGTCACCAAGATGCATCAATGTGGCTTGTCCTGAGTGGCCGTGACTTGTGCGCAGGCCCAAAAGTCATGGGAGAGACCACTCCAGAGAAGCTTCCGGGGAGCCAAGGATCAGGTAGCCGCTGCAGCTCTCCTCCGGGCAGCTCTTGCTATTCATCCCAGCGCAGCAGCCCGGCCCTGCCCCCTTCCTCCGACTCCCCCCTGCGCCCCTCACTCACCCGTTCGCTGTCCGGTCTATTGCCGGAGGAGGACGAAGAGGAGGGGGAGACCAATGTGGACACAGGGATCGCTGTGACCGCTGACGTGACTCGCTCTTCATCGGTGGAGCATTTGAGTTCGTGTCAGGCTCGGACACCCTCAGCCAAATCGTGGAGCCCCTCTTGTGCCCCTTGTACCGACAATGTCAGGAATTTAAGATCGCCCCGTGCGACTGGTTCCTGTTACGTCGAGGCCGGTGGCACTGCCGCAGTGGTTTTTGCCAACCAGCCGTCATCGCACGCAAGTTCTGAGGATCCGGCCGTTGAGTTCTTCATCTGAAGACGCCGGTAGGTAGGGCTGCCTACCCATTGTCCAAGGAATTCAAGGTACAAATCCCACCTCCAACTGTACATTATTAATATCCCGCAAGTTTTACCATTATGATTACATACAGTCCATTCTTTTTTTTAGCAAGTTGTTGAGGACACAATGGTTAATACAGATGACTTGGGAAGTGCCTGCTCAATTCCTGGCAGTGGCAGTTTTCAGTCCAACTTGTTCTAATGTTATTGTGAAAGTTATTGTTTGTACCCTTTTCTTGATCAAAGTCAACTGACATAGGCTCATCGCACCCTCAGGTTGTGACCTTAATCAGAAGCACTATAGAAAATGGGTGGTCCAAGAGGTTTGGGTAGCTAGATGGAACTAATGATGTGTTTGAATGTTTTATTCTGTGAATAGGAAATAATTTCTAAACTCTTTATAACAACAGACAAACAAAAACAGCACAGCAGCTGTGTCACGGAAATTATCTAAAAGTGTTTGTACAAAAATAAATTCTTGCAGTATTTGTTCTTACATGTAATAAATTGTATTGTTTGTATGTTTAGATGTGTAACATACGTTGTGAACAAAAAATGCACCCGATGACCAACTTTGTGGGTGTAATAGACTGTCTTTCAATATGAGCTGTTAGAAATGGATTACAAGATAAAACATATTTTTATTTATTTCATAGGTCTACCACAAATGAATTTTGTGACTATTGATGTCAAGTATTGTTTGCTAACTTGTGCTTGTACATTAATCATTGTTTTCAAAGTGCTGCTTCTTAACCTTCAAAACTAGACCTTATTGTTGTAGTACTCTTCACAGTTATGTTTGCTAAGTTGTGTCAAATTGTACACCAACAGACTAGTATTATACATGTCCATCAAATAAAGTCTTTCAAATATTAATGTGTGACATGGTTGGAGCAACTCGTGTTCATTTAAGTGCACAGTCTACACCATTGTTCAAACATATGTTTATCAAGGGTAACTTGGAAAACATATTGGAACGCGGCCCTGAGGACTAGAGCTTGACACCTGTGACCTTTGACCATGATATTTCCCTAATAAAGTGGCCTGTTGTTAGAGGTACACTTGAAAATGGCGGTGTACCTAATGGAGTGTCCGTGTGATTCCCTCGTTAAGTGCAGGTGCGTGAAAACTTTTAGCTCATTTTGAACGTGAAAGAAGCTAAAACTTTTCACGCACCTGCACTTAACGAGGGTCACTTGGAAAACATGTTGGAATGCGGCCCCGAGGACTAGAGCTTGACACCTGTGACCTTTGACCATGATATTTCCCTAATAAAGTGGCCTGTTATTAGAGGTACACTTGAAAATGGCGGTGTACCTAATGGAGTGTCCGTGTGATTCCCTCGTTAAGTGCAGGTGCGTGAAAACTTTTAGCTCCTTTTGAACGTGAAAGAAGCTAAAACTTTTCACGCACCTGCGCTTAACGAGGGTCACTTGGACAACATGTTGGAATGCGGCCCCGAGGACTAGAGCTTGACACCTGTGACCTTTGACCATAATATTTCCCTAATAAAGTGGCCTGTTATTAGGTACACTTGAAAATGGCGGTGTACCTAATGGAGTGTCCGTGTGATTCCCTCGTTAAGTGCAGGTGCGTGAAAACTTTTAGCTCCTTTTGAACGTGAAATAAGCTAAAACTTTTCACGCACCTGCGCTTAACGAGGGTCACTTGAAAACATGTTGGAATGCGGCCCCGAGGACTAGAGCTTGACACCTGTGACCTTTGACCATGATATTTCCCTAATAAAGTGGCCTGTTATTAGGTACACTTGAAAATGGCGGTGTACCTAATGGAGTGTCCGTGTGATTCCCTCGTTAAGTGCAGGTGCGTGAAAACTTTTAGCTCCTTTTGAACGTGAAAGAAGCTAAAACTTTTCACGCACCTGCGCTTAACGAGGGTCACTTGGAAAACATGTTGGAATGCGGCCCCGAGGACTAGAGCTTGACACCTGTGACCTTTGACCATGATATTTCCCCAATAAAGTGGCCTGTTATTAGGTACACTTGAAAATGGCGGTGTACCTAATGGAGTGTCCGTGTGATTCCCTCGTTAAGTGCAGGTGCGTGAAAACTTTTAGCTCCTTTTGAATGTGAAAATGACCAAAAACTTTTCACGCACCTGCGCTTAACGAGGGTCACTTGGAAAACATGTTGGAATGCGGCCCCGAGGACTAGAGCTTTATACCTTTGACCTTTGACCATGATATTTCCCTAATAAAGTGGCCTGTTATTAGGTACACTTGAAAATGGCGGTGTACCTGTGTGATTCCCTCGTTAAGTGCAGGTGCGTGAAAACTTTTAGCTCCTTTTGAACGTGAAAGAAGCTAAAACTTTTCACGCAGGTGTGTTTAACGAGGGTAACCTGGAAAACATATTGGAACGCGGCCCCTCGAGGACTGGAGGTCGGCACCCCTGGTTTAAGTGAAAAGTGCCACACCCGCCCTCACCCCCACTTTCTGATTGGCTGTTTGATCTGTGACGTCACTTGGACACTCCATTAGGTACACCGCCATTTTCAAGTGTCCCTAATAATAGGCCAGTTCATTAGGGAAAAATCATGCCCAAAGCTTAACTGAAAGTGAAAAGTGCCACACCCGCCCTCACCCCCACTTTCTGATTGGCTGTTTGATCTGTGACGTCACACAGACACTCCTTTAGATACGCCGCCATTTTCAGGTGTACCTAATAACTTTATGCATTTTTTGTACGCGTCAAGAATGTGTATTTGAATACTTTTTATTTTGGGGGACACCAACACATATTACACAACGTAAAACACCAAATGTCAGATTTTTGTTTTCATGCCCATAAAAATAAAAACAAGGAATAAAACACCAGACAAGTTTCAACAGGTTTTAATGTTTATTAAAATAATAATAATAATAAATTTCAAACCAGCAA
The DNA here is from genome assembly GCF_059516105.1 of Syngnathus floridae. Classification (NCBI taxonomy): domain Eukaryota; kingdom Metazoa; phylum Chordata; class Actinopteri; order Syngnathiformes; family Syngnathidae; genus Syngnathus; species Syngnathus floridae. Next base: position 12,123,931 of record NC_142419.1, read on the forward strand.
TCTAATGTGAAATTGCAGTAGATATATTGGATAACAATATTTAGGCGTATATATAACTACTATAAGTGTTACAAAATCAAGATTACCCAAAGAGAAGCATAATCTCCCCGTTGTTGCATAACGGCGCATCCCTTCATGCAATACAGTTAGCCGTTAGCTTGGAGAAAACGAGCATAAAAGAAGTGAATTACCCGAGCCAATTATTTTTTTTGGGGGGGGGCTGTGTAGTTCTGTAGTTTGATGTATATGGGTTGTTTCCACGGGATGTTGTAATATAGAGAAAAATGTGTGCGTTGCCGTTGTCGACATTACCGTGAGTTTACCTGACTGTTTTTTGTCTGGTGTATTGTGAGGTGTATTGCTTAGTTGTGTGTGCTATTGAAGTATAAAAAAAAAACGGATCAGTATGTATCTGTGGGGGGGTGACGATTCGTTGAACGATTCGTTTGAAGGAATCTTTTGAGTGAAATGATTAAAGATTCAGTTCACTTAAAAGAACTGGAATGCACATGACTACTTCAAATGTCCCAGATAACAAGATAAAGCACTTAGTAGCGCTTTCTCTACTGGTCAAAGAATTTCATTGCTCTGAGTAGCTTCACTACAACCAGTCCAACTCAGCTCTTTGGCCCACTGGCCCACTCTGGTGACTCGCACTTTTACTGGATCAAACCTCCAGAAGTGTCGCTCCCTGAAAAGGTAGAGGCGCCCATCCGGACGGGTCAACGCCCCGTTGGTACCCTGCGGCACACCAGTCCAGTCTTTAAGCTTCCGAGGATAGTACAGCTCTGGGCTGAGGGTTTGCAGGTTAAGAACAAAATAGCGGGAGCCCTTAAGGAGTACCATATGACCCAGAGGGGCATAGAAGAAGGTGCAATCCAAGTGGCGAGGTAGGCCCAAATCAGTGCTTTGCCGGGGGAAGCCTGCGTCAAGTACTTGGCCCGTGTAGCGCCACACACGCCTCCCTGACAAAAAGATAACAATTACTGCTTTCAAGCAGACCTACACAACAATGCATCAACTTTATCCCAAAAAAGAAGCGAGTACCTTTAAAGAAGTACCACTTCGTGTCCAGAGGCGAGAAGGTGGCCGCTTCGATGGCCGATGGGAGTTCAGCCCAACGCTGACGGAGAGGCAGCGGGCCGCTCACACGCCCCTCTGCTGACACGCTCCAGTACGCGCTGCCTCGGAACACCATCACTGTCCCGTTTGGGTCTGGATTCAACACAATAACATTATTGAGGAAAGTGACTAGGATAGACAGCAGCATTTGGTGACCCTAAAAATAAACTCACACAAAATACTCATTTCAAAAACAGATTTAAAAAAAAAAAAAAAATTAAGTGACCGTGGAAAGTAAGGCTTTAATTTTAATAAGGAACATATATAGTTTTTGTAAAAAAAAAAAAAAACATTGATCATGTATAGTATGACTTGAAGAATGACCATATATAGTAAGGTTTTAAAAAAAAAAAAAAAAAAAACATTGACCATGTATAGTAAGGCTTTTATTTTGTGTGTGTAAAAAAAAAAAAAAAAAAAAAAAAAAAAAAAAGGGACAATGTAAGGCTTTTGTTTTTAAATGACCACGTATAGCGCGTAGATATTCTCGAGATGTTGTATAGCTTTTATTTTATTTTTTGGCTAATTCAATACTACAGTACGTATGATTCAAAACTGTCGTTACATAGTTTCCCCAGCAGAGAGCGCAGTGGCACTACTACAACCCACCAACGTTAATAAATACAGAAAGCAATGACTTGCAAATTCGTTTCAACCTACATTTAAATGCACTACAAGGACAAAATAGTTCATGTTCAAAATGAGTGCCGTTTATTTATTTATTTTATTCACTTATTTTTTCTATGCATGTACAATGCTTAAAAGAAAGCTGAGTCAGACAGGCCATGAGTGTTACATTACCTTTCCTTGGATAAGCATTTGGGACATTGTTGAAGCCTTGTCGGTGGAATTATTTCCTGTTCTTGCTAAATACCTTGTCTCTGTAGTGTATTCAATTGAATATAGATTGAAACAGATTCTCTTTTTTTATAAAACATCCCAACTGGGGTTAGTAGATGCTGCTACACTGCTAAAAATTCAAACAGGACCATATAAGGCAATATACTTTGTGAGTGATGATAGTTCCATCTCATTCCTAGTCATAACTCACCCACAGTGATGGCATCAAACACACCAGACCGGCAGTAGTGAGGCGGACCGCTGCCCTCATCAGCCTTGTGGACATCCATGAACTCCCACTCCTGCAGGGCAGCGTGCAGAACCTCACCTGGGAGACGCACCAGCCGATCACCCGGCGGCTTACCTGTAACATGTATCAAAGAATGCATCAAACTTTTGAAAATTGGCAAGGATCCTGAGAAGCGCTTAGAGTAGGGGTTGTAGCTTTACTGTGATGTTGCCCAACAAAGCTTAAATAAAAAGTGCAAACATAACATTGTCTTATAAGGACTGTGATTCTCAGAACTGTACGCTTCCTTTTTTTTTTTTTCCTGTGTGCAATGTGGAGGTCAGCAACACCAGACACACAGGTGTATTGTCATCGCCTCACATCTCTGTTTACTATTACTATTCAAGCGCACATACACAGCTGGAAGCAGCTTTGACATGTCCACAGCTGTGTTTCTTGTCTTTGTCAGTTTACATTTGAAGTGGAAGCAGCTGCAATGTGCACACGTGACACTGCATACAACAAAAAAGAGAATGAAAATCAACACGGTGGATTTTGGGAAGAAAATAAAAGCCATCAGCTGGATTGCACCTGAGCACAAATACCTGGAAGAAGTGTTTAGCTACTTCAAGAAAAGAGGAGAGATGTCTTGGCTTGTTTTAAAACATTGGGAAGAAAACAACAATTTCACCGCACCAGAAAGTTGTTTTGTGAGTCTGTCTGTGTTTCTGAATTAACAAACAAGAATGAACGCATTTCAAACATCATAATAGCTTCAGGGCAGTATGTCGTAAAATTACAATTTCAACTGTGCACTAAATGTCAGGTGGCGTGCTCACTAGCATTTTAGGAGGCAGACAACAGAATGTCCAATCGTCTATTGTCTTATATTGTAATTTGGAAACTAATAGTGCTTATTTATGACTATACTATACTATGAAGGACCAGAACTGCCAGAAGGAAAAATAAATAAAAGCAAAAGACAAATATATATTTTTTAAAAATGTTGAAAAATAAATAAAATTATAGATATGCCATTTAAAATGTTTTTAAAATGATTGAAAAATAAATAAAATTATATATATGCCATTTACATTTTGTAATTTCATTTACATTTTGTAATTCAATTTACGGGAGTACAAACAAATATATAAAATATATACCTAAAAAAATTTCAATAAAAAATAAAGTCCACCTTTTGCCAACTGTTACCTGAGCAAAATGGTCACAAAAGGTATTCTGTACCATGGACTAATTTTAATCTGGTCTCAAATTCCTCTCACATTTATTTGGTCGATGTCAAATGTTTAGTTGAACATCTCACCGTACAGCTGCTGGACGGCCAGAATGTCATCCCAGCTCATGACCAGATTGCGACCCAGCTTCTTGTAGTAGGGCGACATAAGGGCGTGACGCACGGGCGAGTGCTCCAGACCCAGAGTGTGTCCGATCTCGTGGGCCATCACCATGAACAGATTATGACCCTTGTGTCCGTTTAGGGTCCACCTCTCCGCTTTGTCAAAGTGGGCCTCCCCTCGGCGGGGCAGGAAGGCATGAGCCAGGGTTCCTCCTGAAAGGCAAAGATGTCAACTATTTTTCTCCCTCTCATTCCACTTCACTGGAACATATTGTTTCTAAGCCTACACTACATGTAAAGTACCTTGAGATAACCTTTGTTGTGAACACAACTAAAACAAACTATACTGTACAAAATCAAAATGGAGAAGACGGTAAAGTCCATCCATTGCGGAGGTTCTAATATCTACCCTTGGCAATTATCAGGAGGAAATTCACTTTGTCCCAGACCTGGCCCGTCAAAGGCGTTGCCGGTCCCGTCGTTGTGCTCGCCCTCGTAAAAGGCCAGCCGGATATCTGCGGGCCCTTGGGGGGCCTCCTGGAACGCCAGGCCTGACACATTGCTCCACAGCTGGAAAGCGGCGCTCACTGCCAGTCGCACTGAGCCCAGAGACAGGTGGCTTGGCCAGTTTACAATCTGGTAGGTCAGGTGATGCTTGTACCACTTGTCGGCTACACAATCGAAAACAAATGAGACATGTAAGTTCAATATGAAATATTATCTGTTAAAGCAGACTAAATGTCTAAATCACAGCTCACACATCCTCTAAGTGCATGCGGTCATAAACATATTAAATAGAGGTGGCGGAAACGTGGGACATTCAGATGCGCTTTCATTTACACAAGCAATCCTGCAGTGTACACAACACGGCAATCTGCAACCGGAGCAAACACACAAATGCAGCCAGGCATGTAGTACACATCCCGCAGTACGCAGACAAAGCGGCTACATGACAGGAAACAATCTTTAGATTTACATGTTGCTAGCGGTGGGCAAGGAATTGTTTAAGAAAGTATGACTTCAAGATTTGAGTATCTCAACTCAAGGTTGATTTGTCCACTGTACATTATGTGGCTCTGCACCAGAGCAGGTTCTGGCAGTTGTCAAGTTGCGTGACGTAACGTCGGGGTAAACACAGTCCTCCTTCATGGAAGTAGAGGCTAATACATTATTATTATGACCTCTTTTAAGTACTGAAAAGCTTCAAGTACATGATCAAAATGTGCAACTTTATCTCCATTATAACTCCGCATTGTTTTAAATTGTCATTGATTTTCAATGAAGGTTTACACTTTTAAGTGAGATTAATGTATCTGGTGTTGGGCCACTAGACAAACATTTGTTTGTAATTAAAAAAAAAAAAAAAATCACATTAAGGTCTCAACCAATTGCTGAATGACAAAAAAAGGTGACATTACACAGTTGCCTATAGAACATAAAAAAAAAAAAAAAAGCTGCCAAAAGGCAAGGGTGTGGGTGGGGGGTGATAAGTAGGCTAGAGTATGTATGATTTGAGTCCAGGCGCCTTCTCTCTTGCCCACCGCGAGGTCCCCGTGGACAGCTGTGAAGCCAGGAAGTCGGATACACACGACATTCCTCCACTTCCCTTATGGAAGCAATTGCAATGATGCCCAGTGTAGCGGCGGCGTTGTTATCGCTGACATTAAGAAGTGACCCCGATGAGCAGATAACAGAACTTATTGTTTGGGTATGATCGTCAGATCATACTGGCTTAACTTAGTACAAAGTGGAGGAGAAAGAGGACTGAGAACAATTTTGAAATTAATTAAACTTACAAAATATTTGTATTTTTAATTCCCTAATTTCCTCATGTTTGTTCAATTGCTTTTATGTATTTTGATTTGTTTGTAAAGCACTTTGTACTGGACTACTTGAAAGGTGCTATATAAATATATTCTCATTATTAGGGCTCAAGCAGCGATGACTACGAGGTTCCCATATACACTTATCACTTTCGTAGCACTTATCTAAGACGTGGGTGGGTGGAATGTTAGCTCTGTAAATATTAGTGGGAATCCAAATCCAAATCCAGCGCAGCACACAAGTCAAGGTTTGTTTTGCTACTTGCTCAGAGGCGCTGGCAGCATTCACACGGAGAGAAATCAGTGCAAGTGAAAGCATGTTGTGTTCCTGAGGAGCGCTAGTTTTAGTATACGACACTAATCAATACTAGTTATGCACCATTATGTGCATTACGGGAAATGTTTTAAATCAATTAAAAAATCAATTTAAATTTTATTTTGATTCTATCTAAATTTAATTTTGAGTCTATGTAATCCACACAACTGACTTTTGTGGCTACAGGTCAACATAATTGGACTTATAATTACAGTTTTGGAATATTAGTCATACCATTTCAGCTCTGTAGTGGACTATTTGAAATTATTTAAATTAAGTTTTGAGACTTAAATGGAGTCCCCGCTGGTTGAGTTACTAGAGTTACACCACTGCTCACTTGAAACAAAATACATCCACATACAGCATTGTATAAAAGACTCAAAGAACCGATTGCTTGTATACATGCAGGCTGTGATGCAACCACGGCCACGGAGACAGTGGAGCAAAACATTGTTGAATGTGTTTGCCAGATGGAACATGTCAGGTACCAACATGAAGAGGCAACGAGCTGCACATCAGCCATCAATGCATTCCCCAAACATTAGCCAACTCTTTATGTGCCACTGGGGAATGTGACGACTTCACACATCACAAGGCTGCAGCAACAAACCGCTGGTGTCCAAGGCAACCATACTCAAGGGCACTCCCAGAGGAGATGTGAGGAAAGGCAAGAGGGGCATAAACACTCCAACCCATCTCGGTAGATATGATTAGGATGATGTCCAAAAAAGTGTATTAATTAATTTATTTAATACCCTGAAAAACCTTTTGACCAAAATTTTATAGCAATTTTTACCTTGCTAAAATAATAGCCTGAACCTTTTTTTTTTTTAGAAAACACGAAAAATTAACCAAATACTGATTACACTATATTTTATATATTTAATTCAATTGCAGGTGTAGAATTTATGTTTTTCTTTTGGGTTCCAAATATGACTTATATAATTTTTAATAAAGAGGGTGGCGATATATCTGAATTAATAAATTTAAAAGTCAAACTTCACAGAGTATAATTTGAAATGACCATTTCTCTCCATGTGAATGGCTGTCTTGATGTTCTAATTCTTGGGCAGGAAATGTGCATGTGCAAACTTTTAGGAGAGCAGGCAAGAGTACCCATCACTAATGTTATTTAAAGTACACTAAACAAGCAGCAGAGGACATTATTTCAAAACATCTGCAAGAAATTTCCCGTTTCAGGGTCGTTACAAACTGCCATTAAACACGCGGCAGTGTTTAGTCATGTTGAATTGCACTGACCTTCCCGGCCATAAATTCTTTTTACATGCTGGACACTCAAAGCAGAACATTAGGATATTTCCCTGAAGGCCCAGCACACAAGCACACAACATGCACACACACATGACGAGGAAGAAACCGCCCCCATCTTGGACAATAAACACACAACCTTTTAGTGCGAAGCGCTTCCTACGGCGCCACGGTGGTCCTGCTGCAGAACTCCTTGCAGTGAAGATGACGTTTACCCTCTGGGCCCACACCTGTTGGCTGCCCTTATCCGACACGCCGCAGCGCGGCTCGGCCATCTGCCTGAGGGTGGCGCTGTCTAATTCACCTGTCACTGGTAGGCGAGACAACCTCTGGAACTCCCTGAGAAGAGAGCACATGTTTGCATAATGCAGAATCAAAGTCAAAGTCAAAGTCAAAGTCAGCTTTATTGTCAACTTCTCCACATGCCAAAGACACACAAAGAAACCGAAATTCCTTACACGTTGAACTTTCTTCAAAAAATATTTTAATAACAAGAATTTCCCTGCAGCCAAACATCAACTGCATAGTTTTATTTAACCGAGGCCAAGTCTAAGCCTAACTGTGAGCATGTTCAATCTTTTTCCATTACTGTGTACTGACAAGTAAGCGAGCAGCCCAGGAGGCGAGGTTCCTGAAATTCTTGGATGGTTCAGGAAGGGTTCAGGAGAGGTTTGTAGTTTAGATACGAGTGAGCGGAGGGTTTTACAGAGCTTGGGGGCCTTTTACCATGTCGAGCCTCCACCCACTGATTAGCACAGGGTACAATTTGGCTCTCATCGCCACAAATAAATCTGTCACATTACATCATGATTGTGTGGCTATGAGGGAAGGAACTTACCGGATCGCTGCCTGCATCTCAACAGCATTGTGAATGAAGTTGTCATCATGAAGGTAGCCATATTTTTCTAGAAATACCTGCAATTGATATCACAAAACAAAAAGTCATTGTTTATTTCGAAACCTTTAGTTTTAAATTACATTACACCATTTCCCCCCAAATTATCCCATGAGTAAATAAAGTAAGAATTGCATTCCCCAATGAGTCAAACATCATGCCTGAAGATGCAATCTGTTTTATGGTGTGTAACCAGACCACCCATCAGAATTGAATGAATCACATTTGAAAACACGCAAACACAATGTAAGGTGTAACTTGGTACATGGTAAGAGACAGGTTTGACTTATGATTTGTTAATCACGGTGCTTGCTCAGACACTAACACAGGCTTGGTGATTACAGATGTGGTTGAAAGAATGTGTGCAATATAAGTGTCCCTTTGTCTGTCTAAACGCAAAGAATGATGCCAGAGGGTATTGTTTAATGGCGGGGAGAAGTAAGCATGCAGGAGCAGTGGTAAAACCAAAACACAGAGATGAGGCTTGAAAAGCAAAACAGAGTCAAAGTCTGCACACCCTCATTCAAAAGTTATTGTGAGACCAAAATAAATCATTTCACAACTTTGGCCATTAATGTGACCTATAAAAATATTAATTTATTTTGGAGGCCTTCACTATTTTTTTACTTTCTACCAGGGGTCCTGAATGTTTTGTGCAAAAACCGTCTGCTATTTAAAACTGCATTTCTTAATTGCAGATTAAGAAACACAATACTTTACTATCTTGTGATGTGTTTTGTGTTTGCATTATTGAGCATATTTTTGGGGATTATTAAGTGTTACACTGGAAGATTTGGAAAAAGTTAACTACAGCCACAATCAAGGCAACAGCAAGTGCATTTCCTGTGTTGGTGTGACGGTTAAGGGTAATGAAGACCCAGGAGAGCTCCGAAATAACGTCATACTAATGTCGGCCATTCAGAAACGATAAAGTTATGCTTGACGTTAATTTCTGTACAAACTTTGTATTAATACAATTAAGTGTTCGCTTATAAAATAAACGTGACACATTTGGTTAACAAGTTCGGACCTAAAAAAATAAAAACAAGGCGTTATGAGGTAAAAATAGTGGGCGAGTACCTCCGGGTCAAGCAGGGGAGAGCCGCAGGCAGTACGCACGCTGATCAAACAAGTCACAGCCAGGAACCAGGCGGGCTTCGCGTTGCTTCCAGCCGGGTACCGGTTCATCGTGGAGCGACCACCGTGTTGGCACACGGCGCATTACTGGAAAAGAGACGGACCCCTCATGACAGCAGCGGTTGTTCGGTTGGAACAAGCTGGACGACTGTGTTGCCCATCTACAAACTCCATCCCCGTGATAAGTGACTTGAGTAGGCGTCGAGGGGGGCGGGAGGCGGCCCCGCCCCTCTCGTTACTCGATCAGCTGAGCTTCTTTTGACTTTTATTCTAAACCTTGCCACATATTTGTGCTTTGTTGCTCCAAAATTATCTTCATATTTTTGTGGCTAAATAGTTTATTTTTGTGTGTGCAAATGTTAACTTCCAGATTCAAAATGTATTTATTTATCCAAATTTTATTTTTTTTCTCCCAGTGAATGAAGTAATGGAAGTACAGAACACAAAAGGAAAGATCACAGTTTAATATTTGTTGGGAGAAGAGAAAAAGTAAAACATTTTGCTCCGTTCATACAAAACAAAAGGTACGAAGTCTACCACACGTACAAAGAAAATAAAACATTTTTTGAGCACATGCCACAGCCAGTGAGTCTTTGTCATAGTACAAATTGCCGCACATATAGATTGAACAATATTCATGACTTGCTGCAGTCTATGAAAAATGGGCCCAAGTCAAAATGTCTATTTTATCCCACTTTGACAAAGCTTCGACTATGGTGGACTCTGTGGCTGGAGCCATGTTCATCTGCTCAACACTTTAATATGGCCGTTCTCTTCTGTCATCCCTCCGGTCACCTCTGAAAGACAGATTACAGATTCATATTTAGATAGAATAAGGATTTATATTTAAGTTGCCAAAAAAAGTGTGAAACATCATAAATCCGGCATTTGTCTCATGAAGCTATGTTAAGTTTCACATTCCCCACAACAGCAGACCATACAATAAAAAACTGCTGCCTTTCATATAAAAAAAAACACCAACTTGGTCTTTCACTGATTTTAAGGAATTTATCAATCAAGTGGATGCTGCCCTCTGCTGGCACATGAAGCTGAACCTACATACAGCTGTTATGACTCTTCACTTTGATATGGTTAAATAAGAGCTTGAAAAACATTTTTTATCAGCAGAAATGAATTCAAGTCAAAAGGAAAAAATAAAAACACCAACCTTCCTCCCATTTTGTATCCCCCTCCATATCCACCACGGTCACCACCATAGCCACCCCGGTCTCCACCACGGAATCCTCCACGTCCGCGGAATCCACCCCCTCTATCGCCACCATAACCACCTCTGCCTCCACGATCTGGAACACAAATGATTTGTTTTAACTTTCCACATATGTACGCAGGTACACAAAAGAAGCAGCTGACGATTGCAAAAGAGAATCTGGTACCTCCAAATCCTCCTCCAGCATCTCCAGGTTTAGGAGCACCACACTTGTTACACTCTTGCCGCCGTGCAAAATTCATGTTGCCGCACGAGCTGAGCCCAACACAAAAGACAGGAAGAACTCAGTAAATCAGAGATGAGCATCGTGTACATAGATGTTGTCCATTGCACACAAACCTGTTGGGACAAGGCCAGTCTCCTCCCTTCATGTCAAAGCTGGGACCTCCACCACCGCGACCTCTGAATCCTGAGACAATAAGGGCAAAATATTAATACTGAGGGTGGATGTATGAAAGGTTTCCTACGACCTCTACCGACCTCCTCCTCCTCCTCTTCCACCCCCTCGTCCTCCGCCCCGCTGCGTGAACTCAGCTCTGCGGGTGGCAAATGATACTTTGATGGGTTTACCGTGGAATTCTTTGCCTGCCAAGACAAACAGGAGTTAGAGGATGCCGAACAACGGAATGGAAATTTGTCCGTGTGCGGGTGCCATTACCATCGAACCAGTCAATGGCAGCTTTGGCAGAAGGCGGGTCATCAAAGGACACTGTAGCTTCACCCTTTGGCCGGCCAGTGGCCTTGTCAGAGTAGAGGTTGATCATTGGCTGACCAGTCTTCTTGTTGACCTGGAAGTACCAAAATGGACAATTTCGACTTCCGTTTGGAGTTTTCCACTTCTTGATCTGAGGTGGGACTTTTTTGTCATTAAGGGATATTAAATAAATTTGACTATCAGCCCTTCAGGCATCAAGTAACTATTGCTAACCACTCACACAACAGTCGATAACATTTGGGATGGCAAGATGAAGGTTAGCCAGTGTAAACAACAAACTCAATACCTTAATAATGCCAATTTGCTTGAAGAAGTCGCCCACTTCCTGTACCGTGGCCTCTTCGCCCAGGCCTTGGACAAAAATGGTGTTGTTGTCAGAGTTGTCCTGATCCCCACCTGTGGAGAATAATGGCAATAAAATCATCAGTGATGACCAAACAAGACAACGTGAGCATCTTTAATTAACTGGGCCTATTTTGTTAAAAGCAAACTCAATATAAAGCTGTTCATGATATTGACCTCTGGTTAATAGTGAATGTAATCAATAGAATCAAGAGTCTAATATTTACCTGATTCATCCCTTGAGCCATAGTCTCGAGAGCCTGGAAAACAGGTAAAAGGACCAAGAGCACATGAGCAAGGGATCTCCAACATCTGGACTCTCATTATTCATCAATCACATCCTAGCAGAGTAATGCAATATGGAAATTTAAGAAAGTCCATGTTTACAGCTGTGTTTGGTGTTTTCATACCGTAGGCTCACAGTCACCTTTCAATGGGAAACAGACTCATTCCCTTTTTTTATTTACCACCACCAACTTCTAGACAGTTTACCTCTTCATCCCAGGAACGGCAGCCATGTTACTAATAAAGCGTTGTCTTCATGCAACCATTACCATTATTTTACATCTCAGGCCCCATGTCTGTTACCGTATCTGTAGGCTTAAGAGAAATCCAAATAAGTATAAGTTGAATCCCTTGCGATCTTGACATGAAATTGGTGGCATTCAGAGTTGTTTTAGCCCCATGTTTCCTTTTGTGCTAACTCAAGTTCTTTCCTCCCCCACCGACACAGTTCTGATGCTCGTCACTTACCACCGAAATTTTTGAAGCCACCACGGTCACCACCTCTGCAGAGGAAAAATTGGAGAATTGATGGCTTTTCCTTTGTCCCAACCAGGAGCTCAAAGCTCCCCTACATCCCACCAGTTTGCACTCCTGCCAGGGTGTGTGACTACGTGGAATGTCTCACACGAGGAGTGTGAGTTTTAGACAATTATCAGTGGGCACGATGACCAGGTAGTTCTGACACAAGCAGACGTGTGAAGGCAGTTATCACACGTCGCTTGGTCACAAGAGTTTAACCAATTTGATACGTGTTGCTGTTTTCCATCCAAAAAATAAAAAAAGAAATTAGATGGTGTCGAAATAGCAACGGCAGGCAAATTTGTGTTTTAACATAAGGGGCCGAATTGGTGAGAGGGGCTTGATACGCAATCTTCCACTGAGTGCGGTTTTGACATCCTTTAACTGAGGTCCTTGTTATAGTTCAACCACTGTCAACACCTGTAGTATAAAATGTAGATCCATGTTAACAGAGCACACATGTTGGCCATTGTCAAACATACAATAGTTGAATGAAACCTGTTGAATGCGAAGCAGCTGACGACGTCGCTCCAGGTCTAACTGCAGTGTTTCAGCCAAGAGTTCCTTGTTCAAAATCTACATGATCCTCAGAACACGGACAGACCAAAGTGTTTCTCTCACACTTCCTCTCTAGATTCGATGGAACCTTTGAAAGGCTGAGTTATTGGCATGTTAACGCTCCTCCCTGGCCGTGCATTTTTGTTTGCGCAAGTCTCAGACTTGTGTGTTCATGTCATGTATTCACGTGACAGTGTTTACCAACTTAAATAATGTATAAAAAAAAAAAAAGGAAGTTATTTTAAAAATATATATATATATATATAATGATAAATAAAATTCATTAACTGTGACCTGGCATAGCAAAATGAGTAGGTAGATTTCAAGATATGAGGCAATACTGTACTGGTACAGTATGTCAAACTTCTACCTTGTTCAATAAGTCACACAGTGTCCTTTGAAATAATGGTGTGGTGTTGTATGCAGCATACGTTTTGTTTTCTTGCTATCCACACATGGAATTTGCTGTCGACTTTGACCCATCCCAACATAGGCACGCATCCGAGTGTGTTATATTTACCTCTGTTTTTATCTGTGGTACTGATGTAATGAGGAATAAGGCAGGGTAGTGCAATGGTTGGATTATCATTGGAGGGCTGAGATTTTTTTTTTTTTTTTTTATAAGCCTGATGATTTTGGAAATATGGGTCACTGCGTGTCATTTTGCTATGCTGGGTCACAATTGATAAACAGTCATTTCTCACATCCCCATTTGCTGACAGTTTACTGTTGATCTGACTTGTGCTCTGTTAAGCACATTTCACCATCTGGACAAAACCATAACATGAAACTGCTGATATCCACTAGGAACCTTGTGCAGAGTCAAAAATGAGACTGGCTAAACCATTTTTTTGGGAGGGGAAGGGGGGAAGAAAAAAAGTCCAAGCCTCTCTAAGAAGAGGGATAATTAACTGTGCATAGTGTATTATATTCAAATAAAGCACACAGTTACCTTGCCTTCTTGCAGTTCCTTAATAAAATATTAGATGTTTCCCCAAATCTAAAATGTGTGAAACCTGTTCCACCAATTGTCTTCCATGGCAGGCATTATGGTTTATTCCATGTTGATAAAATCCCTGCTTAAAGCTGTAGTGTTGGCACAACTGTTTTACCATACAACCCCATAATGACAACACCCAACATTTTTTTTTTTTTTTTTTAAATGCAGTTGCGAGTAAGTCAGCAGTTCTGAGTGTGAAGTGACCATTTAACCTTTACAAGGGTATTGCATACAGAGGGCCTCGGGATAACAACTGTCGCGGGCATGGCACGAGAAAACAAACATTTTCTGCCATATTTAGCAAATTTCCCTTTGACTGGTTCATATTTAGCCTCTGGGTTTTTCTATACCAAATGTCAAGGTTACAAACACCGTTTACATCGATGGACGACTGTCACAAGGCACTACGGTACTTACCATTTTTCATTTAATTGTCTTATAGCTAAAACGTGTTCTTTTTTTCGATTTCACTACTGCATTATGGCGTGTTTCTAGGCGAGATTACCTCATCATAAGAACAAAACGCCATCGTGAACCAAGGACCCCCTGTATACAAGTTAATAGAATTCAGGTTTTCAGGCCTAATGCATGCTGTTTGATTTGAGGTTTGATGGACGAAGTTGTGTTTCCATGTTACAAAACATTTAAAGTACCTTAGGTGCAGTGGCACTGTGCAACTTACCCCATACCAGGATGTCCGCCTCTTCCACCACGGTCATAGCCACCACGGTCATAGCCACCGCTGCGGTCATAACCGCCACGTTCGTAACCGCCTCGGTCGTAGCCGCCACGGTCGTACCCGCCGCGACCTCGGCCTCTGTAACCACCGCCTCCTTCTGGTCGGTCTCCTTGGTCACGGCCATACCGGCTACCCTGTCCACCACTTTCGCCTACCATATTGACAGAAAGACAAATGAGACCCACTGTTCTTCAGCAATACGAAAATCTACAAATACAGTGACTTCTTTACCTTCACTCCATCTTCCGTAACCACCGCCACCACCTCCACCACCTTGTCCCTGGGCACTGAATGATCCTTGTTGGCCAAAGCTCTCTCCACTTTGCCCTTGACCACCATATGACGCAGATTGTCCAAATGACTTCTCACTGTACAATAACACAAAGACATCCGTTAACAAAAAGCGAAGGTTAGCTTCACCTCATGTATAAAGGAATGTGAATAAATAAAAACAATCAATCTTGTGCAACTTTTGTGTTATTAACAGGCTCACCCAGCTGAATCCTGGCCAAAATTATCAAAAGACTGTTGCTGCCCATAACCTGCCTGGGACTGGCCAAATCCCTCTGTCAAATAAAGTCATTAAAAAACAATTGTCATCATTTGGTCTTGTACAAAGTCAATTCTGTTTGTACATGAATTATTATAAAACCCACCTTGTGTTCCAGATTGCTGACCTCCATAAGCACCATAGCTTTGGCCCCCGTAACTACTTCCACCATTTCCTTGGCCTTGACCATAACTCTATAACATAAGATCAACGAGATATTAAGTATACAATTGGGTATATATTTAATTAATAATCAAGGGGTAAATGAGATCTTACCTGTCCACCCTGCTGACCACCGTAAGAGCCATAACTGCAAGACAATTGCGAGACAGTTTAATATCCCTAAACATTTGAAACCGTCACATGAAAAGAAATGGAAACGTACCCCTGTGAGCCACCATGCTGTCCATAACCCGAATCTGTAAGAGTGGAATGTTCAAATAACAATTAGAAAAGTGGAAAGCGATTAGTTGTCAAATCCTGAGTCAAGTAAAGCAAAGGCTGAGCACGCCTCCCATCACGCTGTTCCGGTGAAAATGGCGGTCAAATACGGACGGCTACGACTAAATCATGGATTGACGATAACGTTTTCGAACAAAAAACGAACGGATCCCAACGAACTATGCACCCGGTTCACTGATTGTGCGTGCTGAGATAGAGCGTTACATATTTGTGCCTATATTGATATTCATATTTACGTGTCGACTTTAAACCTTGAGACAACGCTGAGTTATAAACAAAGAGACATTCATGCAGCCCATCGGGCAACTCGGGAAGAACGCCATTGCCAGGCATATGAGATATTTAATGGGAATACGCGGGTTGAAAATCGCAGACGAAGTGAAACTAACGAATTTTACTCAACAAAAAGTTAAGAAAGCTAGAATAATCGAAACTGATGTAGTTCTGCAATTCAAAAGAATAAACCCAAGAAGTAGACGCACCCCACAACCACCTTAGGCCTCACGGTGAGCAGGCCAGTTATTTAGCTATTTTCATGTTGAATTCACATGGAATAACTCAATCCAAATGTCATTCAAATATGTAGTGAGATTCTTACCGGTGGCCATTATGCTATCCTAAAATCGGACGGCGTGTTTCTCCAGAGAATCTATTAAAATCACCCGGTGACTATCGAACGCCGCTAGGTTGGGTGCTGGTGCTAGGCCAACCTACTTCACTTCCCTTATGGATACTCTTCTTCGATCACTTCATAAAGGCGTCAGTTATCCAACTTTCTATTGTACTACTGCCACCTACTGCCGAAGATAGGTAGCGCGCACCATAGCTCATGGCCTATTTCGACATATTCGTATAGTTTTAGACTTTCAAAACACCAGTATGTATATTGTCTTTTTTATTTTAATAAGGGGTTTTAAAGACACAGTTAAACCATGGACTGGTCGTCAGCCAAATGCAAGTTACTCATAAATATATAATAGTAAACATATCTTACAGTGTAAGGCTTATAACCATTAAATTACAATAAAAAAATCAAGATGACAATTTTTCAAATTGTTTAATTTACATATTTAGAAAAGGCAGGCCTTGAGATCAAACCATTTCAGAGGAATGAACAAAAGTGACAGTACTCAGTAAAGTGTCTCAGCCTGGTTAAGGTACATGAAACATTTAGAAGGAAGAAGAAAAATAGTTGAAGTGATGTTTACAAATCCAATATGTAAGGCAATGTTTAGAAGGCACAGGCTGCACTCTAGCTGGCTGGCAGAATGGCATTTTATTCATCTTCAAATCCATACGTCACAAAATTTGTAGGGAGCCCACAGAGCAGGTAGACAGAAATGCTTTCTCTATATTGCGGTGCATAAGCGACTGGACAATATATACATCAGTTGCATTCAAATGTACAACCAGCTATGTTCCAGTGTCACTGCCACTGGACAAACCACTTTATAGTATTTTTTTCAGTCAAATGCATAAAAAAAAAAAAAAAAGAGGCCAGACGCTGTTACTGGTCAGATTTTAAAATGCTCTAACACTTAACATTGTACCTATACATTCTCATTTTTTAATTGCATGCTGAACGAAATAAAACACAGTAAAGAATCCCCTTTGCATCACCTACCTGCATCTCAAGTTAATTACTGATTAAACCAAGCAGTAGAAGTCCCTTGTCAAAACATAAAGCTGAACATTACATTGTACAGTCAGTTAGCATAAAATATTTCCCTTAAAATCATCATGTTTTCTAACATGTTTGATAATATTTGTTGCTGAGGGAAACTAATGTATACAGTCAACTCCTGTACACTTGCGGTTTGGCACCCGGAAATTACGATTTTTTTTTTCTCCCCAAATTTGATATATTTCAAAGTTGTTGTTTTTTTTTCTTTGAAAAAAAAATTCCCCCCCTCCCTCCAATTTCCCCATATATCACATACATAAAATGTCTATCAGTGTTCTTTTGATGAGTTTTTGGAGATCTGTAGATAAATTCTCTCCCTGCCGCAATGCATTTCAATGGACATCAATTATTCAAAGTCTTTCCCCCACAAATAGCGGGGGTCGACTGTAGTGATTATGCTTGCACTCTTTCAAGAGTGTATACAATAAAAACTGTGACTTTGCAAATTCACTCACTAAAATGCATCATGATAAGATTTGAAACGGTAACTTAATTTGCATGGTGTTCCTTTCCTATTTAAAGTTGAAAGAGTGATGGGAAACCTTCCTGAGTATTTTGTTACAGCCAGTCAATTTTCACAGCACAGGGGACCTGCAGAGTGCTTTAGGAGGCTGGAGGACAAAGTGCTGGTGATCCAGTCACACAATATTTCATAGATGAGTGGTAGGCTAAATCCGTGCAATGGGTTTTCAAAATAACCTGCAGAGGTTGGGCTTCCACCTTTAGCTTCATGAACCAGAATGAAAATGAAAGAATGTTAAATATTTTCATATTCAGTCACAATAAAATAAGATCTAAAAAAAAAAAAAAAATGCCACAAATTAAAAACAACCACTTGAGTAGTGAGATTAAGGCCAGGCTGGTGAGTTTTAACTCCACACATCTTGCGAGTAGCGTCCCTTGGTCATCAGTTTCTTGATGTAGTCTGTGGCCTGCGTGCGTGTCATGCCTTCAAGCTCTTCTGCTATCTCATAGAAGGCTGTCTGCACATCCTTTGCCATGTTCCTTGCATCCCTGAAATCAACAGTAGCTTAATTCATATACAACTTTTCAAAAATCTGTCAATTCCTCAGACCATGAACTAACAATGAATAAAGCATACCCGCAAATGTAGATATGGGCATTTTCTGAGTGAACAAGCTTCCAGATGTCCTCTTTATTTTCCTTCATGAGATGTTGCACATAAACCTTGATTGTCGGAAAAAAAGCAAACAAGAAAGCTTTGTATTGGTTACAGATAGATATCAAAAGAGAAAGTTTGTACATACAAACTGCAATATGTAGAAGATCACAGAAACAAACCACAATATATAATTTCAGGGCCGCAAAAAACAATTATTTCAATAATTGATTAATCTGTCGATTACTTTTTTGATTAATCATCTACAAAAAAACATCTTACATCTTGTGTGCTGATTACACAAACTAGAACAAGTCAGACTACAGTCACACGAGAGTGTGGTTTATTTTAGAGTGACTTATCCAACCTAGGGATAGGACCATCTCAGATTGTACCTTGTGCTCCTGGTCTCGGGAGAAGGCAACATTAAGCCGTGTCAGGACTTGGTTCGTCTCAGCCTCCTCTAGCTCCTCTTGGTAAAGATAATCTTCATTCTTATGTCTGCAGCCATAGAACAACACTGTCTCCCCAACTTCCTTGCCTGTACACACACAGCAGAGACAAAACATCAACAATGCGCTAGCTACTTTTCACAACACTTGTCGTTTATTTGACGCTTCTCGATTTTACACAAAGGGCCAAGAGATGTCTTTCGGCTATGTTACCAACTTTTCTACTTGCATCAAACACAAACACCAAAACCAAGAAATTTAAGCTGTAAAATAAAAAGGACCATCTAGGTTTGTTAGAAACTGACTAGAAAGTTTAGACAATCGAGGCCAGACGACAACTATAAATACCTTGCTGTTTGAGCCAGCCTCTCTCCTGAATGAAGCCCATGAAGGGAGCGATTCCCGTCCCAGGACCAATCATGATCACCGGAACGCTGGCCTTGAAGGGTAGGCGGAACTGAGACTTGCGGATATACATGGGAACGGTAGATTTGTGGCCGTTGTCGGTGACCAGTTTATTCTTCAGCCAGTTCGTGGCCACTCCCTTGTTAATACGGTTCGTCTTGGTCTTGTATTCCACCACCACGGCGCAAATGTGGACGCTGTTCGGGTGAACCTGTGGCACAGAGAAGATACAATTTGTGCATAGAAAGAAAGTGCTGCACTCATTTAGTTATTAAAAAGGGACTTACTTTAGAGGAGGAGGCTATGGAGTAATAGCGAGCCTGGAGACGAGGCATTAGCTCGCACAGGTGGTCAATGGGGGGCTTTAAAGAAGGCATGTCCTCCAGAATGGCAAGAATGTTTCTGCAGGGCTCCAACACCCAACTCTGGTAGAGTGCCTGAAAAGAAACAAAAACACAACGCTGAATAAAGAATGAATGCTAAAAGCACAGCCGGCTGACTAAAACTTTATTTTAGTCAATCGCCATTGAGCTGGGTATTTTAAAAGGTCCCACATGAATTTGAACCTTAAAAAAATAAAACACACTGACCTTGCCCTGAGGAGAGGAGGAGGCCATTTTGCGCATATTCTCCTGTTCTTTGGGGTCCGAAGCATACTGTGCCAGCTCATAGAGGACATTGGTACGAGGAGGATGCGTGATGTCGAGGTAGTGAGTCAGAGCTGTGCGGTACGTTGTTGGGCAGGGGAATGGGTGCTTCTTATTGGACTCCTCTGAAAAGCCAAGATTTGATATGCATACATTAGTTATACATTCAGATTGAATAACACACAATTGCAGCATTTACAAATGAGCTGATTGTACAAGTGCAGATAACAGAGGAATTTTTCATGACGGACTGAAGGGAGGAGCAAATTTCAATGCCAACATACCATCAAGGTTGTTCAGAGAGATAACCACATCAAGGTCCACACCAAGGACTTGTCCCAACTTATTCACCAAAGCTGCATCATTAGTAGGGAAAACAGCCACATGGTCTCCCGACTCATATCTGCAATCGCATAATATCACATTAGACTTTGGCCATATGATAGAAACATGGGAAGCATTCCGTTTTATCAGCTTCATTTAAGCAGTACTGCGAACTCATCAAGCGCAAATCTCACCTGATCTTGGAGCCTGAAATGTCTAATTCAAGGTGCATCAGATGCCTCTGACCGCCTTTGTTGAGTTGACGGTTGACAGTGACTGGGGCCAAAAAGGGATTTTTAGAATCATACGGCCTGTGAATTAGAGTACACAAATTTAGCCACACTGTAATAATAATAATAAAAAAAAGACATGTCAAATCACAAGTTACATTTTCCTCTTGGGTTGATCTCAACATGCAACACAGTTT